>NC_135542.1:8863716-9596764 GCF_045843805.1 Urocitellus parryii
AGACTCCCCAAACACTGGGCAGGCCAAAGAAAACATACCTGATTGAGGGCCAGTTTTTGACTTCTTAAAAGCAACTGGGACCTGGGCAAGGTGGCACATGCTTGGAATCCCAGCAGCTCAGGAGGCTGAGGCAGGAGGATTTTGAGTTCAAAGACAGCCTCAGCAACTTAGCAAGGCCCTAAGCAACTCAGTGAGATCCTGTCTCTAAATAAAATACAAAAAAGAGGTGTGGATGGGGATGTGGCTCAGTGGTTATATGCCCCTGGATTCATCCCCTGTACCCACCCCCTCCTCCCAAAATAAAGCAACTGGGACAAATATAATCTCGTGTCCTTATACAGGAGAGGGATAGAGGATACTCTGACAGCAGTGAGCTGAGCTGCCTGGGTTTGGGTGGTGAAGCCAAAAGACAAGTGATCGTGGGTCCCTAAAAAGAAGGGTAACAGTGAACAGATGCTGTGGATAAAGGTCATAAAACACACTTGGTAAAGACAGGGTGTTAAAGAGGATATTGGTCAAGTTTTGCATGCTCCAGTGCCATCACATGCTGTCTGGCTCCACCTCTTCCTAGTTTCTTTTTAATATTAATATAATTTTAAAAATATATATTTTAGATGTTGATGGACTTTATTTTTTTCATTTATTTATACAGGATGCTGAGAATTGAACCCAGTGCCTCACACATACTAGGCAAGGGCTGTACCACTGAGTCAAACTCCAGCCCCTAGTTTGGGGATCTTAAGTAGCTTATTTAACATTAACATTTCTGTACCAATAGCATACCAAAAGTATAGAGATAGTATTATGATTAAAAGAGATAAAACTTTCAAGCTACTTAGAACAGTGCTCAATTAATTCCACATTATATAATCCCTTTTAAAGTTTGCAATGTTATATATAATGGGCGTTTATGTGCCTATGTACACATAATTCATGTAATTTTCCTTTTATTTCTTAGACTTGTGCCTCCTGGCCCTTCTAAATCCCCACCTTTTTTTTCTGATAGAGACACACATACCATGCTTTTATCTTTGCTTCCTTAAAAGATTAAGAATGAAAATTACACTTCAGAACCCTTCTCACTTTTCAGGTCTGGATCACAATCTTCTCGTACTCATTTACATTTTCAGGCAGCATCAGCTTTGAGGCAATGCACTTTTTAAGTTGCCGCCCTGCTGTGTAAAGTGGTACTTCTTCTATTTGTCCTAAAATAGTCTCTTTCATGCCTCAAGGATTTTCCCTTTGGTTCTTGTTTCCTGGAATTTGATTATTAAGTTGGTATTTATTTTTGCCATACTCCTAGTGATTGTATTGAATTCAATATACCCATTCTTTTTACTATTATTATTATTATTTTATATTCTGAAAGTCCTAATGTCCTAAACGTGCCCAGCCTATAGCCTCAGTCATTTAGTTCTCTTTTGTTTGATCTTCTTTACCTCCTCTCAGCATCCATCACAGGGAAGTCTCAACGGGTATTTGGTGAAAGAAATACCCGTTGAGACTGGGAGTGTAGCTCAATGGTAGAGCACTTGCTCAGCATGTGCAAGGTCCTGGGTTCTATGCCCATCACTGAGGAAAACAAAACAAAAACAAAAACTACCCATGATGCCACACAGAACAATTTTTTATACATTGTTATTTCAAATTTCAAATAGAGGAACCACAATGAATCCTGCCACCTTACTGCAATAACTACTTTTATTGTCTACATGTAATTTTTTAAAATGACAAAAAACCTGTGCAAAAACACTATAAACAGGTTCAAAGAAGCACTGGCCCTAAGCCCATTGTCCCTGAAATCGTGCACATTGGAAGACATTTTCAATGCACAGCAAATGGTGTGATTGATCCACCTTTATGTTCCATGTAAATTTGTTTTATTTTTGATAACTAAGCCTGGAGAAATGATGCTTGAAGCATCACAACAGCTTTGACTGACAGCTCCCTAAGTGTGCTGTCTTTTTTAAAGCAAACATAATTGACAGCTCATAGGTAAAGAGCATATGTGGATGGATTTAGTCCACATCGAACACAGTGAAGAACGTCAAAGAAGATACTTGTTCTGTTATTTATTAAGATTCAATTAATACAGTAAAAATGTATGCATTTTGGAAAAATAGATTTACTTGTAACCTGAGAAAGATTTTGCTTTTAAGCTTGATTGATCTACAGCAAGGAAATACTGAAATTACTTCCCACTTTACCATTTCAGAGAAATTTACATTGCTCATTTTCTTACTGTATATAATGTTTATTTAACTGAGAGTGGTCTAAATAATTAGAGATTTTTCAAATTGTAGATTTAAATACCACTCAAAATTTCTTTTTTGAAAACCTGCCTATTGTGAATAAAGTTAAAAATATGTGCACATTAAAAAGGAGAATACTGCAATTACATTTCTAGGTTTATGACCAAAAGAATGGAAAGCAGAGACTTAAAAAGATATTTATACACCTATCTTTACAACAGAATTAGTCATAATAACCAAAAAGTGGAAACACCCCAAGTGTCCATCAACAGATGAATGGATAAACAAAGTGTGGTATATATATATACTGTAATACTACTATTCAGCTTCAAGGAAATTCTGACACATGCCGCCACATAGATGAATCTTAAGCACATTGTGCTAAGTGAAATAAGATAGCTATAAAAATGACAAATATTGCTTGATTCCCTTATGAGGTCCCTATAGTCGTCAAATTCACAGAGACAGAAAGTAAAATGGTGGCTTCCGAGATGTTGTGGGGAGAAAGGAATTTGGAATTAGGTCCAATGGGTATGAAGCTTCAATTTGAAAGAATGACATAGTTCTGGAGGTGGATGGTGGTGATGGGTACACAGTGAGAATGTCTTCAATGCCACTGAATTGTGCACTGAAAAATGATTAAAATGGTCAAGTTAATGTTATGCAGTTTCAAAATAATAATAGTAGTAATCATGAGGATGATGATCTACAGGAACCTGCCAGATGAACAATATGTAAACGGGCACTGCCAGTGGATCAAGTGTAATGGAATTTGACCTATTTCTAAATAGCATATGGCAAACTCAAAACAACAACAAAAAGAATCCCTGAGGGATGTATGTGCAGCCTTGTGTCCAGATAGAATAGATCTGGATTATGATCCAGGAATTTACATCTCTGACATACTGTCATTTTCTGTGTACTATATAATGAATTACTCACACTTTAGTGGCTTAAAACAATACTATTTATCTCTCATAGTGTTCTGGACCAAGAGCCAGTGGCTCTGGTGCAGGATCTGTCCTGAGGCGACAGTCAAGATGTGGCAAGAGCCATCGAAAGGCCTGGCTGGAGGAGTGACTTCCAGGATGGCCCATCTGCATGGCTGTTAGCGAGAGACTCAGTTCATGTAGGTGGGCTATCCAGGGGCTGTCTCGGGATGCAACATCCCAGTTCTCCCAGAAAGGGCCTTTTGAGAAAGATAGACAGCAAGCAGGAAGCCATGGGATCTTTTGTGATTGGAATCCAATGTTGTACACCAAGACTCCCACTGAATTATCTGCTTCCAAGGCAGGTCGTGAAATCCGGCCTACTCTCAAAAGGGATGGTTCTGCCTTTAGAAGAAAGGAGTATCCAAAAGCTGTTGGGCATTTGAAAGCCAATACATTACGTATATTCCTGGAATGGCTGTAAAAATGTTCCATAAACGGAGGGGTTTAAGCCACAGAAATCTTTATTGTCTCACATTTCAAGAGGCTGCAAGTCCAAGATCAAGGGGTCAGCAAGGTTGGTTTCTTTGAGAGCTGTGAGAAAGACTGTTCTGGGCCTCTGTCCTCTGATAAGCTGTAGGCTTTCCCTAGCTGGCAGATGGCTGTCTTCTCCCTGTGTCTTCACATTGTTTTCTCTATGGGTCTGCCTCTGTTCCAAATTCCATTTTTTTTTTCCAAATTCCATTTTTTAAATAAGGACTAGCATCATATTGAATTAAGCCACATCCTCATACCTCAGTTTAACATGATGGCTTCTCTAAAAACCCTATTTCCAAGTAAGGTCACATGAGGAGGTACATGGCATCTGGACTTTAACCACTTTTTTGAAGAATGTGATTCAACTCAATTCAACCAGGGAAGGCTCCACATTGTTGAGAACCCACTGGTTACACCCATGAGAAATGTAGGGAGCCCATCAGCTAAATATCAAACCATTAAATATCAAAGAGCCAGGCCGTGGCAGGGCTTGGTTGAGAACTCTGCTTTCATGAACCACCCTGTTTGGTCATCTTTGATCCTCTGCTCTCTGTTGATCCCAGTTATCTGTGGAACCCAGTAGACGTGTACAATTTTTTTTTCCTGGGCTAAGGATTTTTACATTGATCCGCAAGGCCCTGCCATTCCTGAGACACTTTCTAGGAATCCTTTGAAGATGGAGGGCATCAATTTTCTGAGGACGACATGTAGTATTTAAGCCATACACACTGGGCAGGAGGAGAAGAGAGTAGTGATGAGAGGTGGCAAGAAAGCAGAGAGAGGAATAAGAAAATGAAGTATAAGGAATTTGGGGGGAAAATAACAATTAAGGCAATTTACATACCAGCCACAGCCAACCACCCCTTTCAGTGTGAGTCAGGGTGAGACAGAAGATGAAAATAAATTCTTCATGTCACATGTAAAATCATCCCTCTTTGCATCCAGGCCCTGCTTTAGATACCCAAACGCCTGGATGCTCAAATCCCTTATATAAAATAATGTAGTATTTGCACACAGCCTGTATACATCCTCCCATATCCCATAAGTCATCTCCAGATTACTTATAATACATAATACAATATAAATTCTATAACTGTTGCACTGTATTAAGGAATAATAACAGAAAAAAATGTTCATGTTCCATACAGATGAAATTTTTAAAAAAGCTATTTCTGATCTATAGTTGGTTTCATCCATGGATATGAAACCCACAGATATAGAAGCCAAGTGTATACTTCTCAGGCCTAACAACTGACTTCTGTGACTAATAAAATAAGTGGTCAAAAATATTTGAGGTTGGTTTGAGACTTATCCCCTTCCATTTTCTTTGGGGACCTATTTAATTTGGGGCCTTTCTCCCTTCTTCCACTATTTGGGTGAGGGCAGGGGAGGAGGAAGCACTAGGAAGGTGGGGTTTTAAGAATGCCTGGATTGGGCATCAGTGGGATGTTCTTTTGTCAGCCACAGCCAGAGGAGTCTGTATCAGTATTATTTCACCACCAAACTCATAGTTTTCCTTCTACTTAAAAGGTGATTTCTTAACCACTTTTAAAGCAGTAAAGATTTTGTAAAAACTAAATATAATATTCTACCTGTGTACTTCCTCCACCAATTCTGAGCCCCAAAATACCATTAAAGAGATGGTATCAACCGTCATAAAGGATCAGATTACTACACTTCTACTATGGGAACTGAAGTCTTAAATCTTAAAGAGCCAGCATTTGGCTTGCTGGAAGCAAACAAGATCTGTTGCTATAGGATACAGGTGATAGACAGGTTACAGATTGTTGGGAACCCTAGGCTGGGCTTGAGGTGACAGTGAAAGCCAGAGGGAGTCTACAGAGGTGCATCAGAGGCCTGGGGGTTGACAGGATGGGGATTCAAGCTCAGAACATTTGCTTTAACAGATCAACTCTATTTTATATGTTGTATATACTGGTTACACATAAAAGGTGTGCATGTGCGTGTGTGTGTGTGGGTGTGTGTGTATAAGTCCAACTGCAGACACAATGCATATGTAGAGTTTCAAGAATAGTAATAAAACATCTACAGATGGAGAACGCTGGCATGAACACTGCCCTCCTCTGTGTTTGCTCATGTTCTCCCTTCCCTGCCTCTCAGGGGTATTTACTATCCTGAATTTTTTATTTACCATTCTCTTATTTTTCTTTATGGTTGTATTACCTAGTGGTTAAACTCTTATGCATCTTGCTGGGTCTTGCCTGTTTTTGGACTTTATGTGAATAGGGTCATATTTTGTGTATGCATATGTGAATCTTATTTTTTTCCTCCACCTGGTGAAACTCATCCATAGTCATATGTGTAGTTGCAATCCATTTGTTGTCATTACCATATGGTGCTCTCTTATCCATCCTCCTATCAACAGATAGATTATTTTTGTTATTACAAAAACGTTGCTATGGGGGCTGTAATAAGCCAGGCCTGAGCACTCTCCACACTGGCTCTGAGACTCCCCTCCTCCTCCTTTTCAGTTTGGTTTCCTATCTGTCCATGACACAGGGAAGCAGAACCTTCTGATAGAGACTGGGATTAATAACTGAATGAAAAGGCTCTGCTTTTTCTCAGTCGCCTGTAACTGGTGCTGTCCCTCCCCATCAAAGGGTTGGCCTTCTCCTTGGTATTGCTCTCTTCTTCCTGTGGGCAGCCCCCACATACCTGCTACTCCCCAGGAGCTGAGAGCCAGGGCCCTCTTATATATGCCTCCTAATGCAGTGCATAAGAATACATGCAGGTTATATATCTAGGCATTTAGTTGATGGATTGTTGGGTGTGCTCATCTTAATTTTAGTAGGTCACTGACTAGTTGGATCATTTCATTAAGATTTTATCAATTTATACACCAGCAGTATCTAACAGAGCCTCCTACTCCACATCTCAACAACACTTGATGTTTGTCCAACATTTTGACTCCCTTGATATTTATATTACTTCAGAACCAAATTTCACATTGTACATGACCCTATTGTATTAGAATTTTGGTATCTAGGATGATGATCCATGCCTATGACATAAGAGGTGCTCAATAAATGAGAGAAAAATGAAAGGAATCCAAGTCTTAGATATCTGGTAAACCAGGGTATGTGTGTGTGTGTGTGTGTGTGTGTGTGTGTGTGTGTATTCTGATCTTTCCTTCTATTCTCCAAATTACATACCCATCATCAATCTATAATAACGTATTTGTTCACAAACTTGAGACTACACAGGAAATTCAAGGCAGCAGTATAAGAGTTGCCCATAGAGGTGGGCAATGTACTATATTTACTTTACTGATTACAGTAAAAGACTATAACATAAATTTTAGAAAAATAAAAGGAAAATACACAATTCGTCACCCTAATGTCAGTCAGAACTACATTCTCATATGCTCTAACATCAATTTTTTAATGGTTTAAGTTCTGCTTTTGTATACTTATTTAGTGTTTTCTATTTGGTTAATTTTCCGCCATTAACATTTCATTCTTTTAAAAAAATGTTGCAATATATAGGGAACTGATATTTAAATGTACCTATTTCAGTGAGCTATAAAGTCTTGGTTCCCAAATGTTAGTTCATGGACCTCTGCCATTTTCTAAAGAAATTTTCATTAGGTTAAAAGGTTATAAAAAAAAAAGAAAACTAGGATGAGTTCGTCATACAAGTAAATGTATTACATTTAAAGGATCGCTCTTTATTCTGAAATTATTCCATTTCTATTTTTAAATTTTTTGTTGTTGTTGTAGATGGACAGAATACTTTTTATTTTTATATGGTGCTGCTGAGGATTGAACCTGGTGCCTCACACATGCTAGGCAAGCGCTCTGCCACTGAGCTACAAGCCCAGCCACCCCACTTCTACTTTTTCAATGTTAAAATTTTTGTGCTTTGGGAGATGATACTTATAAGTAGATGGCATGTATTTGCTGGACCACTTTATATGATTTCAGATTTTCTGTGAATGTGTATGTTTTAATTTTACTACTCCTTCAAATCTAGATATTTGGAAGTCCTTTTAGAATGGCTTACTAAATCACTTGATTTGTATTTGATAGAAAGTACCCGGGGAGTTACTGTCAAAAGCGCACAAGTTTCAAAAAACGAGGCATATGGGCTGGGGTTATGGCTCAGTGGTACAGTGCTCGCCTAGAACGTGTGAGGCACTGGGTTCGATTCTCAGCATCACATAAAAATAAATAAATAAAATGTATTGTGTCCATCTACAACTTTAAAAAAATAAAAAGCAAGGCAGACTCATCTCTACTCGACAACTACTCACTTCTGACTGGTTTCATTGAGGCTCAGTACCAATGCTATAAGGAACCCTCTGCAAAGACTAAGGCAGTGTTTGCTCTCAGTCTGTGTTATAACAGTGTGGGAGTGAGTGCCAGGGAACCTAGATTGGTTGGGCAGTTGCTGGAGAAGGGTCTTTACCTGGATCCTGAAAAATGCGGAGAGTTGGGAGCCGAAAGCCCATTCTTGCAAGGCAGACAGGAACCAAGACTGGGGGTGAGCAAAGGGCTGCGGTGGGGCCCCCGGGTGTTGGAGAATGAACTCCCACCAAAAGAAGGCAGGCTCGGCAGCTACAAAGGGTGCCTAAACGCGAGGTGCAGGCAGAGCCAGCTCGAGGTGCAGCAATGGGCCTGGGAAGAAAGACGGATTGAGGAGTCACGCGGAAGTCAGCACCAAAAAGAACAGGAGAGCCCCTGGACTTGAGCACCTGAAGAGGCCAAGGGGCCAAAGTAAACATCGACTAGCCACTCCCACGAAGGGGTGGAGTCAGACACGCCCCGCGGGCTCACGCACCCAATCAACCGCGAGCCTTCTCGGGCAGCAGGACACGCCCCCGCGGCAAATGCCGGTGAAGCTCCTCCTCGCGAGAGCCGGGGAACCCGGCGCCCATCCGCGCCTGCGCAGGCCCCAGGCCCCGCCCCTCGCCCCTCCTGCCGGGGTCTCCTACCGGCAACATGGCAGCTCCCTGCGTGTCCTGCGGTGGGACGCTTTCCTACCGCCTCTTTCTCGTGGGTAGGGTTAGCCTCGCCCGGAGGCAGGGACTTTGGCAAACCGCGGCGGCCGGTTTACAGACAGGTGCCAGATCCCAGGTAAGGCCTGGGAGAACTGGAGAAGGTGGGAATGTGAGGAGGTGCCACCGGCGCTGCCACCCGCGGCGTCTCTCGTGTCCCCAAGTGGGGGCTTTAGGGTCTTGGATATTTCGTAGAGCCTGAGTTTAGGACTGGGGAGGTGGGTCTCGGCTGGTAGCGGTCCCTCTGGAGGTTGCTTGGGGTATTTGGGAGTGCAGTAAAGCAAAGTTACCTTCAGACGGAGCGGGAGCGAGCCCTCCTTGACTTGCCGAAGAGCCGAGGTTCTGTGTTCTGTTGGGTCCAGAGGGGAGGAGGGCCCCACCACAAGAGAATGGAAACTGGACTCTTGCAGTGGCCTGGAAGACTAAATGGAGAAAGTCACACTGTGGGGAGAACAGCAACTTTTATTTAAAAGTGTCTTGCAACTGCAGTTTGATTTCTCAAATTTCCCCACACCTTGTCTTTGGAGAGACAGAGGCCAGAATTTGTACCTTCACTTAATTCGGAGAGTGGTGGGGAACTGTCATGCTAGCTAGCTGGTTCGCTGACTATGCTAGTTCACTGACAGAGCGTCCCAGGAGAAGGAACCAGATTTAAAAGGAAAGAAACGAATTTATTTTTGGATATAATCGTGTTTTAGGTATCTGTGGCATTTCCAATTGGAGATTTTCACAAGGCCTATAGATATGCCTGTCTATAACCCAGGAGAACTGACTTAGAAGTCCCTTGTTACCTTGTAGAGGGACAGATAGTAGCCTAAAGGACAAACAAATCAGGAATTGGCCCCAGGAGATTGAGAATGTGCTTTCAAATAAGTAGGAGTAAATCAGTGGTGTCATGGAAAGCAAGACAATGTTTGAAAGAGATAAAGTACCAAATATTGCAGAAAAGCCAAATACTGTGTCCCAAAATCTATTTTGAAAAAAAATACTATTTTTTGTATATTCTTTGTATTCTAGCTTAAATAAATCAGTTCATTCATTTATCCATCAAACTTTAAAAAAAATTATATTGGAAAATATGCTGGAAATTTAAATTATTCATGCATGTCTTGAGTCTGTCTTTCCTGTTTGTACATAAATATGTTTGAAAGGGACCCTAGCATACAGAACATTTGTTTTTGACAATGTGTATGTAGGAGATGGGAACTTTCTTTACCTTCCCCACAACTGTAAACAGTCTCCTTCTATGTATTTTCTCATGTTTTTAAAATCATGTATTAGTATGTATATCAGATCACATTCCACTTTTTTGCTTTTCTAACACGTGGTAGAAATTCCATTAGGTCACTTACATCTGTAAAACATTTTTAATTGCTGAATTATATTCTGATATGAATGTATTAAAGTTAATGTAACAATTGGCGGGCATTGACTCTTTCACTTTGTTCCCACAGGTTTGCAGTAAATATCCTGGTCTGGTCTTTAGGTTCTGATACTTTTATTTCTGTGGTAGAGATTTCCACTTGTGAGGTTATTATACGAAGGATGCATACATCTTAAATTCTAATGGATTTTTCCATTTAGATGTACAAAAAGGCTATAGTGGTTCACATTTTATAATTATGAGAATGTCTCTTTTCTACTTACATCAAGATCAATTGATTGAGTGAGTGGAATGAGATGGGTGAAGACTGATTTCTCCTAATTTTGATCTCCCTGACCACTCTTGAAACATAACTCCCCCCACCCCCATGGCAGATATTTACTGATCACATCACCTGAGGTAACCAAAATATAATCCAGTAATTACCTGAAAGTAGCAATCTTAGCACTTTCAAGGAATGGCTCTGAGGAGGCTGTGTCTCAGAATTCCTGAACACTACCACAGCATATGTTTTACCACATGGGGTACAGCTAAGATATAACTGAAAAGCTTAACTGACCCCTTTAGATCCTTAATGATTCCATGTATATAGTTAAAGCCATTTTTAAAGCTATTTTTTTCTGTTATTGAGTTCATATGTCTTAAATATTAATATTTTAAATATTCATATTAAGAAGTACCTATTGCCATGTTAAATATTAATAGCTATGTTAATAAAATTTTTAATTTTTACTCACTTCATGAGTGACTAAAATACTTAATGCTCTCCCATTTTCTTTTCCCCGAATTTGGGCCATAACCTGTTAATTATGAAATCTCAGAAGTTCAGACAACTTGAAAGGAGTAGAGAAAATAGAATAATTTATAATTAAAGTGCATCTTATACAGTTAAATATTTTTGCATTTTGTATATGTGCATTAGTATGTACTAGGTGGTTGATTATAAATATTTACATAACTAGGTCACAGTCAAAAAGTTTGAGAAACATTCATACAGCAAGAAAAAAAGAAAAGTTTTATTAAACTGCAACTCCTGGGTTCTTAGTTTTGACCCTCACTGGCTGACTTCATCTTGCTCACCAATCTAGTAGAATGTGTTTCATATGATACCTTAGTACAGTAGCAAATAATCTGAGTCTCCCAAATTTTGGGTCAAGTAAGTTAATTTTATGAATGGCCAAACTTTTCAGATAATATGTCCGTGAATGTAATGTGAGATTGACAGAGATCAATCCAGAAGAGCACAGAAGTGCAGTGCCTAATGCAGACAAGAGCTGTAAAGGATAGAGACTGTATGGGCAGCATCCCAGAGCAAGTGGTGATAGCAACGTGGAGCCATTTGCAGCTATTAGGTGATAGCAAAGTGGAGCCATTTGTAGCTATTAGTAATGAAAAAATGGAGGTATTCTGCTCTAGAAATGTGAATAGATGCATAAAGGCATAGAGATGTGTAGAATAATAGTGGATTCTGGCAATAACTAATATTTGGTTATAGCTTAGTTTTGGTTACTGAACCAGGCTATGCATTATACCTAATCATTGCAAGAAGAGTTTTGCAAAAGAGAGGTGATTCACCGGGCAGCCAAGGAAGTAAAGCATCTCCCTAGGATAAGGAGATAAAGAAGCAGAGTAGTCTGAGGTTTGGGGAAACTTATTAGAGGTAGGGTATAGTGAAATAATCAGTGGTCTATGTATGCTTAATCAAGATCATGGCTCTTCATAGGATACATGTTCAAAAAATGGCGGAGTTGGAATGCTCTCAGGGTAGAGTTTTGGCCCTCTAATGTCAAAAGTTGACCTCTTAGATACTTGTATAGGTCCAAGGGAAGGATGGGTGGTTTCAACCCATTGGAGCTGCGTCCAAGTTTTGAAAAACAACTTAGGTAACTATTACCATTGTGAGCCTGGTCAGTTATCTATAGAGAGCTAATGGGAATATATTGCTTAGCAGTGTGACCTCCAAATTGGTGATAAAAGCAAGTGAAGCTAGAGAGTTTTATGCAGGCTTTCTCTTAATTTCAATGGTAACAAAAGGATTAGAAAGTTGGGCAGGGGACAGAGGTGATCTGCTTTGCTATGCTAAAGTACTTGAATTTTTTTTTTTAACCTATGACAAATGAAAATAGCTCTGGCATTATTATAAGCAGTGGACAGTTCTGTTTCATGATGTTCTACAAAGATTACCCGTGAATTCTTAAATCCTCTGTGACTGTAATAACAGTAGTGCTAATTTAACTTTCTATGTATTTATGATTTTTGTGAATAAGAAAAAACAGTAACAAGTTGCTGTTTTGAAATTATTGCTAGGATATTAGTAGGGTTTTTCTCTTAATTTTTATTTTCTGTACACTTGCTTAATGCTTAAACTTTCTGTTTTTAACCAAGCCAATATGCACTTATTGATTTGAATTGTCTGCCAGAGAAGAATGATCAATGATATTTGATGGCTTAGCTTTTGTTTTTGATTTTACTGTAAATACTATAAACATATTTCTGCCTTTTGTCTGAAGTATATTCTTTTTTTTTTTTTTAATCTTTGATGGATTCTGGAAGTTATTACATTCTGTAATTATCACAGTACCCTTTGGTCTACAATAAAGGCTTAGTAACTTTTTTTTGATAAATGTCTAAAAAATGTTTTGAAAAACAAATTTTAAAATTGACTTTCATTTTTATCAAATGCAGTTGTATAAAATGCAACTCTGTAAATTACTTATGACCTCCCCCCCCAATAATTGTTGAAAAAAAATCTATATGTATTTGATCCTAGTTTATTAGCAATGGAAAAGAAAACCCCTTGGGTGGGATAAGTTGCTCATTTTGGGATCCCATCTTGTCTTCATAATGATAGAATTTAATGTGATCCTCATTGTTTTAATTATTAAAATACCTCAACACTAAAATTTTCCTTAGGTAGCAATTTATAAATTTTTTATTTAAAGAAAACTTGATAACATATGTTATTATCATCTCCATTTCTCTTTCCCTTGTAAAACAAGATAAGTAAACTTCCTTTTATTGTGCTTCATTATTGTAATTAAGATGATGAAGTAATTATTTAGAAGCTTAAAACAACAGACATTTGTCATCCCACGGTTTCTGGGCATGCAGAGCTCCAAGTCTACCTTACTTACTCTTTGTGTCAAGGGTCTCTCATAAGACTGAAGTCATCTGTTTGCTGTAGCTACAGTCATCTCAAGTCTCCACTGAGGGAGAATCCACTTTTGAGTTCTTACTGTAGTCATTATCAGGATTTGAATTCCTGCAAAGTTTGGTCCTGGTTCTTTGCCAGCTGTTGGTCAGAGTTCTCCCCCAATTCTTGCCCACATGGTCTCTGTAGCACAGCTTGCCACATTTGGCTCCATCAGGTTGGTCAAGAGAGGTGAGCAAGCGAAAACTGTCTTTTTCTAACCTAACCTCAGAAGTGACATCCATGTTCTTAATTGATTCCACTCGTCTGAATCAATGTAGGAGGTCCACCCTGCTCTTGAGAGAGAAGGCCATTACACAAGACATCAACGTCAGCAGAATCAACATCAGCAGATCATGGGGAGCTGTCTTGAAAGTTGCCCATGGCAGCAGAAGACCCACATATACCTCTTTTGTTGATGTCTGAGCGTCTTATGTATTTGCAGTTTTACCCTGAAGTAGTTTTGTAAAACTCTTGAAAGTAAAAATATAATACCCATGTATCACCACTACAATTCCTAGTACAGTGTCTTAAAAGTAGCTCAAAAGATGTTCATTGTTTCTTAAATACCTGGCCTGGGTGCCGTAGTAAACCTGTAGTCCCCGCACTTGAGAAGCTGAGGTAGGTCACTTGAGCCCAAGAGTTCAAGGCCAGCCTGGGAAACATAATGAGACCCTTTCTCAAAAAACAATGTGAATATTTCTTATGTATGGGCATATATGTGTATATATGTAAATACTTGCTATATTATTCTTTTTTTTCAAGTAGGGTTGAGACATCTTTATTATGTTTTATGTTTTTTTCTGGCAATAGTCGTATTTTAACATAACTCAGTTCTGCCCTACAGTTATTTCTCTTAAAATGTAGCACAGAGCCTGGCCCTTGGTAGTTGCTCAAATTTGTTAAGTGAACTTATAAAATAGTTTATTTTTTAGAGTTTTATTATGAAAAATTTCAAGCATATACAAAATATAATGAGCCCATGTATCTGTGAATTTCTACAGTTATTAAGATTTTCCCAGTCTTATTTCACCTCTATGTGCATCTTTCCCCAACACTACCTCCTGGAGGCACTTATGTAAATGTCAAACATTGTGTTATTTTACTTGTACTTGAATATTCATCTCTACTGGATAAAGATTTTTAAAAACATAACTTCCATGCTACTACCATATCTTAACATAACGAGTGGTAATTTCTTTTTTTTTTTTAAAGAGAGAGAGAGAATTTTTTTTTTTAGTTTTCGGCAGACACAACATTTTTGTTTGTATGTGGTGCTGAGAATCGAACCCGGGCCGCACGCATGCCAGGCGAGCGCGCCACCGCTTGAGCCACATCCCCAGCCCAAGTGGTAATTTCTTAATGTCATCCCTTATCCATTCCATGTTCAAATTTTCCTGATTGTCCCAATAAGAACTTTTTATAGTTAAATTGTTTTAATCATTATTCAGAGTCCGCTTATGTTATTTAATCTGTAAGTATGTTAAGTCACTTAATTTACAGTAGTTTGGGAATGAATATAAATGGTGAATTTTTTTCAGCAATGTAGTGGATTTCCTAGTTTGTTTAACCTAGCATCCATTTCCCTTTCATAATAGCACCTTAGTTTCCTCAGGAAAAATTAGATCTTTCCCATTAAATGTAATACAGAACTACAATCTGAGGCGCCTAACCCAAGGTAGTCGCATTAGATGCTCCCTCCCTTGAGATCTTGGGTATAGCAACAAGATAGTTTGACTCTCATTTTATCTTAATAGCCACATTTTATTAAAGAGAACTTGTGGTAAAGATCACTGGAATTCCTGCTTTGCGGCTGCCAGAGAGATTCCATAGGCCCTGCCTGTTTTCAAGCATTGTTCTGTGGGCTCCTAAATAGCCTTTTAAGAAAAGTCCCTTCCGCTTAGGTAAACCAAAGTCTGTTTCATTTGCTTTCATCCAGGGACCTAATTTATACAAGTAACTCGTAACACTCTCTTGGAGACCATAGAGTCTTCCTATTCACATTTTCCCTTATCTGACTTTAGGCTTTACCTTTTTAAAATTTCTTCAAAGTTTGTTGTTTTTTGTTTGTTTGTTGTTGTTGTTGTTGTTTTTTTGCCTTTCTATTCAAATTAGCAGCACATTCTTCTTTGTTCCATTTTATCCAATTAAACCGAAAGGAAACTCCTTAATACTGCTGTAATACCATTGAAGTAGTGTTAAGCTGGCATCTGGCCAAACTTGGGACATCACTGCTGTCAAGATGTGTCTGCATCCTTGGCAGCCTGCTTTATTGAAATTATAGTTGTCTGACCCACTGATTATTTTTAAAAAGAAACAAATCTGTCAGGTCGTATCTGTACTATTCCACCCTCAAAAGTCTGATGAAAATTCTCTTATCATAGCTTTTTAGCTGGAAATGGAATATAGAAAATTTTGTTGGGAATTATTCAGTTGGAAAGTAAATTTTCTCCAGGAATTCTTGGTATGTTTGGCTAAACATCTTGTTTCTTCACTCTCTCTGTTTCTTATTTAATGGATTGTACCAATGAATAATGAGCTCCTTTAAATGTAAATATTTTTGTATGACTTCCTTGCTGGAATAATTCATAACATTTAATAAATATATTCAGTAGCCTGGTACTAATGCTGTGATAATTTTGTAAATTTAACAAATATATGAATTTCCAGGATATCATATTCTTTTTAATTAATTTTTTATTTATATATGACAGCAGAATGCATTACAATTCTTATTATACATATAGAGCACAATTTTTCATATCTCTGGTTGTATACAAAGTATATTCGCACAAATTTGTGTTTTCATACATGTACTTTGGTTAATAATGTCCATCACATTCCACCATCATTAGGATGTCATATTCTTAAGCAGTGTGTATGTCTTTGAAAAAGATCCTAAAGAGCTTTTATGAAAAATAGTAAGTAAGGTCAATTTTAAAGCCCTTTCTAAATGAATGATAAAAATCCTTGTGAATATATTTCCACCTTACTTATGTTAAAAGTAGAGAAGCTACCATGTAGTGTTACAAACTCCAGAGAACAGAGATAGATGTAAACTTTTAAATCAAGTGAAGAAACAAATCTTCAAGTCAGTGATCATCTGTTTTGCTTGAGGAGATGCTAAAATGTAGGAACCAAAGAAGAGAAAATGGAGAGATAGAGAAAGAAAATACAAAGGCATATTTGTTTAATAAAATAAAATAGAAGAATTACAGTACTCTCCAACCCCCATCCACAGTTTTGTTTTTTCTCTAGTTGCCTTTGTTCATGTTCAACTGTAGTCCAAATATTTGTCTTAACTCTCTCAAGAGAGACCGTGTTCACTTAACTTTTATTACAGCATATGGTTTTATAATTGTTCTATTTTGTTATTAGTTGTTGTAATCTCTTACTGTGCCTAATTTATAAATTAAACTTTATCAAAAGTATGTAAATACATGAAATAAAGTGTATATAGGGATCTGTTCTACCCATGATTTCAGGCTTGCACTTTGAAGTCTTGGAATATATCCTCTAACAACTGTGTTTTACCACAGCTATGCTCACTGTGAAAGATACCATTAAAAGGATTTTAGAAGGGAAAAGACAAGAAGATATGATTAAAAGAAAATCTTGAGGCTTGAGTTTTGAAGATAGTGATACAAAAAACAAAAATTCACAGTGGCTGCTGTAAGCAGAATTGACACTGCAGAAAGGAGTAAGAATTCTACTGTCCCAAGTGCAGAATCAAGGGACAATAAATCAGAGAGAAACTGATATGAATGGAGAACACAACAGTGGATCATTGCCATGGGTGGAGAGTAATTTGGTGAGAAGTCAGTGGTATTGTTTTCTTTCCAGAGTTGAGAGTAAAAGTACCTTTAAATGTTTTACTCAGAGATACACTAGCAAAACAGAGCAGGCTGTATCTTATTCAGATTGCTAGATAAAAGAGATTAAAAACAAAAGGCAAACCCAGATCCTTCCATATAGTGAAAGAAAGAAAATAGGGAAAAAGTATGAAAAATATAAAGGTAAGATGACTGAATAGCTAAACCCACATATTTTCATCTATTAAAGATTTAGATTGTCAAACAGAACCTAAATTTTAAATGAAAAGCATGGGCAATGTTATCTCAGGGACATGTAAGTAGGTAGTGGAAAGGATTACAGTTTTATGATACAACAGAATTTAATTCAAGGTAAAAATGATTTCATGGGAGTGGAAAAACTTTGTAATGCTTAACTGTACAATCTGCCCTAAGATGTAACTCTCGGAACTGAATAGTGTATTGAATGTACTATTGAGACATACAGAAAAAATCTACAGGAAAGGAAAAGATAACTGACAAAATATTGTATGGTTCTAGATTCCTTTTTCTTGCTACACTTTAAACCACTGTATCATTGCTCTTTGAATATGAAATATTCAGTCCATTAAATCTATCACCTTTTGCTCTCAGTGGACCATCTCATCTCCTACTTCTCAAAGAAAATAGTGGCCACATAAGACAAGTAACTTTACTTTTCTGATTCCTTCCCTCATATGTAAATGATTTTGTTCATGTAATAGAAGAGACAATTCTCATTCTAATACCAATGCCTGCCATCTTCCCACCGCTAATGGTGTCTGCTTCGTGTCTCCTTCGGGTTTTAACATAACCTGTACCTGTATCTCAGATCTTTCCCGTGTGCCCATGCTCAGAGCCATCTGCCCTTTGGGATATCCACCAGATATCTCAAACAACATTCCTAAAATTGAACTCCTCACTTTCCTCCTGATCTTGCTGTTCTTCTACAATCCTTTACTTCAGTGACAGAGCCGTGTTCACTGGGAGGCTCATTTCTCCTAAGGTCTATGGGTGGTGATGGCTGGGGATTGTGATGGTAACCTAAAACAGTGTCTTAAGGAATTTGTTTGAATTGTGGGTTCACTTGTTTTATGAGTGGATTGTTTTAGCCTTGGGCAAAAATATTTTGTCGTATTATTTATAAAACCAGCAGCATAATCATAGTTTGTCAATGAAACATTTGGGAGAATTACCTCTAGTGTATGGCTGTTATTTTTTTGGACCCAGTTTATATCTTTGACAGATTCTTGGGTCAACAAAGCATTTTCTCTTCGCTGTGAATATGAGAAGCAGCATCCTCTTGCTCACAGAAGACATGGAATCATAACAAAAACAAATACCAGAAAACCCCTGTACTCCTGTAAATACATGAGATGATTAAACTACTAAAGTAAGGAGTTGATGGCAGTGGGGATCAGAGGTATAAAAACAAGACCTGTCTGTAAAAGAGTAGGCTGACTATAGGAGCCCCCTTATCCACAGGGGATGCATTGCAGATCCCCAGTGGATTACTGAGACCAAAGATAGTACTGAAATCTGTACTGTTTTTTCCTATAACATGTATATTTCAGAGAAAGTTTAATAAATAAATTAGGTACAGAAAGCAATTAGCGATAATAAATAATAAAATAGAATAATTATAATAATATACTATAATAAAAGTATAAATATAATATCAGTGTGGTCTCAAAATATCTTTTTGTACTGTATTGTCTTTCAACTGCTAGGATAACAAATCAAGGAAAGCAAAACCATGCCATGGGTATAGGAAGCCACCATATACACAAGCAAGTTGTGGTCTTGTTTTTATTCATTGATAATAACAGTGTATCTTTATATAGCACTGTAAAAATTATAATTCTTGATCAATTACATATTGAAAAGGGAGAATTCCTCTGTGCTCTCCAGAGGGAAAATAAAGTTTTGTGCAATTTGAAATCTCTCTTTTTGACCCATGAAAGAATAGAAAGATCCTTTTTTAAAAAACTCTTTTGAAGCATTTAAAAACATAAGTTTACCATTAATTGGATGTCATAATATTTTTCCTGTATTTTTTTCTTATATTTCCTGTTATAACTATAGTGACATTACTGCTGTAGAGTCATCTGACTTTAGTATTCTCAGAGGAAGGGGAAAGCTATGGGAAGGATGGATGTTTATGATAAATAAGGATATGTAGCATACCACTTAAGTATTTTAAATGTTCTGAAATGCTAGTAGTTTAATCTGCTTCACAGATAAGCTTTTGAGCAAGATCGGTTTTTACCATCTTACTTGTTTGCTTGCTTTGTCATATTGGGGATTGAACCTGGGGCCTCCTGCATGTGAGGCAAATGCTGTAGCTCTGTATTCCAGAGCTGTATTCCCCAGTCCTCCTTTCTTAAGGAGCCCTCTTACTTGTTTCTGGACTCCTTGCCAGCTGAGTATGATAGTTTTAAAAAAGTCAACTGTTTAGATATCCTCTTTTATTTAGAGATGCTGGCCTGTTGGATCAGTTTAATTTAAAATATTTTTTCTTTCCATTTACATTTTCTGTTAGATATTAAGGTTAATACATACCACAGTTGTAACGACAAAGAAAAGTGTTCCAGCCTCAAGACGTGAAACATACACAGAGGACTTTATTAAAAAGCAGATTGAAGAGTTCAACATAGGAAAGAGACACTTGGCCAACATGATGGGAGAAGATCCAGAAACTTTTACCCAAGAGGATATTGACGTAAGTACAGTTAACTCAGTTGGAAAAGTAATTGCTGTAGAGTTTTAGACATTTACAGCACTTTTCTTCAGCATGAGCCCCTTAGCTCTCTGTAAATTTTAATCAAACTGTCAGAGTAAGGAAAAATGTCACTGTACCTTGCAAGTTGGAACCATGATTTCAAAGAGAGATGCCACTGTGTACTTGAAGCATCACAAAGTATAGTGTATTTTAGATTTTAACCAGAAATGGATACTTTTCCTGATTCAAGGTCAGAGGACCTGGACTTCTATGGATGCTTATATACCATTTGAAAATGTTTTCAAATGGTACTCTTAGGCTCTGCTTTCTGACAAAAATGATAAAATAGATGGTAATATTTTTAAAATGAAAGCATGTTGCAGGTGTTTTGACAATTAAGGTCAGAATTCAGTTCCTTCTGTGCTCTTGAATTACTATATTCCTGATAAAAATAGTAATAGTTAATAATACTTTTGTGTTAGAAATTCCAAAGTAACTAGCTGAGGAATTTAAATTTAACAGCTTTAAGATTGTGCTGATTTTTAAAAAGTAACATCTGACATCTCCTAATGTTTTGTATTTAACTGAAAATGACATCTTCATATAGATGTCACATTTTTATATGCTTTTTAAATATAGTAATGTTTTGCTGAATGACCAATGTATGTTTTGAGAAATGCTTCCTTAAGTGGTTTTGTGGTTTTGTGAACATCATAGAATGTACTTATATTAAGAGGATAACTATGTCACTAGCCCATGTAATCTTATGTGATCATCACGACTGAAACAGTTATTAGGTGACATGATTGTATATAGTTGTCCTTTGTTATCCTGGGGGCTTAGCTCCAGGATATCCATGGATACCAAAGTCTATGAATGATCAGCTGTCATATTAAGTGGTGTAATATTTTCATAAGACCTGCATATATTTTCCAGTATATTTTAAATCTTCTCTAGATTACCTATATAATATCTAGTACAATATAAATGCTATGTAAGTAATTGTCATACTGCATTATTTAGGGAATAATGGCAAGAAAAAGTCTGCATATGTTTAGTATAGGTGCAGTTTCTCTTTTTTTAAATATTTTCAATCTGTGGTTATTGAATCCACGAATGGAGAGTACACAGACATAATTATCATTTTTAATGAATTAGTTTAATTCCCATTTTTAAGTATACATTTTCTGTTTGTAAATGGTTCTGAAGTATATTTTTAATGTCTCAGATCAACATTTTTATCTTAAAAACTTTCTATTGCCCTTTTAGGTCTTAGTGATTCAAGTTGTAGACCTTGTAACTGCTGTCCTCTTTATTAATCTTTTGATAATATGGATTATATTAATAAAACTATTTTTAATACACTTTAATTTTATCCTAGGTAGTATGGGTTAAGTATGGTTGCTTGCTGCATTTTTTTAAAAAAAGGAACCTGAGGCACAGAAAGACTTAGCATTCTGTGTAAATAAGTATGCAAAAATGGAGGAGCTGTAAGATTTTAAACTTTAAAGTTCTTTTTTCATATCTGCCTCATTTCATAGATCATGGTCACCTGAAAATATCCATAATTTTTAACTAAGATATCTGTATACTCAAAAAATTATTATTTTCAAGAGAATTAGAAGAAAAAACCCACAAAAATTAGGTATCTATGTAGTCAAAAAATATGAGTTTTTAAGAACTGAAGAAAAGGTCAAAAATAAGATTTTATTCTTCCCCATGTCCCCTTTTAAAAGACAGATTAGTGAGCAATTTGGCACAAATTGTCATACTGCAGTTTTTTTCTAAATAGGAACGTAATCTCTGCTTCCCTAGTTATTTGTCCTGAGATAACTAACATTTTTGCTGTTTCCTTTTTTGGGTGGTAGCGGCTGGGTTAAGACATAATTCATGAATCATTTAGGGTGTACGATTTACTGGTTTTTAATTTAGTCACAGAGTTGTACAGCCATGACTGTAATCAAACTTCTGAATATTTTCATTATCCCAAAATGAAACTTCCTACTCTTTAGTGTGCTGTACTTCTTCCCATCCCCCAACTCTAGGCAGCTATACTTTCTACATTTTGTCTGTATAGATTTGCCTATTCTGGCTATTTCTTATAAATAGAATCTATCCATCCATTTGTGGTCTTCTGTGACTGGCCTCTTTCCCAAAGCATGTTTTTAATATTTATCCATGGTGTAGCTTATATCAGTATTTATTAATTTTTGTTCCTGAGTAATTTTCTTTTTTTTTAAATTCACTTAAAAATTCCATTTTAATAGAGTAGGAGATAAGTAATAAATATCATACACTATTTTTAAAAAGTTTTACAATTGAAATATTTGAACAAATATAACTAAGTATATTTTAGATTCCACCTGTCTCAGTCTCCTGAGTCACTGGGATTATGGACATACTCTGCCATACCTGGCTACATATTCAATTTTCATGTCAGAAAATTTTAAAAAAGAAAAGTTGTTCTTGAGTAATTTTCTATTAAAAATTCAGTCATCAGCTGAGTGGCATATGGATTGTTTCTGTTTTAGCTGATTGTGAATAATGTTGCTATGAACATGAGTGCTATGAATATCAAGTTTTTAGGTAGGCATGTTTTTAGTTCTCTTTAGTATACACCTAAGAAACTATTGCTAATCCAAGGTCATGAAGATTTGCCCTTGGGTTCTTCTAAGAGTTTTACAGTTTTAGTTATTGCATTTAGGTTTTGATCCATTTTGAAGTAATTTTTGTATATAGTGTGAGGTAGGGGTCCAACTTTATTTTTTTACATGTGGATATTCAGTTGTCCCAGAATCATTTGTTGAAAAGACTTGTTTCCCCCATGGAATTCTTTTATCTCTGTGTGTCAGCTTTTTGTTTCTGTGAACAAAATAGCTGACAAGAACATCTTAGAGGAAAAGTTTATTTGGGGCTCACAGTTTCAGAGATTGAATTCATGGTCAGCCAACTCCATGGCTCTCAGCCTGTTGACGCAGAACAGCATGGCAAAGTGGGTGGTGGAGGAAGGCTGCTCAGTTTATTGTGCCAAGAAGTAGAGAGAGAAAGCAGGTGCCAGGGACAAAATATAAGCCCCAGTGACCTACTTCTTCCTGTAGTTATCAACCTAGTACAGTGTAGTTCTTTCAAATTATTAATCTGTCAAATGGATTAATCCACTAATTAGGTTACAGCTCTCATAATCTAATCATTTCACCTCTGAATATTCTTTCATCATCTCACACATGAACTTTCAGAGGATAGGTCATGTTCAAACCATAACAGTCATCCTTATCAAAACCCAATTGACCGTAAATATTACGGTTTATTTCTGGACTTATAGTTTTTTCCCTTTATCTATTTATCCTTATGCCAGTAACTACTGTTTTGATTACCATAGCTTGGTAGTAAGTTTTGAAATTGTGAAGTGAACATACTCCTATTTGATTCTTTTTTTTTTCCCCAACATAATTCTGACTGTTCTGTGCCTCTTGAATTTCTGTATGCAGTTTTAGGGTTGGCTTATTAATTTCCGCAAAGAGCCAGGTAGAACTTTAACAGGGACTCTGGTAAATCTTTAGATCACTTTTGTGAGTGATGCCATCTTCATGCTAAGTTCTAATCTATGAGATGAGATGCTCTTCTGTTTTCATTTATATCTTTAATTTCTCTCAGTGATGCTTTGTAGTTTTCATGGTTTGACACTTCTTTTGTTAAATTAATTCCTAAGCTTTAGTTTCTTTAAAAAAAAATCCTACTATAAAATAGAATTGATTTTCTAATCTGGATTCTCCATTGAAAGGGTGCACAGTTGTTTTTTTGTATATATTTTGTGTGATTTTGTTTATCACTCATGAATCGAGAACCTTGCTGAATTCATTCATTAATTCCCATAGTTTTTAAATGGATTTTCTAGATTTCCACATACAACATATTGTCACTGGCAAATAGTCCAGTTTTACTTCTTTCTTTCCATCTGGATCCCTTTTCTTTCACTCTTTTTCCTCACCTAATATCCCTGGCTAGAACCTCCAACAATATTGAACAGAGATAGCTAGAACAGACATTCTCAATTCGTTCTGCTCTCGAGCAAAAGCATCCATATTCATTCACAGTTAAATGTGAGGATGGTGGCCACAGGATTTTGTGTGGGTGAATGTATCAGCTTCAGGAAGTTCCTTTTCATACCTAGTTTGTTGAACTTTTTTTTCTGGTGGTGGTGGTTGAGTGTTTTATCATCAAGGGGTGTTAAATGTTGTCAAATATCTTTTCTGCTTTTTTACAATCATGATTTTTATCCTTTAT
This sequence comes from Urocitellus parryii, assembly GCF_045843805.1. NCBI lineage: Eukaryota > Metazoa > Chordata > Mammalia > Rodentia > Sciuridae > Urocitellus > Urocitellus parryii. Next base: position 8,887,862 of record NC_135542.1, read on the forward strand.
TCTGTTGGTGTGGTGTATCACATTTAATTTTTGAATGTTAAACCAACCTTGTGCTTATGAGATAAATTTCCTTTGGTCAGCTTACATAGTACTTTTTATATATTTCTAGATTTGGTTTGCTACCATTTTGTTAAGGATTTTTGCATCTAATCAATATAGTTTTCTTAGAATGTCTTTGTCTGATTTGATATCAGAGTAATATTGGCCTCATAGAATAAGTTGGGAAATACTCTTTTCTATATTTGGAAGAGATTATAAAGAGTGGATATTAATTATTTTATAAATATTTGGTTCAATTCACTGGTGAAAGCCATCTGGGCCCAGGCTTGTCTTTGTAGGTAATTTTGTTTTTGTTTTTTACTTTTTTACTGTTTGATTTTTTAAAATGGCATTGCTGTCTCCTTGTGGCCTCTGTGTCCTTGAGTAACATTTTGCACTTCCAGCTGAGTTTGCCACTGAAGTGTTTTTGAACAGCTTTTAACTATCTTTTTGGATTTACATCAGGTGTATTTAGCTTACTGAGAAAAAGAATCAGTCAGTGGTTTTGTAATTCTATCTGAAAGGACAAACCTTTTCACACTGTACATATTTAAATGAATTGCGTTGTTTGAAATGGCAAGTACATGGCTTGGCTGTTTACTCAGAATATTATTTTGGGATGTTAAAATTATTCTTATAGGGGCTTAGTTTATACAGAGTAGACATGGCCTATAATTTAGTTCAATCACCTAGTTACAAGTCTAGGGTTACTTTACTTGTCACATAGGTAAATTAAGTGCCATTGTGTTTAGATTAAATCATTAGTTATTTTATATATTTTAGAAACCCCCTTTTTCCATACTGCTTATCTAATTGCCAAAATAACAAGGGCCAAAACCACTTATGAAATGTATTTAGACAAAAATATTTAAGATTTAGAACAAATCATTTCATATATTAAAATGGTCTTGAATATTTTTCATTAAAAGGTGTTGACTACCTTACGTTGGTGACTTCATCTAGAGAATCCTTTTAATGCTATATAGAGAAATCTAAAAGGATCCTCCTTTTAGAGAAATCTAAAAGGATCATGTGAGTACATGATCATTCAATCAAGTAGAAACAAATTTTTGATAATATATTTAGTTCTGGTCCTCAAAATATGAAATTGTCCTCCAAAGAAGAGATACTTAACATCACTAGATAAATGTGCATGGTGACAATTAGTCTGTATTTTTAAAATACATGTACATTTGGTGAAGATACTGATATCATTTTGTCATTGTTCAATAAAATTTTCTCATAGTTTTAGCTAAGTAATGAATTAATACAAAAAAACCTGGTGCTCCTTTAGAATATATATCTTTTCTAAAATGAAATTGAATTTTTTTATGAAGAATATTGAATGCAGAAGTTGTAAAAGTTTGTTATTAAATTTTTTTCTATTTTTTTGGTTTATTTTGCTTTGTTTTGATAAATTTATTGTAGCTGAAGTGATGGTGTTGAAAGCTGCAGTACCTGGGAATAGATGATTCTGTGTCACTAACTAGCTTTGTAATGTTAAGCATATTCACAGCTTTCTGTCACTTGATTTTCTAATCTCTGAAATAATACCTGATTGCCTGCCCCGAAATAAAACCAAGGAGCATGAGATTAATGCAATGTGTTATTGTTTTCATTGCTATCAGTATTAATAAATACAATCTACCATAACTGGAGTCATTCACTGTTTTCTCTAATTGTCTTTGTCACACGAATCCTCCATGCCACCTGAGACTGAATGTTGGGAGAATCATCTGAAATACTGTTGAGCGTATTGATTTATCATGGTTGATTTAAAGGTTAGGTTGATACTGTGTCTCACCTCCTTTGGTATCTGGACGCTCATATGGAAGTGAGTGTTCGCCATTTTCGTTGACACTGGGTTACCATTCTGCTGCACTAGACTTTGCTGCAAGTGATTGATTGGCCTTACTGAGTCTCACTTTTTATATCAGTTAACTTTTTTGGCATTTTATTAATTTTAGCAGATTCCCTTTAGCATCTGAGTAGATATAAAAGTAGACAGTGGCAACCAACTCTTGCCAGAGCATTTTTTAATTATCTGCCCATTGTGGTTTTTATTTATGTTTCTGGAATTATATTTGTAAAAAGAGCTTGACTGTATATGTAAGCTGAAAGAGAGAAAATATAACTGATGGATCTTATGTAGTATTTCCATGTTAAAAATGCTTAGTTATTTATGATAACTAATTTTTAAACAGTTTTAAGCTCCCATTGCAATTACTGTTACAGTGCTTTCATATAATGTTTGACTTTTTTATATAATTTTTTTATTTATTTATGACAGCAGATGCCTTACAATTCTTATTACATATATAGAGCATAATTTTTTATATCTCTTGTTGTATACACAGTATATTAATGTTTGTTTTTTAATATATAAATTAAAAATAGGTACCATCAGTTTTCTCTTACTCAGTATGATCAGGAAATTAGATATTTCACCAAGTGAGTTTTCTAGACAAGAGGAAATTATTTTTAGTTATTATTTGTAATGAAATCTACCACCACATACTGAAAATTTTCTGTGTGTGTGTGTGTGTGTGTGTGTGTGTGTGTGTGTGTGAGAGAGAGAGAGAGAGAGAGAGAGAGAGAGAGAGAGAGAGATGCTATCAAGGAGCCACGTTTAATCTTTATAAAAATGTTATGAGGTGGGTTTTGTCATTGTTCTTAGTTGTTGAAGACAGCAAAGCTGTATAAGATCTTTCTGTAGCCTAAGAATGTATTCTTTCCACACTTTGAAAGATTAAGTTTTGGGATAATATTTTCCAAAATAAATTGGTACTCTCCCTAACCTTTTTTTGGTAGAGTTTGGTGGCTGTAATTTAACTCTATAGCGCCTTCTGAGTTTCCTTTTCAGTGTGGTTGTTAACCCCTGACTGGCTCAGAGTACATGTTTGCCCTGTACTCTCTTCCTGATTCCTGTCAGGATGTCATGTGTCTGTGTGTCTGCCTCTAGCTGCTCTCACCTGCCTGCCAACCTCCTGGCATAACTAAACTTGTTAGATATGTGAATTAAAACTAAGAGTCATTAGCTGTCATTGAGGACCTGTACTTCCTTCCTAAGTAAAATCCGTGAATTCATGTCAGCTATTTTAGCTCCTCATTGGACTTTCTCTTTGATTTCTAGGTTTTACAACTTTATTTCAGAGGATTGAGTTTGAATAGAAATTTGGCCTCACCAAATAATTTGTATGTGAATATTATACCCAGTTAATCCTACATGCTAATGTTTCCTTAATTTAATAAAGCATTCTAAAGTATAGAGTTGTGGATTGGTGAAGCAAAAAGAAATATAGTGGTTACAGTTTTGGTACAAAATTAATTCTGTGTGTCACTGTTGTACTTAAAGTTACATCATCTAGAAGACTTATTATTATTACCAAGGCTACAGTACTGTGTGTTTGCTGAAATGTTTATAGAATTACTTTGCTATAGTTAATGCTCAATCTTTTTGTTACATTTATGTGAAAAAAAATTGTAGTTGGTATGATAGATAATTAAAAGGAAATTAGTCATTGGCAGGAATGGGTGTTCTCTTATTTCAAAATAGTAGTTTCATTTCTGCCTAACTTTTAAAATCATACTGAAAAGAAACAAATTGCTATTGGTCTTACCCACTAACAACTAAGATGGTGGCATGCTGAAAGTACTTTAAATGTGTGGTAATGTATTGAAAATAGACAAATTAATGCTATGGTTCGCAATTCCTGTTCTGTAAACCTTTCACAGGTTACCAAACATTGATCGGTGTGTAAAAAATATTTTTGGCTATAACAGTATTCATCATTGTTAAGAGGAATCTGTCAGATGGAACATTGAACTGAATGGATTTTGTTAAGCAGTGGAAAGTGGTTAAAATGAAGAATCTGTAAAGAGCTAAGTCCATGAGTGCAGAACAGGAAAGACAGAAGCAGTTTTCCTTCTTGATCCCCAGGTAAAAAGATGGTCAAGTGAGGTGCAGCCAGGGCCTATGGAACTTTGTGGAGATGGGAACACTTTGCTGCACTAGAGCAGACACAGAGTAACAGTTGACTGACAGTTTGTTTAATGAATCTCTTAATTTTTCATGTGTATAAAAAATTATTTTACTCAGAATCATGCTGTAAACACAGAAAAGTTGAGGGCCACTGATATTTACACTTTCCTTTTTGAATTAAGCATGTAGTAGTTATAACTTTTTAGTTGGAGACATTTCACTTATATTACATCCTATGAATACAGATCTGCACTTGCATTTAGTAATGACTATTTGGGAATTAAAAGTTAAGTTCTACATTACTATTAAAATTTCAGGGAAAAAGCCAGCAAATTGATATATAACACTGCTGAAGTCTACCAATTACTTTTTAATTGGTATTATAGACCTCATTCTGAAACCAGAATGTTTTATTCTCCTAAGTGTGAATATGCCGTATGAAGTTTCTCTAATTGATTTGCTGTGCCCATTCCATTTGATGTATCATTTTTCACAATATTTCATAATTTGTGCTCACTTCTAATGAACAGAGTCGTTAGGACAGGCATGTCTAAGTACAACTGACAGCTAACATTAGGTGCCAGATGCAGTTTATAAAGCTATGTAGAACTGTAGAGAACAGTTTAAATAAATTAGCACCTGTACATTAGTCTCACTTGCTGGTAATTTATAAGCGAATCAGTAGAGATGACATTTAGGTAAGTCATTGATCAAGTTAACAGCTGCAAACCCACTGCCCAGCTGGGATATCTAATTAATAGAGATTGCATTCCTGACCCAGTGCTTCTCTTGGGTTGAGCCTACAGTCCTTTTATACTTTGACTTCATCCTAAGAATATAGTCAAATACTTTGCCTTCATTTTAAAAAACTCTTAAATTATCAGTATTCCGATTAAAACCTAAACAGCAAAAAATAACAGCAGCAACAGAAAGCACAAGCATGTTTACTAGCAAGTTTAGCTTTATTCCATTACTTAGATTAATTTTTAAAGCTTTATATTTAATAGCATCTTTTTAAAAATATTTGTTTTTTAGGTATAGATGGACACACTACCTTTATTTAATTCATTTTTTTTTTTTAATGTGGTGCTGAGGATCAAACCCAGGGCTCCGCCCGTGCTTCTCGAGCGCTCCACCACTGAGCCATAAGCCCAGCCCCTTAGCATCTTTTTTTAAATGTTTTTTAGTTGTAGGTAGACACAATATCTCCATTTTATTTTTATGTGGTGCTGAAGATCAAACCCAGTTCCCCACTTGTGCTAGGCGAGCATTCTACCACAGAGCCACAACCCCAGCCCATTTTAGATGAAATTTTTAAAACTTATATTTCTTTCTTTTTTGTCAGCAGTGTTTTAAGCATACTTGTCATACTTAACATTAAATATATATTCCATTTTTTTTTTAAGAAGAAGGAGGAGGAGAAGGAGAAGAAATTTTTATTTGTTTGAAGAAGGAGGAGGAGGAGGGGGAAAGGGAGGGGGAAGGGGAGAAGAAATTTCTATTTATTTATTTATTTATTTTTTGTGGCCAACTGGCCATTGAAATGAAACCATACGTGTGACACTTTCTCAAAATGAGACATTAATTGAGAAAACCTAAGGGCTTTGCCAAGTAAATTCCATACAAATTTTAAAACTTAGTATAAGAAATGCTAAGCTAGAACTTATTCCAGTTCCTTAGATTTTCTTGGGATATAACTTAAAATTAAAAGATTAAGGAATCAACAGCCTTAAATCAGGGAATAGGACAGTGGTTTGGGTACCTTTTCAGGTACTCGGACCTGAGTTTTGATGGTGTTTGAACACCAGTGTGTGTATGAATCCACTCCAAAGTTATGGTTCTTATCCTGAGAAAACATTTCTTGAAACACAGTTGTTAAGTCTTTAAACAAAGACTTTTTGGCTAGCAGTCTTGTTTCAAAGCTTCTTGAAGAGTCATTTAAATGAGTCTTAACACAAGCACTTTTTTTTTAAATTTAGTGCTTCCTATTTCTCAGTAAGTAATAATTTTTCATGTCGGTTGTTTAGAAGGGAAAGAGCCCTTATTTCAGGTAATTGTGAAATTTCTATTAGTTCTCTCATTGTTGGCAAGTTTGGTCCACAATTTGAAAGCGAAATGCCAGTATTTCTCTAGTTCTAAAATACTTGAGGGACAAGGCCACTTGCTGCTGGTGAGTGCCTACACACAGTGGGAACTCAAGAACATTAACTCTGGACAGAGAGCTTCACATCCACAGAGAATAGTTTTCTCACCACCTTCCTCCTGTGGTTTTCTGGTTGGCTAAATTTCACCTATCAAAATATTTAAACTTGGCATTCTTTATCATGCCATTATGGATGCTTCAAGAAAACTGCTCAAAAGGAATGAAGTATTCCAACACTTCTTTGCTTTCATGTTTCTCATTTTCTTTTCTTGTCCTTCTGAACCTTTCCCAACCAAATCTTTGCCCTAAGTTTTTTTTTGTGAAATAACCTACTCCCATCCATTTTTGTTACTTGTTCTTTATCATAATTACCTTATTGAATAAGGTGGTGAGTTTGGTGTGAATTTTATAGGTTAATCTTAATGTTTTTCTGTTGAAGTAAGGAAGTGCATTTCTAGTTACTGTGTAAGATGTTCTCTTCAATGAAGTGTTTTCTTAAGTGGAATAAAAACTGTCGCGTTGAAGAATAAGAATGAAATTGTCTACCATCTGCAGGGAGAGCTTGGGGAAGTCCCTGGAGCTGGTGGTTTTTGAGAGAAACTGATTAAAGAAACCAAGACCATCAGTGGAGGTGGAGGTGGAGGTAGAGAGGGAAATTTAAATACTATATTTGGAAGGACTTGAGCAAATACCTTTCTACTAAAATAAACATCAAGCCTAATAGACCAGCTGAGAGGCCAGCAAAACTAACATATAAGGATGTGTGCCACTGAACTGGTTTCCCCTAGCCTGGCTATAATTAGGTCTCTTGTCATCCTGGTTAGGAAGGCAAAATCCTAATATTTATTGTAGGGTAAGAAGGTAAATTGAGGGGCTAGGGCTGTGGCTTAGCGATAGAGCACTTGCCTGGCATGTGTGAGGCACTGGTTTCGATTCCCAGCACCACATATAAATAAATAGATAGATAGATAGATAGATAGATAGATAGATAGATAGATAAATAGACAAGTAAATAGACAAATAAATAGATAAATAAATAGAATCAGTCAACAACTAAAGAAATATTAAAAAGAAAAAAGGCAAATTGAGAGGAAAACTTAACAGTCTAGAACTTTGTGGTTGTCATTAGCTATGTGCGATTATTTTAATTATGATTTATTATTAAATTGAAATTTTATTATTTCAATTATACTGGCCATATATGTGCACAGTAAGCCACATGGGCTACTGGCTATCATTGTACAGCACATGTTCATCACCAGAGAAAGTTCTGTTGGACTCTGTTGGCTAGAATGTTGCTCCTTCATTTTTTCCCAAATAAGAATTTGTATTTTTGTCTTGTATTATTTAAGAGAAATAGAATACTTGGAAGTATAAGCAATATTGGTCTACTGTTTTGTTTTTATATTATCTTTCATTGAAACAATCCAAAATATCTGAAGAGTAGTTTCGAAAACATTTCACAATACTATAAAGGAGTAAATAGAAATTTTAAAATTGATAAAACTTTAAATAATGCTAAGGCAGTTGACAGTTGGAAATTGGAGCTTGGGAAATAGATTTGGCCTCTATCTGCTTGAGAGAAAGAGACTCAAAGATGGAACTCTGGGGGAACCAGTAATTGTGAGACCAGAGTTCTGTTTAGAAGAGATTAAGAAAGAGTTTTCAGGCAGGTAGGTGGGAAATGCGACTGCAAGGGAGAGAGGAGACAGAAACCTCACATGAAGAGACCTGAAAGTAGGTTGTGGGGTTTGAAAGAGGCCTTGGTGACCATGAGAAACCAGTTGCTGGACTGGAGTTAGTGTGAGGCTAAATTGAAGTCTGTGGATAAAGGGGTAGTTCAGGGAGTGGGTGGATGCTCCTAAGAATAGAAATATTAGATGACTTGTTCACATGAACGTTATTTGAGGTCACTGACAAATATGGCAGCCATAGGTACTGAAAGGACCAAATGGGAGCATTAGCCCTTTGTAATTGAAGTAAGTAATGCAGAAATTGAAGGCCAGGGCAGCTTGGGGAGAGGATGGCATGGCCAGATGGTGTGGGCCTTCAAAGAGGATGGTGCTGGCTGACATGGCAGAGTCATATGTGAGCACAGAGAAGTAACTGAGGTCCCAGGCTTGACAGGTGAGGCTGCTTTTGATCTAGGTCTGCAAAGACAAATGTGACTGTATAAAACGAGAAGGAGAATGATGGTGTGCTAGGTGTCTAGAAAGGAAGAACTGGCTGATTAAAAAGGAATGAGAGTATCACTCAAACAGGTAACTGAGGCCCCTCTTTTGTACCCTCTTTTGTACCCTCTTGTGTAGCCTGGATATGGTTCTGTCATAAGTCCTATGTATTTTATTATGCCATAATATTGTATGTATTATATTACAGTAAACTCAAACAGAGATTATGTGTATGTCATCTCCAATGGTAGAATGAGGTTGGGAGCCGTATCTTGTTCTAAACTAAACTAGCGGAGCGCCTAGAATTCAGGTGGAGTTAATTTGTTGAATAAAATAATTTCTTTAGGAGTTTTTTTTTTTTAATTTTACTACCAAATAGCTGGATGTCCTTGACATCAGTGAAAAAGTGCATCTATTATCTAAGAAAATTAGATTGATTCCTTGATGAGAGAAGAGCACATTCCAAAATTAAATTTGGGAAGTTCAAGTTTTGGCTTTGCCATTTATTTCAGTGTGATTTTGGACTAACTTTTAAGCTGCTTTTTCATCTGTAGAACAAATCTGTGAATACATGACTTTTATTATATGTCTTAATATGGTGAATAATGTACTTTATGTAAACTAAAAATGCTTGTTTATTAACATTTATCAAAAGCCTGCTTTGTGTTGTGCTTTTATAAATATCTTACTTAATCATTTAGTCCCTATGACAAGCAGATAAATGTTGATCTCCTTATAAACAAAACCACTAGGAGTGGTTGTATTTGAAAACATGGTTATAATAAGACACAATAAAAATTAGATTTTTATTTAATCTTCTCTTATTCACCACTCTTCTGAATTCTGCAGTGTAGTGAAAGTAAAGATTTGCCTATTATAGTTCATAATACTTGGCCTCAAAATATATCTGAAAGCTGTTCAACTCAATATTCACATTCAAAATTCTTTTTGTTCTTTATACATTTACTATTTATTTCAAAAGGGAATTCATCTTTTTGCATTTTAACAACTGTGTTAACAGGGAGTTAAGTGGACCCAGAAGGTAACAAAAATCATCTTTTTATTAAAGTCAGGTAGTGCATTACTTTAGAGTTTGCAGAACTGTGGAATGCACAAAGGAAACAAACGGAAGTAATAGGTCAGTTATGTTAGTATTAGTCCACGCATACACTGAACAAACGGCAGGTGGCATGTTGGAACTCATCTTTCCTATTTTGTACGTTTTGTTATCTGGTTTACAAACAGCTTGTTTATTTTATTTTCCGTTTCTTCATTCCATTTGCTTTCATCCTTGGTTTTTCATTCTTTTTACTGCATTTGTGATTGCTTTTTATCTATCTGTCATATCTAATGCTTTTCCACAGTATTTGATACAATACCTCGTACTGCAGTGTATAATATGGTGAAGGATTTTAAATTAATAAAGATATGTTAATTTACTTTTAGCTTTACTTTTTTTTTTTTTTAAGGCAAAGCCACCTTTCCTGATTCTTTCAGTTGAATTTCAGAATACGTTCAGCAAATTCTTTGTGGTCTTATTTTCATTTTTTAAAAACAGATTGCTGTAAGTCCTCAATATTGTTTGCACTACATAGTTAACATTCGGATTCTACCAATCAGCTTCCTCATGCCTTTTCTGAGAAATGAGAAATTCAACTATGAGAATGAGAAATGAGAAATTCAACTATGGGATGGAATTCTTAAATTTTCATTAAACTCTAGGATTTTAGTCAGTGGTGCCAGTGACAGTTTGATCCTCATTTGAGAATCATTTGGCGTGTCTTACTTGTGATTTTGGTGAGCTTACCATCAGTTGTGCTTAGTCTTCTGTGCAGTATGCTATTCTGATCCAAGCCTTGGAGTCAGCAGCCTTTTGGCCAAGATGCTGACCACCTAGAGCTGCTGTATGAAACTGTGAGAATAAGCTCCGAGACTAGCCCAGAGGTGCTCTAGGCTGGGTTGCCTTTGGGAAGGTCTTGCACATTTTTTAAAATTTTAACATCTTTCCACCTTTCTATTTTGAAACTTTTCAGTGTCTGGGAAATTTTAATATTTCAGTGACTGCAAACATGTAGATGAGCGTGTGCCCTTCACATGGATTTGTCAGTTAACGTTTTGCTGTATTTCCTTTTTCTGTACATGTAAAATTCTTTTTGAGTAATCCATTGAAAATTTCAGATTTAAACTTAACCTGTAAATGCATCAGCATATATTTATAACCCCTAAAGACTTCATCATCTGATAGTAGCATCACATCTCATGTAATCATGACAATTCTGTGATGTTTTATATAGTATATATTTAAATTTCCCCACTTTACCCCTAAAACATCTTTACAGCCGTCTAGTTGTTTTTATAACCTAGACCTCTTGTTTTGTAAAACTGTTCTGCATTCTGGTCTTCCCATTGCTTCTTCTCATGATCAGACTTAGAATGGACAGAGAGTACTGTTTAGACTATGTAAATGGCATCTACTTCTCATTGCATCAGCCCAAGGTTTTTGTGGTCTGTTTATCCCCCTGTTGATGATGGTATGAATGATTTCTTGGTTAATTAAGGTGGTGACCACTCAATCGCTTGTAAAAGTATCTTTTCCCCTTTATAACTAGTAAGTAATCTGTAGGGTGATATTTTGAGTCTTTGTGAATTTTCTATTCCCCAGTAAATTTTCAGCCAGGACTTTAACATCTGATGATCCTTTCCTGAGATGGAAGACTAACTTGAAAGTTTTAAAATGTTGATTTTTCTACTTTTGTCATTCCTTCTACTTTTAGTGTTATTGTTTTATAAAGCAGTTTTCTTCTTCTCCCTGTGTATGTGTGTGCACGCGCGCGCGCATACACACCCGTGCACCCAGACTTAAATGTATAAACACCTACATATCAAATGTGTTACAAGGCATTGTCCTTTTTTTTTTTATTTTTAATGTTCAAATTGTCCCACCTTTGGCCATTGGGAGCCTACTGCAGCTGACTCCTGTGTCCTTTTGAGCACTTTTTTATTTTCTGAACAGGAACATGTCTCATGCTTATTTTGTACCTTGCCATGGGCCTGCAACCAGCCATTTCTGCAAGATTGAGTTCCTTATGCTGGGAAATTATATTTGAGGGGTCATGGTGAATGAGACCTAGAGCCTAGTCTTTGCTATTTGCGTGATCCCTGGGATTTGGAATGATTGCCCTTGAGTATATTACGACAGAAGTTATAGAAGAGCACCTCTAATTTTCCTTTACAAATGAAGGATTTGTGCTCTCATATTCAAGGGGTTAAATTTGAAGCTATTATTTGAAAATTGTCAATAACCAGTATAATAGTTATAATGGGTATATAGTAATTTTTCTAGCCCATTCAAAAAAAATTATGCAACAAGAATGCAAATGGAACTCTAGTCCAATGATTGGTTTATAGTGAGAAATCAATAGCTATTAGTTTTTTTTTTTTTTTTTTTTTTTTTTTTAGTTGTTGATGGACCTTTGATTGATTGATTTATATGTGGTGCTGAGAATCAAACCCAGTACCTCACACGTGCTAGGCAAGTGCTCTACCACTGAGCTATGATCCCAGCCCTCAATAGCTATTATTTATAAGGCCAACTTGTTTTTTTATAACAGTTGTTAACTAACCTTTGTTTGTTACTTTCAGAGAGCTATTGTCTACCTATTTCCAAGTGGTTTGTTTGAGAAGCGAGCCAGGCCAATAATGAAGGTAGTTATCTTAATTTTTAAAAAAATTTAATTTGATTTTTTATGTTACAATAATTATCTAATACACTTTTAATTTATTTTCTAGCATCCTGAACAGATTTTTCCAAAGCAAAGAGGTAAGTTTGCTCAAGAATAAAATTATTTCTTTCTTTATTACACTGTTGGGTAATAAAGAATGTTGGGTAATAAAAAATGTCAGCAGTTATTCACTCATTGTAGAGTAGCCCTTCTTTGCTTTGGTAGTCATGAAAGAGGCTACAACATATTTTATAACTGATAATGAATGGCTGGGGTTTGCAACTTATTTCTTTTTATCGAATCATATTAAAATTAGACCAGGTTAGAGTTTAAGCCTATACTAATGTCACACTAGTTATTTGTATTTTAATATGCCTTTTTGAGGAAAGTGTGATACATATCTCCTAAAAACTCATTTAACTTTTGTTTATATGAAGCCTTTCTAGTTCTTCTCTTTCTCCTTTCTTTCTTTTTCTTTTTTTTTTTCTTTCAGTACTGGGGATAGAACCCAGGGCCTCACGCATGCTAGACAAGCGTACTACCACTGAGCTACATCCCCAACCCCTTTTCTTCATTTGGAAGCACATTTTCACTAAATATATTTTATCTTCCACAGCACTTTAATGGTGTAATTTCATTGCCTTGTCTTGGCATTGTTTCTGATCAACAGTTAGCCATCATTCCTATCATGTCCCCTCTTTTCTGTGGCTTCTTTTAAGATTTTTCTCTTTTAAATCTGTTTAAACAAAAATCTTTAAAGCACAAGAACCTTTAAGGTTGTCTGGGAATTGAATAGTATATTTACTATCCATTAAAAGTCTCTTATCCATCATAGACTGGTGGTGCTTGTTAATTTAAAAGTGAGTATTAATGCTACAAATGACTTCTTTAAAAAACATTCAGAATATCAACACGTTTATTCATCAGTCTCTTGATGTATGTTCCTGGAAGATTTTTTGAGTATGTATGTGTTCCTCTCTGTTCCTTTTGAATATCTGTGCCACTTATGTACCATCACCATTTTTCAATTTTGATTTCCTTAGAATGGAATAAAAGAAAAAACTTCCTAAGAAATCCCAGTGCAGCATATATCTATATTTCCACAATTTTTTCCTTTAAGCCACATTAAAGTCCAACACAACACTTTTTTTCAACTTGCGGTTGAGTCTTTCTAAAGCGTTCAACTAGTTTTCACAGAAGCAGCTACTATATTTTCAGTTTGTACTCATAGTTTGTCTGTTTATGTAATATTTAATTCATGTACAGTAATTATAGAAATAAGTGCAGCTGTAATAAATGGTTTGGGGATAAACACAACTGACTCTTAGTAAGCATGTAACTCCACAGCAGAAATGTGTGGAGGTAACAGAGAAGGGCCTGGGAGCCACCCGCTGAGTGCGCAATTCCAAGGCAGCATTAGTCGATATGTTTAGTGTTAATTAAACGGAAGTTGGTAAGAGAGGAGGCATTTCTATAGAAAATTTGTTTTACATTATGTTTCTGCTAAGTCTTACATCTTCAGAACTAGGCTTTCTGTTCTGCTTTACTTCACTCTTTGAAATTGCTTTACTTTCATCCTTTTTACAAATATTCCAAATCTTTTTATAAATGTTCTGTCTTTCCTATTCAATTCTCAAACATGATTGATTATATATAGTATCAATTTAATAATCTCTTTTGAGGAAATAAATGAAGGCTATAGTAAAAGCATCCACCAATTTTAAAGGTACAGCTCAGTTTTATAATATAACCTTATGCACAAGGCATAGTAATTTACACCCAGTGGCTTTTCCATAAATGTCTGTAAAAGTGATTTCCCCTGCCTCTTTTTTTTTTTTTTTAACTGGCTCCTCAATTTTTCAACCTCTCAGGCTCCCCACCAATGCCTCTTCTTTGTTCTCCATACCTCTACTGGTTGTGTCTTTCCTAATACATCTCTCCTCCTGAATTTCCTTTGTTCCTTCAAATCGTATCAGCTTTTCAGTATTAGAAGTTCATTGTTACTGGCAGCTGGAATGTAACAACTGAAACTTCTGTGTATCCTTTCAAGGCACCCATGTGTTATTTTGAAAATACATCAGAGCTAGTAGGATTATTTTGCATTTCAGTTAACTGTATTTAAGCAGTACTTCTTTAGGATTAGCGAGGTAGTTTGATGCTTACCCCCCTACCTCCTTATTTTGTTATACTTTGTAAATATAGGTGAAACTGATTTTTGTGTGTGTGTGTGTGTAGTTTAAAAAAATAACTGAACTTTAGATTTGGATAGATAATAGCACTTACAGTGTACTACCTCTTCCCTTATTAAAAAACAGAAACTTCTGGATGAAGTTAGCATAGAAATTCTGCTTAACAAGTGCTAAGAATATTGGGAAAATGAAGATGTATAACAGGTTGATGGCAGAACTTAATATTAGACAATATGGTATTCAAAGAGGGTGAGGAGTGGTTTATTGAGACAAGAATGTTAATTTATATTGTTAAAAACCTATTATCCATTAAGTAGATTTGACGACCATGAACATTTTTGCACCAAACATTTAACACTGAAATGTTGTAAAGCAAAAGCTGTTAACTAAGGCTATAAAGAATTTGAAAACATAGCATGATTTTATAGCTACAGATAGAAATACAAAGAATACTTTTTCTATGCAGATGTCTATGAAATATTAATAGAATTCTAATGTATTGGGTCATAGGAAACTAACAAAATCCAAAAAGTAGAAATCGTATCAGTTAGATTTTTTTGACTTAAAAATCAATAAAACTGAATCGCTGTTGGGTTAGACCGAATGAAAATTGAAATTATAGACTATTTAGGAATACATGACAATGAGAATTGTTCCTGTCCAATCCTATGGGATGTAGACTTTATCATGCAGGACAATCATATATTATTAGTAATTAAGAGAGACTGAAAATAAATGAACTAAGTATTCAATTCAGGAAGCCAATAAGAGAAAAACTAAATGGGTGAACATAATGAAGAAATTTAAAAGAAGATTTGTAATAAATAAAACCAAATAGTTCTTTGAAAAAAATCAATAAAATCAACCAATTACTGGCAAATCTGAACAGGAAAGAAACAAAACATAAGAGAACAATATTTTTTGTTGTTGCAGTGCTGGGAATTAAACCCAGGGCTTCATGCATGCTAGGCAAATGCTGTACCACTGAGCTATATCTCCAGGCCAGTATTAAAAATTTTAAGTAATAACATTCAGGGGATATTTTTTAAAATATAAGATTGTTATAAGTAACTTCTTATAACGTCTAGTTATATGAAAAAATCTTCTAAATAATAGCAATAGCTAGTAGCATTTACTGAAATTTAGAGTAAGCCAGGCATAGTTTGAATTAACTCAAAGCCTTGACAGCAGTTTTATAAACACATAATATTATTTCCCTACTTTTTAGATGTAGAAATTAAAATACATTAAATGAACTTCCCAAGGACACAAAATCAGGAAGTGGCCTACTTGTAGGTAGGCCCAGGTGGTGGTGACTCCAGGACTCCAGGGTATAAATGTGTGATTACTACCCTCCTCCACTCAGGTGGCCTGGAGAGTAGTATAATTGCTACAGTTGCCTTAATCAGGAAGATGCTGGTGAGACTAAAAGTCAGGAGAAGTCAGAGGTCATCAGAAGTCTAATAGAAGAAGTAGAGGCTCTGAAGATCTCATTGGAGAGTTCTACCATACCTCAAAGGAGCGGGCAGCTTTTTATTGTGTAAATTATTACAGAGCAGGGAAAAAAGCTTCCAAATTCACTTTAAAGTTCACGTAATTATAAATTTGAACACAAATTATATAAAAAGGAAGCTAGATAAAATACCAGAAAACCAAGTAAAGCATTTTACTAATAGAATATACCAAAATATTTTTTCTTAGGAATAGAAGTATAGTTTAACATTAGGAAATTATTAATGTGATTCTCTGTGTTGAGTCAAAGGGAAAATATTTTCATAGAGGAAAAAAGTCTACTGACAAATTAAACTTTTTTTTGTTGTTAAAAAATAATATTTAAAAATAATATTTTTTTTGTTAAAACCAGAAACCTTCTTTGAAAAAGACTGTTGTGAGAAACAGAAACATATCAAATTTTAAAACATATTACTAGATTCCATTACATTCAATAATAAGACAGATAAACCTGTACTTACCTCTGTATCCAATATTCTTTTGGAAGTCTTAACTTCCAAAGTGTGACTTTAAAAAGCACGGATAAAAAGAATCTCAAAGAAATTAGTGAAATCAGTTGTTACTCATATATGCTATGATTGCTCACTGAGAAAACAAAAAAAATAACCTAACATTGATATTAGTATAATATCATTATTGAACCATTAAAATTTTGAATTTTTGTGAAAAAAATTTGATGATGCCCTTTTATAAAAGCATGCCACAATATAAAGGCGTATACTATCTATACTATATAAACATAAAGAGTGAAATGCCTATCATGTGGATTTACATGAGCACCCTGCAAGTTGATGACATCATGGTGGCCAAAATCACACTGAAAGAAATCAGTGTGGAATGGGGTATAATTATGCTCTAGGTAACCTGATGGTCTTATTGATAGCAAATTAATTGCCCTCTTTCTCTGACTTTATGTATTTTGGCACACCCACATAATGCCCACCTGACAAAACCCTGGCTGAAGGAAAAGCAACTGAAATTGCTTGGTAGATGTTGCAATAATACAAGCCAGTGTGCCTCTGACCTCATCAGGAGAGCTGGGGTGCTTTGAAGATGATCCCTACTCCTCTGAAGCAATTGCAGTTAAAGTATTTTTACAATGGTTTGCCATTAGGGTGTTCATTCAGATAATGTTTTCCTAATAAAGATTACAGACTTTAACCACTTTTTAAACCTTTAAAATATTTAAAACAAAATGGAGTATTATTTTCTACATTTTTCTTTACTAATTATTTGGATTTTTCCTTTGATATTGGGAAAGGCAGATACTACAGTATGGAAAATATATTGCTCTAGTGTGAGTGAAAGACTTATTAGTGGGAAGCAAACACATCTCATTTACATATATTTTAAAAATCGAATCCCAGGTATACAAATATATATTTACATATAGACACATTCCTGTGTGTGCCTTTTAATCCATGTAATTGAATGTTAAAAAAATAGATTGTATCCAGAAGATACCTGAGTTGGGTTAAGACTTTAATAAAGTCTTTATGTGCTTTTGGAATTAAGGAATTCAGACTCTAGAACAGAATGAAATAAAGTGGCAAGTAGAAGATAAATATATATCCGTCATTATTTTTGAATGCTATAATATGCCCTTGAGTCACACAAAAAAGCAAAGGGTAAAGAAGATAAATTATCTATTTCGAATGTAAAAATTTATTTTTGATAAAAAAGACACTGGAAAATTTGAAACATGACAGAGACCTGCTATCTAAATTATTCTTTTAAATTAACAACAAGAAGAAAATCTGAGTAGAAAAATTGGCAAAAGAAAACAACTCATAAGAGTAACCAGTAAATATTTTAAAATACCAGAGAACAGAAATAATGTCTTGTAAAACAATAGCAAGAGGCTGTTTTATCACCCAAGAGATTAGAAACTGTAAATATTATGTGTCAACAAAAAATTGGAAACAATCTAAATGTTCATCTTGGAGTGGCTAAATAAATTGTCAGAATCATAGCAGCCATATGTATAGGTTATACAAGGAATGAGATATTAGCACAGGTGAAACATTGAGCTTGAAAAGCAATTGAAAATGGTGTAGTGGAAATTTTTTTTAATAGGCAAATAATACTCTGCTTCATGCATCTGTACATATATAAGTATGTACAGTATCTAGGACAATAAATTCTGTTCTTGCCTCTAGCCAAAGAATTCTAATATTTAATTTTTATAAGAACAGTCAGTGTACTACTTGTGAAATTAAAGTTACCTATTTTGAAATCTATTATTTATTAGATTATCTATTATATATACTTTTATCTGTTATAGATATCTAATGAAAGAAGGCAGTATCAAAAGCAACAATAGGTAAACTAATTACAAGTACAGGTAAAATGTGCAAGATATATGAGATTTATATAAAAAATTATAAAGCAGTTAAAGATCATATATAAAAACCTGGATAGTTGGGAAAAATGTTACATGTTCTGAAGGGAAAGCAGTATTCCAAAGTTCCTACTTTCAGATTAACAAATTACCAGACAAAGTCTTGGATGGATTTTGGGGAAACTTTTCAAGTTTAAAGGCACAAGAAGCAGTGAACAGTGTTTGATGAGAAAAGTGAAGGGAGTTCACTCCATCTGGTGTCAAAACGTAGTGAAAAAATGATGACTAAAATGGTGGTCGTGGCACAGAACAGATGAACCAGTAAGATGGTAGAATAGTGAGCCCCAGAGTATGTTTATGCCAGATTGTAAATTCTAAGATATATTTTTTGAATTATAATGGTTCTGACCACAGGATGCAGTTTTCAATTAATGTAAGCTCTGACACATGCTGCAATTTAACATTTTTCTTTTTCTTTGCAGTATATAAAACCATATGATGAGTTGTCTTAAAATATGTGACAACTTGTGTTCAATGAAATTAAGTATGTGTGTATATACGCACCCATGTGTATTGTGAAATCAAGTGTGTGTGCTTACATGCTCCCATATACACACATGATGAAGTCCAACTCAAATGTCTGCCCAGGCTTAGCAGTAGAATGTTGTATAATGTTGTCTTTTTTTTGTCACTTTCTGGCTTATAACAGTACACTGAAAATCCATTGCATAATAAAGGTACAGATATTAGAAAACATGTAGGATTTCATGAGATCTATAAAATGATGTTGGAAAAGTATTTAAATTATCCATAAGACTTTGACAAATAAGAATTACGTTTTTAACTTTCAATGTAAATACTCGGTTGACTTTTTTTTCCCACTATTCATTATGACATTTTGGTTACTCAATTTTAGATGAATTTACTTAAAGTGGTCAGTCTAATATTAATCATACTTAGAAAAGAAAGATCCTACATGTTACAGGTACTATTTCAGCAGAAAAGTGTATACTGTCCAAAAAACTGTACAGGGATAAAGGACTCTTTAATAGACAAAATAATACTTGGCTTTCTTGTTTCAAAAACATAAATTTCAAATAGATCAAATATCTGAATGTGAAATCAAACAAAAAATCCAGAGGAAAATTGTTTAGAGAGTCCAAAGCCTCTTGCAGCATGCAGGGAGCGAGGAAGCCAAGATATTACAGTGGCTTCTAGCCCTCCAAAAGTCCACTGGATGTATCAGTAGATACTCAGTGAATCCGTGGTAATAAAACGTCATAATAAAGGAGGCAGTTAGGGCAGAAGCATCTGGAGAGGTACCTTATGGGATCAATAATGAACAAAATAGCCAAGAAACACTGCCAAAGAGAAAAATCAACAAATTTTGTTTGGTGGTTAGTAGATATGAATGACTATCTGCATTGCAAAAGGAATTAAACTTAATTCCTTCTGTTGTAGATATTTCAAATTCTCAGAGGTGGATAAGCATGGGGTTCGAATAAATGATGTGCCACAGAAATTAAGTTATTTAGTTTTTAATTTGTTATATGAATGCTCATTTCAAATTCTATGAATATACTGCATTATTATCTATCGGTTTTCCTTTTGAAGAAAGCAGGAGGGCATTGTATTCTGTTTTGTTTTTGCAGTGTTGGTCCTTTTCTAGGGCCTTGTGCATGCTAGGCAAAACGCTCTACCACTGAACTACTTCCCTAGCCAAACCTACAATTTGTTGTTGTTGTTGTTGTTCTAACAGATGATTATGATTTGGGCTATTGTTGATTGTGTTTTTATTTAAAAGAAATTACAGATATTTTCATGGTGAAATATTTTATCAAATATAAGCATAGTTTTGTTAATAAAATGAAATATTAAATACTCTAAGCATTTGCATAATAAGTATGCTAAATATATGAATTCTAAATTCTAATAATATGTTAGTTATTTTAAAAGTTAATCAGAATTATAAATCTGTCTTCTAATTGCAATTAAATATCAGCTGTGTGGTCAGTATCTGTGTGTATTTTAATTTGTTTTCATCTGGCTTTTACTTAGCAATCCAATGGGGAGAAGATGGTCGTCCATTTCATTTTCTCTTCTATACTGGCAAACAGTCATATTATTCATTAATGCATGTAAGTATATTTTATTTATGACAAGTAATATGAACTGTAGGCTACAAAACTAATTATAGTAGAGGTATCTCAGTTTCAGAACATACCTAGTACTTCATAATGGACAAAAATAAGACTTCTGGAGGCAAGATAGTATACTGATGAAAGATTTGACATTATTTGACTTTTGTTAAAGGTATGCTTTATAAAACATATCAGAATGGTTTGTCCTTAAAATGCAGAAATATTCAACTTAATATTAGTGCCCATGTGTGCCTTGCTGATAAGGTGAGAGGACAGTGCCAGCAGGGACCACAAGGCATCTACCTTGAGTCAGTTATCTTCTGCTTTGTTTCTGTTATTCTTTAAAATTTTTGCGTCTTATACTTTAATACGGTGTCTTGAGTCAAGATTTCTGGTCCTCAAATAACCTAAGAAATGCTTTTATTATACTTTAACTTCCAACTGCTTTGGAGTGTACTGTGAACAGTTTTTGTTTTGTTTTCCGAGCTGTGTTTGATAGTGTGCAAATTTGGGAGAATTCCCCAGAATGACCAAATGCCAATATCCGGTTTTAGACAGCAGTATCTTTTCTATTTTTAAAACATGATATCGAATTCTACTTTACCCATTATATGATTTTTTAAAAAATTACAGAAATATTTATGGGGTTTCCCACATCCACAGTAAGATCTCAGTGGCTTGAATGAATGCACACATTTACTCTGCTTTTTAGACTTATCTGGTGTTTATTTGTGCTCCACAAACCCAAAGGACAAAATTCCCACTTGTCAGGTACATTTATTTCTTGGGGAAATAAAAGAAAACCTTCTTTTCGCTTTTTGTTGACCTTGGGCAAATGAGCTTCTTGCCCTGGCAGAAATGAAATGAATGATAAATGTAGAGTGTGTCTTTGCTGAGTAATGGAGCTGTGGCTCTGGCTTCCACTGAGGTTCTCTCCCGCACAGCCTGAGGCTGCCCGAGGACCCCTGCTGTTCATTTAAATAGGTATGTCAAATCTGCCTCCAAACGCTGCTGGTTTGATCTGTGGTAATATTTGTGAAGGTTCCATATGGACTTGAGCCCCCTGCAGTGCTAAGAAATAATGTACAACGCTTCATGGTGCAGACGCAAATTTTCTCTGAAAAGGGATGCAATGCTGCGTTTTAGCTGTCGGAGGGGATGATGGAGCTGACGCGCTAGGCCTGTCAACTTGTTACACGGATGGGTTGCACGCAGCGAAGCTGTGGAAAATCTGTGCCTTTTAACTTTTCTACTTAATCACGGTTGTAGCATTGCCTTTAGACTGTATGCTACATTAATTCTCTTCCTGCCTTCTGCCTTTCATCCCAAGTTTCACGGAAAAAAGTAAAGCATGCAGGTCTTATAGAGGAGCCTTATCAAACAGCTGTCATCTGACAAGCCATTTGCATTTGTTTTGGCTGAAACTGAGCAACCCAAGGGCGAGATATTTTGCTGCATTCCATCATAATGAAGAAATTACACATTGTATAAGAGGTCTGACTTTATTTTTAGTTGCTTATGTGCTTTAAAAGGTACTGCTACAGAAATGGATCGGTTTTTCAGTGGATAGAATCTTACTGAACTCTGAATAAAATGTCAAATTACATCTGACTGATAAATATTCCTTCTTTCTGAGTAATATAGGTTGTGTTACAAATGGCAGAATACTTTAAGCCTTTATGTTTCAGTTCAACTCAGGAATTCCTAGATGTTTGCCAATATCTTTAGTATCATGGCTGGCAAATGTCATTAATTACAACTGCAGACACATCAGTCTCATCTAAGGCATACAAATCACTGTCATCTGAAGTACTGTAACTTTGAAATAGAGACTGAATGTTCACTGTTGGACTTACAGAAGCACTTTTGTGGTAGAGTCAGACACTGCATATAAAGTCTCACTATAAAACTTGGAACCCTTTCGAGAGCTTTCTCTCTCCTTTGTTCTGCCTTCTCCTCCCCTGCTCTCCCTGGAGTGCTCACTGTGAGTGCTCACTGTGTATCCCCACCAGGAGAAAGGAAGTAGCCCAAGCAGACTGGCAGGTTTTAAAGACTTAGAAATGAATCTTTGTTGCTACCATTTATTTTTGTTGATGAATTTTCTTCCTCTGTGACAGGGTAAAAGACACTAAGCCAGGCAGTTTTTTTCCCCAGGTCTTTGACCAGCTGTAATTGCATGAGGCATGGCAGTCAGTGGCCATGCTTTTTGACAAGGAAACAGATCTGGAGCCTGTGTGCAGCTGTGTGAGGAGACCTTTCTGAGGTCGATTAACCTTTCTCATCTTCTGTAATCGTGCCAAGTCTTCTCTTTAGGATTTGGTGGCTGTTTGCATATTAAGTGCATATGCTACTTTATAACAACTAATTAAAGATAGCCCTGATGCAGCTTACAATTAAGGATGATATACAGTGCTTTAGTCAATTGACCTATATTTTGTCCATCTAGGTTTTATGGAGAATTGAGAGGTTTTTGAGGAAAGATGTTGATAAGAAACGTGTAATTTATTGCTCCTGGCCAGAAATGAGGCATAATAGGAAAGAATAAAGTGAAGGGACATTTGCCAATCCATGGGGTTCTCACACTTTGTCACATTCTAAAGGTTCATTCGTAGGTCAGTTGGGACTCCCTTTTTCCTATGGATGTAATGACCTGTGTTTCTTCATGTCCCTGGGAAATAATATGCTGTTTTATAGTTTGATTAATAAGACATACATAAGTAATGAAAAAGTATTTTTAAAATTTCCATTGTTTCTTAAATAATAAAAAAGTATTTTAAGAAGAAATAAGGGACATCCTGAGTTTCTCAGAGTAGTGTTAAATACCATAAAGGGGACTCCACGCTTGAAATTTACTGGGCTGCTTTTCACCCAGAATAGATGGCTTCCCGTTTCCTTAATGGCCATTTAACCATTAGAACTTATGTGCTTTTCAGACATGATCTAGGGCTCTTCAGTGTAGGTTGGTTTCAGTAACAGAAGGAAAAAAGAGGAAGAATAAAAGAAGTTTCTTAAAATAACTGAGGAGAGGAAAGAATTTTAAAGAGGATATAGATGTTTGTACAAAAAAGAAAATGCCATACAACAGAATGACTGAGTTGTGACTAGCCTATGCCTAGATTAAAAATAAGACCCTGCATGCACAGTTAAGGGGAATAGACAAAGGGCTAGGTCAGGAGAGTTCAGTGTGACACATCCACTAAGTGTAAAAACCCATGGATTGGCAAGTTTTCCTTCACTTTGTGTTTCACTATCATGTTTCAATTCTGGGCAGGAACAATACATTTCATGCCCTGTGGGTTCATGGCGGTAACCCTACCAGGCTGTCTATTGCCCACAACAGCTTGAGCCTGTCCAGGACAACCAAACTGACAGTGAAGGGTAGAGTAGACTATATTCCCGGTCAAGGCATTTACAACCTCCGTAGTCACCATTTATTTTTTGTAGGTCTGTTAATGTTAAGAAAAAATTTGATTCAGGTTTACATACATATTTTACCAATATATGTTTTTGAAAAAAAGTTAAAATTCTCACTAACGGTGATTTGAAAATTGTTTTAGTCAGTGTTCCATTGATGTAACAAAATACCTGAGATAATCAACTTCAAAAGAATCAAGGTTTATTTTGACTCACAGTTTTGGAGGTCTCAGTTTGTATTTGGTTGGCCCATGTTTTGGGGCCTTTGGCAAGGGGAACAAATAGCAGATGAAAGTGAAAGGCAGAGACTGGGGTCCCACAATCGCCTTCTAGGCCAAACCCCCAATAACTGGAAGATCTCCCACTAGGCCCCACCTAAAGATTCTACCACCTTCCAGTAACACTACCTGGGGACCACGCCTTTACACAGGGGCATTTGGGGGAAACTCGCCCAAACATAGCAAAACCCATTTGAAACCTATGGGAGGTGATTATTTGACCAGGAAGTGGGAGCCCTTTTGTAAAATATAATGTATTAAGGCATGTATGTGATTATGGCTTTCCTCGGAACACTGGCTATGAAATACTCTTCAAGGAGGAGTCTGTTGTAGAATCAGCTTGGGAATGTTGCAGTTGTGTAGTGGAGAGCTCTAGTAAGGGGACAGCTAGCAGGTGCATGCTCTGTCAAGGCCATGAGTAAAGAAATCTGCTGCTCAGAGTAGACCAGGGAGCCCTTTGTGCCCAAGACACCTTTTACTATCCCATGAAACTGCTGGGGTAAGGCTATGCAAAATGTTGGAAACTCTCAATAAGTCTTCAGTGTAGGCAGTACTGAGACACATTTTCTCAGTTTCAGGCCTGGTTCAGCCCCAGTACAATAAGCATCTCAGAAGTTTTGTGTAAGCTTACCTCTCCCTGGTCTTTAATAAAGGAGGTATACAACTCCAAAACCTGCGCTGGGGATTTTGTATCATACGAGAAACTTCATTTAGATTTTAGGGCTAATCTTATAGCAAACACTGGAATATTTTCAAAGTATTTCTTTCAAAGGAAATTACGTGGCCACTGATGTACCAAGCAATTGTGTAAAATGATGGACTAAATAGTTTATTCTGTACTTGAACTACTGTGTCGAATTGGAAAACAAAAGTTTAAAATCTGAAAGAAAACCAAGTAATTCTAATCCGTGTAATTTGTGCATAAACAGGGCTCATTTGCCTTGTGCAAAAAACTTCCTGCCTCACTCATAGATGTTCCAGTTCATGTTAAATGATTTAAGTGACCTGAGAGCTTAGAGTCCAAAACAGCAGCCCCAAGAACTAGGCACTCTTCTGTGTGGTGGTTCCAGTAGGTCAAATACCTGAAGATGGACTATCCTTTCTGGGTTTAGATGTTTCTAGATCCTCTTTGTGACCTTGTGATGAATATTTTAAACTCTTGGATATAATGCTGTTATCTTTAAAACTAGAATTAAAAAACTGAACCTTCTCACAGTGAGCTATTGTAAAATAACTATTTTACAACTATGTTAAGTGCTTATTTTTAAAAAGCTGCAGACTGGTGCTAAAGTATGTCTGCATGCTGTTTTAAGACTTCTTGACAGCAGGAGTTAATTCAGTAATTAATTCAGCAGTAGAAATTGCTGTTCTAGAGGTATCTTTAATGTACATTTTCCTCACATATGAATAATTGCCATTGTATATCTTGTGTGCTCCAAGTGTAACAGGAAAATTAATTTTTTAAAACATGGAGTCAACTTATTATTATTGCCTTTATGTTGATTTTAATCAGATTACTTCTTTTGTAATGGTACAATTATTATTATAAAGCATGATTTTAATTTAAAAAGTAGAAATATAGTATCTGAGTTCTTTTCCAAGCACGTGGATGCCATCACTCCTGGCAGTGCATATCCCCAGGGACCTTTTTCATGTGACCTGTTTCTGAGATATTTCCTTTATTTGTTGAGTTGCATGATGTGGAAACATGCACCATGTTGTATTCACCAAGGAATAGCTGGGATCTGTAGTATAAGTATGTCACTTGGGAACTTGAGGTACATAGCAGACTCCTCTCTGAACTATATTTATATTTATTTCAATGGAGTTTGGATATGCCATGGCCAACAAAAACAATGAGAGAGCAATAGTTACTTAAGAAATTGATTTTCTGTAATTGTAATAAGCACAAACTTTAAGTTACTTGAACTAGTATCAAAAATGGCAGTTGCTATTAGCTTGTTACTATTTATTTTGTGTACCAGCATACAGTTGACTTCCTGTGCCCCCTCAACCATGAACTGTTACTTGTTTACCCTTCCTAAAATTGGAATTTATACATGATTAATATGACCAAAACAGACTTTAGGACACTAAAAATTATATTGCTCATGTTCTCGGAAGGGTTTAGTTTTAAGCATTTCTTTTCTGCAACCTGAGCATCTGGTATTTTCAAATTAGGCACCTTCTAAATTTGACTCATACATTATGGAAATCTGATGACACGAGGGGTGGATAGGCTTGCTTTGATTTTATGAAATATTAATCATAGCTGTGATTAATGATTCAGCATTTCACATCTGGGTTATTCCTGTCATATTTGGAAATTACACTATTGAATGCAGTATATAAACTTAGTGTAGGTGGGGTCATTCTAATTCTCTAGTGTCCCTTAAAAATTAAGTGGAAACTTAACAATATACCAGAAGCTACCAGTGATAATCTGTGATGTTGACAGTTCCTGGCATATTTTATACCCTCAAGGATTTTTTGATGTAAATGAGAATGCATCTCTTCAGGGAGTTGAAGAATCTACTTTCCAGAGAACTGTTGTTTCTAACAAAGGTAGAATCTCAAAAGTGGTTTTATTATACAGAAGAGAAAGAATAAATAGAAGTGGCACACCAGTAAAATTGTTCAGATTATTAGATTCTTAAAAGCCATACCTCACCCCTGCTGCAAGCATTCTTGACCGTTGCTATGGGTAAGGCCCTACGCTGAGTGCCTGACCTACAATGATATGTGTATATATTTTCTTATTTAAAAGAGTGTATGTAGCTTGTAGTGTAGCTCAATGACAGAAAGTGTGGTTGGCATGGGTTAAAATCCTGGGTTAAATCCCTAGTCCCCAATCCCCACAGGAAAGAAGTGAATGGAGAGGGTTAATGAGCACTGTGTATTTTGGGTGGAGGGATTATAATTGTCAAGTTGTAAGCTGTTGCCTTACATGAATGGGACTTACTGTGTTTGAATGAAATTTGATATGTATTTTTCATGGATTGTTTTCTCTTCCACATTTTTTGTGATTATTTTACTTACACCATTTGTAAATTATCATGAATATAAATATAACACTAGAAAGAAATGACATCGTGAAAGAATGTTTCCAGAAAAATATAAACTAATGAAGATTGCTTAAAAGTCATAAGTGAAGCCTACACTTGGACTTGAAACTTACGAGGAAGTTCAGTTGTTGTTATAGTTGTCATGATTACTCCAGAAAATTAAGGAAACCCTTTCAAGCAGAGGAGGTTATCTTATTTCTGTAGTTGATGTTCTCATAAGTTCATATACCCAAAGCTAGATTTGAAAGCATCCCAGCTCTGACCTGTGGACTCTCTGCATCTCAGGACTGTGGACCAGGTAGCTTCGAGGTGTGCTGCTGTCCCTTTACAGGAGCACCCAGGTATAGAAGTCTGGGGGGCGAATTATAGAATTTTGTTCTAAGTTGAATGACAGGTCCTCTTCTAGATGTGGACTGTTGACTTAAGAATGAGTTCTTTTTTACGTGTATCCTTAGCTGCTATAGCTGATGGATTTGTGCGTGAGAAGTAGCACTAGGGCAGTCACACTTACTTTCTTTGGGCACTAGGATCAAGTTAATTCTATTTGTCACTCTGCTGTTGTGTTGAACCTGACTCCATTGTTCACACATCTCAGCTTGTACCCCTTAGATGCTCACTGGAACCCACCCTAGGTCTGGTAAGGCCTGAGAATTTACATTTCCAACCAGGTTGGGTGTGGATGCTGCTGCCTCTGGTGTGGGTATTGAGCCTGTGGAAATACTGAGCTGGAGCAGTGGATTCCCTTCAGTTTGAGTCATGTGTGCCCACTGTCTAGCTCACCCTATTTTGTAGCTTCTAAGTGCAACTTTTTTCCTTTTTCTCTGCTTTTTCTTTTCTCTTCTGAACCATCAATTCTACTATTTTTACTGGGGAGAAAAAAAACTGAATCTCTCCAGTCAAAAGTTTTACATTCTTATTCATCGAGAAGTCCTGCCCATTGGGTATAATCTCAACTTTTCTTGACTGTATTTACTTGAAGAAACTGACTCTTAATAATTACATCGTTTTTTTTTTCTTTTTAGCATTCTTTTTGCCAATGAGAAAACCAGATTCTCAAAAAGAAAAAAAGACTGCAAAATGGAGATAGTGCCAAATTGCAAGCATTAGTTAATATGACAGTGGCAAAGAGACATTTTAAAACAAACCCTCAGCAACATTATGAGGTCGTATTGCAGTCTACCCAAAACCCACAAAAATTGCTTCCTAGCACTTGAAATTATTTAGACTATTTGAGATACAGATGGATACCTCTGTCTGTAACAGGGTGTGTCTCCTGACTTTAGGTAATGATATTGGAAGTTAACATGATTAGTATATTAAAAATTAAAAGAATCATTTTTATTATCTCCAGCTCATCCTCCCCACCTACCTCTGCCTCCGCCCCCAAAGCTCATGATCAATCCCAAGGCCTTGCACATGGCTAGGGAAGCACTGTACCACTGATGTCCCCAACCCCTAGCTTATCCTTTTAAAATGTCTGCCTATTCACGAAATACTAATGTAGTAGGTTATATAGAGATTATAAGTGAATAAATGTGAACATAATTCAGTATGAGTCCTCAAAAAATTGTTTGCTCAGTCAAAAATGTTAGGAAACCATTGTGTTATTCTGCTTGTTGTAAACTCATTGCCTGGGAAATATATTTCATTGATAACCCTATTGCGGTATTATTGCTTTTTTACAAATTGTAACTTTTTCTCCCATTGCGGATTTTTTTGATGATGAGAAAGATGCCTTTAAATTGTCATTATTTCCAGAACATGATTGTTTACATTAGAAAACCAGGAGTATATGCATTTCATTTTTTATAACTAGAGCTTTATAGTTATACATAGTATTTGCATTCATCTAGACAAAAATCATACACCCATAGAATTTGATTTCAGTTCCTGATCCCCCTTTTCCATCCCTCCTCTCCTCTGTTCTCTTCCCTCTACTCTGCTGGGCTTCCTTTTACTAATATATTTACTTATATTTGATTGGTTTTTTTTTTTACTTTGAACATAAACATGAAATTCCCTGTGGTGTTTCTATATATGCATATAAAGTGATCTTTTGAAGAGTTCATTCTTCATTGCCTCCCCCTTCCCATCTCTCCACTCTGCCTCTTGGTCTTCTACAATGCTGTCCCTATATCTCTATGACCTCCTGTCTTTCCTTCCTCCTTTCCTTTACTCTAGCTTCCACATATGAGATTTTTGACCTTTGAGTTCCTGATTCTGGCTTATTTCACTTAGCATGATATTATCCATTTCCATCCATTTATCAGCAAATTCCATAATTTCATTTTTATGGCTGAGTAGAACTCCATTGTATATATATGCCCAAATTTCTTAATTCATTCATCTATTGATGAGTACTTAGGTTGATTCCATAATTTGGCTGTTGTGAATTGTGTTGCTGTAAGCATTGAGGTGGCTGAATTGCTATAGTATGCAGATATTAGTTCTTTGGAGAAAGTAACAAGGAGTGGGATAGCTGGGTCATATGGCAGTTCCATCCCTAGTGTTTTGAGAGGGATGCTTTCCAGAGAGGTTGTACTTATTCTACAATCCCACCAACAATGTAAAGGTGTACCTTTTTCCCCCATCCTTGCCAGAGTTATTACTATTTTCTTGATTGTTGCCATTCTGACTGCAGTAAGATGAAATATTAGCATAGTTTTGATTTACATTACCCTGATTACTAGAAATATGTTTGATGGCCATTTGTGTTTCTTCTTTTGAGAAGTTTCTGTTTAGTTCTTTTGCCCACTTATTGCCCACTTACTGACTGGATTATTTGCTTTTTTGGGGTGTTGGGTTTTTTTTGAGTTCCTTATGTATTCTGGACATTAATTTACTATTGTTGGAGGAGTGACTGGCAAAGTTTTTCTCCAATTCTGTAGGCTCTGTTTTTATGCTCTTAATCATTTCCTTTGCTATGCAGAAGATTTTAATGTGATGTCACCCATTGATTTATTCTTGGTTTTAGTTCTTGTGTTTTGAGGGTCTTGTTAAGGAAATCAGTGCCAACACCAATATGATGGAGTATTGACCCTACGATCTCTTCTAGCCGTTGCAAGGTTTCTGGTCTAACTCCTAATTTGACTTTTATGCAAGGTGAGAAGTAGGGATTAATTTCATTTTGTTACATGTAGCTATCCAGTTTTAAAATCTTCCATTGCAGTTTAATAAGTGACACATATTCACAGTCTTTGTTTAAAAAGTAAAGTAATAAAAGAAAATCAAATAATGGAAAATAAATATAATAGAAATTTACTTTTAAGGTATAAACTACATGGGGTGTGTTAAATACTATATAAAATTAAATGTTATATAAGTAGTTCAGCTATAAATGCTCTAAATTACTGGTTGTTCTCTAAGTTGAAAGTACATAGTACAAATAAATAAATAAAGTACGTATTAGTATATAAACGATGGTTTTTCTTAAAGAAAATTTTTATCCTGTTTGTGAAACTCCTAAGAAAAATGACTCACAGGGTTCTTGTTGTTTCAGCCATCCTCACTGAGTGGAGTTGTAAATTCTTTAAAGTTATTTTTAAATCCACTTAAAGTGTGCTGTGATATGTACTAAATTCTCATTCACACTACTCTATCATCTTTTAGTTTGGATGAGAAACAGTTTTATTCAAAAGCATTTTCATTTTATTTACTCTGCAGCTAGACAAGACGTCACATCAAAATAAGGAGTACTCACAGAGAAAAAATACAAACTATATCATAAGTAATAATGTACCATCTCTCTTATTTTAACTTGTATATTTTATTTGCTATAGGAAGTATACGGAAAGCTACTCCAGATAGAAAAACGTCAAAATCAGTTGCGAGCCAAAGATCTGCTTCCAGACAAAAAGGAAGTGAAGTAAGTTCTTGTCTTGCATTAGAGCATATGTAGATTTTGAACTCTACATGCTACTTATTGATGTATCTAAAGCCTAAAATTTAGGATTCCATGTAATAGGTTATTTATATTTAGGAAGAAGCAAATATTGAGGTTATTTTTCTGCCACTTCAAGATTTACATATTAAATTACTGTGTTTGGATTTGATGTCCTTAGAAATTTTATGTGTATGGCTGCACATTTATTCAGCATTTGTGTGCTTTCTGATTTTTTTCTTTTGTAAGGTATTTCAAGGCTTGTACTTCCATTTGATCCATCAGCCTGTACAACCAATGTTAAATTTTGGCCTAGCTATTCATGTTTCTTCTTTTGTAAAAGACAGATTTCTGAACACACCTTAAGCTGTGTGTTCCTAGTCTTTTATTTGGACTTTATTACTACTTTTGTTCATAGATGGGTTAACTTTGTGCCTATAACATCTTCAGAATAAATTATATAGGCACAGTTTTAATCTTTTCAGAATTCTGATGGCTTTCAGGTAAGTTTCATGGTGGCATATTTATTTAACTCTTCAGACAAAACATTTGGTGGTGTTAGAACCTTTTCCAAACTAGATTGAGGAAACAGAATAGTATTTCTGAAAAGTGGTTTCCTTGGATGAACATACTACTATATAATATGAAAATTTGTTTTCAGATCATGAATTGCTCTTATAGGTGAGATCTTTTGTGATATAACACTGATTGCATGGTTAATTAAAAAGAGAATATATGTGATATTTTAACAGAGATCTGATTGGCAGCAGATGGCTGATTAAGGAGGAACTAGAAGAAATGTTAGTGGAAAAACTGTCAGATCAAGATGTGAGTAATTAATCTTTTCAATTTAAGGAGACCTGTGTCATAAGAATGCAGACAATTGCTGTATTAAGGATCCTAATAGTAATAGTCCTTAGAAGCAGGTGTGCCTTGGACAATTTTTCTCTTTGAAATGTATTCCTTGTCAATTTCTGCCATGGAGGAGAGCCTTATCTGTGGTAAGGAAGTGCCATGTCCAGTCTCCAGCTCCTCCTCTTATAAGTGCCCTCATGTCCTCTGCCAGTTGTTATAGAGGACTGTAGCAGATGTCATTTTTGTCTCCTTGAGTGAGACCGGTAGCTAATTTTACAAGCTAATGATGAGTGAACAGAGCCATTGCAGGTTAAGTAGAAAAGGAATGTCGCACATGGAATTTGCAGATTCCTGGCTCATCACATGGGCAGCGTCTGAAAGGTCAGTGGTTTTCACCTTGGGATCTCTAAACCACATGTGTCATAGTCCCTTGGAGTGTTCTTTACAACTGCAGTGTCCCTAGGCCTTACCCTCAACCTGGGGCAGATCTCGAGGGGGTCACCCAAAAATCTATCTCATTGACACACTCCCCAGGTGAAACTTTTGCCCTATGAAGTTTGGGACCCTTTCATTCTTCCTTAGACCTTAATTGCAGTCTTATTTTGTTAATGTTCTAACATAGCCTGACGTGATCAGAAGTAGCTTGATGTTTGTAAACATTTGATGTTCTGAATTTTTTGACTCTCTGTTAGATTCAAGCGGAGATAAATCTCACAAATCCTCCCAAGAAAGATTATGTTCTTCCATGGCAGTGGCTGGCATTGTTAGTGTCTGCCACCATGTAGATTCTAAGTCACGTTCTTCGGTTGCTCTTTTTCTTTTTTAGCATATTGTAGACATTAATGATTTGGAAAAGTTGCAACTTCCTTAAACAAGGTGTCAGACATTTGGTTAGTGGTAGATCTGGAGTTGATTTCTAACATCCTAACTGCCAAATATCGCTACACTTGAATCAAATTGAAAAATCTCTTTGCTTCTTCATCAAATGCATCATTCC
Source organism: Urocitellus parryii (assembly GCF_045843805.1). Taxonomy (NCBI): domain Eukaryota; kingdom Metazoa; phylum Chordata; class Mammalia; order Rodentia; family Sciuridae; genus Urocitellus; species Urocitellus parryii. The sequence goes on from NC_135542.1 coordinate 8,920,591, forward strand.
ATTATTTCTTTTGTTTTCTAACTGCTTTGATTGTTTTAAAATTCAGGTATTTTTTTCCCATTTTGGAACTATTCCAAGGATTAATACATTCATGCAATTATGAAAATAAAACAAATAGTATGTGGTAATCTTTTATACTTTTGGGATACTGAATATATAGAAGAAATCCTGAAGTTTGTGATTGGCATCAAACCAATCAGTGACTTCTTAAACTTTAAGCTTATAAAAGTAAGGCTTTTATACCTGTAAGTGACCCTTTGCAGTTTAAAGAATGGTCATCAGGAGTGTGTGAGATGGAATTCTTAGAACAAAGGACACAGGCCAGTGAGTGGAGGGGAGAATGGAGCTCTGTCAGGCCCAGGACCACAGGTGGCTTAAGTATTTTCACCCTTCCTTGGAAATTTGCCTTTTCTGTTATTAAATCATAAAAAAGCTGTATTTGAAGAAGTTTCTTTAACATTAATTTTACCAAATTCCTCAATACTTTAAATTATTATTGACAAATTTTCACTATAAAGGCAAATGGTGACAAAATTGAGTATGATTTTTTTAGGGTTAGCAAAAAAAAAGTTATCAAAAACTGGGATTCACAATCCATATTAACTAAGGATCTCAAGTATTAGTTGTTTCCTTCTCCATAAACACTTTAGAATGATTATTCTGGCTTCTAATTTTAAGGGGTTAATACCAAGTTGTTTACTTTCTAATCACATGTTCAAGAACTATTAAAAAAAATGCACAGAGTAGCAAGGATAATTTATTTCAAGAGGTTGCCCTTTAAGTCAAGTATCTCTTGAATTTTTAAATAGCTTGATTGTTCAGTTTTAAAGGAAATCATAAACATTAAAGTAACACAGCTTGAACAGCCAAAAATATATTTGCCAAATGTATTATGAAATATAATTTAAGAGGTACATTTTCTCAAAATCAGACTCTTTCCATTTTACTATACATAACTTACTGAAAATTATTTCTAATGTTTCTTTTGATACAGTTATAATAAAAGAGTGGAAATTACACTTGAAGATCTTCTAAATATTTTTTTGAAAATTAATTTAAATCTAAATTTCATAATTATAATCCAGAGAAACTGATTTTTCTTTGAGTGATAAATCTCTTTGTTTCTCAAAAGAAAAAAACTTAGCACTAAAGATACACAGGAGAAGTGATGCATCTGCATGCTGTTTTAAAAGCAGCATGAAGATGCCGAAGTGTCATCCTGTCAAAATTCATCAAGAAAAGCAACATTGGAAAGATCAAGTATATAAAAATAGAAAAAATCTAGCAAATGCAATTACACTTGCATCTTCTAATGAATTTTTATTGTCTGCAGTATATGCAGTTCATTCGGCTGCTAGAAAAGTTATTGACATTGCAGTGTGAGCCTGCTGAAGAAGAATTTGTGCAGAAGTTTCGCAGAAGTGTAGCTATTCAATCAAAAAAACAGCTGATTGAACCTGTGCAGTATGACGAGCAAGGAAGGGCCTTCAGCGCAAGTGAAGGTAATGACATTCCATGGAGAGAAAATGAATTTGGCGAAGACTGAGAAGCTCTAATTATTTTCATTTGCTATTGCTCTGTGGTATCCATTTGATTTGCTTTTGCTACTGCTACGTTGGATTTCCTAATTTCAAGATTCTGTTGAAGTTTTCAAAATCTTACAGTTTAACTAAATCTTACAGTGCCCCAAGAAGAAGAGTGAATACATACCTACCCAGTCGAGTCGTTATGTTCATATTTTCAACTGGAAGAATCAATAAGATGTTTATAATAAAGGTTTCTTCTCAAAAACTAAAAAATGCTCAGTGAAATACATGTCAGATGAAAAAACTGTGTAACATGAAAACTTGACCCTCTACTCGCAGTTTTGTTGTATATGTACAGACATTTGACACGATCTGTCTTGTAAGAATTGACCTACTAGATTATATTTTGCAGCTCTCAAAAATTTAACATTATCCCTTTGTCATTTTCAACTATTGTACTGAATGAAATGTGACCTTTCCTGAGGATTCCTTTCTTTTCTACCATTTACATGTTATTACGGTATTCACATATTTTAAAGAATTTATATTATGAGGTATATTCCTATTAATTATAAGTGAACGTTAGGTAAATTGCTTTTTTAAATAAGATAACTGAATTGACTGTGTTGACTGTTGAAACTAAAATAATTGCAATGTTCTAAAAGAAAAGTGAAGATCACAATCACCCCACAGAAAACACTTACCTGTCTTCCTTTTGTTTTACTTACAGTAGTTGTAGAACGTTCCTAAAAACAGTGTTATAGATTGCTCTTCCAGGAAAATTAAGTTTAATGTAGTTTTGTCTTATTTCAAGGCCCAGGTTTTTAAGATGTATACTAATAGGAACTTTAAATTTTTAAAGGTAAAAGAAAGACTGCAAAAGCAGAAGCACTTGTTTATGAACATGGAAGTGGAAGAATAACAGTGAATGGAACCGATTACCTGCTGTACTTTCCAATCACACAGGACAGGTTTGATTTTTATTTAGCTTGTTGTGTAAAGAAAATATGCTCTAGAATATGTCATTATCGATTAAGAAGCCTTGTTGTTTTCTAATTCTGTTTGATTGTGTCTCTTTACTAACATATCAAACTAGCCAAATGGACACTGTTTATTTTTCTGTAAGCAGATTTTTGAAAAAGCATCTCTGTAAATCCTCCTTAATTGACTCTTGCCCCTCTGTTAGATCATGCTGGAATTTAAGTCGTCTTAAATCTTAAATAGATCTTACATTCTGAAATGCAGGTCATGCCAAAACATAAGCAAAGCAGGTTCCCATCTTCTGGTTTGCGGGTAGCTGCACACAAAGCAACACAGCAACCCCAGAAACTGACCTTGGCTCCTGTACGTGCCTTCAGCCACGGGTAGGGAAAAGTACCAGCACATCACTTGTGGTTTATGTTTGTTTTTCCTGACCACAAATACTAGAAAAAGTCAGCTTTATTTTTTTGGATTTTTTTCCCGTTAAAAGAAGTTGATTATACATATATTGAGCAAGCAAAGAAGCCTGTTTCTGTGAGATACAAAATGTTTATAAGTTAAAATAAGAGCTCATCAGCTTTGCTTAGTTTTCAGTGCTAAATATGGCAGTCATATTTTTTAAACTTTGTATTCCATTCATCATAAATAGATATTACAGTTTTTCTGATCCCTAAATGTACTCCTCTTAGAGCTCTCTGAGTGTCCCTATATAAAGGCCTCTTCTTGAGACGGTGATTATTTTTTCAGTAGTTACTGTCATTATCCATGAGTAACAGAAATTCCATGATTAGTTCCTCCTTCCTAATCCTTTTCCTATTTCCTGAATGTACTGTGGCAGTACATTAAGGTCAAAAGAGTGAAGCTTCTCTGATCCCAGTGCTCACGTAAGGAAAAGGGGACTGTTCTAACATGGTGTAAGCTTCTGGACAGAATGATTATTACCTCAGGAATGTATGTTGGTTATGTTTGTGTGCCTGCGTCAAGAAACGGCCCACTCTGAACTCTATTTAATATCAGTTAAACTAACGCTGCAGTCGTCCTCACAGGGAAAGGGTGGGGGAAGTTCTCATTTCCCTGAGGAAAACCCAGAGACCCTTACTGCTGGGTATGGGGATTTCAGCCCTGGGAGCCACAAGGAGGAATGGCATTTGACTGTTACTTGAATTCAGATATGACTCATGATGATTTAGTAGCATTTCCCAACTATGGCTTGGTCTCACAATTATATTACCTCCTCAGAGCTTATTCTTCAATTTGAATCGGCAAATAACAAATAAATAAGGATTGTCTCTGTGCCTAGTCTTGTTCTGGGCATGATGAAGACAACTGCTGTTTTCAGTGTGATTCCTGTCATCAAGAACTTGGGTTGGGAGCCTCAGGCTAGTCTTGGTGGGATCAAGCCCCCAAGCCTTCTCACCAACTTAAGTGGTTGTAGGGATTTGGTGGTGGCCCCACCTGCCATGGACTGGCCATCCTGTCGTAGGAGTGAGTGGCACAGGTGCTTACTTAGTCAGCAACAAAGTGACCTCTGACCAGTAGGAAGACCACAGAGTCAAGAGCCAGGAATCTTGATTCTGTTCCTGGTTCTTATCTCTGTGACCTTAGCCTTTACCACAAGCGTGTGTGACTCTGTGCCTGGTAGTGTGGGATGCTTTCAGCAAAGGCCTGTGCTCTGTTAGGCAGCCGGGCCAGAGGCACTTTACCTAGTCATCGCTACAGATGAAACAGTTTCCTCACACCGTGCCAACCATGTAAGAGAGGAGACAAATTAGCATTTTAATCAATTACTGAAAAATAAAAGACTACTTATTTGATGCCAGAAGAGTAGGATTCAGATGGTATGTAAACAAGAAAATCATTTATTTTATTTATTATTTTAAAAATTATGCTGACTGACAAAGAATAAAGTAAATGTGATTCTCAGGATTTCATCTGTGATCCTGAGAGACGATGGATTGTGAAATAACTTCATGCCATGTAACTGTATTTACGTGTGCTAGTTTGCAGTCCAAGATAGTTAAAATTGATAGCAGTATAACCATCATTTTCAGTTGTTAACCCTATAGGGATTTTTTTCATCTTTACACAAAATTGTCATTGTACCACAGAATCCCACCACTTTCCAGCTGCCCAGATTCTTTATGGTTCTTTCTTACCTTGACCACTCCGGCTCCATTACTGATATATCTCTGAAATCTGTGTTTTCTGAATTTTAATCTCTTTATAAGTGTTTGTTGTTAGGTAATCTTAAAATTTTAGAAAGTAAGGACAGGTGTCTAAGCTCTCAGACACATGGCTGACCAGGAGCTTTACTTAATCTGCAAACCCCGTTTACCTGTTGCGGGGTGCAGCCACCTCCCCCAGTGTGTGCACATGACAATCCCATAGATTCCGTCTTGGCTTCTGTTTCCTCCTGGGAAAATGCAGTGGTAGAGTTGAATTATCAGTTTCTAAATTTTGTTTAGGTATGATCATATGGATACTACTTTAATACGACTATTTCCATAATATGGCTAGTTTGGATTTGGTTGCTTTGAAGCCTTTTTTAAAAAGGCAGTATAGATTTGTGTGTTTTGTTGTCTGAGGGGTTGTGTCATCCTGTATAGTATTATTACAAATCCAGTTTGCTATGGCCTTGGAGGGTTGTTGGTAGCCCATCTGCCTGGGGTTATTCTGCTCTTAAAATGTAAAAGGTGGCATTTGAATACTTGCCACGTGCATCTCTCAGCTTAACTGTTGAATAAGTTTGATTTGAGGTCTAAAGCTGCTGTGTCGGGCAGAAAAAGCAAATGCAGTATAAATGGACTTTCCTAAATAAAAATTCTGGGATGACAGTGGAACTAGCTCTGTGGTGGAGTACTTGCCTGACATACTTACGCAGGACCCTGGGTTCGATCCCTAGCACCGTGAAAAAAAAATTAAAATTCAGCAGAGATATTAAGGCAAAAGAACAAAATCAGAGTCCTTGGCAAAGATGGTGGTGAACATCAGACCTGGCACATAAGTGGTTTTCGGTAAATGCTCATTCAGTTGAGCAAAGAAGCTGCAGGCCTTTTCCTTGCCATACTCTCTGTGGTGTTGGCTTAGGACCACGTGGGCATCACTGTTCCCAGGGAGCAGGCCAGACTGTGGCTGTACAGCTTAGTGAACTGCCATTGGACTGTGTGTTCTTTTTGTGGAGGAAGAGTTTTAAATGTTATTTCGTTGACTTTAAAAAGTAACCATGTCAAGTTAAGCAGTATACATTATGCAAATACATTATAGTATACTTGACTTAGAAAATCCAAATGGCATTTGATGATTGCTTGGTTAGGCCTATTAATTTTATATCTGATCATTGAATCTAGAGAGGGTAGATTCAGTTGATTAATGCAGTCTCCCAACTTCAAGACTTTACGAGGTTATTTTCACGCCTCACGAAGTTCTCATGAGACAAAGGAAACCAATAACCAGTAAAAGAGTGTATTGCCATACTCTGTAAGTGCATTGCTATATACAAAGAGAGAGAGAGAGAGAGAGAGAGAGAGAGAGAGAAACCTTACAATCTTGGTGTGATGAATTGATTGACAAGAAGTTTGAAAGGTGACATTGGCATGCAACAGTTTTTAGAAACATTCAGAATGCCAACAGTGTATGTAGTCCTGTATCTTTATAGTGGAATTAACTGGGTTTATTTGTGGTGTGCTTTAGAGAACAGTTGATGTTCCCTTTTCACTTCCTTGACCGCCTTGGAAAACACGACGTGACCTGCACAGTCTCAGGGGGCGGGAGGTCAGCGCAGGCAGGAGCAATACGCTTGGCAATGGCAAAAGCCCTGTGCAGCTTCGTCACCGAGGATGAGGTCGAGTGGATGAGACAAGGTATGCATTTGGGTGGGATACTGTGCTGTCCCCTCTACCTACAGGTATTTCCTGAGTCTTGTCCTGGTGACCTGAAATCTGGGAGAGAATACTTGGTTCACCATGCAATCTTACAGTTTGCCAGCTGCTCCTTTCAAGCTCCAGAGTTGTACAGTATTTTTCAGGTTTGATTTCTACAAAGGGAACTTGAATTAGAACAAGAAAAGGGGGGCACACTCCCTGTGATGTCTGCTAAAATATCCAGTCCAGAGGTTGGGAAGGTTGACTTTGGCTTTAAGATAGATTGCTTATTTTTCTCTTACCATAGAAATTTGTAATTTGCTTGGTTAATGATAAAGCACTTTAGGCATTTCTGTCCAAGATTAATGGAGATTTTAATTTTTTCCATTATGATGTTAATGTGAATTTTTTTTACTCCACTGGGTATGGCCCTGTCACTTGAGCAAGAATCTTTGCACTGTGGGGAGAAGAATGTACACTTGATTCTTTCATTGGGGTACTACCTGGCATTCATAATAAATCTAAGGTTTGAGCCAAAGGTTGTCTTTGCATTGAGAGGATCCAGTGCTGTGTGTCCTGTGGCCTGCTGCACAGCCCCATGCGAGTTGCTTGGTTCACAGCCCCTCTCTGCCAGGGAAGGTGATCTGCCTGCTCTCTGCCTTCCAGCATCCGCCTCTGGGATCCAGGATGGGCACGGCCTGTGGCTTTGGCTACTTAATTTTTTGTCTTTTGAAAATCCATTTGCTGTATCACATCAGTTACCCTTCCATTGATTGACATATTGCCTTTCTAGTGTCTGATGTATTCTGCTGTCTGTCTTATTCTCTACTATCCCCCCTCCCCTCCCCTCCCCTCCCCTCCCCTCCCCTTTTCTCTCTCTACCCCTTCTACTGTAAATAAAAAAAAAAGAAAATCCATTTGCTTGTAAACAACTTGCCATTATATGGATTTATTGTCTTCTCATTATCTACTACTATGAAATAATTTGATAGGATATGACTTAACTAGTCTGGACTCCTCTACATATCTGAAAGTAATAAAGCATTATTACTAGGAATTTAAACTAGAACTTAGACCTTATCAGTATTTTGGGCAAAATATTCCATGTGTGCCCTTTAAGTACAAGTAAGTGCAAAAGATTATTGGGTATATAATAAGCTTTCTTTAGCTATCTAGCCATTAAAATACCACTGATAAAATACCTGTGCTGAGCTGGGGCTGTGTGGCTCAGTGGTAGAGCACTCGCCTAGCACGTGTGAGGCACTGGGTTCAATCCTCAGCACCACATAAAAATAAAATAAAGATATTGTGTCCACTTACAACTAAAAAATAAATATTTAAAAAAATACCTATGGCCTGTATCAAATGACTAGAAGTGCTAGTGTTGAAAGAGCAAAAAAGATGAAAGAAAAACCTTGGTCTATTTCTTTGTTTACAAAAGCAGCTCCCAGGGGTTCTCCTCATGGTATTCTGGGAATCGGGGTTTTTGCTCACATACCAAGGCTCCAGCCACTGCTGGGGTGCTTCCATGTGGACCATCTGCTGAGAGTAACTCGGTGATTGTCTGGAAACATAATTGGTCCTGAGGATTAAGGGAGAGGCAGCTTCCAATTTAAACTGACTTCATCCTTCTAGAATAAACTACCTGGCACAGAGTACAACTCCAAAAATGGTTATTTAGGTTCTGAGACAAAGTATCAAGGACTATAATTTTCACAAAAATTATCATAACACACAGTTTTTTCCTCATGTTTGGCAAATCCTGTTTGTACACGTTTGTTCACGTACGTACACTGCTGAGTTGTATTCTCCATGGGCTTCCTCACACCTCACCGTGCAAGGCAATTCCTCCCTACCTCTTGCCTCCATTGAGACTCTCACCTCAGCACTAACAGGTGTGCACGGGGAGGCCCTGGGGGTGAACAGCAAGCGCCCACAGAGAGTAGTTTCATCTGAGTTGAACAAGTTTAAAAACCAAAAAGGAGTCATAATTCTCTGCAAAGCAGTCTCAACATCACTGATGTTTGTCTCAGAAACTGAAAAAATATCCCAGGAGAACGAAGGCAGACAGCTGTCCCGAGGCTCTCCAGGGCTGCTCAGTTATTGGGGTCTGGCTGCTTTCCTGTGGGTCTTTCTGACAGCAGTTCCGTGGATTCTTGTGGGTCACCTACTTTTCTGCCGGACAGCCTGTATTTTCACAAAGCTCACAAAGGCTTCTCTCTCCCTGCTGCAGCTGGACTACTTACTACAGATCCTCGTGTCAGGGAGCGGAAGAAGCCAGGCCAAGAGGGAGCCCGCAGGAAGTTTACCTGGAAGAAGCGCTGAAGGCTGGGGAAGGGGCGGGAGGGCCCGGTGTGGGGGGAACAGGCTCGATCCGCATCTGCCAGCCAACGTGAGGGCAGCACTGCCAGAGATTTGAGTTGTGAGATGATTTTTTTTTTAAAGCTGCTTTGTAAAGTTTACGATTAATAAATAAGTTGTAAAAAAAAAAAAAGGATGCTTACTTCATTCTTCTACTTAAACTTTTTCAAAAGATAGTTTTAGAAGCATAATTCATAAAATCTTGGCATATTAGACTTGAAAGGAACATTCAGCAAAATCTAGTCAAGTTACCTCATTTTGCAGATGAGAAGGCTCAGTTTCAAAGATTAAGCAGCCTACCAGAGCCAAACCATTGCTAATTTAATGCTAGACCTAGCCTAGAACTCATTTTGCCTGATTCTGTTGTTTTCCCACACAGCAGTTGTTACAATGTTCTTTTGAAATTGAGAGGTGAGAGTGATGTTCAGAAGAATGAGGTCACTTAGGTGCCTGTGCCAGGAGCTTAGCGAGTGGGAGAGAGCTGAGCTGCCAGCATGGAGGCTGGTGAAGGACACAGGTGAGCCTTGATCACCCACTGCTACAGAGGGAACAAAGGCTAAACTCATTTTTGAATCAGTTTTGTATGGAAAGTTTTAAAAATAATCTTTTATATGTATTTAAGGTGTAAGATACCATGCTTTGTTATACATAGTGAGATGACTACTGTAGTCAAGGAAATTAACATACCCATCATCTCAAATATCTCCCTTCCTTTTGCAGAAAGATCACCTAAAATCTCTTCTCATGGCAAATTTCTAGTGTGATACAATATTATTAATCATCATATTGTACATTAGACTCCTAGACTATTTCACATAACTGCTATTTTATATCCTTTGACCAATATCTTCTCATTCCCCCCCCCCCCAATTTGGTAACCACTCTTTTAAGATTTTGCTCCTTTGTCCACACAGGTCACAGTCCGTTCCCAGCCCTTGATTCCCTTCCTTTTCAGACACCCCAGCTATCTTTGGTGGAAATGCCTTGTTATGATTTGGGTGTGAGGTGTTCCCCAAAATCATGTGTGAAACAAGCCAGGAAGTTCAGACAAAAAATGATTGGGTTGTGAGAGCCTTAACCCAATCAGTGAATTAATCCCCTGATAGGGATTAACTGAATGGAACTGAAGGCAGGTAGGGCGTGGCTGGAGGAGGTGGGCATTGGGGCTGTGGCTTTGGGGTATACGTTTTGTAATTGAAGAGTGGAGTGTCTGTCTCTTTTTCCTGATCATCATGTGAGCTGTTTCCCTCTGCCACACTCTTCTGCCATGATGTTCAGCCTTACCTTGAGCCCTGAGGAATGGAGCTGGCTCTCTAAGGACTGAGACCTCTGAAACCATGAGCCCTCAAATAAACTTTTCTTCCACTAAAGTTGTTCTGGTTGGGTCTTTTAATCACAGCAGTGCAAAAGCTGACTAAAACATGCCTATTGGGCAGTATTTCCTGTGTTCACACATTGGGAAAACCACCCAGGACTATTTTTTAAAATGATCATTGGATCAGATGATTGTCTCCAGATAGCAGCAAGACTCCTACTCTGTGCCAAGTCCTGTTGTAAATATTTTAAAAATAAGAACTCTTCCAAGGGACTAGGGGTGTAGCTTCTTGCTCAGTGGGAGGGCACAGGCTTAGCTGTGTGAGTCCCTGGGTTCAGCCCCTAGCACCCAACAGAGACAATGTATTCAGTCCTCCCTGCAACCCTGTGTGGTAGATACTGAGAAAATCAGCCCTCAGGGAGGTTAAGCAGCTTGTCCTAAGTCATACGTCCAGAGAGTGCCCAAGCCAGGTGGACACCTGAAACCTGGTCCTAGAGCTGGTGCTCTGAGCCTCTGTTGGGGGACACCATCAGGAGATCATGGTAGGAGGCCTGGGCTGACGTGTTCTGCCACTTGGTTTGGTACAGTTCAGAAGACCTGATTGAGAGGGCAGGATTTACGCCTCATCCTAAAGGATGGGTGAGTACTGATTAATTAGCATTTATACTCGGCTCTGCAACTAGAGTCCTCCTCTCACCCAGGGAGGCAATGTCATACCAGTCCATTAGGAAGGGATCGTCATGAGGACAGTGAGTGGCCCATGTGAAGATGAGAAGGTTCCAAGAGAGGGAACTTGAGACTGCAGTGTTGACTGAGGTCAGAGTGAGGCGACTGCACTGCTCAGTGGACCGAGTTAGCCCAGCCATTGCCGTTGCCCAGTATCACGACTACTTACTCCCTCTTATACTCCCCAAGTGTCCTGGTTGGAATAATAAAGCATATATAGGGAAACTGTAGCTGTCAGAGGTCTGCAGAACATTGACATACTTTCTAGAGTTTACATATGTGTTTCTGGGCATAGGTCCAGGCTAACAGGGACCGACATAGGGTCCATGCTTACATGAGACGAGCAGACAGATCCATCCCTAGCAGAAATAAAACCACTAGAAAGTGAGTCTGGCTTTCATGGACAGCACCAAATTCAGCAGGTGAAGTGGGGCAGATGTCAACAGGATACTATGGTGACAGGGCTTGCACTAGGTGCGCTAGCTGAGGTCATGCAATGACCTTTACCTGAAGCTGGGAGGCAGATCCATGAGGGTCCACGTTATCATGCTTCACAAGTGTGATGCACATGCTATGTATTATGGAAATTTCATAAAAGGCCAGCTGAGGCTGTATGTGGGTGTTTTAGAACACAGGCTCTGGAATTCGGGTGTGAACTCAGACACATTGGCCTCCTTAATCCTCAGTGGCTCATTTGTGAAGTGGGGAGAGAGCAGCATGTCTCCAAGGACTGCCAGGATTCAGTGACATCAGTGTGAACACCTTGCCCGTCAGAAGTGCCCTGGACATGCTGGTTAGGAGACTCATCAACAAATCTCTCTTGAACCTCTGCCACTGGGTTCAACAAAAGTGCAGAGTTATCCAAGAGTTTGGTAAAGTAAAGGAATAGAGGAGGTGGTGTAAACAAGTGGTTTCCTTGAAAATGAGTGACAAAGTCAGTTGGCACGTTATTCTCCTTCCTTAGCACTAAGCTCACTGACTGACTATTCAGAAAAAACAAAACACACACGAACGAGACAAACTTTGGGGTAATTCGATGTTGTAGACACCATGTTTCCTGTTGTAGACACCATGTTGCCTGTGAAATGTGTTGGCCAGCCCTATTCAGGAAGCCTCTCAATCATTGAGTGGCTTCAGCCCCTTACATGCAGCTATACTCCACAAGGAACTCACAGATATTTATGAGTAAGATCCTTATGTTATAGTATATGAATATGGATGTTAAGCAGAAAATAGAAGCAAGGAAAAAATAATGATAATCTCACAGAAATGATTATTAACTTTTTTGGTGAATAACTTTATAGGTACAGAAATTTTTCTTCTTATTTTAAGCCTTTGGTTAAAAAACTTCTTACTCCATAAACCCCTCACTACAAGTTGAAAGTAATCTTTGAATACTAAGCTATAAAAACCATGAAACTTCAACAGAGTGAGCAAAACCTTACCAAAGAACTTTTGTCATTTCACAAAAAGTTTATTATACATAATAACTTGGGTGCCAAATGTTAAAGACTGGTGTTTGGAGGTGAAGTCATCAGTGGTCTGAACACGTTTAATTAATCTACGTGGTGTCCCTGTACGATGTGTGTTCAGAAAATGGCAGCAGGATCATGATCTGCAGGGGGAGTTTCCAGCCCTCTGACATCAGATCACCCACGAGACAGACACCTGTGCAGGCTCAAGTGAGGAGGCAGTGGTTTCCACAAAATGGTCTTCAAATCTTTAAAAAGTAACATAGGTAACCATGAGCATTGTGACCCACCCATCAGAGGTGTCTCCTACCGAGCTGGTTGGAGATTAGTCACCTGTTTCTCAGCTGCGTGACCTCCGGAATTAGTGATTCTTAAAGTCAACTAAAAGCAAGTAACCAACAGGAAGCAAGGACTCAAGAATCAGAGAAGTACCAAGGGTCCATTGGTGTAAACGAGACCAGGCCAGCTGTGCCTCTTGGCTGGTCAGTATCTGTTAGGATTCTACCCTCCATCAAGGAACCTTGGAGACAGAGGTCTTATTCTTTGTTATATTCTTGGGATAGATCTCAGGTCCTTGAGATGCTTCTGAGCTGTCAAGGATACATATGGACAATTATAAGCCCTTCTTAGTAAACGTTGAGTGAAGGTTATAGGATATCCAGCAAGAGCTTGGTTTTACAATCACTTTTCATCGTGTCACTTAAGCTTTAACAAAAGTCAGAACCACTTTTGGAGTGTCTATGAAAACGGCGGGAGAATTTCAGAATTTATTTCTTTGAAATTTGTACTTGATTGTACTTCTCCTAAAAAAGATTGAAACATCTCCAGGGGAGCCTGCTTACCAGCGTGAGGTCTTCTGTCCGTGTCAAGAATGAAAGACTCATCCCAAACCTCCATGATTGTGCCTAACCTCACTGCAAACCTCCTCCACCCAGGCCCCATCGTTTCTCTAGTGGCATAACTGTTCCCTCACAGTGTCCCTCACTAATCAGTCGACTTCCTCCTTTGTAATTTCAGAATATTGCTTCTTTGAAGTGAGGGGAGGAGATGGTGGGAGGAAGGTGGTCTTTCATGGTGGTGGTTAATAGATAAGGCAAGGAGGCTGAATATTACATTTTCAGTTCAATTCTATTAGGTTACATTAGGACTCTTGGTTATAGGTTGCGAAAGCCCAACTTGGACTATCTTTAAGCTGAAAAAGGGAATTGGGAAGTTCTCAGGGTGTCCAGCATTCCCGAGAGAAGATCTGGACCACCTGCTACTGGAAGAGGAGTCCTGCCCAGGTCTCAGGGGTGGCCTGTCCCAGTGTCCTCACTCCACCCTGTCTGCCTCCTTCCCTTCTATGCAGAATTGCTCATTCAGCTCTCACATTTCCACACCTGAGGTTCCCAGGGTTCTTCCCAAAGATGTCAGGGGCTGGGGATGTAGCTCAGTGGGAGAACACTTGCCCAGCATGTGCAAGGTGAGGCAAATTTAACCCCCAGTACTGCCAAAAAAGGAAAAGAAAAAAAAATCTAAAAGATGCCAGAAATCTCTCACTGAGCTGACTCTAGGAGCCGGGACGGGACGTGTTGGAATGGTGGCAGCTGTCACTGAAATCTGGTTCCAATGGGAGAAGGGACAATTCCCACAACATAAGGACCCTTTTCCCCAAAGGTGGCAGGTTGCACCAGATAAAGAACTGTGACTTCTCCCTGCCCAGGCTGTCCGTGGGCTGTATTAAAAGAGAGATTTTAGGCCTGTAGAATGTGATCTGAGCCTTCTCCAAGCCATAGTTGTCGGGACCTTGACCAGACTGCTCCGCCTTCCTCTGCATCTCGCCAGGCTCATTGCACCCTCCCACCATGATGCTTTGGACCCTACCCTGCAGCTGGGTTGCTGCCTCCTTGCTGGGCCCTCAGACCCACCCACCCCACCTCCTCCTGTCTTCTGTTGAGCAGGTATTAGGGTGGTTCCTCTGGTCTGTTGGGGGGGGTGCAGTTTCCCATTAGACCGAAACAAGGCAGGGGTAGAGTTGTGCCATCTTTAGTCCCCGGGCTCTGGCACACGGAAGGCACAGAAATAAAGATGTGCCTAGTAGCTGAAGAGCCTCATTACTGATTCCCCATAAAAACATTCAAATTATTGAGAAGGTGGCAGTCGGCCTGCCTGCCTGCCTGCCTGGTGCAGTCCGGGTTCTTCTCTCAGTCAGGACATATTTGCTGACAACTCCTTTGGGTCCAGTAGCAGGGGGTTACAAAAAGTAGTTAAGTTGGAGTTTTTGTCCTCAGAGCTTCCAAGTCTAATTAGAGAAACTCAACAAACAGGGAGAAAACAATTAGGAGGCAATGAAGTCCTGACTGTGGGGTGCTGACTGAGTGGGAGCCAGAATGACTCCCAGCTGGGGGAGGTGTCCTTGCAGTGGGTGGGGGAACGTCCTCACCTGTCACATGAGCTGGGAGCAGGTGATGAGCTCAGGGCCCAGGCTGGGAGAGGCCTGGCATAACCCTGGCACATAAAGATGCTCAAGACGTCACGCTCTTCATATCTTCCCTGAGCCTCATCTTTCCCATCTGAAAAATGGAGACCATGCTGCCCACCCCCGCAAGCCTGAGGACCACCCGGGAACATAAGTGAAGCCGCTGGCAGAGTTTCCCACACTGGACAGGCCCCTAGTAAATAGATGCTACCAGCCTTGGCTAAAAACCCAAAACTGCCTGAAGGAGAACGCGAACCCTGGCCCACAGGTAGTGCTTGTTCAGAGAGGGGGTGACGCGGATGTCCCTGGTCCCAAGGGCCCCTCCTGTAGCTCCACCCAGGCCTTTTCTTCCCAAGAGAAGAACCAACTGGGAAACCATACTAACTTGTTGATGTCCCCTCTTTGAGGGGTCCTGCAGGGTCACCCCCCCCCCTTGCCTTGTCTCGCACAGCGCTTTGTGGGCTGAGTCAGCTGTGGCCGCTCATGAAGCCAATGGGTGCTCTTTTGATAGACATCTTTGTAGCAAATAAAGACTGACCAAGCCAGGGGCACGGTGCACACCATCCATATTTCTGTCTTCTTTCAGGAGAAGATGAATCTAAATAACACAAAAATTCCAGTGCCCTGGAATCAGCACATGTAAGCATTTCTGTGTCATGATATTGAGGAGTTTGAGAAACCCCGACCATTTGTCCATGGATTGGTGGTGGTCGCGGGGGTGGGGTTGTGTCAAGAATTCCTCTTCAGTTCATTACTATGATGGGACACATTCCTAGATTTTATTGTCAAACTTTATCCCATCTTATTTAATTTCTGATTTTCCTACCCTTACCTTTAAAACCTACCTTGTGGACCAGGTGCTGTGGTGTGCATGTGTCATCCCAGGAGGCTGAATAAGACATCCCTTGTGGACCAGGTGCTGTGGTGTGCATGTGTCATCCCAGGAGGCTGAATAAGACGTCCCTTGTGGACCAGGTGCTGTGGTGTGCATGTGTCATCCCAGGAGGCTGAATAAGACGTCCCTTGTGGACCAGGTGCTGTGGTATGCATGTGTCGTCACAGGAGGCTGAATTGGGAGGATTCCTTGAACCCACAAGCTTGGCGCCAGCTTGGGCAGTGTAGCAAGACCATATCTCTTTAAAAAATCAAACAAAAACACCGTCTAAAAAGCATTATGGATGAATTTAAATAAAATCCCAGGACAGAATAAGTGTCTCTAACTGCCTGTGAGACCTCTCCATCTGAGGGCTTCCCCTGCCCAAAGTGACCAAGTGACCCCCGTCCCTCCCTGTCCTGGCAGCCCTCCTACCCAGCCTGTTTCCTGCTCATGAAAGGATGTCTCGGTGCCTTCATCTCCACATGCAGCTCCTCCAAGACTGCTCTGCTGACTGACAGAAATCTTCTCGGGTTTCTTAGGTCTCAGAGGATGTGGCCAAAGAATTCAGAGATCTATAATAAGCCTGAGGACCACCCCGAGAACGTGCAGAGTAAACTCCAAAGCAGATCACTAACTAGTGCTGGTAGATCCCCCAACATGCTAGAACTCAAACATGGCTCACGTGAGAATGGAAGTCAAAATGTCCCATTGTGCAGGAAGCCTGACTCCATGCTAGAGGTTGGCAGGTGACAAGAGTGGCTTGGTAGTCAATATCAGGTGTCTTTCATTTCTAGCACTCCTAGGATGTGGCTATTGCCCATTTTGTTCTCAAACTAAAGTCTTTTAGAATATTCTGAAACCATTTGGTTAACTTCTGAACTCCAGAAGTATAATAACAATAACCTACTTGTAGCTTAGTAAATCTGCTTGTATCCTTTAGGTTGAAAAATTAAGTAAAAAGTTTTTTAACATCAGAGATTTATTTCCTATTCTATACTCTCAATTTAGCCAGGAAAAAAATCCCTAATCTCCATCTGAAGGGGTTGGGGACTTCAAGAGGGACTGGGTATAACTCAGTCTTAGCCTTGCTCAGGGATAGGCTAATTGGTCGTGACTACGGGGAGCTCAGTCCTATAGGGCTCAAGGTTCAAATTCAGCCAGACAGGAAGGAGCCCTGCCGGATTCAAGATCCTGGCTGGGTGGGGCAAAGACGGCAACGGAGGAGTCTGACCACTCACAGGTCACACATGGTGAAGCAGGGTAAGACCTGTCCAGATCAGGGAGCCAGACCTCTCGCCACATCAGGGTGCATGTTCCCCTAATTAGCATCTCTATCTTTCATTTGCCCAGCAAACAGTTGCTGACCACTACTATACGCATTCTTGGGCTAGATGCTAAGGAGTTCAGGAGGCAGGGGGAGGGGATGGAGAAGCAGGTGAAAGTTCAGCCCTCACTGGGCTCTGATTCCTGCCAGGGAAACCAACCTTAAACTCAGTCAAGGACTTAGTGTTCCACCTGGTGGGTGTTGTGGTGTAAACTAATCAATAAAATCAGTAAGAGTGTAAGTTATAGGTTATAGATTAGTAAAAAAAAATATAGATTATAGAAATAAGATTTCGATAAGTGAGATGACAGTTATAAAGCCCAAACTGTCATAGACAGACCTGAGACTCCATTTTGCTGCCTTCTATAAATAAACTGTTACAAGAGCTGTTTCTGAGAAACTGAAATGAAAGCTGTTTTCTCTACTTTGTACCTCACCAGGATATGGTGGTCTTGGTGACCCAAGACTTTGAAGTAGATTCTTGCCCCTGCTGACCACCTGTTCAAACCCAAGATGGGATTGCTGAGTTGCTCTGCCAACTGCGTTTTAGCTTCTATGACGGGCTTGCTTGCATGACACTATGGAAAGTCCCTGAGCTGTCCTTTTCATCCTTAAGTTCCCAAGACACAGGCCAGGAAATTGCTGTTGTCCCACAGAACTTGAGTCTCTAACGGTGGGTGACAGTCCCTGGCCAGGTAAATAAATGCTCTTTGATTTGCATTTGGACTTAGAGTGTTTTCTGAACACATGGGAAGTGCCATGAAGCAGGGAAGGGGACGATAGTTGCAACCTAAATCGATGAGGCAAGAGAGACTGAAGGGGTGACCTGCAGGGCCTGGCACTTACTTCAAGCTGTGGCTCTTCTTGGAGTGAGAGGGAGCTCGTGGGTGTTATCTGAGCAGAGGATCGCCCTTGTCCATGTGAAGTTGCCACTTCAGGGGGTCAGGATAGACACAGGGAGGCCAGGCAGCGGCCACGGCACCAGGCCAGGTGACAGGAGGGTGGCATGTACCAGACTGCTAGCCATGGAGGTAGAGAGGTGAGGACAGACTCTGAATTTTGAAAGCTCTATTTATTTGAAAGTCAATTCTAAATCAAATGGAAGTATTCTAGATTTATCTGAAGTTACCCTATGACCCTCTCCTGTTCCTTGACCAAGATTTCCCCAAAGCACCATTTAATTAACCTTATAACTCATATTGTCATCAAGGCTAATCCTGCCTGAGAACAGGGAAAACTGTGAAAATCGATAACCAGAAGGTGAAAGACAAGTGGATAAGAAGGAATGGGGCGCCTGCACTGAGTTCTCTCCATCCCCATTCTCAAAGCCAAGTACACCCGAGTGTCACCCAGAGGCTTGCTGACCCCGCCTGGGCTGTTCGGGTGATCTGAGAGAAGGCCTGAGAACGTGCATTCCTGGCCAGTTCCCAGTTTCTGCTGCTGCTGCTGCGTGTCCAGGGACCCCACGTGGAGAACCACCGATAGGATAGGAACAGCATCATTAAAGGTCTCAAGTGGAGGGGAATTTAGGAATCATTTCATCCAGCTGTTGCAAGCAAATGTGTCCCTGGGTAGCAACATAAATGCCTGGACCAGTGACAGACTAAAAAGCCTTGGAGTGGAAAAAAAAAAACAAAACATGTTTTAATCCAGACAGCCTACATTTCCATGAAAATTTTGAATTTGGATTTGGGGTCCCACTGATGTGCAACCCCTGATACCTGTCCCCTATGTCCTTTAACAGAGCCATACACCAGAGCCCAAGGAGCCTGTGGTTACCTTAATTGCCTTGAAAACACTCAGAATTTTTCATTCAACCTGCTAAAGTGACCAAATATTGACCAGTCTTCATTCATGAATTGTGTGGAGTAGGCGATTCATTTGATGTGAATAAAGGCGGATGGTAACTATTCCTCTTCCATTAAAAAAAAAATGCATGTGTTGTGTGCTTGTATTTGACTTTTAAAATACACGTGTGTGTGGATATCTCTAGGCAATAAGATTATGGATACTTTTTACTTTCTTCTCTCTTCCTTTCCATGTGGTTAGAATTTTTAAAAGCTGGTTCATAATTTTTATGTGGCTTGAATTTGTTTAAAGCACATTTATAACTTTTAAGAGAAGAAAATGCAGTAGTTCCTTAGATGGTTCCAGGCATAGTTACCTGAGGTCAACCATAATCTGAAACTATTCAATGGAAAATCTCAGAAATGAACAATTACTGAGTTTTAAATTGCATGTTTTCTGAGCTCCACGGTGAAATCTCACAGTGAACCATTATGTCCTGTCTGGTACATGAATCATCTCTTCGTCCAGTGTATCTGCACTCTCCATGCGACCTTCCCATTAGTTAGTTAGCAACCTTCTTAGTTACCAGATAGACTGTCATGGTATAGCAGTGTTTGTGTTTCAAGTAACCCTTATTTTACTTAATAATGGCCCCAAAATCAATAGCAATGATACTGGGGGTTCAGATATGCCAAAGAGAAGTGATAAAGTGCTTCTTTGAAAACGACAATATATTTTGAGGGGGAGGCTTAACTCTTATTACAGCTTGTTGTTTTAATTGTTCTATTTTATTATTAGTTATTATGGTTATTCTCTTACTGTGTCTACTTTATAAATTGGTTTATCAGAGGTATGTATGTTTAGGAAGTTTATGAATATATAGGGTATCAGGCATCCATGGGGGGTCTTGGAACATATTCCCTATGGATAATGGGGAAGGGGGTAATATACACTGATTTTTCTACGTGAAAATAAAAGCAGCCAAATTTCTAACTATTAGTACCCTTTTTTGACCACAAGATGGAGTAGTGTACAACCGAATAAGCAACACAAGGAAGAGACAGGAGGGAGACAGGAGTCCTGCCCCTTCCTGGATTTAATCTAGGTGATTCATGTGCATTTAATGCCTCTTGAAAACATCAGGCTAATTCATTACCTTTTTAAAATCCACCTATTGTAGATGAATTTCTAAACTCTGATTGATTTTTCTCATGCTTACATTTGAACCTATAATTATCTCACCTATTAATTTGATTCCTTTCAATGAAAGGTAAATCGTTAGAGAAGCCAAAATTAGGATACTTTAGCAGCAGCTTTTTGCAATGAAGGAAAATTCCTGAGAGTGGAAGTTTGAGATCCACTGCTTCTATATCAAGCTGCCCTGTCTCCAACATAGAACGGTGACCTCTTGACTTCAAGTTGTCATTTCAAATGTGTATGGGCATCAGTGTTTTGGGTTTTTTTTTTTTTTTTGGAGAGGGGGTTACTGGGGATTGAACTCAGAGACACTCGACCACTGAGCCACATCCCCAGCCTTATTTTGTATTTTATTTAGAGACAGGGTCTCACTGAGTTGCTTAGGACCTCACCATTGCTGAGGCTGGCTTTGAACTCACGATCCTCCTGCCTTACCCTCCAGAGCCGCAAGATTTACAGGTGTGTGCCACTGCGCCCGGCCGCACCAATGTTTTGAATCACTAATAAGCTTTCTAAATGTTAGTGTGCCAAAAAAATGAGAAAAAATAGAAGGAGTAATAATTTAAAAATAGATGCAAGCAAGCCGGATATGGTGGTGCATACCTGTAATTCTAGTGACTCTGGAGGCTGAGGCAAGAAGTTCACAAGTACGAGGTCGCAGGACTCCACAATTTAGCTAGACCTTGTCTCTTATTAGACATCAGTATTGGAGAAAAAGTTCAGTGATCTCTTATTTATTTTTGAGGTGCTGGGGATTGAACTTGGGACCTGACACGTGCTGGGCAAACACTCTATTACTGAGCTATATCCCCAGCCTTAGCTAATAAGATATTGTTCTATTTTTGTTGTTATTCTAACCAGAATTTTAGCATTATGATTCCAAATGAGTTTACCAATTGGAGAAAAAAATTGTCTCCTATAATCTCACCATTATGCCCAGTCAACAGCCAATCATGTGAAATGATATTTCACATAGTTGCCATTAGAGTATACACACGATTTTAAAACTGATTTTCCGTTTACAAACATAGCCATGTTTCTGTGTAGCTATAAACTTCATAATTACAATTTTAATGACCTCATAATATTCTATCCATTGAGCATATGTTCCATAATTTTCTTAACCAGTTTCCATACCGTTAGCCACATAGGCTTTTTAAAAATAATACTGTAAATAATGCGTCGGGAGCAGATTCAATGTAGGCATTTAAAAAATTTATCCTTCGGATATGTCGACAAACTTCACTAAAACAGAATTCAAGAAAAGTGGAGGTTTTATTTCAAAAAAAGTAACGAAGAAGTCTGCAAACCAGGAAGACTGCTGCCTTCCGTAGAAGGTGCTCTCCAAAGGAGCAGCGGTCAGCGCGGACCCACCTGGAGCTCCCGCCGCGTGGGCTTAAGAGACTGAAGGGGAGGCCAAGCGTGCTCAGTCCTGATTGGTCGGGTTTATGTAAATGAAGCCCATCATGCCCATTTCTGATTGGTTGACAGTTACCTGGCTTGCAGGTCCTCCATCATTCATTTCATTTCTGCAGCAAAAGGTGTCTTTCTAGAGACCATTTTGGTAGTGGAAGCGGGACATTCCTGGACAGAAGCCGCAAAGCTCAGTTGTCATTTTTGTAAGAACACAGAGCAGTGTGTGACTCCACAGTCAGCGAACGGTCCCAGGCTCCTTTCTGAATCTGAGGTTCCCATTAGTCACTTGGGACCCTTCTTGGAGACTCCGTTTTTCTTAAAGTTCACAACCAAATTGCCCAAACAACCAAGTCCATAGGCACCAAACAAATGACTGTTCAAAAGGATTCTGCCATTTCCAGCACGTGAGTGTCCCTGCTTCACCGTGTCAAGATGGGCACTGAGAGTTTTCATTTTCAAAATGCGTGAGCCTGTGCCTGTGGGCCTCCTCCCCTCCTCGGGCCTCCCAGGCGGGTGGGAGTGGGTCCTGCCCCCCCTCCACTCCACATGCCCTCAGCCCTCGGGAGTTGGTCCCACTAACTACTGCCCCCGGTGTCCATCTCTCTAGAGACTCCCATACCTTGATGGAAGGAAGGTGAACCCTGTCAGAATCCAAATGGAATCACTTGTGTCAACCCTAAAAAGAAGAGGTAAGTAAAGCCAAAATGAAGAAAGCGTTCTTCTGCATGATTGCCTGATGATAACGATTGCAAAGGGCTGCCAGAAGAAGGGCCTTGCACAAAGCCCACTGCAATCTTATACCAAAAAAAAACAAACCACCTTCCATAAGGACATCCGCCCAGTGAGTGCCTCTTCAGCCTCAGGCTGGTGCCACTGGGTTGTGATTCACTGTGGCCAAGGGTTATGGTTTCAGAACTTCTGAGGTATTCCTCCTCGTTTTTTCTTTAAAAATTCCCTTTGCAGTATGGAGATTCTTTAGAAAGTTTGGAATGGGATCACCATTTGACCCAGCTGTCCCATTCTTTGGTGTACCCAAAGGACTTAAAATCAGCATACTACAATGACACAGCCACATCAATGTTTATAGCAGCTCAACTCACAATAGCTGAACTATGGAACCAATCAAGATGTCCTTCAATGGATGAATGGATAAAGAAACTGTGATTGATATATATATATATATATATATATATATATATATATATATATATATATACACATATATGCAAAGGAATATTACTCAGCCTTAAAGAAGAATGATATTGGGGCATTTGCAGGTAAATGGATGGAGCTAGAGAATATAATGCTAAGTGAAATAAGCCAATCCCCCCAAAAACTAAAGGCCAAATGTTTTCTGATATGTGGCTGCTGATCCATAATGGGAATAGGCTAGGAAAGAATGGAGGAACTTTGGATTGGGCAGAAGGGAGTGAAGGGAGGGGAGGAAGTGTGTGTGGGGGGGATAATGGTGGAATGAGACAGACATTATCACCCTATGCACATGTATTTATTGCGTGAACGGTGTGACTCTATATTGTGTACAGCTAGAGAGAGGATAAGTTGTGCTCCATTGTGTCCAGAGAGTCAAGATGCATTCTGCTGTCATGTGTAACTAATTAGAACAGATAATAATAGTAAAAAATTCCCCTTTCCTTGATGTCTTTGAATATGGCCATAGTTACTATGACCTGTGTATTCCCATTGCAATGTTCTGTTAGTCTCAAATAAGTATCATTCTCTGAAGAATCTCTGGCCTTTTTTTAAAGATTGACACCCACATACAATCCATTCTGGCCTTGCTGCCTCATCCTGAGGGCGCTGGCTCAGGTTCTCCAGCTCTTCCTCAGGTCACCGATGAGGTCAACTGCACGAGTCGTTGGGCACCTTCCATTCCATTTAATCTGATGCCTGTGAGGAGGCATTTGAGATCAAGCTTCTGGAAGCTTCCCCATCTTGGCATCCACGCTCTCTGACCCTTCGGACATTTCCTTTCAAATGTGTGTTGTCCCCTCTCTGTTGACGCAGCCCTGACCATCCATGTTCTCCAGAATGAGAACACAGTGGGTCCTCAACTCCTCTCTCTGTGCTTTCCTATCAGTCCTGAGATTCACAGTCCTCAGTGTGCGCTCCCTCCCGACTTTGTGACTCCCGGGTTCCGGGTTCCAGTTTCCACCTCTCCCTTTCATTCTACCCACAGGATCCAGGCCAAGCCTATCTACTTTCAAGATTCGAATTTTCCATCATGTCTCCCAATCTGTGACTCCAGCCAGATCTTTCCATAGTCTGACTCATTTTGTGGTCCCTATTGTGGTCATCTTTCTCTGAATGCCCTGTAGGCATCTCAGACTCAGCATGGACCAAACAGAATCACCACTTCCCTCCTCCCACCCTGCAGCTTCCTCGGGTTCTCTTAGTGAATGACCCCACTCTCCACCAGGTGACCAAGTTCAGACTGTCCATCACCCCAGACCCCGTCCCCTCCCTCACATCCACAGTTACTACTGGGAGCTTGTCCATCTCTGTTTGCCCCATTGAAACTCAACTCTCACCCCTCATGTCTTTTCCTTCCTGTTTCCTGACTCCGTTCTTGGCTCTCATCACCTCCTGCCTGGATCCTTCCAATGGTGCACCCAACAGCCTCCTTTCATGAGCTCTCTCCTCTGGTCCCCCAGGAGAAGGGACGTCAGGTGGAAGTGGAGGCTCTGCAATCTTCTGGATTCAGTTCCAGGCTCTGTCTTCTACCAGCTATGACCTTGGGCAGTTTCTTTAACTTCTTTTAGGCCTCCATTTGCTCATCTGAAAGATGGAGATAAAAACAGCATCTACCTCTGAAGAGTAGGTATGAGGCTGGGGTGGCTGGGAGGATTACGTGAGTGGTGCATGTCAGACACCAAGGACCGTTAACAGTACCTCCATTCCTGTGATGGAAGAACCTGACAAGAGCAACTTAGAGGAGGAAAGGTCACCTGTGTCTCAGGTCACTTGAAGTCTCAGTCCATAGACGGCTGACTTCCCTGCTCTGGGCCCACGGTGAGACAGCTCATCATGGTGGGAGTTGTGACGGAAGGAAGCTGCTCCCTCATCGCAGCCAGGAAGCAGGGGCCCTTCCAAGACATGCCCTTGGTGACCTACCTTCTCCAGCCACACTCCACCTGACTACAAGGATCACCCATTCCATTCAAACTAGGGTGGACTGGTTAAGTTACAGCTCTCACAATCCAATCATGTCACCTCCAAACAACTATCTGCTCAAAGCCCTTTAGTCTAGACAGATTGTGTGTGTGTGTGTGTGTGTGTGTGTGTGTGTGTGTGTGTATGCATGGAACCCAGAGCCTCACACATGTTACATCCCCAGACCTTAAATTTTTAATTGTTCATATTTATGGGGTAAGGTGTGGTAATTTGATAGACACACATAATATGTCATGATAAAATCAGGGTAATTAACATTTCCTTCTTAAGCATTTAATATTTATTTGTGTTAGAAACTTTCAAATATTTCTGTTTCTCTGGAAAATATATAATACATTGTTGTAAACTAAAGTCACCCTACTATGCTGTAGAGCAGCAGTATTTATTCCTCCTGTCTAACTATACTTTGGGGTACCCATTAGCTGGCCTCCTTTCAATTTCCCCCTACCCTTCCTGGCCTCTAGTGACCACTTTTCTATCCTCCACTTTGATGACATTAACTTTTTTAGCTTCCACATATGAGTAAAAATATGTGATATCTGCTTTTTGTGCCTGGATTACTTAACACAATGTCTTCCAGTTCCATCCATGTTTCCACAAATGATAGGATTTCATTTATTATTTTTTGGTACCAGGAATTGAACTCAGGGGCACTCAACCACTGAGCCACATCCCCAGCCCTATTTTGTATTTTATTTAGAAACAGGGTCTCACTGAGTTGCTTAGGGCCTCTCTAAATTGCTGAGGCTGGCTTTGTACTGCGATTCTCCTGCGGCATCCTCCTGTGCCACTGGGAATACAGGCGTGTGCCACCACACCTGGCAAGATTTTATTCTTATGGCTGACTGATATCCCAGTGTGTTGCGTGTATCTATCTCTATATATGTAAGTGTGTATCTATCCATCCATCCATCCCATTTTCTTTACCCATTCATGGTAAAAAATCTGACTTACGTTCTATTTTCATGATGGACATCTCGACTGATTCCATAATTTGGTTATCATGAATAATACCGCAGGCACAAGGGAAGACAAGCATCTCACTGACATACTCATTTGATTTCCATTGGATATATGTATATACACAGTACTAGGATCCTTGGATTATAAGTTAGTTCTACTTTTAGTTTTTTAATGAAACTCCATACTGTTTTCCACAATGGCTGTACTAATAATTTACATTCCCAACAGTATAAAAGAGTTTCCATTTTTCTATATTTTCAACAACATTTTTTAGCCTTTTTTATTATAGCCATTCTAACCAGAGTGTGACATCCTATTTTGATTTTGATTTGCCTTTTAAAATTATTATTATTGCAGTGCTGGGGATTGAACTCAAAGCCTCACACATAACCAGCCAATGCTCTGCCACTGAGCTACATCCCCAGTACTGCCCATTTCCAAAATCAGATAATTTGATCTTTTTACTGTTGAGTTTTTGAGTTCCTTATATATTCTGGATATTAATCCCTTTTTGGATAAGTAGCTTGCAAATATTTTCTCTCCCACTTCAGGTCGTCTCTTTAGTCTGCTGATAACTTCACTCACTGTGCAGGGATTTCTTAGTTTGATATAATCCCATTCATCTGTTTTTGCTTTTGTCCTTGTGCTTGTGGGGTCTTATCCAAAATAATTATTGTCTATACCTATGTCTTAAAGTATTTCCTCTATATTTTCTTCTAGTAGTTTCAGTATCAGATCTTACATTTAGGTCTTTGATTCATTTTAGTTGATTTTTGTATTTAATGAAAGATGAGACCTAATTAATTCTTCTTCCTATGGATGAACAGTTTTGCAGCACCATTTTTAAATATTTTAATTGGTACATTGTAGTTGAACACAATTGATAAGATTTGTTGTTATATATTCATGAGTGCATACAATTATCAATATAATTAATCAATATAATTCCCCAATATTTTACCTTTCTCCCACCCACTGGTCCCTTTCCTCTACTTTACTGATCTCCATTCAATTGTCATACCCCCCCCCCCCCATCTTTCTTTCCCTTTTTCCTCCCTGCATCTGCATAGGAGAGAAAGCATATGATTCTTGACCTTCTGAGTTTGGCTTATTTCTCTTAACATAATGGTCTCCAGTTCCATCCATGCTCTTGCAAAAACCATAATTTTATTCTTGCTTGTGGTTGAACAAAAGTCCATTGTGTATATACACCACATTTTCTTTATCCATTCATCCATTTATGGACACCTAGGTTGGTTCCATAGTTTGGTGATGGTGAATTGTGCTGCTATAAACATGGGTATGCATGGATCACTGCAGTACAATGACTTTAATTCTTTAGGATAAATATTGAGGAGGGGTGTAACTGGGTCATAGGGTGGTTTCATTCCTTGTCTTTAGAGGGAAGAACCTCAAAACACGATTTTCATGATGCCTGTGCTAATTTACTATCCCACCAACAGTATAAAAGTTCTTTTTTCTCCACGTCCTCTCCAGCACTTACTATTTGTATTGTTGGTGA
This sequence comes from Urocitellus parryii, assembly GCF_045843805.1. Taxonomy (NCBI): domain Eukaryota; kingdom Metazoa; phylum Chordata; class Mammalia; order Rodentia; family Sciuridae; genus Urocitellus; species Urocitellus parryii. Next base: position 8,947,569 of record NC_135542.1, read on the forward strand.
CTGCCATTTTAACCGGAGTGAGAGGAAATCTCAGGGTAGTTTTGATTTGCATTTTCCTAATTACTTAGGAAGTTGAACACTTTTTTTCATATATTTATTGGCCACTTGTATTTCTTCTTTTGAGAAGTTTATGTTTAGTTCATTTCCTCATTTATTAATTACTTGGGGTTTTGGTGTTTTTTTTTTGTTTGTTTGTATGTATTCTGGATATTAATCATCTGTCAGAAAAGTAGCTAGTAAAGATGTTCTCCCATGCTATAGGTTCTCTCTTCACATTCTTAATTGTTTCTTTTGCTGTAGAGAAGCTTTTTAATTTGATTCGATCCTATTTATTAACTCTTGGCATTATTTCCTGAGCTTAGGAATCCTACTGAGAAAGTCACTGCCTTTGCCTGTATGTTGGAGTCTTGACCCCACGTTTTCTTTTAGGAGTTACATAGTTCTGCTCTAATTCCTAGGTCTTTAATCCATTTTGAGTTGACTTTGTACAGAGTGAGAGATGAGTCTCATCTCATTTTTCTATATGTGGATAAACAGTTTTCCCAGCGCCATTTGTTAAAAAGGCTGTGTTTTCTTCCATGTGTGCCTTTTGCACCTTTGTCAGGGATCAGATGACTCGAGATGCACGGGTTTGTGTCTGTGTCTTCTATTCTGTACCACTGGTCCATGTGTCCGTTTTTATGCCAGTATACCACGTAGTTTTTGTTACTATAGTTCTGTAGTATAATCTGAAGTTAGGTGTTCTGATACTTCCAACATTGCTTTTTTGACTTATAATTGCTCTGGCTAGTCTGAATATTTTGTTCTTCCAAATGAATTTTAGGACTTCTTTTTTTCTAGTTCTTTGACGAAGATCATTGGTGTTTTGATGGGGATCCCCTAGAATCTGCATACTGCTCTTGGCAGTCTGGCCATTGCGACACATCGATCCTGCCCGTCCTTGAACATGGGAGGTCTGTCATCTCCTGTCTCCTCTTCCGTGGTTTCCTTCAGGGTTCTGTAGTTTACATCGTAGAGGTCTTTTGCCTCCTTGGTTAGATTTATTTATGGTTTCTTTTTTATTTTATGTTTTGATGCTATTGTGAATGGGACTCTTTTCCTGATTTTTTTCTCAGTAGATTCAGTTTATTCTCAGTAGATTCTCAGTATATAGTAAAAGTATTGATTTTTATGTTGATTTATAACCTGCTACTTTTCCAGCACCTTATTAAAAACAACAAACAAATATTTTCACACCCATGTTCAGGGCAGCTTGATTCACAAGAGAAAAGGGGAAAACAACCCAAATGTTCATCAAGGGATGAATGGATAAATGAGAAGTGGTCTTTCCATGAAATGGAATATTATTTGCTCCTTAAAAGGGAGGGAATGCTGACACATGTAGCCATAGGGATCAAACTGGAGGACATTGTGCTGAGAGGAGCAACCACAAAAGAACAAAAAATATTATGTGATTCCACTTATATGAAGTACCTAGAGTCACACAGCAAGTTGGTGGTACAGGCAAAATAAGGATCCTGGCTCCCTGCCGCCAGACTCCTGGTATTGCATAGAAGTGACCATGGCATCCACGAAGAGCATGTGGTGAGTCAGGAATGAAAGCAGATGTGGACATGCCAAAGCCACTGGCAGGTGCTGGGAACCACGGTCTCTCAGGGCAATTACCATGGCTCCAAGAGACACGCCCATTGTTTTATTGGTTCGGTCCCTCATACTCATTCATCTTGCAGAAGCCACTTTCATGATCAACCGGGAGGCAGCACAGGATGAGTTCAGATCTAGACTGCCTGGTTTGTGTCCCAATCCAGCCACCTGCTGGTCTGATCTCGAGCAGATTATTTGCCTCCCTGTGCCTCACTGTCCTTATCTGTAAAATGGCAGAACGATACTTTTAAAGCCATGGAGTAGTTCTAAGGAACAAATTAACTTAGTGTATACAAAATGCTCAGAGCAGTGTGTGACACCTAAGAAGTCTTTGATTCAGCTTTAAAATGCAGATGAAATATCTCTGATTCTGAAAGGAGTAAGTCTGTGTGAGGCCCTTCACCCTCCAACTCCTGTATGGCTGAGCAGCAATGACCATGAGAGTATTTACGTGTCAGCCAAAGAGGTTTCCTAGAATGGAGAAGTTTGGGGTTGCAGGAGGTTTCAGCTCATCTCCATGCTCAGGTGTCTCTGCACTTGAAATTAACCAAGATTAAATGAATGCAAGGTTCCAAATAATATTTTGATAGTATGCACAGAAGGTAGCAAGGCTTGTGTAAAAACATTAGCATAAGTAGAATGTAAAGTTTATGGGTTTTTTTAATGAGAGAGGCAAGAAATGAAGCCGAGTGGTAATTTGTGGCAATTCATCGAGATGATAAGAGGTCAGAGGATGTCCTCAGGGAGGAAGTGTGCTGCTCTTGCCCTCTGCATTTAAACCAGATGGGTTTCTCCCTACTTCTATTTCTGAAAAGCCATTTCAGGTGTCAGAAAATCTTCTTGGAATATTAATAAACTAAATAGAAAACTTCCCTTCTTACACAGGAACTTGTCTTGATTATCCACTAATTTGCATTATCTATAAAACAGGAAGGAATTTCATAAAAGGCATTTTGTAACTACTGGTTTTATTTGTTAAGTATCAGGAGGTTATTTTTGAAAGTACCGATGAAGCTAGTTATTTTTTATTTTTATTTTTTTCCTGTAACTTGGATCTTTTGCTCCAATGTGAGAACAAGCAAATCTTCTCTGAACATTCCTGTACATGCTTTTGTGTTTTAGTTTTTATTTCTCTGGGATAAATGCCCCAAAATGCAATTCCTGGGTTTCATGGACGTTGCAGGTTTAGTTTTGTAAGGAATTGCTGGACTGTTTCTCAGAGTGACTGCCATTGTACTTCCACATCAACAAAACTTAGAGATGTAGCTTTTCTGCATCCTTATTAGCAGTTGGTCTTGCCATTATTTTTTATCCTAGACATTCTGATAGGTGTGCAGTGGTTTCTTATTGTGGTTTTAACTTGCATTTCCCTCACGGTGAATGATGTTGAGCATCTTCTCAGATGCTTACTGGGCACCTGTGTATCCTCCTCAGTGAAGGTATGTCATATCTCCATTTTCTGATTTGATTTTTTTTAACTGTTTGGTGTTTGAGAGTTCTTTATGTATTCTAGATACTAGTCCTTTATAGGGTATCAATTTGAAAATATTTTCTGCCAAAATGTAGCTTATCTTTTCACCCTCTTCCTAGGATCTTTCACAGAGAGAAAGTTTTTTGTTTTTTTTTTTTTCATTGAAGTCAAGTTTTCCTTTCAGAGATTGCCCTTTTGGTTCTGAGATTGGACACCAACTCCTAATCCTAGGCCCGGAAGATATTTCTTCTATATTTTCCCAAGTTTTATATTTTGATATTTTGTATTCTTTTAAGCCTGTGATCCATTTTATATTAATTCCAGTTGTCTAAGGTTTAATATTTTAGTCAAGGTCCATTATTTTTATTTATTTACTAATTTATAAATATTTATACTTATTTATTTACTTATAAATATTACCTGTGGGTGCTAGTAGCAAACTTCACACAAAGAAATCAACCCTGATTTCTAAGTACTGTTATTTATTTTAAAAGGAGCCAGGACTCACGGGAGAAGGGGCTGGTTTGTCGAGAGAAGGGAATGTACAAAGTGGACCTGGTTAACCACACGTCCACTATGACCCAACAGTCCCACTCCTGGATTTTTAACTCCAATCAAGAAAAACCATGTCCACACACACACACTTGCTTGTGTGCAATCATACAGTAGCTCTGCTCCCACAGAGCTCATACTGCCAACAACCCAAACGACAGTCAAAAGATGAATGGATGAACAAACTGGTATCACCTCCAGTGTAGACCCCTCAGAAATAAGAAGAGAGCAACCACAATCTATCCAATGCACGGTCAGGCTCAAAACCATGGAGTGAAAACATAAGAGACACAAGAGAACCCATGCTGTGGGATTCCACTGATAGAAAATTTGGGAAAGACAAAATAATCAATGATAATAAAAAAGATCATGGGGCCAGGGTGGAGACTCACCAAAAAGGCCACAAAGAAAGGTGGAAACATGATGGGCATCCAATGTCATGATAGTGGTCACACACGGACATCTTTGTTAAAACTTACTGAACTCCGCTGGGTGGAATCAGCAGGTTTTAGTCTCTGTAAATGATACTGTAGTTTATTTGACTTTAAAAAAACATGATGAAAGGGGAGAGTCAAAAGGACAAGGAAGCCACATGGGAGGGCGCTATAGTTTGCATCTGGAATGTCCCGAAAGTCCCATGCGTTAAAAGACATGGTCCCCAGATTGGTGCTGTGGAGAGGTGGTAGAGACAATAAGAGGTGCACTTAGTAGGAGGTCTCCTGATTCCTGGGGTGTTGTGATTTAGATATGAGGTGTCCCCTCCAAAGCTCATATGTGAGACTTTGTAAAATGTTCAGAAGTGAAGTGACCAGATCATGAGAGCCGTGACTAAACTGATGAAATGGATGAACTGGCCGGTCACTGTAGGCAGGCAGGGTGTGACTGGAGGGAGTAGTCACAGGAGGCATCTCTTTGGGGTTTACGTTTTGTGCATGGTGAGCAGAGTTCTCTCCTTTCTTCCTGGTTTCCAGGTCTTGGGCTGCTTCTCTCCACCACACCCTTCTACCATGATGTTCTCCCTCACCTGGGGTCCAGAGCTAAGGAGTCGTTGACCATGGACTGAGCCTCTGGACTGTGATCCAACTATACTTCTCCTCCCATAAGCTGTTCTCATCAGATCTTCTCATCACAGCAACAAAAGAGCTCTCTAAAACAGGAGGTGTGCCCTCAAAGGATACCTTCCTCTTCCCCTCTATCACATGCTCCCTGCCAGGATATATCATAGCACCCAAAACAATGGGGCCGACCAACCATGGACTGAAACCTCCAAAACTGTGAACCAAAAGAAAGTGTTTTTCTTTATAAGTTGATTGCCTAAGGTATTTGTTACAGCAATGGAAAGCTGACTAACACAAAGTCTTGCACTAATCAAAATGAGATAATTTGAGCATCAAAAACATGACTATAAAGTAATTAAAAAATAAACCTAGTGGGCCATGTATAGTAAGATAGAGATGGAGACAGAGAGAGAGAGAAGTCTGTCTTTCTGTAGGAATCCATATCTACAAAGTAAGCTGGTAAAGAGAAGCAAGGAAATGATTATTGGAGAACTCAGAGGCTGTGGAAGTTTGGCCTATGGGCATATTCTATCTCTTGATCTAGGTGGTGATTCTATCCACAGTTCACTTTGGAATTATTTGTTAAAGTGCCCATATGAATTTGTATTTCATAATAAGGAGAAGAGCATCCACATTCAGAGAAGAAGCTAAAACCTAAGTAGCCCATTTTAAAAATGCTATTTCAATTCACTGATTCCATTTCTCCAATCCAAGCACCTATGACATTTGACAAGTGGAGATGTATGTGTAATTAAAAAATAGAACTAATTCTTGCAAAAATGTTATTGAGAAAGTCATTTTTTACAAATGCATTTTTAGGGCTTCTTAGAGAACCCAAAGTGAGCAATATCAGGTTGTCAGAAGAGAATTAGCTCTGTAATAAATTCTCTCTCTTCATTTTAGAAGGTTCTGAAAATTCCTCAAGCTATAAAATGTCGACTCTTCTCTAAAAATGGAAAGAGGAAACGAAATGGAGAATCTCCTTAATTTAAATTAACACCCAGCTAACTTGGGGTCTTACGTAAGTTGGCTTTCTGTAGCTCATTCTGAAAATATTAATGAAGTTATCAAAAGAAATTTGATTTTCATAGAAAAGGAATTTGATTAGGGCCTGGAGGAGCACTGATTAGAATCTAATGCATGAGAGGTCGGTGTCAGGGGCTCCAGCAGGTACTGCCTGGGGCTAACTGATGAGCACCATTTGTTCGTTTTTGCCTCCTTTCTTCCTTTCCACACTGTCTGTACTCCCCCATCATTACCTCGATAATAAAAGGCCACATGATAAAAACTGAAAATAACAGGCAGATTCCATCTCTCCTAGACCAGTCTTAGGTGAAACCTTTTCATCTTCAGAAGGATTTGCTTCTTCTTCTTCTTCATTTTAACACATGATTCTGCTTTGCCCAGAAAATCATTTTGTCTCAGACAACTCTTATTTATTCATTCTTGTGGATGAAAGCAGAAGCCTGGGTCATGCAGAATGATACAAATCCAGAAACCTTTTATATTTGACTTTCAAATGTGGGTTTGCACTTACATTTGATTATGCATGTGTTTAATATTCTGAAAATTCATTTCAGGCAGAAAAAGTGCCTATCTGAAAAAACCCAAAAAAACAAAAAAACTTAGATGCTATTCTGGGTCCTGAACACCACTTCTTAGCTAACATCTAGCCCCAGAGAACAGGTGCAGGACTACTCAATAGAAGACAGGTAAAAAAAAGTTCCTTGACCCCCTCACTCTCGCCTCGACTTCTCATACTCTTCCTTGAAGCAGGAGAAGCCGGTGCTTCCCAGTGCTTCCTGGGTGCTGTGCATGTCCCACTTACCATCTTAGATGCAAACATATTTGCATTAATATCTGGGAAGGTGTCTTTGCCTTCTAGAAGATTGCTGCTCACCAGTCTAAAGATTAGCTTTTCTCGTCTCTCTTTCTTGGCTAATTCAGTTGTTACTACAGGTCTCCACCTTCTAAAAGGAAAGATTATACATCAGGACATGAGGATCCTGGGCAGATGCCCTGGATTCCATCCACAACCATTATCATATTCATAACTAATCTGTTCACCCTCATAGGCAAATGGGGTCAAACCAACAGAGGCACAAACAAGTAGTCCAACTGCAAAACCCTCTCTTTGTGATTCGTCAGCTAATTAAAAGAACAAGTCAACATTCACATGGCAAATACCACTGTGGTCCTTCCCAGTGTCCTACTTCCAAATCCCATGATGGAAACCGCAAAGCCGCTGCTGACTTCCTCAGTTTTCTGTGTAGCAAAATTTTGTGTTTTCTTTTGTTTGTTTGTTTGTTGTTTTAACTACCAGAAGAGAGCAGAAGGATATTGGCAGAAAAGTGGTATGGTCAGATTTTTCCTTGCTGAAGGGTCAAATTTTACACACTGTTAACTGAAATGTGAATGGAAAAGAGGAACAAAAGGGAAGAGAGAGAGAGACAGAAAAGGGTGGATAAGGAAGAGGAAGGAAGAGAAGAGGAAGGGGGAGAGGAAGGGAGGGAGGGAGGGAAAGGAAGGAAGCCCATGAAGCTATAAGGACACAGACACACACAAGGAAATGCTGTGAAGACACAGAAAAGATGGACATCTCTAAGCCAAGAAGAAAGACTTCAGACGAAGCCAATTCTGCTAGCACCTTGATTTTTGGACTTCTAGCCTCTAGGATTGTAAGAAAATAAATTTCTGATAGAGGATAGACACAGCCTCTCTCTATCCTGTGGTTTCTGCCATTGCTGTCTAGAAGTTCCAGGCATGAGGGGACACGGGTAAGGGTGGGCCCACTCCAAGCCTACCCTTCCTCTTGGCATCTGATTGTGGTCGTGCCCTCTCTTCTGCCATCCCTACTCCCCCCATCCCCCACCCCCACCCCAGGCTCCCCGTTGGTCCTCTCAGTGAGTAATCTGTGGCTGCTTCTCTGGGTTCTCAGCAGACTGAGCTCAGAACCCTGCATTGGCTCTAGATGTGCAAAGGAATGTTTTGAAACAGAAGAAAATTTAAAAACCGAATCTTTTCTTTCCCACTGCAGCTGAATTTAAAAGAATGCATTCCTGTGTTGGACTTAAAATATCTCATTTGTCATGCAAACTCAGCAGATACTCCTTTATCTAGGTCTTGCAATCTCCTTCTCAAGCTCTGACTGCCACGGATTCAATGCAAGGAGAGCCCACATCATCTCAAGGAAGAAAAACAACAGCAGTTTAATATCAGGAAAGCATTCTGCCTGTGGCATTCTGCAGAAAGCTCACTCAGGCTGCAGACAGGAAATGAATTAAACATGGACAAGACAGGAGGGAGAGGGGCCACTTAGGATGCTCTTGCAAAAGTCCAGGCAAAGCATGATGATAAATGTAAGGTGGGGAAATGGAGTTGGAAAGGGGAAAGTTAAAGAAATATTTAGATACCAATATGAAGATTCTAAGGCTCTCCCGTCAGTTGTTTCCTGCAGGAAGAGCTAGCTTGTACACGAAGTGAGGGAGCAGGTTGAGGGGCAGGGATGGGGTAGACCAGAAGGCAAGAAACCCGAGACCAGATCAGGTGAAGCCCATCAGCATTAGACTTAATGTGCTGGCTCCGTGGTGTTCTAGAAGCCAAGGCTGGGATTGAGCTCCAGGTATAAGAAGTTCATTAGAGATTTCTGTAGGCTGACTTGTTCCAGGGACAGACAGGTGCAAATGGTGGGAACAAAAGACTAAGAGAATCATTCTATGACATGGGCCCACCGGGCTGACCCCCACATATTTTCTTTCCCAGAAGCGATTTGCCTGCAGCCCTGCCTGGCCTAAGTGGACAGGAGATGTCACCTTCCTCAGCAAATTACCTGTTACCTGCAGTAGAAAATGCAGGCCCAACATCATGTTGATGAGAGGAACCCAGGTTACCCTAAAGGAGAACTCTGTGACCCTCTTGATAGACCAGATCCTGAAACTCAGAGGGATAAGAATGATTCCTCCTAACCATAAAACCTGTAAGAATTCGTGGTTAAAAATCCCATGAGAGCCAGTCAGCAGGGGCCAAGGTGACCTAGAGCTGCCATGGCAGTGGGGATTTGAAAGTCTGAAGTCACCCTGCTGTCCGTCAAAAGCCAAGAGGTGGACCTGGGCTGACCTCTCTGGAAACTTCTCTGGGACCCCCAATAAAACTGGAGCTCAAGAGAGGCCCACTGTTCCTCTCCTTTCCCAGAGGACCCACTCTCTCCCTTGAGTGTCTCTCCCTTCAGTAGACTCTGTTACTCTGAGTGACAGGTCTGAAATGGTTCTGACTTGATGGCAAAAGAACGGAGTTGAAGGGGAGGGGTCCTTGTGTTGCCTCAGTTTCCTGGAAGGCCTCAGCTCTCTAACAATATGATTGGTGTCCTTCTACAAAAAAGGAAATTAGGACACAGACACACACAAAGGGAAAGATGGACTTCTATACGCCAAGGAGAAAGGCTTCAGAAGAAGCCAAACCTGCTAGCACTTTCACCTTGGATTTATAGCCTCTGGGATGGTAAAAATATATATAAATTTCTGCTATTTAAGCCACCCAGTCTGTGGTACTTTGTTATAGCAGCTCATGCTGACTAATACAGTGATCAATACCTGTGAAAGGAACAGGAGGAGTAAGAATTAAGCAGAGAGGGAGGTGAAACTGCATTCAAGACCCCGAAGCGGTAGCTAATCTGGAAGGATTGTCCTGTAGAGCACAAGAGTGGCTGTGCCTTCTTAGGCCACCTTACTCAATCACCAGATGGAGGGAGGCAGCTTTCATGCCCACATGGCCTCAGGCCAGGCAGCTCTGCATCTGCAGAGGACCCTGAAGGAGCTGATGGATGGAGGCTGTTTGCTGCACAGGCTGCGCACACAGTGCAGGATATTGCCTTGGAGGAGGCAGCGCATCTGCATGCCCATCACATTCACCCCTCACCCTGCTCAGGTAGGTGTAGTTCCTCCAGGATTTCAGTGGACTTCACCTCTCTCCCCGAGAGGAAACCAATCTGTGATACAACCAGTGGATCCCACAGTCGTAGACATGTCTCCTCTACTGTAACATAGGTCCCGCTTGTCTGATGCTATGTAGGATCTGTTTTCACAAGTCCTAGTGCTCGACAGCATGGCAGGGTGACTATAGATCACAGTAACCTGTTACATGTTTTATGAAGAATTAGAAAAGAGGAGCTGAAAGCCTCCAAATCCAAAGAAATTATAATAAGAAAGAAATGCTAATTGTCTGATTTGATCAGTACACATGTGTACAGGTATTAAAATATCCCACTCTACCCCCAAAAGTGTGTACAATGACTACATGTTGAAATGTTTTTTAAAGAAAAATAGACAGTTTTATTATTATTCGGATTATGTTAAGGCCAACAAATCTAGAACCAGCTGCTGGAGAAAAGACAGTTCACTGCAATTTCCAAGAGAAAGGGGCATGGCACAGTGCAGTGGGGGGCGGGTACACAGAGAAGCATCAGGACTGGACATTGGGTATAGGGAAGGGCAGGGAACAGGAGCAAAAGCCATTATTGCAGCTTCCACAGGAAGGAATGGGTGAGGCAAAGTAGGCAGGCTTGGAATTGGCTGGCTAGAATAATTTCAGGGGTCTCTGGAGTGTAAGAGTAGTCGCTAGGTGTCACGTACCTGGCCCCAGGGTGATTAAGGCAGAGTATAAGAACCTGGTAGAGAAGGTGCTCGGAGATATGGCTCTGGATTGGTCAGTTTGCATTTGAAAGTTACACTCATGGATGGGTTATTTACTATGTCTAAGAACTGGCTCGCATTAAGAGAGACTGTTTTCTCAGGGATAGCCCCAGATGGGAAAACATCAAAATACAAATACAGGATTGATAAAGAATCACATGCCAGTGAATCAAACATTATGGGAGCCTTTGCATGGTGTTGAGGGCACCTGAACAGAAAATGCAAACTCATTCCCAGAATGAATGGAATCATCTTGCCACCGAGTGACCCCTTAAACTCTTTTTGAGTAGTGGTGCCATATTGGAGGTTTACTTTGGTCTCTTGTTTCTGGCAGGTCAGATATCCACCAGAGACAGTAGCAAAATCAGTTTTAGTAAATGGGAGTCTCTGCTGTACCCACGTGTAGCCTCCCTCTCTGATAAGATATGGTGGCCACTTAATTCATGTGCTCACCCTGCCAGCACTGGGACGGTTACTGATAGACACCCATTGCCATCAAATGTTTGAGTCATTTTGTCTATTTGGTTGTTTACTGTGATGGTTGTGGGAGAATTTTGTCCCACCTCCTCTCAGGGACACTTGGTAATACTTACAACATTTGTTTGTCACATGTGGGAAGTTGCCGGTAGCCTCCAGTTGCTGCTAGACATCCTCTGATGCAAAGGACAGTCCTCCAGAGCCAGGAATTATTAGCCCCAAATGTCAATAACGTTGACCATTGAGCGCCTCTTCCGTGATGGATATACACTTGTGTAGGATATCTTGTCTTACAAGTATCTTCTCTCTTCACAATCCCTCCCATCCGTCCATCCACATGACTTTACCCAGACCTTTTTGTGCTTGATCTTCCAACCTTATCCTTCTGCACTCTTGACTAGTCAAGTCCACAATTCACCACTGCCCACAAGTTTGTGTGTATTCTAAATGTGTGACTTCCCTTTTCACACAGTCAGTGATCGGGTGTACTGCCCAAAGACCTGATCTTTGGGAAGGTTTTGCCTTGCCACTGTCTTTCAAGGTCCCCGTTGAAAGTAGTGTGCTTACTGTCCATTTGCAGTTTCCATGTATATGCCAACCCAGCCCATCTCTGTACCACCTCCAGGCTTTCTCTTCCTCCTCCTTTTGTTGCAAAAGACTTCCACACCCGTGCGCATACACATACCCACATACACATACCCACATAGCCAGAGATGTGAGCTGAAATTAGGGGAATCGGGAGCACCAAAGTGTGGGATTCCTGTCCATGCAGATTGCTGGCTCTCTAGTCCTGATCCTGCTCAACCCTGCAGCTAACAATTTTATCTAAGATCTTACAAATGGTTGCTCTCAAGTCCACCCAATCTTATGACATGGAGGGACTGTCAGGACTCAACTCATGAGAAGCAGTGCCCTCTACTGGTCACTTGCTATCTGTGGTCAGAAAACATGACTCTCACAGGACATGGCAGCATAGCAGAAGTCATTTTTCCAAAGCTGTGTTCCTCTCCACTGCAGATAGTGTCTTAAATCATTCTATGTTGCTACAACAGAATATCTCAGACTGAATAATTTTTAAGGAAAAGAAATTTCTTCCACACTGCTGTGGAGGGCTGGGAAGTGCAATATCAAGGGGCCTAGTGTTTGGGGAGGGCCGTCTGGATGCGTCATTACAAGGCAGAGGGCACCACATGGTGAGACAGAGCGAGTGCACTAGCGAGAGTCTTTCTTCCTCTTTTCATTAAGCCATTAATCCTGTCATGGAAGACTCCTCCTCATACCTCCTCTAACCCTGAATGCTTCTCAAATACCCCCTCCAAATGTCACCAATAGGTAAGTTTGGAGATTAAGATTCCAGTGCACAAACTTTCAGGGGACAAATTCAAACCATAGCTGACAGGATGGCCCTGCTACTGAACCTGATGATAGGATTTCTCCACTGTGGCTTCTCACAAACTCAACATGTTACCTTTTCCTACTGCTGATACCACAGGATCCTAATGGCATGAATGCTTCTCCTGAAGCCTAGAACCAATGCAGAGCCTTTTCCTGTCCTGGGTCCCACTCACATGTGGGAGGCATTTATATGTCTATGACATAGGCTGCCTCTCAAGATTCAAGAGGTCCACCACCTTCTTCATCATCAAAGGTGTAAAATGGAATGATTTATCCTTCATTCTGAAGGGCATGTCTCTATCCACAGAGACCTTAAAGTATTTTAGGGATGGGCCAGCCCTTGAGTCTTTGCAGAGTTGCTCTCACCCTCTGGAGTACACTTCCTCTCCAAGGCCTCCGGGGTGCTATGTAGTATTGGACAGCCTACCAGGCAGGTCCCTAAGCCACATGCTGGGTGCTTAATTAAACAGAAGTGGGGAGATGCTAAGAGCCATAGCCAAGTAGGAATGACCCATGGCATTTTTGGTTGAAAGGTGACCCCAGCAAGCCATTGAGATGATAATGGTTATGTTAAGATGTGCATTCAATTGGAGATTAGACTCCTGCTGTCTGCCTCAGCCTGGCCTGCTACTTTGGGGCCTGCTACTTTGGAGCTCTCACGGGACTCCCAGAGAGTTCCCATTGGTTGGGGAAGTGTGGTAGGAGGGAATTCCGGAGGAGGGATTTCCTGTTGGTGTGGTGTGTCCCGGGAGAATGCCTCGTGATTCTGTGATTCGAGGGAGTTTTGGAAATAAAGTTTGTTCCTTCTTGAGTGGCTCGTGATTTTGTGCCCAGCCAGACTGCGGCAGTGCTAGCCACCTCTTGCTTATGTAGCCTACTCAACATACTGTCATCTCCAGGTAGCTCAGAGATCTTCAGACAACGTGACAACAGAGAGTGAGTGAGTTGGCATAACCTTAGGGAAAAACTGTGTAAATTGTTATCTGTTTGCAAACTATTTCTGATCCTCCTTTTCAGACCGTCTAAGTTGCTAAGGTTGGCCTCTATTCTGTGACCCTCCTGCCTCAGCCTTGAGAGTCCCTAGGATTACAGGCTTCCACTACTGTACCTGACTAGTTCAAAATCTCCCCATTTCATGATTCTTAATTACACTTGTAAAGCCCCTTTTGCCACATACTGTAAAATAATCAAGATTCCAGAGATTAGGAAGTAGACATCTTTGGTACCTATGATTCTGTGTCCCATACCCACTGTCAGGATTTTTATGGTAATCTGTTCTTTGAATCAGGCTACTTTTATTTCAAAATTGTTGGGCCCATTCATCAAGTTTGAGTGATTTCCAGTTGGGTCACAGTGTGGTAGTGACCAGCCGGCTGAAGGCTGCTTTTCACTCAGTGTTCGGCCTCCTCAGCTTCAGTCAAGAAGGAGAACAGATGCCATTTATAATGTGCTTCACTGATATGAGCGAGGAATGGCTTCTGACCACTTTGCATCTCATCAACTATTCTCTATCACTTTGTTGTGAGAGGTACAGCAGTTTACCCTTCCACAACTTTGCTTTTCATGGTTTCAGTTACAGATAGTCAATTGCAGTGACAGTTCAGTTGTATCTCTGCCCAAACTGTAAATATTAAATGAGCAATTCATAAGTTTTTAATTGTGCACTGTTCTGAGTAGCATGAAGAAATTTTATGCAATCCATCCTCATTTGGGATGTTAATCATCCCCTTGTCCAGTGTATCCACACTGTATACATTATTCACCCGTTAGTCACTCCACCTCTGTCTCAGTTATCAGCTTGTCTGTCATAGCACTGCAGACCTTGCTTTTAAGTAAACTTACATAGTGGCCTAATTCTGCCTCAAAGTGCCTGTGTCACCTCCCTCCATCTCACCATGTAGTCATCACATCATCTCACATCATTACAAGAAGAGAAAGGATGAGTATAGTACATTTTGAGAGACCACATTCCCATAACTTTTATTGTAGCATATCTGTGTAACCATTTTAGTCTTCATTATTATTATTTTTATCTGTACTGTGCTTGATTTATGGTAAACTTTATCACAAGCATGTATGCATAGAGAAAGTGTAATGTCTGTACACAGAATATCTTCAGACATTCACAGGGGAGATTTTGTAACACATCCCCCAAAGATAAGAGGAGAACTTTTCATTGTCCTCATTTTTAGATGAAGAGACTAAGATTCAAAAGAGTCAAAGTAAATTGTTTCTGGTTACTAGCTAATAAATGTGCAGACCTGGAACTTACCACCTTACTCTGTGTGACACAAAACCCCATTCTTTCTACTCCATTATGCTGATAACCCTTGAAGAGAAGGTAATCCCTTTTATCTGAAGTCATGGCATTAACACAGGACACTCCTGTGCAAACACCCTCTCATTTCATTGATACAGCAACCCAAAGAGTGAATCAATATGTTTTTGAATGATGAACCAAATGGAGATGTCCTCTAAAGGATCAGCAGAAGCTCTAATTTACATTCCGCTAAAATTTCCACTTTCTGTAAAAAGATTAAAAAAAAAAAAAGAACAGAAAAAAAAATCTGTCCACCGAGTCACGTTAGCAGATCTGTGGCTTGTTTCATGGGAGCAAAATGGTGTGTTTGTTAATGGCTGTCGTTACAAAATGCGTCCTGGGGTCATTATTCATAATGGGCAGCAACGGAAAGCAGTAACGAAGCTGGCATGCAGCAAGAAGCCACGTAAAATTTTAATTGGGAGGCATTTTCTGGATTTTGATTTTAAATGCCCTGTTGTTATAAAGGGAAAGCAGCTTTCAAGAAAGATAGGCATTATTATAGAGGTGAGGATTCAGAACTGTGTGAGTCGTTGGCTGGAGACACAAGAGAAAGGGAAGCTAGCCAAATCTCTTCTCCTTGACACTTAAATTGCATCATCATCAATAATAACATCAAATTATACACCACCTGAGAACAACTGACTGTTTAGCACACATATAACATGAGTAGAAAAATACAGGTTAGTATTCCTGCTCTACGATCAACTCAAAAGAACCTGTCTGGCACCTGTTTTGTGTTGGACATGGTACGGGGCCTATGGAAACAGAAGGAATGCCCTTGACACAGTGATCATGGCATTCAATGGTGTGAGATCCAGCATCGCTGGGCAGGACAGGCCCAGGGCTCTGCCAGAACTCAGAATTGGCAATCATGCAGGAGAGGCAGAAGACCAGGAGTCCTGTAGGGGCGGGATTCACAGAGAGTGGAGAAGAGTTGAATGAACAAAAGCAAGAGCCATGAAAGGTTTAGGGCAGAGAATCTGCCTTAATCAGGACTCTATTGAGAAGCAGAAGCAAGAGAATACTAGAGATTCACAGGCCAAGATTGATTCTGAGGAACTGGCTAATGTGATTATGGAAGCTGAGAAGGCTCATAATCCGCCATTTGCAAGCTGGAGACCCTGAAGCCAGTGGTTTGATGGCCATCAAAGCCTAAGGACCTAAGAACGAGGGGAATGAATGGTGTTAGTGCTAGTCTGAGTCCAAAGGCTCAGGACTTGGAGTGCCAATGTCCAAGCACAAGAGAAGATGGATGTCTTAGCTCAAGGGAGAGAATAAATTTTCCCATTCTCCATCCTTTTGTTCAGTTTGGGCCCTTAATAGACTGAAAGATTACCAGGCATGGCGCCATCTTCTCCACTCAGTCTGCTGATTCAGATGCTTATCTCTGTTACACACATTGCACCAGAAGCAGTGCTCTCCCAGGTGTCTGGGAATCCCTTAGCCCAGTCAAGTTGACACATAAGAGTAACCATCACAGAAACTATCTAAAAATTATTATTGATTGTGTAATTTTTCAAATTGCAGATGTTGACCCATTACCAGGTTGTGAAATTAGATTAATTCAGTGGATTTTGAAAAAAATTAATAGAACAGAATCGAAAAAAATAATTAAGACTACACGGCACCTAGTGAGACCTGGGGTTGTTTCACGAGCATTTGCATAGGGTTTGCTTTTGTGCCTGGGTCATGATGTGAAATGTATTTCTCATTGTAGGTGACAAACCAAACAAGGTGGCAAAATCCTGATGCAAGGAAAGCTGTTGTGGACTCACTGTCAAACCATGGGAACTGTTAATCAAATTTGTTACACAGAGAGAGTTTTCTCGAAACAGAAGTGACCTAGTGATATGGTCGAGATCAGGAGCCCTTTTTCTGAGATGTGCCACAGAATAAGTGTGCCTGGTACACAGTACCATCAACGATGACCTGCACTTGTGGATGCCACTCTAAGACTTCCGTGTCTGACACTCTTAATAACTCCCCTATGAAGAAACTACTGTTGTTATACTTATTATACAGATGGGGACATGAAGCGTAAAGTGTCACAAGCCAGCCATGGGCTGCGTGTGTGAGCTATGTGCACTTGAGCATATGAGAGAACTGGACTGACGTTGCCAACTGATTGGGCGTGTGACATACATGTCCTTTTCGCTCACGCTGTCTACAATCCCCACACAGCACTTGAGATGGGTGTGGCTTTCCAAGATGTCAGTCAATCTGCTGACCACAAGACGTCACCAAGCAACCCCCTAAAACCCAATCCCTTGCCTTATTTGGGTGGAACTTTCTCGAATGTCTTCTCCCCAGTAAATAGGAGGGTTTCAGGCATGGTCTCTCTCTTTTGCCTGCCTCTCAGGCCTCCTTTGTGGGAGCTGAGGTCACTATACTCCTAAAAAGGTCTTTTCTGTCTCTGTGTGGTTATTTAGTAGCCATCCCCATTCACCTGAAGTGACCCTGACTGATTCAGTTGTGTGTCACAGCAGTAAAGGACATCACTCTCCCAGAGCCACAGAGCTAGGAAAGGTCAAGTACAGCTTGAAATTCAGCATAGCCCCAAGCTTCATGTTTGGAGCACTTCCCATTGACCCCTGCTAAGACTGTAAGTTCTTTGAAGGCAAATTCTATCTGGGATATGTTTGTTGTTTTTAAAATACTTTTCTGTTATCTATTGCTGCATCATAACTACCCAAACTTAATGGCATTAAACAACCTCTTTATTAAGTGCACAGATTTTGGGAAGGAGGGATGAGGAATCTGGACAGGGTGCCAAGGAGGGGACATCTCTTCTTTACAGTGCGTGAGGTGTCAGCTGGGAAGACTCCAGGAGCTGGAGGTAACTTGGAGGCAGGTCCCTGAACTAATCAGAAGGCATCTTCCTCATACACCTGGTGCCTAGGCTGAGTGCTGCCAGGTCTGGGGAACACCTGGAAGGTAAGCATTCCAAGAAAGCCACCCCAAAGCTGCACACTTTTCCCTATCTGGCCCCCAAATATCACATATTGACTCTGCTACCCTTCTGCATTGGTCAGCCCATCCAGATCATGAGGAAGGGACACAGTCCTCACCTGCTGGTGTTTCAACCCCCTCCCCTTATGATACTGTCACTTTGCTTGGTTTCTAACTGGTGCACACAAGCTCCTGTGCCATCAGGCAGCTGGATTTCTTTTGATGTGGGAGAGTGAGGCTTGAGTTCCTTGTGATGCATAGGGCACTTTGTGGTTAATAATCTGCTGTTCATTACAATGATCTGTAGCCTCTATAATAGTAAATGAGCTGGAACCACAGATATATTTACTGCCTTCATTTAGTTGCTAGCATTAGGCTTATTTGAAAGTATTTTCTCTCCACTTGGACTGAATTTCTTTTATCTAAGCTTATCTTCAATGTCAATAAGTCCAGCACTCCCAACAGCTGGAAGTCCAGATATTACACATCTTCCTTCCATTAATCTCCTGTAAGTTGATCTTTACAACCATCCAGCCCATTCATCACAGAAAGCTGTCCTTTCTCATTTGTATGGTCTTCCATTTAGCTAAACCAAACTCTATTTCTTTATCCAGATGAAAGTTCTTTGTCATTTTAATAGTTTATGGAGTTCTCTCTCAGAGCTGGCAGCAGACTATCAGATGGTCCAGAAAGAACAAATGGGTGCTAATAATGTTCTTTGTTATGCTGCATCTTAACCCATCACTAGGGCTTGTTGGTGACATTTTTTTTCCAGGAACAATCACCAGGTCTGAGTATCCCCAAAACATTCCAGGTTCTGTAAGAAGACCTATAATTTGGCAGTTCTCTCATGAATAGAATTAGACACTGTATTTCTCTCGTTTCCCTTATTCTACAAAAGCCAAAGACTGGATTGTATCAACGAACACCATCCCTAATTGATGCCAAGTGCATCAAAAGTCTTTAAAAAATCAATGTAATTCATATTATGAGATAGGAAAGGAAAAGGGAGTTAAAAGAGGAAAAGGAAGGGGGAGAGAAGGGAGAAGGAAATGGGGAGGCAGAGAGAAAAGAGAAAAGATGGTTGTTATGGTTAAAATCTTAAATATTCCCCAAAGGTCCATGTGCTAAAGGATTGGTCCCCAGCCTGTGGCACTTCTGGGAGGTGGTAAAACATTTAGGAGGTGGGGCCTAGTGGGAGGAAGCTAGGTCATTAGGACGTGCCCTTTAGGAGGTGGGGCCTAGTGGGAGGAAGCTAGGTCATTAGGACATGCCTTTAGAAGAAGGGACCTAGTGGGAAGAACTGAGGTCATTAGGACATGCCCTTTAGGAGGTGGAGCCTAGTTGGAGGAAGTGAGGTCATTATAACATGCCCTTTAGGAGGTGGGGCCTAGTGGTGATACCGCTGGTTATTGGTGACGAATCCTGCGTCCCCACTTGTTTGAACATTAGAGAAGCACACAGAGGCAAGCATATGAAGCAGGGTTTATTTAAAAAGGGGTAACACAGACTTCTCCCACAAGGGAGAAGGGGACCATAGCTGGCATCATGGTATCCCCAGAAGCAAAGTATTCTGCCCTTTATATATTCCTAGGCTTCCTTTGTTCTCCTGCCTTTTCCCCCTTATCCTTATCCTTCCAGAGGAGTGACTGGGCTCAGGAATGCTCGGTGGGGTGACCAAAAGTGGGAAACAAGTGGGCTGAAGGGGGAAGAGCAGGATGGAGCAGCCAAGGACACATTAACTACCTTATAGCTTATAGGGAGGGGAAATTCCTTGATCAGGTTACATTGGAAGCATGTTGGAGCAGGGGCAGGTTCTTGATAAGGATGGAGGAGGGGCTCTGAAGGAATTAATATTTTAATCCCTCAGGGGACAATCTCCAACACCAGACTCACTCAAAATCGGCCTTGATCGATGTGACTCGATTTACCTATCGACACTGACTGCCTGTCTGATTCTGGCTTCAGTGGGAGGAAGCTAGGCCATTAGGACGTGCCCTTGAGGGGGGTTAGTGGTCCTGCCCATCTTGTCTCTTTGCTTCCAGCCCCATGACCACGACCTACGAACAGCTTCTCACGGTGAGGTTCTGCTTCACCACAGGCCCCAAAGCAAAGGAACCAAGTGCCCATGAACTGAGTCCTCCCCAAGCTGTGAGCCAACACAAACCTTTCCTCTTTTAAATTAGTATTCTAAGGTATTGTGTCAGAGTAACATAAAGCAGACTGACACAATGTTTCTCTTTAGGAAAAGGTCACCAAAATCCATAAGCACACCAGGGCAGGGGACCATACTTCCCATTTCAGGAATGAGAATGGAACCATCAGAAGAACTGGAGTGTCATTATCAACACTCAGGATGCCCAGTCCCAGGGCATGCCTCCCTAGGCCCTGACCCCCTGCCCCCAGGGAAGGGGAGCAAGGAAGCAAGTTTGAGTCACCCGAGCTAGCTGCTGGGCTTGTGACAGGACATAGAAATGATGGCCTGGGACAAACCCCTTGGGGAGGATGCTCTATGATGTGTGTGACTTGCAGGAAGCACTGTCTGTACCAACACCAGGTCAGGAAATGATGAGGGCCTGATGAGGAAATCTCAGGCTGTGGGTGAGGATTCCAGCTCAGTCTGCTGCTTACAGTCTGGATGGGCCAATGCGGCACACACAGCCGCGGACAGCACTCATCAGCCATGCAGAGCAGGTCTCGGGTCTCAGACAGGGGAGACTGCCCTCTGCCTGAGGCTGTCAGGGACGGCTTCGCCAGGCGCAGTGCTGGAGCAGGGAGGAGAGGGGCGTCAGTCCATGAGCTGAGACCACTCTGGCCATGCAGGGTAGACAGGGAAAGAGGCTTCCCTTCGTCCCCTCAGAGATCACTTCCTGAAGTCATGCCAATAAGGAACTCCACAGTATTTAAGAATTCCACCAAGCCCTGCCAATAAGCATCTGCACTTCCCTCCCGGTGCCTCTGCAGAGAGAGGAGAGCCATTGTGTCTTAGGTATGCTCTGTTTCTACTGCAACAGGAAGCAGGTAAGAGCCTTTTCTGTCTACTTAGAGTAAGGCTGAGATTGTTCAGGGGGCAGTGAACCCTCTGGGTTTAGGGGGTATGAGCACTGGGAATACCCTGAGCACCTTCCCAACCTGTCTGGGCCAGGCACTACATGTGCATATATGCTTCCTGGCAGCATTGATGGACAGACTCCATTCACAACCCAATTTTTTTCCCCATTGAGAAAACTGAGGCACAGCGTTGCCAAGTAACTTTTCCAAAGTCACTCAGCTAGCAAGAGACAGAGAACTGAAAGGGAGGCAGGCAGTCTGAGTCTAGAGCCACCCTCTTGACTGCCTGTTACCTCTTACTGATGCTTGCAAAGCTGCTCACTGACACACATGCCTTGACTCTTCCCCTGAAAAAGTTCAAATGCTTTAAGTATCATGTGCCCTGTGCACAGCCTGAGTCTCTTCATTCTAGAAAACTGTTCTTCTGAGGTGCAGTTAAGAATCCATTTCTATCCCACACCTGCACAGGACTTAGAAACAGAATGAGGCCCAGCATTCCAGAATTAATCTCTGCAATGCTTGGGCCCCAGGACTCTGAGCAAACCAGTGGGAAACCAGCTCTTCTGGTGGGTACCAGACCCTCCGGATCTCACTCCCAGGACTCTTAGGGGCTGCCAGGGACCCCTCAGCCCACCTCTGTAGTTTGTAACCTGCACTTGGATTCAGACAGCTGGTGAGAACTGAACTGAATTCCTTTTGGAATTGAAATAAAAATTCTGTGCAGGCACTTTTCTGGAAGGATGGGCTTCAGTCAAAGCTGTCAATGGGTCTGGGACACAGTAACAACTGTCACTTCATGGATCAATGTTCTCTAGTTCATGGTCTGTCAGGGACCGCAGGCCAGCAACAGTTTTGCATAATTCTTGACAGCCAAATCCTTGACAGTTTTGGACAAAATTAAGGTCCCCACCAAAGCCAAGCAATACAGGTAGATCTCTAAACACGGACCCGGAAAATAGTGAGTGTTCAGTGAACAACTAGTTAATAAATAATGGCCAGATGATATTAAGGAATTGTTCCTAATTTTGCCAAGTGGGAAAAATGATAGTATGATCCTGTTTTGAAAAAAAGTCCTATGCCTCTTTGTTGGGGAAGAGAGGAAAAGACAGAAGAATGGAAGGTGTTCCACAGTCTTTGAAGCTGGAGATGAGCACTATTGGCTCATTACTTTTGATTCTTAAAAATTCCATAAGAAAATCAAAACTGCTCTTCATACCCAGATGCAAATGACTGAACCAAGTGTTATTTTTCCTAAGTTTCCTAAGAAAAGAAGCCCATTTTTGCGGGTTCAGATAGAATAGCATGTGGAATTGCCTGTGCTAGTCCCCCAATCTTGACCCATCCCTTGATGTCCAGGGCCAGGAAAACAGGTAGAATACATTGGCTCCCAAGGGTCTCAGGACCCCAGCGCTCTCCTCTCAGCTTGCCTCTCCTTAGCCCTGCCTCTTGGGCACTCAACCTTCCAGGTCTCAGTTTTGCTGTTCTTAGAATGGTTGGCTCCTCTGAAGCAGAGGTGTGCAGGTGCCCCAAGAGGAGGTAGGTGGGAGGCCTCTCCGAGCTGGGCAGGTGAGCCTGGGATTCTAGCATTTTCATGAGATTGCTCGCGGACGCTTGGGTGGGTGGAGACGATCACGATTAAGAAGGAACACAGGCACACACGCACATACACACACGGACACACGCACACACGCACCGCCCTCCCTTCTTCCTTCCAGTCCTCTTCCTTTCACCCCGCCCTCTGGGGGGCGGTGCCCTGGTCCCTGGGGAGGTCCCCTGGTTGGGGGCTCTGGAGGATTGCGCCTAACGGGGTGGCGGGTTGCCGAAGGAGGATTTGGGCTCCGGCTGCTGCAGCCTGGTGGCCAGCACCGCTGGGCCCCTCCTCTGCGCCGCCCTCGCCACTGCCACCGCCGCCGCCACCTCCTCCTGTCACTCCTCCTCTTCCTCGTCCTCCCCATCCTCCTCCTGGTCCCCAGCAGCCGCGGCTCGGGGAGCATCCGGCAGCGCAGCGGTCGCGCACCCTTTGTCTCTGGCCGCCGTGCGCGGGGCCCAGCGCAGGCGTAAGTGATGGGTGGCCGGGTGGCAGGGGGCTCGGCGGGGAGCGGGCCGGGGTCGCGGGCGCTCCCTGCAGGGGATGCTGGGCGGGCTGTATCCTCCGGATTCGCGCCACTTGGGGTGCCGGGCGGTGGCGGCGCGCGGGGGCATGGGGCGCGCGGAGGGGCCACCGCTGAGAGGCGCGCGGGGCGCGGAGCCGCGAGCTGCGGCCAGCCGGGCCGCGGAGGGGCTGCAGGCTCGTAGGGCGCCGCAGCCGCGCATCCGCGGACGTGCGGCTTGGGTGCAAATCCTGTTTCTCTGGGCGCAGGCCACGCGGGGACGGAGGAGGCAGAGAGGACGGGCAGTCATGGAGAAACGGGAGAGAGGAGCCGGCCGAGCGTCACCGCCACCACCATCACCATCACCACCATCACCACCATCCCCGACCGCCGCCCATCCCACCCCCAGCCTCATCGCCCATCTCATCTCCCGTGCAATGCCAACTTATCTGACACTGTCCTTGTCATCGGGTAATACTCTGAAAAAAATTATGGAGTGAGCCAAATTAGGAATAAGTACCTCTGCTGTGCGCCATTCATCTTGGGGTTGCCCCTTACCTACCTCAGTTTTCCCATCAGGAAAAGGGACCCTGCGAGGCTTCATCCCTCAGTCAGACCAAGAAGGTTTGGTGGCTTTCAGATTTTCTAAGGCTGGCGCTGGAAGAGACCTAGATGTAACAACTCTGTTGGTAATAATGATGAAGATGATGGTAATGTCCTCATTAGATTAGATAATTGGGAGTTTAAAAACTTTCTCTCTGATCTTTGGGTGTCAAAAAATACCAATAGTAAATCAAAAATAAGAAAAGTCAAACTTCCACTACACTATTGCTCAATAGAAGCAAAAAGATCCTTTTGTAGGAAAACCATTCCAGAAAACTGAGGGCAGTAACTTTGATCTGATGTGTGGAAAACGCTGTTTAGTGAAAAGTGATTGTGTGGTGCTCATTATTTTGGATGCGTACAGTGTCCCTGGGTGTTTTTCACCCTACCTGGAAAATGTTTTGATTACTGCATTTCAAAACTGGCTGTCACCTTTGGAAGGGACTGCTGACCAGTCATCTCCACAGAGATTTCAGGAATGTTAGGAAGTCCTGGCATGGGAACCTTCTTTAGAAAAGCAAAACACAGAAAACAAGCTTCTAAACCCACCACCTTTCTCTAGAAAATGAACCCTGAATTTCCATGTTTTATGTTTTGTTCTAAGAAAGACTACTAGACCATTCTGAATTTCTTGACAAGATGGGAATTTTTTCTTCCCCCCAAATCACCATATCATGTCTCCTCATGAATAGGACTGTAAAGGCCCACATGGCATAGTTTGCCTGATGTCTTCATTTCTTCAGTGCAGAAAACAATAAGTGATAATATTAAAAATAGTGTGGACCCAGCTGACTGCAGTTGTCATTACCATAGTTTAAGATCTCAGATGTTGAAGTATAATTACACATCATTAACTCAAACCTCCCTAATTTGTGAAGCAGGATTTTAAAATAGTATATGTAATTTTGTGGAAAATGACTTTGAAGTAATTTCTTTTCCTAAAAATATTTCAGGGCCTCAAGTTTAAGTAAGGAGTAGTCAATCTAAAATAATCACATTTCAGACACAGATTCAAATAATAACTTCACTATGTTTTAAATTCCAGATCTTTGGGATATATTTAGCACCTAAGAAAGCTTTATGTCTTTGATTGTATCTTAGTTCATCCTGACTGGAGTTGCTATAATAAAATCATACGGTGATTTACAGACTGTAGAAACATATTGCTCACGGTTCTAGAGTCCAGGATGGCAGTGTCTGGGGAGGGTTTGCTCCACTTTGTAGATGGCACCTTTTCAGTGTCTTCACATGGCACCATGGACAAGAGGCTTCCTTGGGCCTCTAATTTTTGAGACAGTCTCCCTTTGTTGTTCAGGTTGATCTCAAACTCATCATCCTCCTGCCTCTGCCTCCTGAGTAATTGTTACTACAGAGGCATGACTTCTGGCTATGGGCCTCCTTTATAAGGGTGCTAATCCCATTCTTGAAGGTGAGCTGTCATGACATAATTCCTTTCTAAACACCCACCTCTTAATCCTACTGCAGGGGGGAAAGGGCTAAAATAGAATTTTGGAGGCACACAAACATTCAGACCATAGCAAGTTGTCATTGAGTTTTATTGTTGTTGTTGTTTATATAAGAATTGGACCCAGGGGCACTTAATCACTGAGCCACATCCCCAGCCCTTTCTGAAATATTTAGAGACAAGGTCTCACTGAGTTGCTTAGAACCTCACTAGGTTGCTAAGGCTGGCTTTGAACTTGCAATCCTCCTGCCTCAGCCTCCTAGGTCACTGGGATTACAGGCATATGCCACCCTGCCTGGCTATTGAGTTCTATTATTATTATGTCCCACATGAATGATTTTAGCCCATGTTATTTTTTATATCTCCATATAAATTATACTATAATTTAAAATTATTCATTCATTTTGGCTTGTTTTATTTTTTTGGTAGTGCTGGGAATGAAACCCACGGCCTCATACATGCTGTACCATGGAGCTAATCGCCCATCCTTCATTTGGTTTTATTGAGGTATTAGCTACATACACAAAATGCATAATTCTTCATGTACAGCTTGAATAATTTTTACCTGTGTATATATCCTCCTATAACCTCTGAGCACAAAAGGGGCAGAATATTTCCATCATTCTAGAATATTCCTTAATGAGCCTTCCCTGTTAGTATCCTTCAGACATAACCACTACTTAACTTCTATTAACATATAAATTTTGTAAAATAATTTCTAAATAACGTTTCACATTTTGACCCATTAAGTTAGTTGGCCTCATCCTTCAGCGTTTCTGACTGAGTCCTCTCCTGGGCCGGTGACTGCAGACGTGAACTTGTCCTGCGTACGTGCGTGGCACTAATTAAACAAGCAAGGGCAAAACCTGGCGCAGAGGCGGAGGGTCTGAGGAACCAGGGAGGCCTTAGCTAAACCAGTTTGGTTTTGTTTGATGGGGTAACTGGAAGACTTATGGAATTTTTAAGATTGGAAAATGAAAAATGGGTAGACGTTAGCCAGGTAAAACATGGGTTAAGAGGAGAAGGGTAGCACTACTCCAGGTGGAACATCTTTTATCACGGCTCAGAAATAAAAGCATGGAGTACAGAGGACGAGGAACAGAGAATGAGTTGAGGATGCTCCGTGTGGGGGCTGAGGACTGCGGCAGGAGGAGGGACCATCACAAAGACCCAAGGCCCTGCTGAGGGGCAGGGCTGTGCTCTAAGAGCGAGGGGACTGACACGGTGGGCCTGGGGGAGAGAGCCCAACACTGGCTGGATGCTGGTGGACCAGGGTTGCAGGAGGACCTGCGTGGAGGTTGTATGGGTGTGCAGATGATGGACGGGCACCTTGCCTAGGCGTAGCAATGGGAATGGAGTGAAGATTTAGAAGGCAAAATGAACAAATCTCTGAGGGGCAGGTTCAAGGTCATTCTTTGGTCTTAGGAGATGGATGGGTAATACCTTTGGAAATATGGAGGAAGAATCAGATTGATATTATTTGATTTTTTTTAATTTTAAAATTTTTTAAAATTGCTGATAATTGTGTATATCAAGGGAATGCAGTGTGATAATTCAGTCAATTAATATAATGTTCAATGATCACGATGATTAGATATTTGCTTTGGGAGCATTTGAGTTCCTCTCCTCTAGCTTTTCATAAATATCTAAGGGACTGTCATGAATTAGAGTCATCCTACTGTGCTAGCAAACACTAGAATTTATTCCTCTTATTTAACTGCAGTTTGGTACCCATTCTGCAGCCTCCCTTCCTTTCCTCTGATCCATCCCTCTGTGAAGACATTTTGGTCACGAGCGAGCATACAGAACACTTAGGTAGAAATATCTAATAGGAAGTCGGAACAAATGTTGGTTGTGCATGTTCCACATGCCAGGCATGCTCTGTCGTTTGGAATGCAGTCACGAAGAAGACCATAAACCCTGCCATGGTGAATCACACAGCCCGGAGCCACAGTCTAGGGAACCACCAGGTTAACATGAAAAGTGAAGACTTCAGTGAATAAGATCGCTCAGATTTCAGTAAAAGCAGTGGCCTAGGACAAGATCCCAAGGAGCCCCAAGAGATAAGAAGGAACTGAGAATGGTTAACAGGGACAGCAAGAGAGGCTGGGCTTCAGAGGTGGAGGGAGAGGTCTCTAGTGTCACACACAGCTGAGAAGTTAAAGAAACTGAGGTCTAGAGATGATCTAATGTGAGGCTTTTCAAAGTGGGTTCTCCAGACCAGCAGTAGCAGCATCAACCCTGGAACTTGTTAGAAATGCAAATTCTTGAGCTCCAACCCAGGCTAACTTCATCTGAAACTCTGGGGGTGGGACCCAGTAATCTGTGTTGTAACAGTCCTTCTAGGGAATTTTGATGCACACTAGAGTTTGAAAATCACAGCTCCATTACATTAATTGATCAAGAAGTCATTGGTGACTGGGAAATTTGGTGAATGTATTTTCGTAGAGGTTAAACCCAGTTTGAGAATTAAAAAAAAAAAAAAAAAGAAAATCTTCAGCAGGAATGTTAAAGCTTTTTAGTTTTTCAGTTTTGATTAAGAAATTTCAAATGTTTTACTTTCTTTTGCATGGTTGGCTTTCTTTTTCTTCTATTTTACCAGCTATTTGATCATTGATTCATATTTTGTTTCACTCCATTTTGACTTTTGAAGTCTGTTTTTTTTCTTATCTACTTTGAAACACAGGGTCTCAACACAGGGCACCTGCATCATTGATCTGGTTCACCACCTTTGACTCTGAAATTGAGGAACTGAAATACCAAAACAGAGAGCAATCATGAAGATAAGTGAATCTCAGCCGCCTGAGAAAACACCCAGATAGTTAAGTTAGCTCTTCCAAAAAGTTGCAAGACTCTATTAGGGATAGATTTCTAACAATTTGAAAACTCGTTATTCATGAGAAATAATTGGAAGTGTGCCCTTTTCATCTCAAGTGATCCAACAATTATTGTATTTCTGATGTACTTATGAAGGAAAAGACTCTTATTAACTAGGTCTTTTCCTGATCCTTTTGTTGATGGCCTCCCTATATCTTCTTGCAGTTGATAGGAAGAATTAGAGCATATTGCTTTGTTTTGCTATCACCATGGTAAAATAAATGGTAATTGAAGAGAAACTGATAACAGATATTACTTCTATTGCTATCCATGCTCAAAGTGAAAACTTGGCTGTTTATAAGAATAAAATCTGGTAGGCAGTCCAGCACACTCTCTAGCAACACACACACAAAGAAGGTCCCCAAAGGTTGAGTGAATAGATGGGGGGGGTGGGAGGGAGGGTGCATGGATGGATGGGTACATGAATAGACAAAGAATGGATGGATCAATGGATGGATAGATTAATGAGTGGGTGGACGTATGGATGAGGAGATAAAAGGATAGATGTGAATATAGGTATGGAAGGGCACATGAAAGAATGGATAGGTGGGTGAATGAGTGGATGGATGAGTAGGTGGAGGAATCAGTGCACAAGGGGGTGGATGTCTGGACGGGAAAAAAAAGTTGGTGGAGGAGTGGATAAAAAGATGGTGTTGGAGAGTTCTGCCTGAAGAGGGAAAGGCAGTGTTTTGTTTTAAATATATTGTTTCTCTTGAGAAGGGTAAAGTGAGCTGAGCTGAAAATGTAAAGGTTTTAGAGATGCTACCACTCATTTCTAATGTCATGTTATATTAGTTCTCTAGCATCTCTTACTCCTCCTGTGGGTTCTGAGATCAGGACCAGATGGTATAATGACCATAAGCATGCTGTTGAAACTGCAAAGGGCCATCGGAATGTCAACAGTTTTGTTACACGTGATTAGATAATGAAGTGTAGTTTGGGGGTGCTTTTGCTCTTCTTTGGGGATATCCTGGGAATGCTATCTCTGTACAAGACATTGGCAAGCTCTCTTCATTGAGGAAGAGACTACTCCTGTCTGCAATGGGTGATGCAGTTATATTGGCTGAATGAATATGGTGTTGTTCTATTTATGGTTTGTGGGTTGGAAGCACACATTACCAGAATGTCAAATCTGCCATTTATTGATTAAAGCAAGATGAAAATATACAGAGTTAAATGTGATACAAAGAGAAATACTAGACAAATTATAGCACAGGTGAGAGTTAACTCTCTATGGCAAAAGTTGTGAAGGCAGTGGACACCAATAGGACTAACTTCTGGTCACCTCAAGCTTAATGTATCCAAGAGTGAGGTGCATAAATGTGACCTGAAGTTAATTGCGAATATATCATGAGAAATATGTTTTATGAGCCAAGGACAAGCCAGGGGCACACTATTTCCACTGACCTGACGTGCTGCCTGCCCCCGAGATGGCCAGCTGGTGTCTTTACTGACAGGAGAGTGCTGTCGCAGCATTGTCTGTGCAAGCTGACTCTCCTAAATAGGTG
The DNA here is from genome assembly GCF_045843805.1 of Urocitellus parryii. NCBI lineage: Eukaryota > Metazoa > Chordata > Mammalia > Rodentia > Sciuridae > Urocitellus > Urocitellus parryii. The sequence goes on from NC_135542.1 coordinate 8,976,719, forward strand.
TTGGTATTGCCACTCTTATGGATGAGGAAGGAGGAGAAGTACTCCCTGTTGAGACCTGCTGTGGTTTGGATGTGGTCAGTCTCCCAAGGATTCATATGCCAGAAGCTTGATCTCCACTATGGGATGTTAGGAAGTGATGGGACCTTAAGAGGAGGGTCCTAGTAGGAGGCTGTGAGACCAGCTCCTCCCCTCTCTCTGGCTGCCTGCGTTGCCCTGAGATCTTTCCCTATCATACACACCATTGTGGTACCATCCACCATGAGGTCCTCACCAGAATCAACCTAATGCTGGCCCCATACTTTTGAATCTTCAGAACTGTGAGCTAACCAAACCTATTTTCTCCGTAAAGTACCCAGTCTCGGGTATTTTGTTATACTAACATAAAATAGACTAACACAAAACCACAGAAGAAAGAACTCAATTCAGATGTTTTGGCAAGTCAAGTTTTCTTTTCACTTGAGAACGTCTCATAATAAAGCCTTCAGTAAATTGTAGATCATAGCCCAGAAGTGTCAGCCTGTGAATCTTGTTTACATGTTGATTCCTTTGAAGAAACTTCAAATAGGTGGAAATGGGATCATAACTTGCCAGTTGACAGCAAAAACTTCAAGTCGGTGGAAATGGGATCCTAACTTGCCAGTTGACACCCAATGCACACAATACTCAAAAAATACAGTGTGCTCCCCACCCCAAGTGCTGTTGATTCTGGCACAAGTGTGCGAGTCTCCTACTCAAACTTGAGTTGCATATTAAAGCAAATTTGAACTTTGAGCTAGCACCTCTGGGTTGCATTCATGGGGTACATTCTTCAATTGGGGGCCTCAAAAGTGTGAAGGCATGAAGCTTTTTAGCAAAGAAAGAGTTGACATTTTCAGGAGTGTCATCTATACTAAGTCCCTGTAAAACTTACTCTTCTAGCTAATTCACAGGAAGAAAACAGATGCATTCATTTATAATCAATGTATTCATACTTCTTACAAGCATTTGTGGAATGCCTATGACACTGCAAGAAGCCATATAGAAATAAGGAAGTTTGGTTCCAATAACCCTTTTTCTTTATATCCACTTAATTTTTTACCAAAAAAAGAAAAAAAGAAAAAGAATTAAGATGAAAATTAGTTAATGAAGAAACAGAATTTTTGAAACTGTAGGAATATTGACAAGAGTACCCTTTTGACTTTCATGCTCATTATCAGCTTCAAACACTCAATTCTGTTTCAAAATTGCTTCTCTGCTCTGGGGATTTTGGTAAGAATTTCCTTTGCTAATGTCACAGAGGTCTTCAAGAAGCCTGATGCTAGGAATTTTGTTTGGGATTTGACAACTGACTGTATTTCCCAAGACAGAAGGCCTCGTGATTACCGTTTAAACCAGGTCACAACACTTTCTGTGGAAGACTGTCTCCAGTCTAGGTGACTAGTTCACGGAAAGTGCATGAACTTTGAAACAGGACTCCTGAGTTCTAGAAAAATCATATTCTTGAGTGCACAGAGTACAGGTTTGCATCTGAAGCTTGGTGAGGCCATTCAATATGCTGATTGACTCAGATTATTTTCCCCTCTGTGCCTCAGTTTCCTCATCTATAAATTGAGGTTATCATAGAGACTTGCAGGGACATTGCAGGGGTCGACTAACACTTAAATGGAAGAATTCCCATATATCAGGAACCATATTAGACATTTCTTTATATTTCATTAAACATTTTCATTATTTTACTTGATCCTTACAATACTCTATGAAGGAAGCATAATGCTTAGCCCCAGCTTGCAGATGAGGTTACGTGCTGTACTGTCAGTGTCTAGAACAAGCAGACCCTCAGCCAATTCAGGATCCACAGGTCTAGTCTTTCCAGACAGTCAGCTGTCTGTATGCTCAGCTTCCCGGGGCTTCCGTCTCCTCATGAAGTGGTGAAGGCAGTGGATCCTGCCCTACCATTGGGCAGTAGGTTCCTGGGGGACATTCACATGAAATTTTGTCTAAGAAAGCATTTCATGATGGCGACCTGCTCTGGCCATGTGTGTAGCCAAGGTATTCCAGGTTGGTGGGGCCACTGACTGCACAGTTAGAACCAGGCAGGGGGCCTGCACTGAGGGCCCGACAGGAAGGCAGAGACACCCCTAGAGAGGGTCTTTCTGTGCTTCTCTCTCTGGTCTCAGATCCACATCTAGTGCTCGGGCTCCTCACCAGCTGAAACTTTGGATGACTCTGTTAAGCAAGAGCTTTGCATTCCAGGGGAGGACCGGAGCCCAGATGGGGACAAGAAAGAACGTGATCTTGGATGAGCGATTGGCTGCTTAGTGACGACTGTTTCTCTCTTTGGATGCTCAAGTGTGGAGCATATTTCTTGAAAGGATTCTTCCATCTGCATGTCTGCTTCCTGCCAAGTGGCCACCGGGCTGGGTGACGGGCTGCACTTCCTCATTGCTCTTTCCCTGTTCTAATCACAAGCGGAGTGGGATGTGCCACGGGGATGCCGTTCAGGTTGGGCTCAGATCCCAGTGGTGGCAGGGAGCATTTTTTTTTTTTATTGGGCAATTATTGGACAGAGTGGAAAGGAGGAAGAACCCTGGCTGTCTTTCTGGGATTCAGGAATGAGGATCAGAAGGGATGAGTGGAGAGATGAGATCACATTCTTGTGACCAATGGCTCCAGTCTCTCCCTTTCTTCAGGAAGGAGAAGAGAAGAGAAAGGCCACCTGGTTGATTTGGGCTGTGATTGTGCTAATGTTCAACACACTGGGGGACAAGTACGTTCCTGTGAATCTGAGCCTGGGTTCCATGAGTCCTGATTGGAGTCTGGCTCCCAGTTGTACTGTGAGAACTTTTGCCTTTTAGTGCAAAAGCTGTCAACACTGCCTGGGTTTCTTACATGTAGCTCAGAACAACAACAACAACAACAACAACAACAAATATATATATATATATATAACCACTGGTAGGAGAAAGTTTATGACTTATGTGATGTTCTCCATGTGATTTATGACAGAACTAAAATCGAGCTTGAAATGAAAATGGACCAAACTCAAAACAATTCACCTTATCCATGGTGAGTCAAATTTTCATTTGTGCACTTGCTAATTTTTCTTCTGTGCTCTATCCAAGGAATGAAATGAATATAAGACAAATTGGGGGGGCTTGGGGTGTGGCTTAGTGGTTGAGCACTTGCCTAGCCTACAAGAGGCCCTGGGTTCTGTTACCAGTGCTACAATTAAAAGTGAAAAAGCAAAACAGTCTCAAACATTTTACCTTGACCTTCAAGTGCAAGGACATGCAGTGAACGTCCATGGGACACTTCAGCACACAGAAACCTTGGCCTCCACCTCAGCAGGTTTAACTAACAAAGCCAACTTGACAGGCAGAGAACTTTCTAGAATATTCTGCCTGGTGCAGTTTACAAGAGATAACATGGAGGGTTGAAAAGAACATTGGACAGGAGAGAGGAGCCTCGATGTTAGTTCTGCCTACACATCTAACATCTGCAGGTCACTTCATCTTTCTGGGTCTTGGTTTCCTCTTTTGTGAAACAGGAGTGTAGGGGACATGAATCTGGAGGTGTCTCCCTGCTGTGCGATGCTAGGACTCCACAGTTCCATTCCTTCCTGTGCCCTTCTCCGTCTCCTTTCTGTTCCTTTCTGAACTCAACATGCGTTAGCTGTGGGCCGTTGCCATAATTACCCAATCACGGAACACCACATGGAGGAAACTAAAGTCACTACTGTTTATGTTAAACTGTTTCATTATTTTGGAGGGAAGGCGGAAGAAAGCTCCATGCATGAAGCTCTAATTACAGTAATATAGTACATTAGATTACAGTTCTCTTCTGCCCTATTTTATTGATGATCGTAGCCCTGGAAATCCAAGCCAAGAGTTTTCTTTCTGTGCTAACATGGCTGATATTCCACACATGCCACAAGAGACCAGCACTTCTGAATCAGCCAGATGGAAAGAGTGTGAGCCTCAAGGTATAGAGCAGGAGTGAGAGGAGGGCAAGGGCTGCTCTCGCCCCACAGAGCGCTCATTGGTAACGAACACACACTCTGGTGCTGGCCTGGGTGCTAGTGCTCTGTGTTTTTGGCTCAAGGATCCCCAAAACTGTACCTCCCAAATTGTATCAATGTGCCACTAAGAGGCTTCACCCCGAGACAGTACAATGGTGAGGTATCTTTCTAGAATGTTCCTTTTTAAAAAAATATATTTTTTGCAGAAAAACTGTTAGCCACATAATAAAATAAAGTGAATTTTATTATGGAGTTGAATGCAAACTTGCACAAACATGTGATGTGAAACAGAAGCTCGAAAACCAGAGACTCACTGGGGCATTCCTCCAGAGGCTCCTTGTATTGCTCCGCTGCTCAGATGCTTTGGTGAAAAATACTGCACATGGCTGCTGCTGATATTTATTGAAGACCATGAGCTGTTCTAAGCATTTTTACGTGATTCGCAGCAGGTGCTCTCTTTATCCCCAGTTTACAGATGAGGAATCTCAGCTTCATAGGACTTAAGTGATTTGTGCCGTGTTTACAAGGCAAGTAAGAGGCAGAGCTAAGACTTCAACCCAAGCAGCTTCTCTTTTGTGCCACTCTGGATGCTGCCACTCACCCCCGACAGAGAAAGCACCTGTAGCCACAAAGTGTACTGTCATAAAGACATGGTAGGTAGACCTGATATTGGCAAAGGAGCTCTAGAGGGGTGCTCTCCAGAATTGCTTCCAAGACACACATGGTGGACTTATCTCTACAGCTTCCCTCCCTAGACTTTCAGAGAAGCCCAGGGCAGAACAACCTTCCAAAAGTAAGCAGATGTTCACCATCGTACCTCCCAAGCCCGCCCAGACAGCCCAGCCTCAGCAGCCACTGATGGATCTGTTCTCCTTTCTAAACCACAGATCCAAGAAGGCCTGATTCTGTGCAAGAAGAGAGAGCTCACGAGGACTATATGTTCTGTCTTGTATCTAGGACAGGGATTGAACATAAGTTTAAATAGAAAAGTAAGAAAACATCTTGGTTTTAGAAAAGCAAGAAAACATCGACTTGAGTTGGGTAATTTAGGAAGATTTTTTCAAGACAGTGAGCCCTGACTCAAGAGGGCAAAGAGGTACTCTAAGTAGAAGGAAGAATGGGTGGAGGTCGAAGTCAAGATGCACAGCCTGTGTCTAGCATCTGGAAGTGGACCATTTGGGCTGTAGAATCAAATCGCATGTAAAAGCAGGGAAGATAAGGCTCTCGTGGGAATCTGAGCCATTACATTGATGGCTTTGAACCCTAAGCTAAGGAATCTGAGTTTAATCAAGTAGTTCATGATGAGCTGTTCAAAGATACAGAGGAAAAGGATAAGATTTATGGTTATGTAAATAAGCCTGGCTGCAATTGGTACATAGGAGAGACCCAAAGAAAAAGATATCAGTGTAGACACTAACAAGGAAGGCATTTAAATAATTCAAGCAAGAGGCAATGTGTTTCTGAACAGGGCAAGGGCTTAGAACATAGACAGGGACTACTTTTAACTTGGACAGTTTTGAGGTGGTGAAATATTCTAATATTGTTCCGGTACTGGGAATGGAGGCAGGTACAAGTCCTGAAGAAAGGAGAAAAATGGTTTAAAAAAATGGATTTCTGCTTCTAGAAAGCTGGAGTAGAAGTGATTGTCCTTACCCTTTCTTTTAAGTAGAGCTAAAATCTTGAACATCACAGATAAAAGAAATATAACAAGACTCCAAAAAAAGCAGAAGAAGGCAGACATACTAGGATTTCTGGACTTGAAGAATGACATGATGGTAGGTCACTTGGGTTTTTTGTCTCTTAAGTCCCAGTTACTATAATGAAATACATGAGACAGGCTACTTTATAAAGAAAAGAGGTTTATTTTGGTTCACAGTTCTAGTTCAAGGTCAAAGGCCTGCGTCTTGTGATGCTTTTCTTGCTGGCAGAGCCCCAGGATGTTTGAGGACATCACATGGAAAGAGACAGCTTGCCTATGGGTATGGGTATATCCTCTGTCTCTCTCCCTTTTAAGATAAAGCCAATCCAGGGGCTTTATTCTGATGACCTCATCTGTCCCTAATCCCTCCAGATGCACCTCCCAGTCAGATTAAGTTTCCACTTTCTTAATGCCTCACAGTGGAAATCAACTTTCAATGCATGAAGCCTTGGGGTACACACTCCAAGCCATAGCGCCCAGAGTTTTATAGCATATTGAGCATGAAAATCCAACTACCAATCCCTAACAGGATTCCCTCTACATGAAAAGAGCATTACAATGCCAACTATGAGAAGCAGATGCTTGCAGACCTTGGCCAATTGCATCTTCTACAGGGGCAGAGTAACCAAGGAGGAGTCGACGTACAAGGCACTTGTTGGAACAGTGCTTTGCTCACAGCAAGGAGAAGAGAAGCAGCAAGATCAGCATCTGCAGTAAGTGCCAATCTCGTAGGGCAGAGGTTCCCTCTTGATGGCTGACACAGGGCAGCACACTGCACACACCACTCTGTGAGGTGCAAATTCCCTGTTCTCTGCCCATGGAAGGAAGATGCGCTCTTGGGATTGCCAGCTGCCATAAAATGCACACACCTAATCAGTATAAGTTCACTCACTGGTTAACCAGGACAGGGCAAATTTTTCTCTTAATAAGGAATAACTTCAGCCCCATGTCTCCTTAGAACCTGGCTTCCATGCAGGAGAATGTTCCAAGTTCAAGGCAGTGATTGGCCATCTGGAGGGGAGGTGACAGGCTGCATAATGGCTGCTTCCCCAAAACAACATAAAATTTCAAATATCTCGGCTTTGGTGGAAACCACTTATCATACAAAGCATCAGGAGGACCTCAACTTGAGTGAAACAATACCAAGATGGTAAACAGGTAGGAATTATCTGACAAGGATTTTAAAGCAACGATTCTAGAAACACTCTGAGCAATAGCAAGCACAGGGAAAATAGAAACTCTCACTGAAACACAGAAGACAATTAAATGGAAATTTTAGAGCTGCAAAATATGATAAATAAAACAAAGATTTTAATAGATGAAACTAAGAGCAGAATGAATGGGAGAGAGGATAGGATCTGTTAACTTGAAGATAGAGAAATAGAATCTACCCATGCAGAATAACAGAAAATAGACTGGGAATTTAAAAAAAAAAAAAAAAAAAAAAGGAGCTCAGGGAATTGAGAGTTTGTGAGAAAAGATCAAACTTCATGTGTTAGTCAGCTATACTGTGACAATGACTCCACAAGAACAACTCGGAGGAGGGAAAGTTTATTGTGGCTTATGGTTTCAGAGGTTTGGTCCATGGCCACCGACTGACTCCATAACTCGAGGCCTGGGGTGAGGGGGACTGTCATGGCAGAATGTGTGGGGAAGGAAAGCTTCCCAGATGACAGCTAGGAAACAGAAAGAGCTTGCGTGCACAGAGCAGGGATAACACAGTCCCCAAGGGCCACACCCCCGTGGAGGACCCACTTCCTCCAGCCATGCCCTGCCTACCTGCAGTTACCAACTGTCAATTCATTCAGATTATTAATCCATCAAGTGATATATCCACTGACTAGGTCACAGCTGTCATCACCTGATCATTTCACCTCGGAGCATTCCTAGATTGTCTTACACACAAGCTTTTGGGGGCCGCCTCATATCCAAGCCATAACACGTCATGTCTTAGGAGTCCTGGATGGAGCGAATTAAAGAACTGAAACAGCACTCAAAGAAAATGTGACTACAACTTTATCACATTTGATGAAAGATAGGAGAAACTGCATCAAGAAATGGAGAAAACCCCAAACAAAATATAGAACAAAAATAAATACCAAGACACATCATTGTTAAACCTCTAAAAACCAAATGCAATGAAAAAATGCTGAAAGCAGGAAGAGAAAAATGATGTCTTATCATCTAGGAGAAAAACAACTAGAACAAAAGCAGCTTTCTCATCAGAAACCATGAAGCCAGAAGAACAGGGCACAATATTTTTTTTCTTTTTTTTTTAGTGTTGAAAGGAAAGAATCAGCAATTCGGAATTTTATATCCGGTGAAAATATCTCAATAATGAAAGAGAAATTAAGAAATTTATTTTCAGATAAAGGAAAAATCAGAAACTTTGTAAATCTACCTTAAAATAATATGTAACTACCCTAAAATGACAAAAGGCATTTTTCTAAAAGAATGGAAATAGAAAAAGAAAGATTCTTCTCCCCTAAACGGTCACCAAGATTCTCAGTCATTTCACAGGAACAATGCCCAAGTTGGTATGAGGCCCTCTTTATCCACCAACAAGCCCAGAATCTGTGTCTGAGCTCACCTGTCTCCACTCTGCCTGAGGATAGGACCAATGCCCTCATTAAAGCACCTGGTGTAAATGTTGAACCTCTGTGGCCCGCCCAGGGTGCAAATCACCCAGCCCATGGCAGGACCCAGTCTGCAACTCAGGGGCCAGTGGACCTGCTCCAGCAGAGGGTCTGTCCTCCTCCACCACTGCCACTCCTGCTGAGAAGGAAGTGGAAACCAGAAAGGAGACTCAGAAGTCTGATGATGACATGGGCTTTGTTTGTTTGTTTGTTTGTTTTTAATTAAACCTCTTTTGCAACATGTTCAATAGAAAGCTGAGCTTTAAAAAAAAAAAATCAGAGAACGTGACAGAAGAAAGTACGAAAACATAGGGAGAGAGGATGAGCTTAACTTTTTATGTGTGAATTTATGTGGGAGTTTTTTCAAAGTCATGTTTGATGGTGGGAACAAAAATGATAACATGCCCGTGGCAGCGGTGCACACCTGTCATCCCAGCGGCTCAGGAGGCTGAGGCAGGAGGATCGCAAGGTCAAAGCCAGCCTCAGCAAAGGCAAGGTGCTAAGCAACTCAGTGAGATCCTGTCTCTAAATAAAATATAAAATGGGGCTGAGGATGTGGCTGAGTGGTCGAGTGCTCCTGAGTTCAATCCCCAATACCTCCCGCCCCACAAAAAAAAGATAACATGATCAAATGTGGCTCTTCAAGTATGGAGAAGAAATGTTTAAGACCATTATAATATAAACAAGAGAAGGTAAAGGCCAAATGGACAAAGAACACAGTGGAACAGAGAAACAACAAAAAGAAGAGAAATAAACAGACAACAGAAACAAAGGGCAGGCTTCAGCCCTGTCGGTAATTACATTAAATGTAAATGAGTAGATTTAAAATATGATACACCTGTATGCTATAAGAAATTCATTTCACATATAATAATATAGGTTGATAAGTAAAATGATGAAAAAGTTATGTTAATATTGATTCTAAAAGAAAAAATTCCTATATTAATATCAGATGAAGTAGAATTCAGAGCAAATAAAATTAACAGGGACAGAGTGGAACATGACACCATAGCAATCCTCAGTGCATACTCACTAAATGTAGAGCGCATAAATATGAAGCAAATGTTGATAGCTGTAAAGAAAGATGGATAAAGAAATAGACAAATCCAAAATTATAATTGAAGACTTCAATACATCTTTCAACAACACATTAAAAAGCCAGAAGAAAATCCACAAGAATATAGAACAGAATAACACCATCAATCAATAGCATTAAGTCAACATTTATAAAACACCCCACTCAACAACAGTAGAATACACATTGTTCTTTAGAACACCATGGAACCTGCACCATAAACTAAGCCTCAGCAAATTTGAAGGAATTGAAGTTTTTCGAGTGTATTCTTTGATCACATTGGAATCCAACTAGAAATTGATAACAAGAAAAACTTCAAATGCTTGAAAATTAAATGTCACATTTCTAAATAATTCATTGGTCAAAGAAAAATCTTGATGGAAACAAAATATACTAAATCAAAATAACGTACAACATATCAAAATTTATCAGGCACAGCTAGATCATTGCTGAGAAGCAAATTGATAACATTAAATTGTTACATTAGGAAATTTGGAGATGACTCAAATGAATAATCAAAGGCTTCACCTCAAGAATATAAAGAAAAAGAAGAGCAAAATAAACCCAAAGCAAGTAGAAGGAAGAAAATAATAAAGATAGACGCAGAAATCTGTGAACTAAGAAGCAGAAAAGTAGGCCAGGCGTAGTGGCATACGCCTGTAATACCAGCGGCTTGGGAGGCTGAGACAGGAGAATCCTGAGTTCAAAGCCAGCCTCAGCAAAAGCAAGGTTCTAAGCAACTCAGTGAGACCCTGTCTCTAAATAAAATACAAAATAGGGCTCGGGATGTGGCTCAGTGGTGGAATGCCCCTGAGTTCTATTCCTGGAATCAAAAGAGAAGCAGAAAAGTAGAGAAATCAATATAACAAATAGCTGATTCTCCAAAAAGATTTTTAAAAATTGACAAACTTCTAGCAAGATCAACAAGAAGAGGACAGAAATGCCAATACCAGGAATGAGACAGCATATCACTGCAGATCTTGCAGACAGCAAAAGGATAGCAAGAGAATGCAAGGAGCAACATACACTTACAAGCTGACAACTTAGATGAAATGGATCCACTCCTCAAGAAGAAGAAGCTACCACAACTGCCCCAGGATGAAACAGATACACTATATTTAATAACTATAGTGCTGTTTGAATAACACTATAGTTATTAAATAAATTGAATTTCTAACTTAAAATTTCTTAAAAAAGAAATCTCCAGACAAGATGCTTTCACTGTAAATTCTAACAAAAGATTAAGGAAGAATGGACACTCATTCTACTCGATGACTTCCAGAAAATAGAGGAGGAAGAAACTCTTCCAAATTGTTTTTAGAAAGCCATTATTACCTTGATATAAAAACCAGACATAAACAATACAAAAAGGAAAAAGTAAACACCATTAATAAAGATTCAAATTATTTTATAAAATATGCTAAGATAAAATCCAACAACTTATAAAATGTATTATACTTGCATCACAACTAACTGGAGTTTATTCCAGATATGCAAAGTTGCTTCAATATATGAAAATCATTCAGTGTAATTCACCATATTAACATGCTAAAGAGGACTGATCGCAAGAGCCTATCAACTGATATGGAAAAAGCATCTGACAAAATCGAGCGCCCATTCACAATTAAGACACTAAGAAAATGAGAAGCAGAGGGGAATTTCCTCAACTTGACAAGACATCCACAAAAGTCCCAGAACTGACATCACACTTAATTTTTAAAGACAATGTTTTCTGCCATAGATCAGGAACAAGGATGTTAGTTCTCACCACTCCTGTTACACAGTATAGTAGAGTTCTAGCCAGTGCAATAAGACAAGAAAGGAAAATACAAGGCATACAAGTCATAAAGGAAGAAATAAAATTGTTCTTCTCTGCAGATGACATATTTATCTACCTAGAAAATACCAAAGAATCTCCAAATATTCTCTTAGAATTAATAAGTGACACAATAGGATACAAGATTAATTAAGAAAAAATGTATTTTGATGCACTAGCAATCAACATCTGGAAACTGAAATTAAAAATACAAAACCATTTATAATCATTCAAGAACATCAAAATATGTAGGTGTATTTTTTTGGGTGGGCGGGGTAGTACTAGTATTGAACCCAGGGCTTAGTGCTTGCTAGGCAAACACTCTGCTACTGAGCTACATTCCCAGGCCCAGGTATAAAAATTTCTTTAGAAAATCAAAAGATGTATAAAATGCTGAGAACTTGAAAGTTGCAAAACACTGACAAAAGATATTTTTTAAGATTTAAGTTAATACAGAAATGCATCATCTTTATGGATTGTAATACTCAGCATAGAAAACATGTCAGTTCTCTCCAAACTGATGTGCATGTTTAATGCAACTCCTATCAAAATACCAGGAAGATGTTTAGTGGATATGAATAAGATTATTTGAAAACTTATAAGAAAAAGCAAAGCAATTAGAATAGCTAAAATAAATACAAAAAAAAAGTGGGATGAATTTGTGTACTTACTTTCAAGATTTGCCATGAAACTATATTATGAAAGCCTGCACAGTATTGATAGAAGTCTGGAGACCTAAATCAACGTAGCAGAGCAGAGAACCCAAAGAGATCCACATGAGTATGACAAATTATTTTTAATAAAATGCCAAAGAAATTCAATGTAATTTAATGTAATGGTGCTGGCACAAGTGGACATCTCCAGGCCAAAAAATAAAGAAAAAAAAAAAAAGAAAATCTTGACATAACCTCCCACCTTATACAAAAATTAGGATCATATTATTACAATAGCCTAGCCAAGAGGACTGCCTGCATCCCAGCTAACTTGATTGGCCAACCACCTGCACAAGAAACAAGCAACAACAGAAAAAGGAATTTTATGAAGGAATTTTGGTCAAATTAGAGAGAAGCATCTAGATGCTTCTCCTCTGGTCGACAGAGGCAGTTACAGTGTACAGAAACGAAAGCCAGGTGATATGCACATGTAGACTTAGCTAGGCTATGGTAGACAGCGATGTCGGTGTTCATTTCCTGTGTGTCTGTCCTCAGTATGAGAAATTCATAAGTTAAAACAATTTGGAGCTTTTAATTCCAAAGGAGTCTGTTTCAATATAAATCATAGATTTTAATGTAAAATGTAAGACTATAAAACTTGTAGGATAAAACATAAGAGGGCTTGGTGAGAGTACTTAGATGTGGCACTGAAAGCACAAACCATAGAATAAAAAAAATACATTAAACATTAAAGACTGCATCAAAAGAATAACCAGACAAGGTATAAACTGGGAAAAACATTTGCAATCCACATATCTGATAAAGGATTCCTATGTAGAATATATAAAGAGCTCTCCAAAGTAGAAAAACAAATAATCTAACTAGAAAATGGGTTACCTACGTTCCCATCCCCCTTTCCTTCCAGAGACTCTCAAAATCGCCTACATTACACATTTCCCCTTCACCTGTAGAAATGCGTTATACAAGTTTCTGAGTAATTTTGTGTAGTGGTTATGCAGATTTCTGTGAATTTCCCTGGCTGTGGTTTTTCCCATTTTACATGTTAATAAATTTGTGGATTTTTTTCTCCTATTTAATGTTGGTCTTTTTCCTCTGGCAAACTTCTCAGGGTAGAAGGGAAATTTCCCTTCATCCCTATAATATGAAATACTGTCAAGAATGAAGAATCTGCATCTCATTCATTGCTAGGAGGAATGCAAAATATTATAGCCATTCTGCAAAGCCACTTGTCAGTTTCTTCAAAAAGAAGGAAAACACAAAAAAACCACTAAAGACTCAACATATGTTTAACCACACCACCCACCCAGCAACCTCACACTTTGGCATTTATCCCAGGATAATAAAAATTTACATCCACATATAAAAACGTGTACTCTATTGTTTGTAGCAGCTTTGATGACAACCCCAAACTGGAAACAATAAAAATGTTTTCTAGCAGGTGAATGTTTAAGCAAATGGCAGTACATCCATACCATGGTACATTAGTCCGGGTTTTCTCGAGGAATAGAACCAACAGGGAGTATAATTACAAAACGGGGATGGATCAGGTGGGCTTATGCAACCAGAAGCTGGAGAGTCCACAATGGCCACCTGCAGGCTGGCGAGCTGGGAGAACCAGTAGCTGCACAGTCCAAGAAGTTGAAGCCCCAGAACAAGAGAGATCAGCGGATAAACAGCGCTACCCCAGTCTGACCAAAGGCTCCTGAGAATCATGGCAGAATCCTCCTCGGAAGAGAGAAGAAGTAAGAGCCCGATACCCTGAGACGACCGCAGCAGCAACCAAGACCCCTTCCAAGAAGAACGGAGCTGGCATCTGCTCTGGCTGCCTTTTCCTTCCAACTTTGATTCCATCCAAGCCATTATCCTATTGGACCGTCTGCCCACACTTCGGGAGGGCCTCCATTTCAGTTGGCTATCCCACATGCCAATCATTCCTAGACACACCCTCATTGACAGGCCCAGAGGCCTCTCAGTCCTTACCATCTCTTCATCCAATCGAGTTGACCATTCAGATCAACCATTACACATGAGCACACTGTAATGCATTGAACACTGAATAATTGTTTATGGAGGGAACACCTTCATTATTGCCTGAGACATATGTATTCTAAGAAATTATTTTTCTTAAATTTAAATTTAAGATACGTTCTGGGTATCTTACTGAAGTGTAGCGTAGAATCGTGGTCCTTAGAGTTTAGGAAGGGAAGGAGGTAGGGCGTAGTCAGTAGGTTTTGTTTATTTCAACTGACATAATCCACCGTCGTTCAACCGTGAGCAACTGCTTCACATCTCAGGCACCTTAGGTGGCTGAGGGGAGTGGGACAGGAGATTGCAGCTCAGTGCCACAGAGCTGGTCACCAGTCAGGCCTCCTCTTCAGTTTAGCAATAGAGGGATGAGAACTAATCACCCAACATCGGTGGGCCCCAGTTTCCTCATCTGTGAGATGGGAAGAAGAAGATGTGAGGCTATTTAGTGAGTCTCTGAACATAAAACCCTATCACAACTGCAAAATCCAATCTACCTGATGGCACGTCACCCTATAAGCTTAGCCTGCTGCTTAGTCCCGGCAGAGGAGCGACACGAGAGTATGAGGTACTAAGGCTTGAGGCAGGCCTGAGACACCTGGCTGGGCTTCAGTCTTTGCTCCATCAAGAGAACACCTCGCAGACAAAGGAGGTGAGATCAGTATGTGAAAGAGGGACTGCTGTCCTTTGCTTACAGTAGCACCATTCACGACAGCCAAGATAGAAAGTCACCTGAAACGGTTGTTCACTGATGGATGAGTGGATAAAGAAAATGTAGCATATATTCACAATGTAACATTAGTCAGCTTTCAAGAATGACAACCTGTCGTTGGTGACCACGTGGATGGAACTAGAAGACATTGTGGTGAGTGAAATAAACCAGGTAAAGAAAGACAAATATCACCTGTTCGTATATGGAAACTAAAAATGATCTTACTGAAGTGTAGAGTAGAATAGTGGTCCTTAGAGTTTAGGAAGGGAAGGAGGTAGGGTGTAGAGAGGTATTGGACATGGGGTACCAAAGTACAATTAGAGTGAATTCTAGAGTTCTACAGCAAATTGGATGACTATAGTTTGCAATCTTCTGTATATCCCCGAAAAACTGGAACATAGGAGTTGGAAGGTTCCCATCACATAGAAATGCTAATAACTGATTTTATCAAAATTACACATTGTACATGTATTTTGAATTATTGCACTGTACCTTATAAATATGTGCAATTATTATGTGTCACATAAAAATAATGCCATATTATTAACATCAGTAAGTGATTGCCTCAATTATTCACAAGTGCAAACATTCATTCTTATTCTCCTGGGTCTGCAGGTCCACTATGACTCAGCCGACCCAGGACAGGCTTAACTGTGAGGTTTTTATTTAGGCTGTGGGACTGCAGGGCATGGCTCAGATCAGGTGGAAATTCAGATCTGACTCACCTATATTCATCTGGGCTCTAGGCTGAAAGTCCTATCTACCCAGGGTACCTCTTCTCCAGGCCCCACCCACAATGGATATAGGTGGGAAGTGAATATTTGCTCAACAATAATCCAGTCTTGATGTGGTATGGGCTTTGGTTGAGGGTACGTGAAACAATATAACCCTACCTACTCAGATGGACAGTCACATGGTCTAGGTGCCTTCATCAAATCTCAGACCGGGAGAGAGCTGAGTGTGATTCCCTGGGATGAATGGGGGAAATGTTGATTCTCCTTGAATGAGCATGTCTTCTTCCTAGGAGTCTTCCTGGACTCCAGTCAGCTTCAGGAGCTCCAGTGGGTAGGTCACCCACTTGATGCTTCTTCATGGTGTAGAACATCTTTAATTTGCCTTCCTGGGTCTCCACGCCGACTCCATCACCCCCCACCATTTCCATCATTTTGCTGTTTTCTACCCTGCTAAGTTGTAGGATCTCTGGAGCAAAGGGCTGTCTTTCACCCTGGCACCTGCTTAGGTTCTGGCACTAAGGAACCCACAAAGGATGGGAGTAGGGAGGTCAGTGAGATTGGATATGTGTTCCTGGTCTTGGACGATTCTGAGATAGTCTGAACTGTCCATAGTTCAGCCTTGAGCTTAGTTTACTGCGGGGTAGTCTTGGGCAGAATCTGAAACACCTTGGGTAGTCTACGGAAAAGCCTCAGGTTGGTTGTGGGATAGCTTTGGGCTAACCATAGGGTAATCTTGGGCTGATAGTGTCCCTCCTCAAATTACTTCTGGGACCCTGGCTGATACAAGCTTAGATTTCAGGTTGGTCCATTTAATGTTTTCCCTGCTGGGTTTTGCCTTATTCTACACTTTGGGAATGGAAATGTGTACTCTGTCCCATGGCTGTATGCTAGAAGTATATAATTTAGAGTTTTTAGAGTTTTACGGTGGCTCCAGATTAAGTTTGTCTTGAGTTTCAGAGGAGACTTTGGACTTGGATTTTTTAAGCAATGCATTGAGACTTTGGAGCCACTTGGAGATGGACTGAATGCATTTTGCATTGAGAGATGGACACTAGCCTTTGAGGACCAGGGACAGAATGTTATGGGTAGGGTCACAAATATGCCCCAAAGTCCATTAGGAAAGGCTTGCAATTTCTCTACATCCTTGCCAACACTTTTTATTTTATGTTTTTGTTTTGTTTTGTCTTTTAATAGTGGCAGTCCTAATGGGTGTGAAGTGGTACCTCGTTGTGGTTTTGCTTTGCATTCCCTTAATGAGTAATGATGCTGAGTACCCTTTCATGTTCTTGTAGAACATTTCTACATCTTCTTTACAGAGATGTCTGTGCAAGACCTTTGCCTATTTTTTTAATATGGATTTTTTTTGCTACTTTTACTGAGTGGTAGGGGTTTCTCAAACAATCTGGATATTCTTAGATGTATGCTTGGCAAATACTTTTCATGGCTTGTCTTTTTATTGTGTTGACAGTATCCTTTGATGCACACAAACTTTTAATTTGGATGAAGTACAACCTAGGTATGTTTTTCTTTTGTTACCTGGGTCATACCTGGAGATTCTTTGAGGCATCCTGACGATGTGGGGACATGATAGCCCTTCCTCCCAGAGGCCAACACTCCTCTGTGGCCCCTTCTGAGCATTCTCTACATATCCAGCAGAATGTGTGGGAGCTCCTGGTGGCAATGATCTTACTCCTCTGTTCATACAGGAGCCTTGCAAATACTGCACCACACAGAAGGGAGCTGTATAAATGGTGGAGAAGTAAACAAAGGGGTAACTGAATATATGGTTCCAGGAAGGAAGAAATTGTCCTCTCAACAGGGCCACAGAGTCTCAAACCTGGTTTCTTTCACAACTGCTTCCCTCCTTAATTTCCTATTGTCCTGGGAGGTTGACTCCCAGTGGAACCTGGCTTTTGCCTAGTTGTTTGCAGCACAAAAATGTTGTTCTACAGCTCCCGGGCAGTGGCCCAGTTTCCCTGCTTCTTTAACGAAGGGGACGTGTCTGCTGTGGGAAATCAGCGATGTACTGAATCACCCAGGACTGCTTCTGTCCCTTGTAGAAACCATCATAGATAAGAGACGTGCTGAAGCTAAGCAGGGAACAGGACCAGCTCCTTCTGATAGGAAATTACCTTCCTCACCCCTGGTGTGTCCTTGCTAATTTGGAGCTGGGTTCTTCCCTCAGATGGATGACCCTCCTCAGGACATCCAGTTCAAACACATTTTAAATGAACTTCATGTATAATTTCCCCCATGAGCCCCCGAGGTTCCTAGAATGCAAATTCAATACAAAACCAGAATTGGGAGCCTTTGTTGTACAGTAGAAGAACATCTAGTGAATGCAGCACAAACGGTTGTTAGTTATCTTTTCCTAATTTTTCATTCCTTTTTGGATGACTGATGTCACTAGCAGATAAGAGGTAGCAGGCATCAAAGCTTAGGAAAAAATAATAGGAGGAAAACATAAAACTAAGATAACCATCTGAATTAACGCTTTTGTGCAAACTGGCAAAAGGCAGTCATTATAAAACGTTATTTAATTTTAGCAAAAGAACATTTCAGTCAAGCTTATCCTGTACCATTCTTTTTTAAAAAAAAATTATATTTTAGTTGTAGTTGGACACAATATCTTTATTTCACTTATTTATTTTTATGTGGTGCTGAGGATCGGACCCAGGGTCCCACACATGTGAGGCGAGGGCTCTACCACTGAGCCACAAGCCCAGCCCTTATCCTGTACCATTCTTGTCCTGCAGGAACAGGTTTAAAAAGTCATGACCTTCTAGAAATTCAAAGAATTGAGACAAATCAGAATCAGATCTTTGTAGTACCTCTCTTCATTCTGCATGATCTTTCATAAGTTATGTAACCAGCCTTGCCCTCTATTTTCTCATCTGTAAAATGGAAACAATGAAAATTGCCTTATTGAGATGCTCTAAGATTAAACAAAACAGAATTTGTAAAGCATGAAGCACATGCTCAATATATATCAGCTCCCACCTCCTCCTTCTGCTGTAGGTAGCACTGTTTATCAATACTTCACTTTGGGGCAGGGGTTACTTGTGAGGTGATTACTGATTTTTTTTTTTTTTTTGGTTGGGGGCTACTGGGAACTGAACTCAGGGCACTCAACCACTGAGCCACATCCCCAGCCCTGTTTTGTATTTTATTTAGAGACAGGGTCTCACTGAGTTGTTTAGCACTTCACTTTTGCTGAGGCTGGCTTTGAACTTGCAATCCACCTGCCTCCGTGTCCTGAGTCACTGGGATTACAGGCGTGTGCCACCGAGCCAGGCCATGATTGCTGATTTAAATTACAGATGCATGATAGACCAGATGGCCAGAAAGATTATTTATTTGTTTGTTTATTTATTGCAAAATACCATCTCTATTACCTACTTATTTCTTCAACGAATATTTGCGGATGCCTTGAAGGAGTACTTCTAGTAATAAAAGATCAAAAACTGTGCATGTGCCTAGAACCTTGACTTGGTTTATAGCTTGCTCTTTTCCCAGGACTTATTTCCAAATTGTCCCCGTCGTCCAGGTTGGTTTGGTGATCTGCAGTAGTGGCACTGGCTGACAGGGGGCCCCCCAACTTCATTCCCAGCCACATCCCAGAGCCCAGCCCACCACCAAGAGGTCTCAGCAGTCACCACTGACCACCGACCTGCATCAAATACATAACATTTTTTTTACTTTGCCTAACACAATATCATTTATTCTTTCTTGAGATTTCCAAATTAGAAAAGAGTCTACAGCAAGGCCTAGAATCTTTGATGGTTTGGTTTTTTCCTCTTTCCTTACACGGGGGCAGGAAATGAATGGAGACACTTCCGTTAGGTGCTACTTCCCCCTCCCCCGCCCCCTAGGAAAGCCAAATGCAGTGCATGGAAAGAACCTGGCAGGGTTGAAGGGTTTATAAGAAACTGTAAACAGACCGCACTGTGGAGCCCACAGGCAAGCGAGGGGAATTGCAATCCTGTTCATGGAAGAGAAGAAGCACTTCTGTATTATTATTTTTACACAAAGTTGCCAATTTCTGTTCCCGGTGGAGAAATCTGTCTCCAGAAAAAAAAAAAAAAATTATAGTTCAGACAACCAGAAGGAAGAAACCTCCCACCCTTGCTTCTCAGGAGTTTTTTTCTACCGACAAGAGGGAAGCGCAGCATTGACTCCGTGCGTGGGGTTTTATAAGGTGGAGCAGCGGCCAGGGCTTCTGGGAGGAGAGTGGTTTCTGGTCTTTCTTTCTCAACAGAGGTATTTTCATTCTCTGTTCTCTTCCTTCTTAAAGAAAGGTGGCAGACAAGCTTGATGTTTCTGTGTTTGTTTGTGTCACTCTAGTAAAATACCTGACTCAGGCTACTTATGAAGAAAGTTTATTTTGGCTCATGGGTCTGCAGATTCAAATCTGAGATCAGGTGGACTCCGTTTGGGGGGGCCTCTGGCCAGGGTGCCACATAATGGCAGGAGTACATGTCCAAATGACTGCTCACATCTCAGACAAGAAGCAGAAAGGGACAGAAACCGGGCCCCCATTGTGCACCAGGATGGTGCTAGCCCTCTGGGGACAAGCTTCAGAGGTCACACTGGTCACCCTCAAACAACTCAGGTTCTTGGAGGAGAGACTAAAGCAAGCAAGTGTCAGAGGTTGAGAGGTGGCTGTGTTTGATGGAATCCTAATCACGGGGTGGGGGGCGTTGATGGGTCAGGATGCACTACCCCAAGAGATGAGGGCTTGTGAGAAAACAGAAGCAGGAAGGTCACGCCCACCTACCCACCACCCCACCCCATCTCTCTAACATCCCTATCTCTGAAGTCACAGGGACGTGGAAGAATCTGAAGCAACAGGCCTTGCCAAGTACTCCCCAGTTATTACCATTAGATCATACTCATTTGCCCTTCAAACATAGCATAAAAAGACCTAAACTTAACCATTTCTTTGGACTTTTGTGTCCTTGTACATGCTCCCAGGTCATGAAAAACTCACATGAAACGTATTTGTATGCTTTCTTGTGGGGCCTCCACCATGGACTTAGAACGGGTGATGAAAAATGTCCTCCCCTGAAGTACAACCTAGGTCACCGGTGTGTATTATGAGCCATCTATGCCACAAACACAGACCAAACGCATTTGTGTTTTCCCACAATGTCAGAATGTATTGGATAACAATAAATGCACAGGCTGCACCCCTGTCAGTAGTGGCAGTTCATGAACACCTGTGGGTCAGCTGTTGGTCATAAGCTGGGCACTCACAGGTGGTTTTATTCTGGTCTTAGCCATTGATGTCTATTGCTCTCAAGGTACACAGTACACTTCACTCATTTATGTATATATACATGCATTTATGTACACACACACACACACACACACACACACACAAGAAAGTCTTAAGGCAGCCCACAGGGTTTCAGGAGGCTGAACTGAGAACATAGGCAGAGAGCAGATATGAACACAAAAAGTCACTGGATGGTCAAATAAGATGACAAACCAATCGAAGAACTCGTTCAGGGTACAGAGTTGTCAAAGTACAGGAACTTCTAGGCCAGGATCCGGAGGACAGCCATTTCAGAGCGTCAACTTGGAGTGTCAGTTTGAGATGACACATTGTTGTCATGGGTAGGAGAAACCATACTCTGCTGAAGCCCGAGGACACAAGATTTGGGGGTGTGTCTCTAGGGCAATCTGGAGAGGGGGCAAAGCTAGTGATGAATTACCAGGAGACAGGGTCAGGGTGCCTCTGTGTCCAGTCTGGGGTGCTCCTCCTTTTGAGTCTCTGGTGAAGAGGTTGCTTCTTTGGATGGTCTGGTGTGTTCAATAAACTCAGGGCCTGGTTTTTCTGATATGAGTTGACACCCTCATGCATTCATGTGCTTCTGATTAATTTGATAAGTCCACCTGTGATCATTTTTATTGACACACTTTATTTATCAGTTTGTGACTTACAGTTGTGTTAGGAAAATGAATGGTGGTTGTTTATTTGTAGAAACAAAGTATAGAATCATTTTTTTTTCTGGAACTAGTGGTTAAGCCCAACAGTATTTGATCACTAAGTCACATCCCCAACCCTTTATTTAGTTTTTATTTTGAGACAGAAGGCTGGTCTTGTACTTACAGTTCTTCCTCAGTCTCCCAAATTACAGGATTACAGGCATGTGCTAACATGACTGGTGGGGTAGACTCATTTTACATCTGCATTTAAACTCAAAATATAGTAACTACTATGTTACACAATGGTGTGACTTAGGGTTAGGCACAGTCTGAAAACGATACTTCTATCCATCATGGAATAACTCAGAGTAGGGTACCACTTACTCTCTACAGTGAGTCATAGAAAGGAACACAGTTCAGCGGGCCTTGGAGCTGGTGAAAGCGGGGAGCAGGTAGGCAAAGAATATTTTGGACAGGTGTGAGGATATTTGCAAAGCTCAGGGTGGGATGAGGTTGTAGCTCAGTAGTAGAGCGCACAGTTAGCATGTATGAGGTCCTGGGTTCGATCCTCAGACCCAAAAAAGAAGAAAAAAAAAAAAGGAAGGGTGTAAAAGACACAGCCTGGCAGCAGCACAGGAACTGGCAAAGCTGGAAACTCAGATGGTAGAGAGAATCACAGGAGTTCAAAGGGTAGAGGTCAGGGATGAGGCATGGTGGTGTGCAGTGTTTTTCCCCAAAGGACTTTATACATAATGGTGAAGGCAAAGTGTTCATTGCACAGTTGGGTTTTGTTTTGCTTTTTTTTTTTTTCATGGAAATGTGAAAGCATACAACAACAGTACAATGAACGTCCTCATTCTTATTATCCAGGTTTTTAAACTGTCAATGTAGAACCAATCTTGTGTCACTTAGATTTTTCCATTGCTTCCCTCCTCTCTGCTGGATTGTGAAATCAGACCTCTAGATGTTATATAATTTTATTGGTCAATAGCTCCAGGTGTTTCTTTTAGAGAAAAATATTCTGTTTAAGCAGACAATAATCTCATTTTATACATTAAAGTGAAGAATAATTTGATAATGTCATCAATTAATTAGTCAGTTTACCAGTTGCCCCAATCAGGTCAGGAATATCTTTTAGCAGTTGTGTTAGGCATTGGTGTTAAACAGTTGGAGCCAGTACTAGGACAGATTTGGGCCAAATTTATCTCATTTCAACAAGTGGGATACAGATTTAGTTGTATTAAAAACAAAGTACACCTATGCACAATGCATAAAATGACTTAAACAAAAGAGAAGCTTGTAACAACCTAGAACTAGCATGGGCTCCATGGTACTAGGACAGGAGCACTTTCTGCCTCCTGTTATCCCGTGTCAGGACGGCTTCACATATGGTCCCAGTGAAATGGAAGGAGGAACTGAGGTCCAAGGAACAGTCCCTGTGAAGGTTGTGACCCACAGGCCACTCACATCCCTTTTGTTAGGACTTAGTCACTTAACTATACCTACCTACAGGGAAAGCGGAAATGCCAGCAGATGCTGAGTTAAGACTCTGGGTTCATACTGCTAAAGGAAGGAAGGTACGTTAACCAGCTTTAGATAGACTAAGAGGCAGAGCCAGGTGTCCAAGGTGACCAAAGTACCTGAGTATAACAACTCAAAGGGGGAAAGGCTTATTTTGGCTCCTGACTTCAGAGGCTTCGGTCCCTGGTTGGATGGCTCCGTTGCTCGGGGCCTGAGGTGAGGGAGAACATCATGGTGGAAGGAGCGCTGAGGAAAGCTGCTCAGCTCATGGCAGCCACAAAGCATGGAGCATGCAAGGAGGGGCCAGACACAAGAAATGCCCTCCCTCCGTGTCCGGTTTCCACCATCTCCCAGTGGTGCGTTCAGTTACCAGTGAATTAATCCTCGGATGCAAAGCTCTCATGATCCAGTCACTTCATAAAAATCTGCTTCTGAACATTTCTGCACTGGGGACCAGCCTGCACTGTGTTAGCAATGGGGGATACTCCAGCTCTAAACCACACAGAAGGTCCCATGGATGGGATGGAGCAGACTTTGCAAAGTGAACTTGGTAAAGTCTAGTGCAGATATGTGCAACTCTCGGGAGGAATGTTGGAATTGGGGTTTTCCCTTTTCGTTAAGAAGGCATAGGGTGTTTCATTAAGGGGAGTCCGACGGACCTGAGGTTTCGGAAGGTGAACCTTGTGTATTATTTCTGGGATCAATTGGAGGAAAACAAAGTTGGAACCAGATGACTGAGGAACAGCCATCGTGATACAGAAGACTTTGCAAGAGAAATGACCAGATGACTTAGCAACTGATAAGATAGACTAAGGAGGCAGAGCCAGGTGTTCAAGATGACTCAACGTCCCCAGTCTCAGTGGCCAATGGTCATAAAGGACAGATCCCTGATGGTATGGTGAATGGGGGTCTGGGTGGAGAGGAAGAGGAACTTGGTTTTAGACATTTTCCTGTGACATGCCAAGGACCATCCAGGTGTCAATGAGATGGAGGGTGGTAAAAGACCAGAGTTCAGAGGTAAAAATCCAGATTCTGCCACTTCTTAGAGATGTGACCTCAAGCAAGTATGTGGCATCTCTGCACTTCAGTACCCTCCTGTGTAAAACAGGGATTGTAAAAGGGATTGTAAAAATGCAAGTAAAATGTGTACATAAGAGATGCTTGATATGTATTTGATTTCATTATTATGAGGTATTATAATGCCAGATTCGTGGGACCCCAGTAGACCTCCAGGAGCCGAATCCGATGCAATCACACAAGAGTCTTTATTGCAAGCTCCAGCCTGGACTCACAACTGTTTCCATTGCAGCAGTCCCAGGGAGTGAGTCCTGGTCCTTTGTCCAGTGAGATTTTATAGGTTTAGGGGGGATACTCTATGCGTCACAACATCACATAGCAAACCATTCCATACTGTGAGAAAATCAAACAATATTGATTAGCACATTCACTGGTGGGAACAAGTTGGGTAGGGGTGATTGGTTGTACAAGAGGGGGATTCCTTTGAACTGATTGGCTTAAGCCAAGAGGGGTGTACGTGCTGAACTACATGGTTTCCCAACATGTTATCAACCTCCATAAACTACTGGGGGTCACCTGGCATCCCAGGTATTTCCCTGGGTCCCCACCTAGCCTAACTGAGTCAGGACACCTGGAGCAGATCTCTCCTGTTATTTGTAGACAAACAACTCAGCAGGGTGGGTATGTGCTTAGGAGTGCTCTGTGGGTTTTTCCAAGGACAAGGGCCACGCCCCCTTCCTTGGACAGGCTTTGCTCTGAGGTAGAGACTGGTTTCTCAAAAATGGAGTCACATCAGTTTCTCAGTATCACAGTAAGTTTTGTGATTGACAGTTGGAAGAACTACATGCCAGAATCTCCAAGGAGGGCTTCAAGGTAAAGACATAGAAATCTCTGCAAGCAGGCGGGAGTGTGTAAGATAGGGAAGCTAGGAACTGTAAGAACACTCTTTGGGAACGTGCATGTGTGGAAAAGCCCCCCATTCTTTCCAGGCTACAGTTTCTGCACAGCTTCATATTTTGTTTTTAGTTTTTTATTTATTTTTCTTTTTGTACCAGGGATTGAACCCAGGGGCACTTTACCACCAAGCCACATCCCCAGCCCTTTTTATTTTTTTATTTTGAGACAGAATCTCCCTAAGTTGTTTATGGCCTCACTAAGGTACTGAGGCTGGCTTTGAACTTACCATCCTCCTGCCTCAGCCTCCCAAGTTCCTGGGATTACAGATACGTGCCACCATGCCTGGCTGGTTTCATGTTTACAGGTCTCATCAGCATCATTGCTTTTCTTTTCTTTCTTTCTTTCTTCTTTTTTTTTGTTACTAAAAAAAAAAATCTTGTCTAAAAGATCAGACTAAAATCTTGTCTCCCTTAGAATGCATAGGAGCATGTTCCGTACATAATTTAGCCCCTAATGCCGAGCCCTGCACAAAATAGGTGCTCAGTTACTCACTGTTTGAGGAAATTGGGTGTTGAAGGATAATTTGCTGGGAAAGGAGCATGGAAATTTTTTCCAAAGGGTACTTGATGGAGAAAAATCCTACGGTGAGGCTGGAGGAGCGGGGAGGGCGCATCTGAACCGGCTTCCCTTGATTCACAGGAGCTGTGCTCTGCCCCAGGCTTATGAAGCAGCAAAAACAGTTTTACTGTGAATGGAGTCCTGAAATACAGTCGGCCCCGCAGATCTGATCACATAAGCAAATGGAAAATGAACAGCCAATGTCAGGAATGGCCAATCAGCAACCCCAAAATGCACACTGTGGCTTTCCTGGAGGTCTGAGGTCACCTTCCAGGTGTTTATCCATAAAGTCCCCAGGGGACATCCAAGAACTCCGAGTGCTTATGTATGTGCAAATGACTGTGAAGTGTTCTATGAACATAATAAATGACTCTTAGGGCCAGGAAAGGATTCTACCTATCTTCCAAGAGAGAAGACGGTGCAGCTGTGAGCTCCGCATTCTTGAGATAATCCATCATTGTTAAGGCACACGGCAGAGGCTCCTGCATCTGACTGTACAATTGCCGCTGCAGGAAAGTCTCTAAGTCCCTCGGGGAATGACAACAGGAAGGGCCCTGAGAGAGCAAGGGACAAATGCTTGTTACCCCAATGTGTTAGGAGGTGCAGCCTTTGGGAAGCAATTAGGTCCTGAGGCTGGGAGCCGGCAGGCATGAGATCAGTGTTCTCATATGTAGGACACCAATGAGCTCTCTTCCTGCCACCTGCCACCTGGGGAGACAAGGAGGAGGCTATCGGTGATCTTGACGGGGGCTTTTTCCAGAACCTGACCATGTTTACATCCTGATCTCAGACTTCCAGTGTCTAGATCTATGAAAAAAATGAATCCCTATTTTTAATAAGCCGCCCAAACTTATGGTACCTTGTTATAAGAGCCCAAGCTGACTGTGGAGACCATCTGCTCCAATCGCATTCCCTCATCCTATATGAAGAAACTGAGGTCATGAAGCAACCAGTAGGCTGGAGAAGGAGCTTTTCCTGAGAACCTACTATGTGCCTGGCACTGTGCTAGCTGCACATTCCCCCCCCCCCCACTATAAGTCCTTCACTAAAGCCTCACAGATACTTCCTGTAGCTTGCTGGAACCATCCACGTGCATATGGTAATGAGTGACAGCAACCTTGCCAGACCCCCTTGGCTGGCTAACTATCAGCCGAGATTTGACCTAGACCCCAAGTCCCCGCCTGCTGTATCACCAGCGTGGGGAAGTGAGGCTGTGGTAACAGTCCCACAGAGCACCACAGGGTCAGTTGTGGCTGATGCCCATGTTCATCGTAGATTCCCCAGGGAGGAGTGAGGGGTCCAGACCAGGGGGGGGGGCGCCACCTCCAGGTACCTAGAGAGGAGAAAGACAGAGTGACTGACGCTGGCTGTAAACAGGGGCCCGGAAGTGCACAGGTCACTGGCTAACACAGATGACCCGCCACAACCAACCCCAAAGGCAGAGGCGGCAGCCCCATGGCATGGCAAAGACAGCCACAGGAAAGCTGGCAGACTGCGTGAAGGACGGCCACTTGTGCTCCGTCCTGGCTTCCCACAGAGGCACTGACCTAAGTCCCTGGGTGACAGAGCCCCACCCCCACCCCACCCCCAGTCTATCACTTCTGCTGCTTTCTCAGGCTACCTCCCTCTGTCTAGCTGCAAAGAACAAAAATCCTTATTTTTTTCTTCTATGGCAAAAGTGTATATTTGTCAGCAAACATTTACAGATGCCAGACTTAAAAGGCAATGCACACGTGGAACTGAAATTATAGGCTACATGATATCAGAAGATA
Source organism: Urocitellus parryii (assembly GCF_045843805.1). Classification (NCBI taxonomy): domain Eukaryota; kingdom Metazoa; phylum Chordata; class Mammalia; order Rodentia; family Sciuridae; genus Urocitellus; species Urocitellus parryii. Next base: position 9,003,843 of record NC_135542.1, read on the forward strand.
ATATTTGTCCATATTCAGGACATGCATGTTTCTCTTCTGCATGGTGCTGGAAAGACTTTCTTTCCCAACTCATTTGTTCATTTCTTTGTTCGCTTGCCTCCAAACTGCATGCAGAACGTTTACATTATTTTAACTTGAAATTAATTCAGGGAAGTAAAAGTATTTCCCAAATAGCCTTTCATAAACTTCGTGTGTGTGCACATGTGCATCTGTGTGTGTGTGCGCGCACGTGCAGCATGGGTATTATGGAAATATTCTAAACATGCACAAAAGTAGAGCAAATGCAATTATAGTTTTTAAAAAAGTGTCTGCAGCCCATAGTGGTGCATGCCCATAATCCCAGTGGCTTGGGAGGCTGAGGTAGGAGAATCACAGGTTTGAAGCCAACCTTAGCAACTTAGGAAGCTATAAGCAAAAATTAAAAGGGCTGGAATGTGGCTCAGTGGTTAACGCCCTTGGGTTCAATCTCCCTGGTACCAAAAAAAAAAAAGAAAAAAGTGTCTGCAAATCCTTTCGTACATGTAGACGTGAAGTCCATTTTCTGTTACTATAACAAAATACCCAAGACCAGATAATTTATAAAGAATATAAGTTTTTTATCTCCTGGTTCTGGAGGTTTAGAGGTTGTGGAGCATAGCCACAGCACCTTCCTGGCATCTGGTGAGGACCTTCTTGCTGCATCAATAAGGATGGAGGGCATCACACGGTGAGACAGGCAAGTGTGGCTGCTCTCGTCTCTCTCCTCTCATAAAACCACTAATTGCATCAAGGACACCTGCCCTCATGACCTCCTCCAATCCTAATTACCTCCAAAGTCCCCACCTCCAAATAGCATTGACCTATGAATTTGAGAATTGTTTCCAGCACATGAATTTTTGAGGAACTCATTCAAATCATAGCACCCACCACTCATCAAGAAGTGGGTTCTCTGTCTCTCTTCCCCTTTGTGACTGCCTCAAGCAAAGAATGTAGAGGAAATAATGCTGTGTGGCTCTGAGGCCAGGTTAGGGAAGGCGGTCAGTCTGCCTGACCCTCTCCTGGAGCCCTGGTCACCATATAAGGAATCCGAGCCACCATCCTAGAGTGCACATGTCGGCTCAAGGAGCCCAGCTGTTGGGATTTCCCCCGCCCAGATGCCAGGCATGTGCAGGAGTGAACCTGAGCTGGTCCAGCCCAGTCACCATCTCATGAGCAATTCCATGAGACACACTGTCCATTCCACTGCTGTGACCAACTGCCATAGACTGGACGGCTTCTACACCACAGGAATACTTCCTCACAGCCTTGGAGACCAGGTGCCGGCTCAGTCATGTCCTGGTCCCTGGCCTTGTCTATGTTACAGACGGCCAACGTCCTGTGTCCTCACATGGCAGATAGCACAGAGAAATCTCTCTCTGGATCCTAAGGATACTAATCCCATTGATGACCTCATCTGATCCTAATCATCTCCCAAATGCTACTCTTCCACTTTGGAGAGTAGAATTTCAGTTTACATTCTGGAAGGCCCACAAACATGCAATCTGTAAGAGAGACCCATAGCGAGAAACATCCATCAAAGCCCAGCCATCCCTAGAAACTTGACAGAGAACAATAAAATGAGAGTTGTTTTAAGCCTCTCAATCTTGAGAGATGGGTCACACAGTCATAAGTAACCAGGTGGACCCCACGTGTCTTTCATCCAGTTTCAACAACTATCAGCTCATCTCAACCTCCATCCAATTGTCCTACCTCAGATTGTTTTGAAGCAAATCTTATATGTTACATCCTATTCCTTAATCAGGAAATACTGCAAATATCCCAGTTATCTAAAAAAGAGAAAAAAACATTATCTGCTATGGATTGAATTGTGCCCTTCTAAAAGATATCTCCAAGTCCTAACACCTATCAACTGTGAACATGACTGACCTGGGAAATAATTTCTTTACTGGTGAGATCCAGGTAAGATGAGGTCATACTGGATTAGGATATATCTAATCCAATGACTGATGCCCTTAGAAGAGGAGGGAAATTTGGACACAGACTGTATTAATCAGTTTTCCATGACTATTACAAATTACCCGAGCTAATCAACCTACAAAGAGACAAAGCTCATTTTGGTTCTCGGTCTCTGGTTTAAGCTTATGGTTTGTGAGCTGATTACTTTTGGGCCTGTGGTGAGCTAGCACTGTGTGGCAGAGAGGACCTGCAAAACTGCTCACCTCATGACCAGGATGCAACAAAGAGCAGAGGAAGGGGCTGTGGTTCCCGTATCTCCTCCACCTAGGCCTCACCTTCTAAACTTCCTACCACTTCCCCAGAACACCTCTTGGGGACTAAACCTTTAACCCCTGGCCTTTGGAGGGTCACTAAGATCCAAACGATAGCAGAGACGCACAGACCCAAAGAGAGAATGTCATTCGAGGATGAAGGCAGAGATTGGAGTGACATGTCTACACGCCAAGGAATACCAAGGATTTTCAGCCACCTCTAAACCTCAGAAGATAGGGTTGAATAGATTCTCCCTCAGTACTTCCTGAATGAACCAACGTTGGAACTTCTGTCCTCCAGAGGACTGAGAGACTAAATTTCTGGTATTTTAAGTCCTCCCCTTTGTCTTATGGTCGCCCTAGCAAGTGAACGGATGTGTCATCCACGAGGCATTCCATTTCCAGGTAGGCGCTCTTCCTCCCGTGGGTTACCCCTCACCTTTGCCAAGACTTATTAAGCCTCTAGTCATATGTGGAATTAGAATTTTGTACCCAATAAAAATAGGAGATCATTAATGACGTGAGCCTGCGACTCCAGTTTCCCTCTTGCTCAAAGGTCTTCTAGGCTATGTAAGCCTCTGTTGCCAGGGTGCAGACTGAAGAACTCAGTTGTCAAGATATTGTGAAACCAGATGTGTCTGAAGAGAAAGAGTATGAGCTTTGGTCTCAGACAGACCAGGACTCTCCCTCATGCTGCACCACTTATCACTGGAGGGGGCTAGTTCCACTTGCTGGTCAGGGTGTTTGTCTATCAGACTTGTGTCCAGGAAAGGAGAGATGATGGGACACTTCTAGGCACCAAATACTCCAGTGATCTGAAACAGGCTGCTGCCAGTCTTGCCTCTGCCTTCGAGGAGGATGAGCTGGGTTAGGTAATTTAGGGCTAAAAAACCTTGTATGACTAGTTTTTGGATGAATGTCCCTTGAATGATTAACATGCCTAATTGCAGAGCTGAGCAGGAATCTGGCCCAAAGTTTAAGGTCAGAAAGGAGACAGATACAACAAAATGAAGGCAGAGATGCCAAGTTTACCCTGCTTTTGGTAATCCCTAGGGAAAATCTGCAGGTTTAAGAGTCACTGCTCTTAGCAAAGGCAGCCTCTCTCAATCCTCGTCACACAGTCAGGAGATAACTAGAGGGTGGCAGTGAAGATGAAAGCAAGATGCACCTGGCACAGTGTGGAGATAGTGCTGATGGGATCACCAGTGCATTCGAGGTGCAATGGGCCACATCCAAGTGATGGAGTGGACTTCGGGGGTGGGGGGGGGGGTGAGCCAGGAAGAACAGGTTTCCTAGTGCATGTTGCTTTGCTCCTGGGTAGGGAGGGAAGCCAGCAGCCTGCTTTGAAAAAATTTGAGGTGAGTTTTCAATACCAAAGTCAGTCTGTTGTGGTAAAAAGTTGGGTTGAGGAGTCCGGTGTTTTGGGGACTAGCCTGGGCTGGAGATACCATCCACACTCCGATGGAAAGTAGGGCTTTCTTTAATCCGTTTTTTTTTTTTCTTTCTTTTTTTTTTTTTTTTTCTGCTGTGACTAAAAGACCTGACAAGCACAATTTTAGAGGAGGGAAAGTTTATTTGGTGTCCATGGTTTCAGAGATCTCAGTCCATTGGTGGCCAACACCATTCCTCCAGGCTCAAGGCGAGGCAGAACTTCAGGGTGGAAGGGTGTGGCAGAGGATAGCAGCTCGGGACAGGCCACCAGAAAGCGGAGAGGGAGTCTCCTCACCATGGACAAAATACAAACCCCTCAGACACACTCCCAAGGACCCCCCTTCTGCAGCCACACCCTACTGCCTACAGTTACCACCCAGCTAATGCCCTTCAGCTGCACTCACTACCTCGCTGCCTACCTAGAGAGGCAAAGGAGAAATCTCCCCTTCCTTTGTCTGGGAGATCTCTTCTTCCCCTTCTTCTTCCACATCCCAGATGCTGTCAGCAAAGAAGGTTCTCGGTCCCAGACAGTCTCTCCTAGGCCTGGGAGGTCAATACCAGGTCAACCACCTACTTATTTGGGGTGCAGAATTTAAGGTGCTGCCAAATAGCTCAAGGATCAATATTAATTATAAATACAAAATGTTTTCTAAAATAAAAAGTAATGCCAAACGCCTCTGTTGGAAAAATTAATGCAGGGTTGTTGACCTATTGGAACCAGAGGCAAAAGGCAAATTCAGGAATTCTGATTCTGTACTACGTAGAAAGGGCGACTTCTCCCCCTCGGTTTACAGAGCCTAGGGCATAGGGCTTTTGTTTGTGGTGCTGGGAATGGAACCCAGGGCCTTGGGCCTGCTAGGAAAGTGCTCTATCACTGTCCACATTCCAGCCCAGTCCTGCACGCCTGAGCCCCACACCCCGTGGTGTGGACAGAACACCTAGAGGTGGAGCCTGAAGGGGTGCAGCCTGAGGAGTGGACCCTGCAGGGGTGGAGCCTGAGGGTGGGGCCTAAGCCTGTGGGCGCGTGCCCTCTCCAGAGATGGCCAGGTCAGGGACGAGAGTCACTAGTTAAACAGGGAAGTCCTAAATGGCTTACGGTGACTGCCCGCCTGGTGGCCCCTGGCCAGTCACCCACCCCTCTTCCGGGTTCTCTTAGCAGAGAGACAAGGAAGTAATTATACTTTTATTTTTTTTCTGTACAGAAATTGGAGAAAAGCCAAAAGTCAGGATTCTCTGAGCCAATTCCAGATTTATGGATTCCTAGAGAGCCCCTCATAGACCCGGGCTGCCTGGTGGCTCACCCCTCCACCCCTCTATCCACTCACCTGCGGGGCTGCGTCTTGCAAAAAGCCACTAAGCACTCTCCGCCATGTGTCCCCTTCTCCCGGAAAACAGCATCCTCTGTGCAGGGAAAACATGCCATTCTCAGTGCCTGGAACGTGCAGCGGGCACAGGGCAGTTCTGGTCACTTCTATGGTTATTTAACTAGCATTAGCATGTGTAATGGCGACAGTGAAGGTGGACGTCTGTATTCCTCTAGCTGAATCAACAGGTTCTATAGGTGTGCTTGTTAAACACCTCTGTGTGGACTCACTGTGCTGGGCTCTGAGAAGCTGCTGGTTTAGTCTGTCCCTACGTAGAATCACGGGCCACTCAATGACAGAACTTGTTCTGAAAAATGCACTGTTCACAGGTTTTGTTGTAGAAACATGGTCATCATCACTGACAGGGCACAGGTGTCATCTGCAGCAGAGCTAGGGGGAAACTGATAATGATCTGAGTTCAAAAGATTCACTTCCTGGGGATGCCCAAGCCTCAGTGTGAGGGATGCTCCTCTTATCTGTTTGACCTCCAAAATTAGTGACTTTTAATTTGACTAAGTGAATGGTGCTACAGGGTCTATTTAGCATTTCCTCTTTCTGTGCAAACCTTCTGCTTCTGTGGTTTTACCAGGATCTCATGACAGGTTTGTTGAAAAGCGCACAGGGTAGGGAAGCAACCTTCCCTGCTACAGATGAGGAGAGTTCACAGTGCCCAGGGAATTACTTTGTTCTCCCAGCCTTTGGTCCTACCGTGGTGGTCCCAAATATCTCACCTTGTATTTTAGTCAGCCCTTTTCACTGTTGTTACCAAAAGACCTGACATGAACAACTGTAGAGGAGGAAAAGTTTATTTGGTAGCCCACAGTTCCAGAGGTCTCAGTCCATAGACAGCCAGCTCCATTCCTCAGGGCTCCTGGTGAGGCAGGACGTCATGGTGGGAGAGCGTGGCAGAGAAACACAGCTCACATGATGACCAGAGAGCAGAGAGAGACTCCACTCACCAAATGCTTGGCCCCATTGCCCACCTCCTCCAGGCACATACCACCTGCCTTTAGTCTGGGTCCTGAGGGGTGGAGCCTGGGGGTGGGATCCCTCTCAGGGGATAAATCCGCTGATTGGGTTCAGGCTCTCATAACCCAACCATTTCATCTCTGGATCTTCTTGCATTTTCTCCTACAGGAGCTTTTGGGTGACATCTAATAGCTAAATCGTAAGGCCTTGAGGAACAGGGATGAAGGGTGGAGGGAGCCTGGGGCATTATTTTAGCCAGGGGATGAGGTGGGTGAAGGAGCACCCATTGCATCACCTGTAGAAGATTCCAGACAGAAGAGCCACAGTGCTGTGGTCCTTGGGTGTCCCAGGAATCACAGGGGCCCTGTGGCTGCAGAGGAGGGAGGGAGACTGAAGCAGGTCAGGTCAGGAAGGTAGTGAGCGCTAGATTTTTACTCTGAATGCAGTGGGAAGCCAGTTAGAGTTCCGTCGTGGCCATGTTTACTAGACATGAAAAAGCCTGAAGACTTAGAAAGCTGCTATGGAAGCTGCACTCCGAGTTCTTGTTGGCCCTCAGTTCTTGCTTAGCCACAGAAGGCAAATCATCTCTGGTAATAATTATCTGGACTCTGCCCAAGGCCTAGGGTTTGGGGTGGGCTCATACTTGTGGGACAGGTTCCCAGGTTTAGCCCTGGGTCCCCAGGGCCACCACAGGGGTCCTCTGACTCTCAGGATCTTCCTGATCGGCAGCCAACACTCTCTTTTTTCCCATAGAAAAATTTTCACAGCCATATATGAATTGTTTGGGAAGGTTTATCTTTTTTTTTTTCTCATTTTCTCCATAAAAAGAAAAGGGAAAAGGCTGAAAGATTTCGAAGCAGAATTTCTGAACCAGAAATGACCCTGAGTTCAAAGTCCTCAATCCCTCAGGGTACTGGAGCTGCAGCGTACTGGGTATCCCTCCTCCCTGTCTGTGCCTTGATAACGACTGAAAACTAGCTTGTGGCTGGGACCCTCTGTTCTCAAGGATGCTGCCTAGTATCTTCCTCCTGTCCTCTCTTCCTGGCCTGGAACAGCGGCTCGGGTTTCTGGAATTTTCTGGTCCATGAACTTCACAGCAGGTTAGACCCAGGTTCGACCAGGAGAGGCCACAGCAGGGCACTAGGCAAGAAAGGGTGAGCATCTAGGGAGAACTTCCCGTGTGCAGATTCAGGTAGGAGGGCTAGAGCCTGCAGCAGAGAAGGCAGGGAGCATCCAGTGAGCACAAGTGCAGCTCCTGCTAGGTACCAGAGACGATCCCAGATGTTCAGGGTGCACACTGAACCAGGCAGGGGCTCTGCCTTGGCAGTGCTTACAGACCTGTGGGAGATGGCTCCTGCTTCAGTCAGCTTTGGTATCACAGTGACCAAAAGACCTGACAAGAACCACTTAGAGGAGAAAAAGTTTATATGGGGCTCATGGCTTCAGCGGTCTCTGTCCACAGACAGCCAACTCCATCACCCTGGGCCCCACGTGAGGCAGACAACACAGGGGAAGTTTCCAGAAGAGGAAACTGCTCAGCTCAAGGCTCTGCTCAGCTCACAAAGGAGAGAGAGAGAGAGAGAGAGAGAGAGAGAGAGAGCGAGCATCAGAGCCACAGGGAAGGTGAACACTTTGGGGCCACACCCCCAGTGACCTCCTCCTGCAGCCATATCCCACCTGCCCGCAGTTACCAACCAGCCAGTCCATTCAAACTACAGCAGACTGATTAGGTCACATCTCATAATCTAATCATTTCACCCTGAATATTCCTGCATTCATAGCAGGGTACCCCTCATAACTAAACCATAGCAGTTCCGAAGCTGAGCTACTATCCCTGCCTTCCCAAGAAAATTTTCTGCTGTCACAACCAAGGGACCAAAATGCTCTACAAAAGACTTTGGTTGCAACCTTTCTGGTCCTCTCTTCCTTTCCTTTGCAAAGTCGGTTCAGCGATGAGAAGATCACGCTGCGGCCACCACTGAACAGATGTTCGTTGTGGACCTATTGTGTGCTCAGCACTGCTAACCACAGATGGCTTATTGCTATTCGTTTGATTATAAAAACCTCACATTAAAATAACTAATTGGTAGGTGCTACAGTTTGAGCCTGAAACGTCACCCAAAGGGTCATGTTTTAAGGACTTGGTTGTCAGCCTGTGGCAGTGGTGTTGGGAGGTGGTGGGAAATTTAGAAGGTAGGGTATGATTGAAGGAAGTTAGATCATTGGGAAGTGTGCCCTTGAAGGATTATTGGGATCCCAGACACTTTCTCTTTATCTTCTCATTCCCAGCCACCATAAACTGAAAAGCTCACTCTACCACTTGTTCCCCAACACAATATGACACTGCATCTCAGACTGAAAAGCCATGGGACTGAAGTGACCATGGTTAAAACTTATGAGCCAAAACCAGGTTTTTCCTTTTTGAAGTTAATTACCTCAGGTATTCCGTGATAGCAATGGAAAACTGACTCACATGGGAGTCCATTAGATTGAGACAGCTCCCTGGGTTCCCATGTCAGCAACTTAGTGTAAAAGGTCATATTCTGAGCCAATCAGAAATCATCAACTAACATCAGGGACTTTCCTTTGGAATGATCCAAATAAGACTACTGTTCTACTTTCACCAAATACTTTCTTTCCTCTGCTTCTATCAAAGTCTTCTCCCCAGGCCTCTTTGTTAAAGCCCTGAGCACTGATGGGTTGGAGTGGTCCAATTCATTGATCACTGTCTGCGCAATCTCGGTTTATGCAGGTGCACTCTACTGGGTTCACACAACCACGCAACACCTAAGGACACAAGTTGGGTCTGTACCTAACTGGAGTCTAACACTGAATTCAAAGGCAGGACTGGAAAAGCAGCAGCAGACTGAAGTGGCAGGCTGAGGCAGGGGTTTCCTTCTGGGACACCTTTTAGTGCCCTTGGGTTGGATCTCGTGCTGAACTCCAGTCTTGGCAAGAACACAGACAATCCCGAATCTGTGTCGTACAAAGAACATGGACTTTTGTTCTAGTTTGAACTCTCTTTTCACTGTCAAAGTCCTTCCTCCATGGGTCTTAAGTATACTAGTGCAGTGGCCTTGTCCCTTACACTTCAGTCATGTGTCCTTTCCAGAAGAGCTCCTGACTCTGAGTGTTGTGCATAATAAGGATTTGGTGGCTGGTGTATACATTTTACACCCTTCTGTTTATTTGTTCTTACCAACCTCAGGAGAACACAGCCATCAGTGTCCTCCTGGAAAGCAACCATTTGCTCTTCAGAAATGACATCATCTTCATTTTTTTTCTGTCCTACTGGTACATTTCCCCCCTTTCCTTCCAGACTTTTCTGTTTGGTTCCCTGTCTTCTTATTGGGGAAATCAACTGGAGGCTGCTTTTTATAACCTTTCTCATTCTGGTTGATTTAGCTATTATTGGACCATTTTTATTTCTTCCTAAAGTATTCAGATTTAATTACATGTTTTTTCTTCTGACTTTGGTTCAAGTGTGCTAATTACATGGTATTTAGTCTGTCTCAAGTTTATTATGAGACTTTTCATTGTCCCTCTATTTGCTAAATTGCAGAGAATTTGTATTTTTAGGCTTCTTTCCATTCATAGTGTCATTGCTTGAGGGACGCCAAAGAGATATTTAAAAGTAGGTTTGACTCAATATTTCCAACTCAGGTGTAAATTTCATCATATTGAATCGAAGCGGATTAACTCTGTTGTTGGCCAACTGTGAGCATTACTTTAATAAAGCCACCTTAGTACCAGAGCTTTCCTTTACAATCAATGGCTGCAAAGCCAGAAAAATGGAAAATTGTTTTATCCATAGCTTTTGATACCTTCAGTGTGGCTCCTGCTGAGGACATGGCTTTGCACATAAAGTTATCCATGTGGCTCAATGATGACCTGGTTCAGAATCTATGCCTCCTCTCTACCACTGAGGGTTTCTGATTTTGGGAGGCAGTTACTCTACAGCTGTTGCAAGGCCTTTGTTTCAGAATCCAGGGAGCCCCATCTGCCCACTGCTGCCCACCTTTCAGCCTCTTCACAGCTTATGAGAAGCTCTACCATAGAATGGCTAGGGGTGGGCCTACGTTTGCTTCTCTTCTTGGCTGACTCATTGTTCACTCGCTCCATCAGCATATCCTTGCCGGAGGACTGTCACCGTTGAGGATAGAACTGTGCCAAGAGCCACTAGGATTCTGCTGTGGTGGAGTTTACTCAAAAGTGATAGGAAGCACTCTGGTTCATCTGACCCATCCATCCTCTGTGCTCTCAGAAGTTTCACAGATGAACGTGTGCCATGTCCAGTGGTATGGTGGACTGGACCGTCCTTCCCCAGTTCCTCACACTGGGCTTTATTAGTGCTTCCCTTCTTGCTTTGCCATGTGACCGTGACACTCCTCCACCGGGGGTTAGAGTATGCTTCCCTACCCCTTGTTTGGACTTGCCCCAAGTCTCCCTTTGGCCTGTGAATGTTGATGAGGAGGAGGTCAGAGGGGCTTACAGATACCTGTAGAATCTGGCCTGCTGCCAGTGCTTCTGCCATTACCATGGGAACAGGCCCTGAGTAATTTCCGGTCCCAGAATAATCAAACACCTGTGGAACCAACTCAGATCCAACATGGAGCATAGTGACCATCCCAGAAGACCAAAGACAGAAACAGAACCACTCAGGAGAATCCAGCCTGGGTCAGCAGTTCTGCCAGGCCTGCAGATATGTGAGCATGGGAAAGAAGGTCTACCGCCAAAGCTGAGGGATGATTTGTTACAAAGCATTATGGAGGAAAGAGCTGACTAATAGATGTGGAAAAGAAAAATAAAGCAGAGTAAAGTTAGAATGTATCCATTGCAAGGAAAAAGGAAGAACATTATTTATTTTTTTGCACACAGCAATGTAGACTCTCTGGGTATGATGACATTTGAGCAGAAATTTATAGAACTCACTGCGGTTTGTCAGTTAACACAATAGACACTGAGTTATCTCATTTATTTTTCAAACTTTCAATGTGGTAGGTGCTTCTGATATCACCATTTTTAAAATAAGGAAATGGTCACATAGGTTTTCTGATTTGCCCCAAGTCTCATCTATAGTAAAAGGAAAGTTTGCATTATGTTCTATTTCAACCCCAGCTGGGTGTTCTCCAATGCACTTAGGGTACTAGCCACCCAGCTCCAATTTGGGGGAGCCTCTGTAACCTACACTTCTGACCAACTGTCTGTAAATTCAGTGGTTCTGACAACCCCCTGAGATTTCATAGTTTTCTGGAACAATTCACAGAACTTAGGAAAGCACTATACTTCCATTCATTGTTTCATCCTAAATGATCCAATGAGGAGGACCAGCCCAGTGGAAAGACACAGGGTCGGAGACAGAGCCACAAGGAAAGACATGGAGTTCTAAGGGTCGCAGAGCATCCCCTCTCTCCTCATGGAATCAGGGCGTTACTCTCCCAGCACATTTTTGTATGCATATGTAGGTTCCCTGAGCCTCAGTGTCCAGGGTTTTATCCAGGTCATTATGTAGTTGTGATTGGTTGACTCATTGGCCATGTGATGGAACTCACCCTTCAACCCCCTTCTTTTTACTGGAGGTCTGATGGCTTCCAGCCCCAATCCTATAGTCATGTGGTTAGTTTTTCTGGAGTCCAGTTTCATCCTACATTATCTAGGGGCTCAACGTGTGTCACTTCATTAGTGTAATAAATACTCCTCTATCACAAATTCCAAAATCTTGTAAAGCTCTGTGCCAGGAACATGTGAATGAAAATGTACTTATTAAAATTCCCTGAGCAGAATAAACAGTAATTAGATACAGCAAGAGAAAGATTTTATAAACTGGAAGAAAGTCTGAATAAATCATCCAGAAAGCACAATTGAGAGATAGTAAAATATAAATTAAATTTAAGATTCAGAAGAAAACCAAGAACTTCCCTCAAATGTCTAACCAGGAGTGACAAAGTGAAGTAAAAGAAGAAAAAGAGAAAGATAAGAGCAAAACTTGATGATATTGTGGCTAAGAATTTCTAGGAAAACAAAAAAAAAAAAACAAAAACAAATAAATAACAACAACAACAACAAAAAAACGTTAGTTTCCTTGACTTCTAGAAGTCTGGCTAATTTCAAATAGGATTTTTCCCCCCTTTGGTACTGGGGATTGAACTCAGAGGCACTCAACCACTGAGCCCCATCCCCAGCCCTACTTTGTATATTTTTTAGAGATAGGGTCTCACTGAGTTGCTTAGTGCCTTGTTTTTGCTGAAGCTGGCTTTGAACTTGAGATCCTCCTGCCTCAGACTCCTGAGCTGCTGGGATTAAAGGCATGTGCCACCATGCCCAGCTCAAATAGGATATTTTGAAAGACATCTGCATCTGAGTATAAGTTCTGGGATATCAAAAATAAAAATAAAAGTCATCCAGAGAAGGAAAAAATCAGACTATACAAAGAGATGTTACAAATAGACTGACAGCTGATTTCTCACGCTACAATGAAGCACAAAGATAGTGTAATATCTTCAAAGGATTGAAATTACTGACTTAGAAAGGACTAGAATGGAAAAGAATGCTAAGGCTATTAAAATAAAGTAACAAGAACAAAAAAATGAATTGTTTTCAAGAAACCTGTTGGAGGTGGCTTCAACTGGACAAATGGATTAAAGGACAGGTAACTCTCACCTGTAGCTCTAAGATTTTCATGTGGATTGTCTCATTGATGGTCCTGCTATTGTCAGAAACTGGAAGTCAGGGAGAGCTGAATTAGAGGAAAAGATAATAATTATTATTTAGGGATTTTAAAATTTATTTTTTTATTTTTTAATTTTAATTTTTTATTTGTTTTAATTATTTAGGGATTTCTTGTTATTACTCCTATTTCTGATTGTAATGTAAAACAGGACCTGGATAATATGTATAAGTGCTCATTTCAGTAACTGTAAATTTCTATAGGTTGAAGTATGTCACTATTTAAAAAAAAAAATAGAGTGATATGTGTCCCTGGAACAAAATTAAGAAATTGTCAAAATATACCCTAAAGGAAATTTCCACCACTTATGACTAAAGGGTTAACTACTGCTAAGACTTTGTGGTTTGGGGTTTTGAATACCTCAATGTTCGATACCAGTAGAACACCCAGGCAAGTGTTTGGAAGTATGAGACAAGTGTAAATCCTGATGAATTTTTGATGGTTGGCTGAATGTTTGTTTAATCTTTGATTAAGACTTTTGCACTTCAAGCAGAAGAGAGGGGAAGCATAAAATGATGTTCTCAGCACTTTTCCCCCATACTCTGTGCCCACTGGGGTGAACTGGGATTGACAAGGCAAAAGTCAGGCATGAATGTATTAACCTTGTTTCCTTGGGAACCACCAAGTCGAGGGGAAAATGCCGGTCACACTTATCAGCCTGCTACGTGTAAGGCAATTAGTTCCAGGATTTGTGAGATGACAGTTCTATTTTTGAGCACTCTCTTATCAATTAGGAGAAAAAAATATCTGACACGCGGAGATGTCTCAGCAGTTTCGGTTGCGACTCAGTTTATAAGCAACAGGAAGGCAAGTTCAAATTGCCTCGTGCAAAGATCATTTTAATTTGTTTCTCTCCGTGGAGGGTCTTGATGGATTAGCTCAAGGTTGGGTTACAAGCGGGAAGTGAAGAGTCTGAGGCTTAGCTTTTGCTCCTTGGAATGAAAACAGACTGTGGCAGACATCTGCTTGATCCTCAAAGGCAGTACACGCAGTTCTTTAGCAGTTTGCTCTGGAAATTAATAGTGGTGTGGATTGTGAAGTCATTCTTTCCAGTTAAACATACTGGTTTGGGCAAGAATAATACAAATAATCACTGCCATGGTAGGTATTTACCATATTTACCATGCCAGGCGCTATGCTAAACACCTACTCCATTTTGTCATCTGTTCAGCCCAAAAAGTCCTGGGGACAGAGGGAGGTCATGACGGGTTGGCCTTGGGTCTAGGTATCATCAAAGGAAGCTACGACATTTACAAAGAACTTAGAAACTAAAACGTCCCATGGATATGTATTATAGACGTTATCTACAAATTTGTAAAATACTTAGGTCTGTTTCACATTAAGAAAACTGAAGCTTGAGGATCTAAAAGCTGCAGAGTTAGTTAAGGAAGGAGCAAAACTTGAGCCCAGCTCTGTCTGTTTGCAAGCCACACTCAATCGCCATCACTCTCGCTGCTCAGAGCATGAGCCAGGACCCCCAGTATGGGCTTTCGCTGGGGCTTGGATCTGATTCTGCATTGGAACCTTCCCCCAAGGGGTCCTGAGGAAGGTATGAGATACAGGACTCTACACCTTTGCCATCACTGCCCTGGCCACAGGGCAGGTACAGGGGTGGTACAAAGGACCAAGTGAGTAGAAAGATGGAGAAGGCCTGGGGTCTTAGGGCACGGATGGTCAGGAAAATCTACCCAAAGAAAGCGAACCTGGAGGGAATAGTTAGGATCCAAACCTATTAGCACCTTACACATCTTTATAAGACATCCCCATTGCCTATCACCCAGCGTCTCCAGGCACAGGGACCACTAATGACTCCACATTGCCCCAGGATCCTTTCTTTCTTGGGGTTCCCCATTTGTCCATGACCACGACCCTGGTGACTGCCTCTCTTGGAAGCAGAGTCAGGTTGTGAAGACAGCTCAGGCCACCCAGGACTTCATGTTGGCACAGAGGTGTGTCTGCACTGCAGCCTCAAATCCTGTTGGAGGTAGGTGTGGTGACACAGGTCATTTATTCACCCATTCGTGTCTCTCAAAGCAGCCTGTGGTCAAAATTGGGGCGGGGGGGGACTGTCTCCAATGGCAGTGCTTTCTGTTTAGACACTATCTTGGATCATTCTGGATGCTACTAGGGCATACTGTAGACTCGGCAGCTTATTAACAGCAGAAATGGATTTCTCACACTCTGGAAACTGGAAGTCCAAGATCAAGGCTTAGCAGATTGGTTTCTGGGTAAAAGCCCACTTTCTGGTGGGTGGGTGGTGGCTTCCTGCTGTGTCCTCAAGTGGGGGAAGGGCTGTAAGAGCTCCCTGGGGTCTCTTTTATATAAAAAAGGACACTGGTCCCACTGGTGAAGGCTCCACCCTCAGGACCTGATCACATCCCGAGGCCCACCTTCTGCAGTCATCACGGTGGGGGTGAGGGTTTCAGCATATGAATCTGGGCTGGGGGTAGGGGCAGGCTTCGCACACATTCAGACTGTAAAAGTCTCAGACAACAATTTAAGTCTGTCTGCTAAAATCAGGACATTTTTAAAAGCAGCTTTTAACAGATTTCTCTGCAGTCGGTCCCCATCTGGCATTCGCTCTGTGCTTATTTACAAAAGAGATAGTGGTGCCATTATTGATGCCAGCTAAATCTTAGAAGGTCAGATCTAAGGCCTCACCTCATTTCCACAGTGCCTGCCCTCCATCTGGCCTCCCCTGGCCACCCGTTCTCTCAGAAGTGTTGCGATGCCCCCTCTGAAGCCTCTCCCACCCCAAACAACTGACCCCCATAGCCTTCCAAACAGCAAGAGAGCCAGCCCCTCCATCAGCCTCAGTTCCTGCCTTGCTCTCCTTGGTCACTCACCCACACCTGCCGTTTCCCTATTTATCATTCTATCTATCTGCCCGCTCTCTACCTCCCTGGGACTTCAGTCAGTGCAGGGACTTCGGCAATCTGATTCACCACCGGGTCCCCAGCATTTAAAATCGTGTCTAGCACAATAAACAGAGTTTGAATAAATAAGTGGGTATGTAAATAACAGAAACCTAAAAGAGGGTGCTGAAAACTCGGGAATCTCGTGAGTGTTGTCTAGAGACTGGAGCATCGAAGCTCCCACCCTGTCGGGAAGGACACAGGATGACAAGGACACATCTCTGGCCTGGAGGTTGGAGGGGGCCTTATTAAATCAAGGCAGGTGGGAAGGGAAGGGAAACACAGATAGCAGCCATCCAGGGAGGGACCAGGGTGTCCCAGGAAGGCTCCTCCTCTGAGCTCAGTGGAGGCACACCCACCCTGCACAGCCCGGAGGCACGCCTCATCAGCCCAGAATGGAACTGCTACAGACCTTGAATGCCTGCTTCAGGGGCAAGTTCTGGGCCTGTCTCCCTCAAAATCTGCCTTAGCACAGAGTCTTGGGAGATGTGTTGGGGAGGCACGTGTCAAATGTGACATGGAAACCCCAAGTTCACCAAGTTGATAGGTTTCTTCCTGGCAGGACTTCTCAGCAGCAGCAGCAGCAGCTAATTCAGACGGTAACTGGTCCTATGTTTGTGGCCTAAAGAGAAAAGGATGGCAGAAGAGAGATCGGGACACAGTCAACAGGCACTGGCTATGACTTAGGAGGGAGTGTGGCGTGGACGCCACCCTGATTCCTAGGCTCTCTGGCTCTCCATGGTGGGGCCATTTGCTGAGGGGCTCCTGTCTAGAGGGGAAGAGCAGGGATTTGGTTTGGGCATATTGAGGGAGGAGAGATTTTGAGAGATGCCAGAGGACAATATGAGCAGTGGAACCTGAACTCGGCATGGACCCCAGGGTGGAGCACGGTTCTGTAGAACACCAGCCGGCGAGTGCTGAGCCAGGGAGACAACTAAAGGACATTTCCTGCACTCTGAGTTTTCAGAGAATTGGGGATGGTTCAGGAGTCTCCAGGGGCTCCGAGTGCACCTGGGGAATCCCAATGCAGGAAGCCATCTCTATAGGGGGCAGTTTGGGGACTCCAGAGCTGTCATTTCTCCATGCCCCAACCCAACTTAGCTTCTTGGCCCTTTAGGCAAATTACAAACTTGAGCTTCAGAATTCAGCGTAAGTACAAAACGTACACATTGGACTATTTTCAAAGGAGGAATGGCAAAGAAATGCCATCTCCCCTGCCAGCTCTCTCAGTGAGGCCTGGTGAGTCATGAAGACTTCAGAGACACACCCAGGTTGATTAGCAATGCCTTCTGAGATCAGAGAATGAACTAGTGGAAACATTCATGCTGCACATTTGCCCTTCTGGATTTAAGCCTTGTCAGAGATCTTCAGCCAAGCCATCGGGCACATTCCCTATGATGGAAGCAAGCAAAATAATAATGAATGAATAATACGTAAAGCTATGGCACAAGCTAAGAAGAAAAATAAAGCTAGGTAATAGATTACACAGTATGGAAGAAGCACCAGTCAAGAATGGTCCTTCTTATCCTGTGACTGTAGAGTGAAGAAGTGACAAAGTGAACTTTGTAGGTATCTGGAGGAGGAGTCCTCCAAGCACTGGACACAGCTCATGCAAAGGCCCTGAGGCAAGAGGGTGGTAGAGATTTCAATGTGCTTTGGGAAGTAGTGAGGCTGCAGGGAGTGAGGGGTAGATGCGAGCAAACCGTGGCTGAAGGTTTGAGTGGTGTTGTTCCATCTAAGACCTCAAGGCTTTGGTAAAGAAAAGTTTGTTCTGATTAAAATTAGAAAAGGGGTTTTATCAAAATAAGAAGCTATGTCACTTACATTTTTAAAAAATCACCCTGATAACCAGGTAGAGGGGTGGGGTTGGGGACAGGGAGTTACTGCAACACGATCAAAATGATTGTGAGTGGATCTAGGGTGAGGGAGGTAAGAATCAGTGACGTGGTCTTGGATATGTATTAAAAGTACAGTGAGCAGGATTTGCTGATGAGTTTGATGTGAGGTGTAAAAGAAAGAGAAGTAAAGGGATCCTGAAAGAGTTTTGGATTAGGACACTGGAAAACCATAGTTGCCATCTGCTGGGACAGAAAAATCTGGAAGCAGAGTTGGGTTTGGATGGAGTGAAGAGTGAGTTTGAGATGGTGACACATCCTAACAGAGGTGTCGATGACATGCTTGTTAAATAGAGCCATGCATTGCTTACTGAGGATTGTACAGCCGGGGAAGTGTATCATTAGGTGACTCTAAAGGGCACTTACACAAACCTAAGTAATACCTGTCAGTCACCCCATGTGGCCTCTTGATGCAATCAAGAGATGTGTTAAACACAAGTGGCTAAAGCTGTGGCCCCGTAATGCAGCATCCTGTTTTACAGTAAGAAAAATTCTAATGAGTAAGAGTACACTTTAAAATAACAACCAATAATAGGATATCATAATAGACACACAAACCAGTAAGTTGTTATTTACAATCCTAATCAAGAATGATGTAATGTATGTGATTTGACGTGCCACTGTATGTCCTTCATGTGACAGGCAGTGCAGTTGGTTTGGTTACACCAGCATCAGCACAAACATGTGAGTTTTTGTGCTATGACATTAGGGTGGCTGCAACATCTCTAGGTGATAGAAAATTTTCAGTTCCATTATAACTGATGGTACTACCATCATCACACATGTATTTCATCATCAACCAAAAGTCATTATGTGGCACATGGCTGTATAAGTAGCAGAGTTCAGGGAAGAAGTCTCAATCCAGAAGATTTAAACAACCCAGAACTGCTCAGCACACAAATGCCCTTAAATATGCAGAGATTATATTCTCCAAAGAATTACCAGTTGTATTCCCAGTGGCTCAGGAGGCTGAGGCAGGAGGATCGTGAGTTCAAAGCCAGCCTCAGCAATGGTGAGGCCTTAAGCAACTCAGTGAGACCCTGTCTCTAAATAAAGTACAAAATAGGACTGGGAATGTGGCTCAGTGGTCGAGTGCCCCTGAGTCCAATCCCAAGTACCAAAAAAAAAAAAAAAAAAAAAAGAATTACCATTTTTAAAGTCCCTTAAGGATGCAACAGTGAGGAGGCCTAAGGGCTGAACCATCTTATTTCCACATTCAGAGACTGAGAAGTGAGGTGGATATAATGGGGGGATGGAGAAGAAGAGCTCCGTGATGTAGAAGGAAGCCCAGAGACACTGGGGGACCAGAGGCCACACAAAGAAAGAAGGGATTGACCCATTGTGTTCAATCTACAGCCAGATCACTTGGGACAAGGGCTGAGCAGTGACCACTGGGCTGGGTGACATGGAGGGTGGTGTGGGAGGAGGTCTTTCCCACTAGCAAGATAATTCTAAGATAACAAAGTAACCGATTAAATACAAGACTGCCCTTATCATCAGTGTGGTGGCATTTCTAAACAACGTCAATGAAAGACATGTGTAGTTGGTCTAGAATCAAACATTGTTATAGTTGGCCTTGAGGATGAATAATATACATGAAGACTTTAAATGAGCACGTTGGTGTTATTTTCTCTTAATAAACATGGTATCCTCCAGAGACTTCCAGCTATATAGTTGTCCCCACCCCATGCATACTCAACAACATGGTTTGTGCCTGGAGTCACTTGGAACTTCCCCAGATCCTTTCATCTCAGCTCGTGGTCTCCAGATCCTGTGGGACTGCAGATCCCAACATTTGAATAGATTTTTTTTTCCCCATGGACAATAATGGCAGAGATTGTCAAAACAAAGACGGAGAACTGAAGTCACTCCTGAAGTCATTCATTCTGTGTCATCAGCAGAGGTTTTTATTTGTGCTTCAAATTTACAATACACTGGAGTGCAAACTGCAGGGTGAAATATTTTGGTTGGACACGTGGAAACTTCAGTTGTGAGATCTACCGAATTGGAAAGCCTTTGACGTGGAAATTTAATCTTCTTTCAGGTTGGCAATTGCTTTATAAACTAGAGAATGAATCAAGAGAACAAAGATCCCTGACTATAATTGTGATGCATAGGGTGCCTGGGTGTGAAATATGCTAGGGATGCCAGTCTGTGGGGTCATCAGGCAACCTCCCGAAAAGAACAGCTTGCTAAATGGTAGGGATGAGAACAGGATTGGAGTCGAGAGAGAATGAAAAAAGAGAAAGAAGTATTAAGAAATAGAGGCAGCTCTTAGAAGGAACCTGGTTCTGCTGTAGAAGAAGGTACTGAGAAGAAGGTACTGAGAAGAAGGTACTGGCGGGTCCTGGGAAGCTGTCCAACAAAGTGATGAGTACTATGTGCTGGTGGGAGGGTCCAGGGGTGAAGTAACTAAACCAGAGTCAGAGAAGAAATGGGCTGGACAGTTCAGGACCAAGGACAGTTCTCTGTGGGACAGAGGGGAGGGTGGTGGTTTTGGAGGTAGCTCTATTCCGTTGCTTCTGCAGACTCTGTTAAGTAGGACACAAGACATCCAGCAAAGGGGTGGGGAGAAGATATTAACTAGTCATTTAGGAAAGAGGGAGGCTGAGCTGTCCAGGAAAATCTAGATGGCTGTGGTCAGAGGACTCCCCGGAAGTTCCGTCCATGAACTTAGGGGAAGTGCAAGCAGCATTCTGATACATCCTGGTTCCGCCACTCACCAACCATGGCACTCGGCTGAGTTCCAGAGCCTCTATGAGTCTCAGTTTCCTCATCTGTAGGTGGAGGAACCCTAGTACATAACTCTTTTCTGGGAATTCAGTGAGATCAGTAAGACACAGGATCTCACCCACACAAATGCTGTCTCTCTTTTCAAAATGCAGGTCTCTAAGACACTGGCACCATAGGAAACTAACCTCTGATTTGTTGCTGCTGGAACCCAGTACCCCTCCCCGCAATGCCCACCGTGCTCCCCCAGCCATCTGCATTGACGTAGAAATGCATTCCCCTAATGGTCGAAAATAGTCACCCATCTCTAGTTTGCCTGTAGCCTGCCTCCTGACCCAGCAACCAGCACACCTCAGTTGGAGAAAAAGATGCCTTTGTTTTCCAGGTGCGTCAGAAAATTTCACCCAGGCCAGCTTCTCCAGCTTCCTTATGATATGATCTAATAGGAGAATGGGCTTGGAGTGAGATCTAATCCCAACTCATAGTGCTCCAACTTAGGGAACATTCATCAAATTTTGGAGCTTCAGTTCAACAACCAGTGTGTGACTTGTGACTTTAAGCTTTAGTTACTTCCCTGCAAAGCAGGTTAATTGATCATCCCTACCTTAGCAGACACACGGTAGTCATTGTAATAATTACATGAAATAATATAGGGAAGGAGCCTTTTCTGCATGTGGCACATAGAGATCATAACTGGTATTAGTTTCTTCTCTCAAAAAATGTCATTAAAAATTGTGGTAAAAAAAATAACAAAATTTGCCACATTGGTAGTTTTTTTAAGCTCCAAGGTACGAAGTACATTCACCATGTTGTTCAACAGATGTCTAGAACTGTTCATTTTGTAAAACCTCAACTTCTTACCAATTAAATGATGACTCCCCATTCTGGCCTCCCCAGCCTCTGTCAAATGCCTTCTGCATTACAAATTTGACACTGGATGCTAGGTAGGTACATAAGTAGAATCACACAGTGTTTTTCTTTTTGTGACTGGCTTATTTCACTCAGTGCAATGTCCTTAAGGTTTATCAATGTTTTAACACATGTCAAAATGTCCTTCCTTCCAAAGCCTGAATGAGATTTAACTATATGTGTAGACCGTATTTTATACATTCAATCACATATCATTGGACGTTTGGGTTGCTTCCATTTTTTGTCTACTGTGAATAATGCTGTTACTAACATACACATGGAACTGTCTTTTCAAGACCCTCCTTTCAATCCTGTTAAGTATATATATATATATATAGTAGTGGGATTGATGGGTCATATAATAATGCTATTTTAATTTTTTTTTTTTTTGGTACTAAGGATTGAACCCAGGGACGTTTAACCACTGAGCCACATCCCCCAACCCTTTTTAGTTTTTTATTTTGAGACAGACTCTCACTGAGTTGCTAAGGCTGGCT
The DNA here is from genome assembly GCF_045843805.1 of Urocitellus parryii. Taxonomy (NCBI): domain Eukaryota; kingdom Metazoa; phylum Chordata; class Mammalia; order Rodentia; family Sciuridae; genus Urocitellus; species Urocitellus parryii. The sequence continues at coordinate 9,025,526 of NC_135542.1, forward strand.
TTGAACTTAATGATTCTCCTGCCTCAGCCTCCAGAAATACTAGAATTACAGGCATGTGCCACCACACCAGGCCTGTTTTTAATTTTTGAGAAACCTCCATACTGTTTTCCATAGCAGCTGTATTATTTTCATTCCCACCTACAGTGCACAAGGATTCCAATTTCTCTGCATCCTCACCCACTTTTCTTCTTTTCTGATGGTGATTTTATTTCTGTAATGGACAACCTAATGGATAGGGAGTAGTTTTGATTAGAGTTTCTCTGAGGATTAGTGATATGGAGCATCTTTTCATGTGCCTTCTGCCTGTTTGTGTATCTTCTTTGGAGATGTGTCTATGCCAGTTCTTTGCCCATTTTCAAATGAAGTTCTTTGGTTTTTGTAGTTGAGTAATAAGAGTTCTTGATATGATCTCTGTCTTAACACCTGGATAGAGGTAAAGTTAGCAAACACTCTCTCCCATTCTGTGGACTGCCTTTTCACTCTGTTGATTGTTTCTTTTCTGCAAGTTTTTAAGTTTGTTATCAGCTCTCACTTGCATTGTCTGTGATGTTGGTGTCATATCCAAGTGATCATTGCCAAATCCAATGTCGTGAAGCCTCCCTATAGTATCTTCTGAGAATTTTATAGTTTTAGGTCTTGCACTTTGTATTAGTCAGGGTTCTCTAGGGGAACAGAATCAACAGGAAGTATAATTACAAAAAGGGGATTAATCAGGTGGGCTTAAGAGACCAGAAGCTGGATAGTTCACAATGGCCATGTGCAGGCTGGAGAGCTGGGAGAACCAGTAGCTACAGTCTAAGAAGTTGAAGCCCCAGAACAAGAGGGATCAATGGTGCTACCCTAGTCTGAAATCAAAGGCTTCTGCAGAATCACTGGCAGAGTCCACTTTGGAAGAATGAAGTAGCAAGAGTCTGATATCCTCAGATGATAGCAATAATCAAGAACCCATTCAAGAAGAATCGTGCTTGCATCTGCTGCAGCTTCCTTGTTCTTCCAACTTTTGTCCCATCCAAGCCATCATCCTATTGGACAATACTACCCATGCTTAGGGAGGGTCTCCATTTCAGTTGGCTATCTCACGTGCCAATCATTCCTAGACACACCCTCATTGACACACCTAGAAGTCTCTTTATCCTTGACACATCTTAATCCAATCAAGTTGACAATTCAAATTAACCTTTACATGCTTAAATATTTAGGTAGCAGTCACTGTTAATATTGTCATTATTATTACTGCTGCTGCTGCTGCCCACTAAAGGCTCCTGCCACTGAGAGGGAAATTTAAGAGCTTTCTATAATGTGTTGTGATCTAATAAATTCCAATTGTGTTCACTCAGATACAAATCTGTCTACTGCCAGGTGTGTGCTGCCTGTAATCCTAGTGGCTCAGAAGCCTGAGACAAGAGGATCACAATTTCAAGGCCAACCTCAGCAACTTAGCAAGATCCTGCCTCAAAATAAAAATAAAAAAGGGCTGGGGATGTAACTCGGTGGTTAAGTGACCCTGGGGTCAACCCTTGGTACAAAAAAAAAAAAAAGAATCTGTCTACTAGCCTCATTAGTAGGAAGACATGATGCGTTCTCTGAAACACACTTTAAACACACTTTACGGCTCTCTGCTCACAAGGCCACCCCTCTGCCCCTTGCGGGCTCTTCTCCAGCTGGAGTGAATCATTGTTTCCATTTGCTCCTAACCCTCTGCCCACTTGCAGCTGGGCTTCCTCTCCTGTCGCTCACAGAGGCGCCACGGTTCTCCCTGGCGGTTTCGAGGGCAGCCCCATGTGGCAGGTGACCACAATGCGAGGGCTCTGCAGCAGACACAAACTGAGGATGTGACTCCTGCGGGGATCACGCCCGGCCTTCCAGAGCAGTCAGTCAGGGTGGAGCAGAGCCCCTCTGTGAAGTCTCTGGCCAGGGAAAACAGTCTTTTCAGCTGAGCACCCCCACGCCACAACGCCAGCACCAGGTGCTTCCCCTGGTGACTTGAGGAGTCTGTGTGGACCAGAGGGACCAAGCACCTGTCCTGTCTGATTGTCTCCCACCTGAATCACAGCCTCAGCCTTTCCCTTTCCCGACGCCCTCCACAGGCCAGGGCTTACCTGCAGAGGATGGAGATGTCCCTCACATTCTAGATGAGAAACGGCGAAGAGCTCAGCTCAGCGAATCAGAATCCAGGAAGGAGGCAGCCTGCTGGGCTGGGTGACCTCACAGGCAGAGACTTCAGAGAACGGTTGAGCCAAGGCGCGCTCCGGAGCCCCTGCCCTCTGGGGGCTTCACGGGACGTCAGTTCACTGCTGTCCACTTCTCCTGTAGAGCAGGACTGAGAAGGGCTCCAGGTTGGGAGATCAGAGGACACTCCCTCCAGGAGCAATCCCCAGTGCCCAAGAAACTCAGTGGAGAGCTTGTTCACTTGGTGACCTCCCCCAGGAGCCTGTGCCCTCCTGAACGTCTTCCTTGAGGGCCTCTTTGAAGGCTGCAGTTTCCCGGTCATCCTAGCTCTGTACCCCAGAACACAGTGTCTGCTTCCCCCAAAGGCCCCCAACACAAACCATCCATTAAACGCCTCGGTTTACTCGACTTTTCTTCATATCTCTATGTATTTGTGAATTGTCACTTTCTTTCCCCTGGCCTGCAAGCTTTGGGAGAGCAAGACCAGCTTTTTCACTTTTCCTTTTTCCCCACGGCTCAGGGCCTAGAGAGGCCTTGGATTCATGATTTTGTTGGGTGATGAATCGGCCGATTTTTCTTTGTGTGTGTGTGTGTGTGTGTGTGTGTGTGTGGTCCTGGGGATTGAACCCAGGGCTTTGTGCACGTGAGGCAAGCACTCTACCCACTGAGCTACCCCACAGCCCCATTGAATGGGCCAATGGGAAGACACGTGACCTTGAACCTTTCAGACCGCCTCCCATCTCTTAGAACTTTTTGAGTCCCTCTACTCAGATGTTAACCTGACGGCACCCCCCACCCTCACCAACATGCAACCCTGGGGGAGTAGAAATGATATTAGACGTCCCCTCTGCCCCCCCTCACTGTGACCACCTTCTTCCTAGCTGCAGTGACACCTCTGTGACTCAGTCATGGTTTCATGGTTCTTCAGAAAAACAGAACCAACACACACACATACAGAGAAGGGTGGGGGGCACTAGGTAAAGTAATTGGCTCATGAATCAGTGGGGGACTGGCAAGTCTGAGCTCCAGGGCAGGCCACCAGGCCAAGAACCCAGAGAGGGCTGATGTCCTAAGTCAACGCCCTCTAGGGACCTGGGTCTTTTTCTCTTACGGTCTTCAATGGATTGCCCCCCCACACACATTGGTTATCTGCTTGACTTCAAAATCTACTAAATTAAATGTTAATCTCACCTAAAATACACCTTTATGGTATCATCTAGACTGGTATGGCACTAACCCTCTGGGTATCGTGGCCTGGCCAAGCCGACCCTCACACCCATTTGGTCAGTAGGAGGGAAGGAAGACCCACAGCACCCGTTTGACTCCTTCTGGTACAACCCACCCTCCTTTCACCACACCTCACCCCCAGGGGGGAAGAGCCCAAGTGGACCCTTGGTTTTCCTCATTTTCACAAATTTCTTATAGAAACTCTCCCAAAGTCCGACCCCAAGATTTTCTCTGGGGGAACACAAACCGTCTTTCCTTTAAAACCTGATGTGTGTTTTGTGCATGTTTTATATTAAATGTTTGGAGAGATGCAAAAACTCTCTGGCCTGGTTTTTATTAGCTTCCTCAAAAGTATGGGTTCAAGCGGTTTTGAACAAAGGCGCGGGGTATTGGATTTCCCCGGGTCCAGCTGGCCTCGCCTCCCCCTCTCATTTCCTGCCCTCTTGCAGCAGGAAATAGAGAACACACACACTGTCCTGGCCGGCTGCTCCCAGGCACATGGCCATCAGATAAGCAGAATGACTCTGGAAGCCAGCAGGCAACAAGGCAGGCGTGATGCACCCCTTAATGACTTCCTCAGACTGCCACCCTCACTCTCCGCCTGCCTCTCGAGGGTGGTGCTGCACACAGAAGCTCACATTCTATGTAAAAGAAAAATAAACATGACAAATGCAAAAAAGTGCAACTGAGAGCGTAATGGTGTTTAAAGTCCCTCTTTCCCCCTGTTGCGGGGACTAAAAGGGCCTGATAAGAACGACTCTAGAGGAGGAAAGGTTTACTGAGGGCTCACAGCTTCCGAGGTCTCCGTCCAGAGAAGCCTGGTTCCCCGATCCTCGGGGCTGGGGGTGAGGCAGAACATCATGTGGCAGAGGGAAGCAGCTCACAGGATGATCGGGGAACAGAGAGAGAGAAACTGCACTTGCCAGATACAGATATATACCCCAAAGCCACGTTCCCCAAACCCACCTCCTGCAGCCACCCCCACTTCAGGTCACTTCAGGGACCGCTCAGTTCATCCCTATCGGGGGATTAATTCACTGACTGCGTTAAGACTCTTATAACCCATCGTGTCTCCTCTGAACCTTCTGGCATTGTCTCACATGTGAGCTTTGGGGGGACACCTCACAGCCAAACCCTAACACCCCTCGGTCACAGAGGCTCTGACTCTTCATTCTTAATCTCAGGCCTATGACCCAGGCTGCCCTGGGTTTTGTGACAGTGGCCTGATCCTTTCCCCTCATCCCCCCCCTCAGGTAAAGCCTTCTGGAAGGTTGCTGACGTCCCTGCCTGTCCATAGAGTCACCCTTCCTACTCAGGGCCATTATGGGGGTGCTCCCAGGGGCACTCTGTATGAGAACCAGACTTGAGAGTTGACCTCTGAGTTTTGCTGGTGTTCAAACGGAGACGCTATTGCCCCTCTCACAGGTCAGTGAACTGAGACTCAGAAAGATTAGGTGCCTCGACGGGTGCTACCGGCAGGCAGGGGCCGGGCAAGGGCCAGGACTCAGGTGGCCTGTCCCCAATGCCCCGCAGTCACCACGGTGCTGGGGCAGGAGTGGGAACACTGTCCAGCTCCACGTTTTTCTTCTTTCTTCTCCCTGCAACTTCTGGTCTCAGGGGCTGACGTGTTCTGCCCCCTTCCCCTCGGCCCGGGATAGTTTGATTCTAGGAAGAATGCACAAAGGGATTCATCCTGAGGTGTGAAGATCTGCTATCTATCATGCAGTTCTTCTCCTCTGGGTATTAAGGGCTCGGTTCAAACCCCTGTGCCTGGCCCAGACCCAGAGAATGACCCCAGAACCATGGTGTTCTGAGTGACCAGGGGTAGAGGTGTGGTGAAATTTGGGGGAAAGGCATTTGCGTGGGTGAAGCCATTTATTTTTATCTGGGGGCACGCAGGTACCTTCCTGAGTCCCCCAGGATGCCTCGCCCGGGAGGATGCTCTGCTCATGAACTTGGTTGTTAGCTGTTCTTGGAGAGAGAAGCAATCCTGGCGGAGGTCAGGGGTCTCTTCTTTCTGCCTTGGAGTCAGGAATGCTGCATGGTTTCTGTCTGTCCACAGGGTCTGGCAGATCAGAGGGGCCCGGGGAATCTTCAGAGCATTGATTCAATAAGCGGGGTTATTTGTTCATTCAACCCAAGATCATCGAGGACCTGGGATATGTCAAACATGCAGCTGAGGGCTGAGGGCCCTGGGATGGAAAGGTTGACCCAATCCCTGCCCTAATAGAGCCAGCGGCAGGAAGGAGACACCAACCAGGGAACTGTAGAACAGTGTTCGCACGACCTACGGCAGGTGACTTACCCCTGCCTAGGAGTCGAGGAAAGCTGGCTTGCTGAGTACCAGGGCAACAAGGAGCTTCAGGGAACCTCCTGTGCAAAGGACCCGAGGCCCCTGAGAGCTGTGCGTTGGAGATTCACCATGTGGCTAGAGGATGCTGCAAATGGGAAGAAGGCAGAGAGGAACCTAGGTGGGCAGGTCAGATCCTGAAAAGTTTTGTCTGCTAAGTGTTTCTCAAACTCATCTCCACCATACTCATTAGTAAGTAATATATCTTACATCAAACTCAGGACACACACACACACACACACACACACACACACACACACACGGAAGAATAGCCACAAACAGGTCTGACTCTGACAATCAGGTCTAACTCACACCTGTTTGTGAGTCAGAACCAGGCTCACCCTTACAATGCACGAAAGATGCTATTTCTCTTTTATCTTATCTTTTCAGTGCTGGTTGTGACTGAATAAATTGACTTTGCAAGCTTCTAACAAGTGTTCTCCACCTTTGTAAGTCCCTGTGTGGAGCCTGAACTTGATCCTGAGATTAGCTGGTAGCTATCCATGGGTCTCTTTTCCTCTGTGACATGATTGACACTCTCGTGGCCGCAGTGGGTAAATGATGGTGGGCACTTAAAGGGGCACCCTGAGGGGCCTGTGGGTTGCCCGTGGAGAGGTGACCACACCCCAAACACGCGCATTAGCAGCATGGATGGAAGAAGGGGATTGATTTTTTTGAGACTCTTAAGACAAAGAAGAGATGTTTGTTTAGAGGCATGGGGTGGGGGGAGGTGCAGTCCAGGATTCTGCTGTTGTAACTGGAACAGCAATGGCGCAGGCTGCTGAGACCCAGAGTTATTGGGGAGAGTACCATTTGGGGGTGAAGGTGCTAAATATTTGGGGGCATGTTGGGCACAAAAGTCCACGAGTTAATATTCCACGGACTTTGGAACTCAAGAGAGGGGATTGGTTGGTGGCGTTGAGACAGAGTAGCATCCTTCTGGAACTTGAAATAGAAGCCATCTACTTGGGAAAACATGGGGGAAACGCAGACGGACCCTGGGACTCTTCTACTTCCTTCTCCAGAGTGATCTCTGAATCCAAGAAAAAATCCAGGCATCATTTTCCAAATACTCAGGCCTTCAGATGCTGTGGCTCCGAGGAGGTTAACACAGAACAGGTGGGAGTTAGACCTGATTGTCAAACATTGTCTCAAGAAATCTGACCCGAGCTTTCATGAGGGCAAATGAACCCCTTCTCCAGGCTGAATCTGGGGCGAGCCCACATGGAAATTACCAACCTGGAGGCCGGTTCACCCTGTGGCTCGACCGTGGACTTCACATGTTTCCCATCTTGGCTCCTTTTGAACTAAATGTGTTCCTCACGCCCGGGGAAACATGTGTTTGGTGTTATTAGAAAGCTGAACAATTACAATATGTTGGGAATTATTAGAAATCGGAGCAGCTGGTATTGAAATATTCTAGCCCTAGGTTTAAATTAGTAAGTTGGCTTTCTTGATAAGGAGTGGTATTAAATTCCAACCCCTTGATTTAGCAAAGGTTTTGGATGGGGTCCAGGATGTGGCCGGAAATAGCAGGCTCTGTCTACACCCCTCCACTCCTCCTTTCATCTCACTCTGTTTTCCATCCCATCCAAGAAATGGTATAAAACAAAAACATACAGATAACCTAGCACTCAGTGTTAAACTGACCTTCCAATTATCATAAAAATAAGGCGTGTTAATGGCAGAGAGCTTACGACGTTTAAATTTGCAATGGGGGAAGAAAAAACAAACTAATTCATACATTAGGTAAATGTTTCATGAGTGGCTACTAAGTTCTGAAAACTGTCCTAGTGCTGGAGATACAATAGCAAGCAAAGGTGCAGGAATCTGTGACTTCAAATACATTGCCAGTGAGTGCTAAGAAGGGGGCATGAACTTGCAGTGAGATGGTTGTTAACGTGGTAGGCAGGATGAACAGGGAAGGACCCACTGGGAAGATGACTTTTGAAGTAAGATTGGCAGCGGGTCAGGGAACCAGGTATGTGAGCAGCTAAGAGAGGAATATTCTGGGCAGGGGATACAGTAAGTGCAAAGATCCTGAGGCCGGCAGGAGCATGCCCCACTCGTTGGAGGCAAAAGAAGGAAATCAGCGAGGAGTCTTCGAGTGGAGGAGAAGGGAGTAGAGATGGGTTCAGAGGGCAAACAAGCAGAGCTGTCTAGTTTAAATAATAACGTTGGTTTTCACTCCTATTTCTGAGTGAGTTTGGTGCAAGTGGAGAAATTAAAGTACAAGAGTAACTTGAGCTGCCTCCCATTTTAGGTGCGCCCTGCTGCTGCTGCACTGGGGAGCAGGAGGGGAAGGTTAGAGGCAGGAAGGCAGAGAGGACATAAGTCTCCAAATGAAAGTCAACCTAAAAGCCATGATTTCGACTGGTCTGACGGGATTTCTTTGAAATGGGACCTTCTACTTACAGAGTGTCGCTGGCATTTCTCTGGATTCAGCTCTCGGCTCTGTGAGCCCAGGGTGGATTGGCAGCAGCATCCTAGAGTGACTGTCACCCCAGATCCCAGCCCTCAGAGACCTGGGAGGATTTCCTGTGTCGTGAGGTGCCTGTTCTGGGGAGGACGGAGGTTGTCACACCCTTCAACCCAGGGATGAAAGGGCAGGCAGTGTCAGAGTCACACCACCAAGGACCCTCCAGCAACCTCCCGACCCTGGGCAGGCAAGTTACGCCATCTCTCCAACCCTGAACTCTGGGTCTGGGGTGGAAGTTAGATCAGACAGATGACCGTACGACTGTCCGGCCCAGGGGAGGCTCTTGGTTCTTCACTGTAGCTGACGTCAGCAGCAGCTTCATCTCGGAGTGAGCATCCCGAGTCCCCTGTCCTCCTCCCAGGTCCCCTTCCAGTTCTCTGCTGCCAGAATGCAGCCAGGCACGGCTTAGTACTAGGGACAGATTCGGAGAAATGCATCCCCAGGTGTGAGCACCACAGACCGTCCTCACCTGCACCTGGATGACGTCACCACTGTATGGTCTCACCCATGGCTCCTGTCTACAGACCCGTGCCCCCGTTGCTGTCCCAGACACTGAGGGAACTGCGATACAGTGGTGGGTATGGGTGGGTGTAAACATATCGAAACCTAGAGAAGGTACAGTAAAAAGAAATTCTAAAGATTAAAAAAAAAAAGTCCCCCTGAATAGGAGACTCACCCTGCGTGGAGCCTGCAGGACTGGAGGGGACTCTGGATGAGGGAGAGGTGTGGACATGAAGGCCCGGGACTTTACCCAGCCCTGCTGCAGACTTCCCAAACACTGGACACCTAGGCTGCCCTGAACTTATGCAAAACATGTTTCCTTCTATAAAAATAAATTGACCTCAGCTCACAACTATTTTTACTTAAAAAACTTTTTAATTTTTAAAATTTTTGACTCTTTTGTAATAACATTTAGCTTAAAACACATATTTGCATAGCTGTCCCAAAAGGTTTACTTTCTTTGTATCCATATTTCAAAAGCTTTTCTCTGTTTTTTCCCTTTCTTTCTTTCTTTCTTTCTTTCTTTCTTTCTTTCTTTCTTTCTTTCTTTCTTTCTTTCTTTCTTTCTTTCTTTCTTTCTCTGTCTCTCTCTCTCTCTGTCTCTCTCTCTCTCTCTCTCTCTCTCTCTCTCTCTTTCTTTCTATTTTTGGGGGGGGGTTACCAGGGATTGACCTCAGGGGCACTCACCCACTGAGCCACATCCCAGCCCTGTTTTGTATTTTATTTAGAGGCAGGGTCTCACTGAGTGGCTTTGCACCTCGCTTTTGCTGAGGCTGGCTCTGAACTTGCGATCCTCCTCCCTCAGCCTCCTGAGCCACTGGGATTATGGGTGTGCACCACAGCACCCAGCTTTTTTTTTTTTTATTTTTTGCTTCTTAAACGTTTTTACTAAAAACGAAAACATAGACCTACACATTGTTGTGGTCTTGCATAAGGTCATCACTTTGGCTGCCTCCCGCCTCCACATCTTGTCCCACTGGAAGATCTTCAGGAAATACAGGGCATGGTTCCGTGACCTCTGTGTAACAAGGACTCCTTCTGGAACCCCTCCTGAGGGGCCTGCCTGAGGCCGTCCTGTGTGTCATTATTCTACTTGATAATATGTAGAAGGAGCATACCTAGGAAATACACATGTCAGCACCATAGTTGTTTATCATTATCATCAAGCGTTACGTGCTGTGATCATCGTAGGTGCCATGCTTTTATATGATGGTCAGCACAGTAGGTTTGTTTCCACCACTATCACCAAAGACATGTAAGCAATGTGACATTATCTGGTTGTGATGTCACTAGGCAATAGGAATTTTCCCCTCCATCATAATCTTATGGGCCCAACATCAGATGTGTGGCCCCATATTGTCTGAAACATCCTCGCCCAGAGCACGATTGTATAACTCTGTGCCAAGAGAAACCCATGCACCTTTAGAAGGGACCTAGAGTAGTCAAGTTCATGGAGACAAAAGAGAATGGTCGTTGCTAGGGTTGAAGGAGGGAGAGATGGGGGATTGTTTTGTGGGTACAGAGTTTCCACTTTGCAAGATGATTGTGCTCTCAATAACGTAAACGTAGTCAACGCTACTGACGGTAACTTGCAAACTGCTAAGATGAACATCTCTCATCTGGGGCCACATGTGTTTCGGGTATTTTTGGATTTTGGAATATTTGCATAAAGCATAATGAGGTATCGGGGTCAGGCTACACACATGAACATGAAATCCATTTCTGTTTCATATACACTTTATACACAGTTTTAACAATTCTGTGCATGAAACCAGGTGCAGAATTTTCCCACTTGTGTCATATCTGTGCTTGAAACTTTTCAGCTTTTAGAGCATTTCAGATTTTGGATGATCATATTTGGGATGTTCAACCTCTATTTCCATGACAGTGTTAATTTTAATGGCCAACGCATGGGGACACTTTATGCTTTCTGGTTATAATTTCCAAAGCTCTTTCATAGCCATCATCTCACAACCCTGGGAGACTCTCGGGTGTCGCTTCCCCTCATCTTACCGGTGGGCAGAGGTTCATCTTGGGCAGAGTCCTTGCTCTGCCCCTGCCGATCAGCTCTCACACTGGGAGCCGGGCCTCCCACTCTGTCTTCAGGCTCCCCTGGGCCACACTCAGGCCCCACTGACGTCATGGAAGCCACAGCCAGGTACATGGATGAGCACATTCCTGGCACAGTGAAATATTTCTTTTAATAAAATCTTGTATATTTACAAAAATGTAAGTGTGATTCCAAGTCTTCTACATCCCGTCAAACAGACATTCTTACCATGAGGAAAACACAAAACTTCACTTTATCCCTCTGCCTCCAACCAGCCTGTCCCATCTCTCCTAGGCCCTCTCTCCATCCCTCTCTCTCTGACTTCTCCTTCCCCACTTCTAGCACCGTGACTTGCATCTTCCTGTTTTTCAATGTGAGTTTCATTACTATTCAGGTGTGGCGAGGCCAAGAGACGAAGAGGTGACTGCCGTTGAAGAGACAGCTTGTTACTTCTTGTTCCCAAGAGGAGGAGCACACCGTGCCTGCAGGGCTACACAGCCAGAACCTGTGTTATGGTTTCTGGGAAAAGCAAGGCACACTTAGGCTTGGCGAAGTTGAGTAATTCCAGCAGACTCTAGGGTATAAGGGCTGTCCTGGGTTGTCTGGTTCCTTGGAGTGATTAGGGCAGGTGGACTGGCTGTCCCTGGGAGGGGAGGTCTCCTCATGGTCAGTAAGGGTCCAGATTCCACAGCACCAAGAAGACAGGAAAAGAGAAATACAATTAATAATCCTCCCACCCTCCCCACTGCCCTGAGTCTCCTCTGATGCAGGCCAACATTGCTTCTTAACCTGCAGTCCCTCAGTTTTCTTCCAAGCTTCACCCTATTTGATAACCTCTATCACAGGGATCTCATCCCTAGTTTCCCAGTGAAATTGCAAGACAGGATGCAAAGGTCCAGATGCCCAGACCTTACTGCTGACCAATTATGTCACTTGGAAGAGAGGCCCAAGAACCAGGCGGCTTTACCATCTGATGATCAAAGTGCAGCCAGTGCTGAACTTCACCCTGTCTTCATTCCAAGAATCTTTCCTCTGCACGAATTTTTCTCCTCCCAGTTTTGCCTCCTTCCCCATCACTTGGGCTTCTCCTTCTTAGAAGCGGGAAGTGCCCACTAGCACAGGATAAAGATTTGTGAAGTGAAGGGGACTCTAGAAATAGTGCAAGGTGGGAGGTCTCTGTCATCAGCACACTTTGGAATTGTGTCAGTCAGTTTTCCATTACTATGACAAATACTTGAGATGATCATGTTATAAAGAAAAAAGGTTTATTTTGGCTTATTGTATAAGAGGTTTCATCTCATGATTGGTTAGCCCTGCTGCCTTTGGAGGGGGGGCATACCTCCAATGATTTGAAGACCTCCCAGTAAGTCCCATCCCATAAAATGTCACAACCTTCTAATAGTGGCACCCTGGGGCTCAAGCCTTTAGTTCATGGGATTTGGGGGAACATTTAAGATCCAAACTATAGCAAGAATCACTTGGGTTGTGGGTGGAAGCACAGCCCTCCAGGACCTACCCCCCTGGTGCTGATCTGGTAAGAATCTGCTCTTAAAAAGCACCCAATTTATGTCATGCCACCCCTATCCCGTGGCATGCTTTCTTCCTTATTGAATCAGACTTCTGCAAGTGATGAAATGTTTTGCTTAAAAACTTTATGAAATAAAAATAATAAATGCTTCTCAGCAACTGTGGAGAACATGGAAATTAGTTCTCAAACAAGCAACTCTACATTTCAAGACATATCCTTAAGATGGTCTATTTCGTTTTATTTTATTTAACTATATAATTTTGTGTGTGTGTGTGTGATGCTGAGGCTTGAACTTAGGGTCGTTCTGGGCAAATGTTCTACCACTGATCTGTCTTTTGGCCCCAAGGTAGTTCTATTTCTAAATGTTTATTTGCTCTTCTGTTCCTTCTTTTATGAAATGCTTTTCAATGTATTTTTTTTCATCCACGGTTACATCAATCAGAATTAAAATAGCTTTCAAAAGTTTGGAAACTGGATCCACTTCAAATCATACTTAGATCTAAAAGCTTCTATTTTCTATCTGGGAGACATTCTAGGAAAAAGCTAATATGTGCTCTCTTTTTTAATATCATATTTTATCTCTCAGGCAATGAAATCCTTGTCATTAATTGAGAGAGAAGAGCAGGAAAGAGAACAAGAGAGAGAGAGAGAGAGAGAGAGAGAGAGAGAGAGAGAGAGAGAGGTGGAGGATGAAAGGAAGAGAAAACTTCTTTTAGGAAATGAAAACCAAGGTATCATTGTGCTGTTAATTAATAGTAATTTTCTTCAAATGTTAATACTCTAAATCAGGAAGCTATTAGTTCATTCTTCTATATTATTATGAATTATCTGTTGCCAAAATTAGGGTTTTAAAAATTCATTTGGGCTCTTTCCAGTTCACAGAACTCACGAGGACTGTTTTGTGTTATTTATTTCGAGATCATTCTCAGTAGCTGTTCTTAGAAAAGAAAAACAATATCTAATAAGACCGGGAGGATTTTGTTCAGATGATTCTGCACAGTCAGGGGTCGGGAGACCTTGGAAATGACCTTGGAGCTCTGGTGGGCTGTACGGATGCCAAGCAGGTCTCCAGCGGTTCCTCCCTGCTGGCCTGGTCTAGGGAAGGATCTGGGAATGGACAGACCAACTTGGTCTCATTGGTGCTGAGAACCTGCTGTGCTCAGCCCAAGGGACTCTGTGAAAGTTGGAGAGTGTCCACCCCCACAAAAGTCACATCCACTGGGAACCTTAAAAGGGGACTTACTTAGAAATAGGGTCTTTACAAATGTCCTCAGGTTAAGATGAAGCCAGCCTCGACGAGGGTGGACCCTGAATCCAGGGGCCAGCGTCCGTATAAGGAAAGGAGAGGAAGACAGAGACAGTGAAAAACAAGATGTAGGCGGAGGCGGGGGCTGGAGAGACTTGTCCCTCGGCCAAGGGGATCCTAAGGATTGCCAGCAGCCACAGGCAGCCTGAGGAAGGATCCAACCACAAGGAAGGATTGTGTCCCAGGGCTCTAGGCACAGGTGCACCCCCTCTGTCGCCCTGAGGCTAGATTTATCACCTCCAGACCCTGAGAGAATGAACTGCTTTTCAAGCCAGTGGCAGCCCTAGGAAAGGAACAGATTCCCAAAGGCCAAAAAGTCCAGCGCCAGCTGGTCCTCAGGTCAGATCAAGAGTCCTTGCAAGACAAAGAGCTCAGGGAATGACGGAGTCCAGGAGGAGGAGGAAAGGGAAATAATAATAGTGTAGTAATAATGATATCAATAAGGATGGCACTCTATTATGAACCTTACAGAGTACATTATTTAATCTACTCCTCACGACCACTGGGTAGTGAACATTACTGTCTTTATTTTAGACACTGGGAAAATGGGATGGAACTGGCCACAGGCTTTCTCCTGGTCACATAGCTTGTAAGAATCAATTCTGAGCCCCCCAATCAGCATTAACTGGATTTAGATGACCATTTAATGACGAGGGTCACTGGCCGTCACAGGGGACCTCTAGGAAGGACCCAGGACATCTCTAGCTGAGATGCACTGGTTAGTCAAGAAGAACAGAGGACCGTGTGACTTTTATTCTTCTCCTTCCTTTCATTAGCAAACACCCATGTTTCACCTTCCCCATTGTCCCAACAGGAGCACTTTCTATTTAAAATGATGGTATTTTAGTCATCTGATGCTTGATGAAATTGCCAAAAATATATGTTGGCGAAGAGATAGTCTTTTTAACCATTGGTACTTGGAAAGCTGGATAGTGGAGATCCCTCTCCCTCACTCTGCACAAAAATCGAGTCAAAACAGATCAAAGATTTAGGAATTAGACCAGAAATCTTGCAACTGCTAGAAGAAAACTCCATCTCTGGGTGCTGGCCCTCACTTCCTGAACAAGATCCCCAAAGGGCAGGAAAGACAATGAAGAATCAGTAAGTGGACTGCCCTCACACTGAAGGGCTTCAGCACATCTGAGGAAACAGCGAAGAGCCTGAAGAGAGAGCCTGCAGACTGGGAGAAAACCTGTCCGACGGCTTCTCTGACATGGGATTAATATCTAGAATATACAAAGGACTGAGAAAAAAAAAAAACAAAATAACCAGATCAATGAGTGGATAAAAGAACTAAACTTACATTTCACAGAAGAAGAAACACAAATGGCCAACAGATATATGAAAACACTTTCAACATCTCTAGCCACCAGGGAAATGCAAGCCAAAACTACACTAAAGAGTTCATCTCTGTCCAACTAGAATGTCAATCATCAGGAACACAATCATAAATTTTGGTGAGGACGCGACAAAAAAAGGTACACTCGTACACTGCGGATGGGACTGCAGATTAGGACATCCACTCTGGAAAGCAGTGTGGAGAGTCCTCAGAGAAGGAATGGAACCGCCCTATGGCCCGGATATCCCACTCCTGGGAACTTATCCAGAAGAACTAGTGTCAGCACACTATGGCAAGGCAGCACCTCGATGCTTTCAGCAGCACAATTCACCACAGCCAAAGTATGGAACCCACGCAGGAGCCCCTCAGTCCAGGAATGGGTAAAGAAATTGTGGTTCATGGACACGATAGACTTTTCCTCAGTCATAAAGAAGAATGAGGGCTGGGGATGTGGCTCAAGCGGTAGCGCGCTCGCCTGGCATGCGTGCGGCCCGGGTTCGATCCTCAGCACCACATACCAACAAAGATGTTGTGTGCGCCAAATACTAAAAAATAAATATTTTAAAAATTCTCTCTAAAAAATTAATAAAATAAAGAAGAATGAAATCATGGCATTTGCCGGTAAATGGATGGAAATAGAGAATATCATGCGAAGTGAAATAAACCAGTCTCAGAAAAATCAAGGGTGGGATGTTTTCTCTCACACGTGGAAGCTAGAGCCAAATAAAAGAAAAGAGCAGGGGGGTTAGGGTAGCACAAAAATGTAGGGACAATCAGAGTAGAAGAAGGTGGTTAAGAGGAGGGGTGGGAACGGAGAAGAAGTGCAGAATGAATTCTTAAAAATCATGCTATGTGCATAATATCAATGTATCACAGGGAATTTTACCCTTATGTATAAGTAGAAAGAATCAGAAATATATAAAAAGATGAACAAAAGAAAAATCAGTGGAGAAAGGAGGTGGGGAGGCAGGAGAGAGAAAAGTCGGAAACATGAAGTGAAATTGAATTCTATGCAATACAAATTTGTTAAGATGAACCCAACTACTACGTATAACTACGACGCTCTAATAAAAAAAAAAATAATTAAATGATGGCTGTTCAAACAGTGAGGATGGACTCAACTGATCTTGGACAAAAGAGGAAAAGAAACACGATAGAGACCTAAGAGTCTTTTTAACAGATTGTGCTGAGGCAAGTGGACATCCAAGTGCAAAAAAATGAAAAATAATCTAGGCACAGGCCTTACGTCCTTCACAAAAATTAACTCAGAATGAATCCCAGGCCTACATGTCAAATGCAGAGCAATAAAACTCCTAGAAGATTGGAAAGACATTTCAAGTAGTTTTAGGTTTGATGATAACGTTTTAGATATAATGCCAAAGGCATGTCCCGTGAAAGGAAGAATTGATTAGAAGAACTTCATTAAAATTAAAAAAGACCTGGTGTTTGAAAGTCACTGTCAAGAGAATGAAAAGATAAGCCACAGAATGGGAGAAAACCTGTGAAAGACACATCTGCGTCAGGACTTGTACCCGAGACACACCACCGGTAAGAAAGTGAACAACCTGAGCAAAACTTGGCCAAAAGACCTGAGAGAAGATACGTAGATGCCAATCAAGCACGTGAAAATCCAGTTCACCAGCTTATGTGATTAGGGCTACCACGACATGTCTGTTAGGATGTCCCAGATCCACTGACAACACCAAACAGAAACTGCCGGGAGGGAAGCAAAATGGTACAGCCCCTCGGGAAGGCAGTGCAGTGGCTTCTAACAAAACCCATCCGACTTTGACCAGCTCTCCAGCAATTGTGTTCCTTTGTATTTACCCCAAATAGTGAAGATGTATGTCCACCCAAAAACTTGTGTGGGAATGTTTATGGCAAATTGTCTCAGTCAGTTTTTTTCACCGCTGTGACTGAAAGACTGGATCAGAACCATCATAGAGGAGGAAACTTTATTTGAGGGCTCATGATTTCAGAGGTCTCCCTCCATAGACAGCTGGCTCCATTCCTCAGGGCTCCAGGTGAGGCTGGACATCATGCAAGAAGAGTGTGATGGAGGGAAGCAGCTCACAGGATGATCAGGCAGCACAGAGAGACCCACTCACCAGATACAAATATATACCCCCAAGCTATGCCCACAGTGACCACCTCCTCCAGCCACACCCCACCTGCTTTCAGTTACCACTCTCTTAATCCCTATCAGAGCAGTGATCCACTGATTGATTTAAGACTCTCACATCCCAATCATTTCTCTTCTAAACCTTCTTGCATTGTCTCACACATGAACTTTGGGGGGACACCTCACATCCAAACCATAACACAGCTTTATTCGTAATTGCTAAAACTTGGAAGCAATCAAGATGTCTTTCTGACTCCATCCAGGACGCTATAACAAAATGCCACAAACAGGGTAGGTCATAGACAACAGAAGTTTATTTCTTGTAGTTCTGGAGGCTAGAAAGATCAAGATCAAGGGTTTGGCATCTGGGGAAGGCCAACTTTCTGGCTGGCTCATTGACCACACCTTCTGACTCATGTCCGTACACCCCTCTCTGAGGTCTCTTTTGAAAGACCACTAATCCCATTTATGAGAGTTCCTTCCCCATGACCTCCTCACCCCCAAAAGGCCTCTCCTCCTCCTACTGTCATCTTGGGTGAGGATTTTGACATAAGGTTTTGGGAGGATGCAAACTTTTAGATCATATCGGTGTCCTCCGTAGGTGAATTGATAAATACACCATGATTCATCCAAACAACGGAATATTATTTGGTACTATCAAGCCACGAAAAGATAAGAAAAATATACACACTTAAGAAAAGTCTTAAGTTCATTTCACTAAATGAAAGAAGACGTTCCGAAAAGGCTACATGCTGTATGATTCCCACCATGTGACATTCTGAAAAGGGTAAATCTATGGAGACAATCAAAAGATCAGTGAGTACCAGGGGCTGGGGTCGGGAAGGGGAGAATCCAAGAGGCAGTGTAGAGGAATTTCACAGGAATGAAGAATTTGCCGTAACATTGAAATGCTGGAAATTGCACATTTGTCAACCACCATGAGCCAAAAGTGATGGTGATGTTTCCAAGTAGTTTCATGGATTGCGACAAATGAATCACACGGGTCAGAGGTATTATTAATGGAGGAGGCTGCCGAAGAGGGGTAGCAGGCAGTTGGGAGATCTTTGTACTCACCTCTCAATTTCACTGTGAACCTCAAAGTGGTCTAAAAAGTCAAGTCTTAGGAAATATTGTGATGGGTGCACAGTAGAACCGGGTAGGCCAGTCCAGGTGCAGGCAAGATCATGAGATTCCCCCGTTTTCAACCCTTGATCGCTTCTCATTGTTTCGGGAGTCTGTCTTTGCATCTGGAGGCAGACTGTGCCTCCAGAGCCTTGCCTTCCACTTCTTTCATTTTCTCTTTCCATCCATTGCCAGTCTCGAGAGCTGGGGCACTAAGAATCCTCAGGGAGCAGATTCCGGGCAGCCCAACGGGGGGTGTTGGCCCAGTGCCATGGGTTCCAAGTCATCTTCATGCAGCTCGTCCACATCCATGTGACATTCTGGAAAGGGAGAGACCCAGGCAAGATCATGAATTCCTAAAAGGAAGAGCTCATCACTGGGTCCCTTATGCCTGCCCTGTAGTAATTGCTCAGTAAACATGAGTCAAGCAAATGAATAAATAAATTTCTTATGAAGGGTCTTAGAAACTTGGGATTAGAAATCCAAGTTCTTTTTGTTTTCCGACATGACAAAAATGAAAATGGTACAGTGAAATCATTGCCTCAAAAAAGGGTCTGCCACTCCTTGAAATTCTGGATATGTGCTTTTGTCAGCTGGGGGGTTCTGAACCCTCCGTTAGAGCAGAATCATAAAAGTCCATCTTGGAGGATCTTATCGACAGTGGCTCAGGGGAGGATTTCTGGCTTCAGTATGAAAGGCTTAGTGACCCCTTTGTGGCACCAGTAATGAGATCATACAGCAGGTACCACGCCTTTCAAATGGACTTGACTAAAGAGCAAAAAGCTCATGAGTGTCACAGATAGGGATGGGGAGTGGAAGGAGCTGCTAGAATTTCAGGGCCCTCCATTAGAATTGTCGAGTTCTTTTAGAAATACTACGTGGAAAATAAATTTTAAACACTACTAAACAATTCAACTAGTTGACTGCAAACAGACATTAGGGATCTTCTGGGGGTGACAGAAATGTTCTCCTAGTGGATTGTAATAACACCTGCATAACATTTTATACGGACTAAAAATCATTGAATTGTAATTTACAAAGGGACTATATTATGATATGCAAATTATGATTCAATGAAACTATTAAAAACCTTAAAATATCATCAGAAACAATTTTAACAGCATATATAAACTGTATCTGTCTTCTTTATGTTACAAATGAAAAGGTGTATTTTTCACCTGACTTAGGTAAATTTTTTGTTTGGTTGGTTGTTTTTCTTTCCTCCAGAATTAGGTCATAAAATGTTAGGACAAACTGCAAAAAGTATTTTTTTAAGTTTGAAGATAGTATTTAAGGAAGCCAGGTAAAATGGAAGGAGACTGCTGCAGACGTGAACTTGTAGAAGTCCAAGGTGTCCGTGCTGGGTTTTCCTCCATTGTGAGCTGCAGCTATCTCGGGAGCCCCTTGGCCAGACTACTTGGGTCACATGCTGTACCTGGAGAAATGCACATTGGCAGATCTTACTTTTTGTAGCATCTTGAAAATGTGCTATTTGTCTCAGATTTTGTTAAAATATCAAGGCGTATCCATTTTAAACGAGTACCATATGCTTTGTGCCTTGGAGCAAATTCTTTATATGTGGTTCTGAGATTTTCTTAGAGACAATACTTCTGAATTATTTGAGCAAAGGGATGAAAAAGTTGGCTTTTAATAGTGCACAACAATGCAAATAGAATTCTCTAGGATCTACTTGGAAACTGGTGAACCTAAGTGAGTCAGAGAGTTTGGCCTCTCCTGATGAAAAATGGTAACAGACACATAAAAACAGGTGTTTTAAGAATGTTCTGTGGCCCACTATTATGTACAATTACATCATTTTTTTAAATATAGAAAACAATGTCCTATGGGTTACTCTGGACTTTCCACAGTTACTTAGGTAACTAATTGTTCTTTCTGTAACTGGAGCAGGTATAGCCAGTCATTGGAGTCATAACTTAAACTGTAGGAACAAATTTGTTCATACAATGAAACCCACGTGAGCTCTGAATGGGTGTCTTGGTTGAGACTTCCCCAGGACAGAAGGAAGGACAGAGGAGTAACAGGGTAAAAACCATATGACTTGACTCCTTATTCCTAAGTTTGTATTATCTCCAGCAAATTATTTAGTTGTGTTGATAGTTTCTTTATTTCATAGAAATAGTAATGCAGGGGCCTCCGTATCTGTAGGTTCCACATCCTCAGATTCAACTTTCCATGGATTTGAAATATTTGGAAAAAAAAAAAGTCTGTCCAGAGCATGGGCAAATTTTGTGTGTGTGTGTGTGTGACTATGCCCTAAACACTACAGTATAATACCTGTTTACCTAGCATTTGCATTATATTTGGTATTACAAGCAATCTAGAGGTGATTTAAAGCATATTGGATGACATATGAAGGCTCTGTACAAAGACTTTACAATTTATATCAGAGACTTGAGCCTCTGCAGACTTTGGCATCTGTGATCTTCCTTCCTTCCTTCCTTCCTTCACCAGGGATTGAAACCAGGGGCGCTTAGATACTGAGCCACATTTCCAGCCCCTTTTATGTTTTATTTTGAGACAGGGTCTCACTAAGTTGCTGAGAGTCTCACTAAGTTGCTGAGACTGGCTTTGAACCTGTGATCCTCCTGCCTCAGCCCTCTGAGTTCCTGGGATTAGGCATGTGCACCACGAAGTTCAGCCCATGAGGGTTCTTGAACCCATCCTTAGGGATATCCAGGACGTCAGTGAACATCAGATGGATGTGAAAACAACGAAGGGTTGTTTTGAGGTTTTATTCAAGTAGTAGATGTTCTCACTGTTTCTTTGGTCAGAGCAGAAGTTCACTGATAATTAAATTTTGTGTAAGTAGAGTTCTGAATGAAATATTTCAGCCTGGAATGAGTCTCCCCCATCCACAATGGACCTGGAGCCTCAGAAGAGTTACTTGGGGTGTCCAAGCCAGAAAATGGTATATTCAAGGGGAAAAATACGTCACTGCTGCCCAAAGGCCCACATACTGAAGGCTTTACTGGGAGGCGATGGAACCACTAAGAGGTGGGGCCTAGTGGAGGGATGTCAGGTCTTTGGGGGTGTGTCCTTGAGTGGAATTAGGGGACCCCAGCCCCTTTCTCTCTCTGCTTCTCAGATGACATGAGTTGATGAGCACCTTCCACCCCCTTGAGCACCTTACCATAACATGGCTTTTCCAGAGGTTCAAAAACATCATGGTCAATGATCCATAGGCTGAAACCCCCCAAACCATGGGCCTGCATAAACCTTCCCTCTTTTGAAGTTGGTCTTATGAGGTATTTTGTCACAGTGATGGAAAATGGATCAACACAGGCTCATCCACATTTAATCGAGAAGAATCTGCGAAAACTCCTCCCTCTGCTGCACAGAGGAAGATACTGGCCCCAGGGCAGCCCAGTCACCTGGAGCCTGCCCACGACACCAGTGGCCCCGAGACACTCCCACAATCCCTGCTCTCACTTCCCTCATTCATATCTTTTTGTAGAAAGATGTCACTGCTGGGGTTCCTTATTCATCTCTGACATAAAAGTCAGGTGGGGATCCCCATTATGTCATTATCCATTATCCAAGTGACCTCTTTTTGCATGGCCCAGGTGTTAAAGCTATGGGTTTTGGAGTCAGACTACTTGGTTCTACTGCAGGATCCTACCATAGTGTCCCTCAGTATCCATAGGAGATTGGTTTCAAGACCCTCTTGGATACCAAAATCTGTAGCTATTCAAGTCTCTTATGTGAAATAGTATAGTATTTGTGCAGAACCTATTTACATCTTCCTGAATACTTTGAATCCTGTGTATATTATTTGTAATATTTAATGAGGCTTAAATGCTATGTAAGTACAGATACACATACTACATCATTCAGATAAGAATTACAAGAAGAAAGTCTGCCCATGCTCTGTACAGATGCAATTTTTTTTTGTCAAATATTTTGAATCTCCAGTTGGTTGAATCCACAGATGCAGAACCTGTGTTCAGAGAGGGACCCCTGAATTCTCTAGGTAAAATAACTGCTCACCAGTTTCCTGATCTGAAAAAGTGGTCAATGTGAGGGTTAAATAAGAGAAGCTTTGTCTTTATATTTCTCACCACTAAGAACATCCAACCTTGTGTGCATGTAATGAATACATCACAATTAATTCCAGTGTTATGTATAATCATAATGCACCAATATGGTTTTTTAAAAAATAAGTCCCCTTGGAGGACTTGTTAAGACATGGTTGCTGTCGACCTCCCCACCCTACAGTTTCTGATCCATGAGGTGGTCCTAAAAACTTACCAAGTCCAAAGCGGTGCTCTTGCTGCAGGCCCAGTGACTGAACTTCAGAACTAGAAAACTATGTAAAGGGCTTAGCTTGGCACAGAAGAAGCTCACAAGAAATTTTAGACATTCCAAAGAAGAATGTACCATTAAGGTTTTCTTTCTGAAAAGCTTTCCCAATTCTCTTTTATTTGAAAAATTTCCCCCAAGAATCTCACTTGACTTGAAGAATAAAAAAATCCAATTCCTTTCAACTCACCTTTCTGGGAAGTTGAGACACATGGCACACCTGTTTCCAAGCACCACCACATGACATAATAAAATATATAAAATATAGATATAAATAATATAATAATATGTAAATAATGTAATATATAATAAATAATATATAATTATGAATAAAATTATAAATATATAATATAAAATATATAAAAATATATTATTTTTTTTAAAGAGAGAGAGAGAGAGAATTTTTTTAATATTTATTTTGTACTTATCGGCGGACACAACATCTTTGTTTGTATGTGGTGCTGAGGATCGAACCCGGGCCGCACGCATGCCAAGTGAGCGCGCTACCACTAGAGCTACAACCCCAGCCCCATATAAAAATATATTATGTATTAAAATATATATATATATATATTTCTAAATCTTTAATCTAAAGATTAAAATGAGGCTGTATCTCTGTGTCCTATGGGCCTAAATTTCTTCCAATGTTTGTGAAGTCAGTTCCAAAAGATCCACATATACCACGGTGCAACATATTTGAGTGTCTTGTTCATTCACCTGTGTGTGGTGGCTTCCCTCCAAGAACACACCTGGGTGGAGCCTGGACCAAGCACAGTTCAGGGGCAGGAGACAGGCTCTGGAGCTCACAGCTGAGAAAGAGAATGGATATCCCCATGGCCACAGGTACAAAGCCATCTGGGAACAGGAAGGAGCCCAGAGTAGCCTTTGCTCAAGGTGCAGAGAAGGTGTCACTGAGAGGGGAGGAAATAGCCTAAGAGGACAGGACGTGGGGCTTGAAGTTGGCTTTTGCATCCTGGAGGAAGATTCGTTCAGAAGCTGCAGCCTCTCTGGATTGGATGAGACCGGACACAGTAATCCAGTCCACTGCCTGCACTGGACCCGCCATTCGGCCTTTCTGCTTTGGAAGCATGGGGCAGGGGACAGGAAGTCTCCAAGAAAACTTCACTTCAGGGCCTCCAGCCCAGCCTTGGGGAAGTCTCGTTTCTGCACACCGACACCCGCACTGCTCTTCCGCACACGGAGGTCCCTCTTCCCCCGGTTTCAGTTTCCAGGGTGATGGGTCTTTTCACAGGATGAGAAAGGGAGAATGACATTCCAAAATGTCCTTTTCTGGTGAACTGAAAGCCAAACATTCTACCAGTAGCTGCAGATGAGACTGGCTTCCTGCAACTAAAAGTTTGCAAAGCAGATGGCTGCACCCTGGCCTGGACTCCTCCCTGGCTCTGGGTTCATTATGAGGATGAGTCAGTCCATACAGAGCTGCCTTCTAGAGCCTCTGTTTGCCCTGTGCCCCCTGTCCCAGGAGCCTCCCCTGGGTGGCCATTCCACTTCTGTCCTCTCCACGTCTAGCAAGTCCCTCCTCTGCCTCACAGCCTGGCCTCCTCTCCAAGAAAGCAGGGCAGAATTCCCCCACTGTCTTGGAGACAGCAGTCTGGACAGGAGGCACTGGAGGATCAGGAAGCTCCCACTTCAGTGGAATGGGAATGAGACACTTCTCAGAGGCTGTGCCAAGTGCGACTTTGTTCTACTCATCTCTCTACCTTAGGACATGTTTAAAATTTATCATAACAAAAAGGAAAGGGAGGAAGGAAGGAAACTAACACTGAAAGAAAAGAAAGAAAGGATGGAAGAAAGAAAGGCTGAGAAGGGAGAAAGGGAGGTGAAAAGGAAAGAGAGCAAAGAAAGAAATAGAGGGAGACGGAATAAAGGAAGGAGAGAAAGTCAGTTTGGGGCACTGCGTCTCTGGAGGCTCAGTCTGAAGGCTGCCCTGACCCAGGATAACACCTCCGGGTGTCACCTGGTGGTCCCACGTGAAGTTGTATATTTAGGGAGTCCATTCTTGCAGATGATCAACCACTGAAGCTCAACTTTTAATTTAATTTAATTTGTATGGTTTTGGGGATGAGACTCAGAGCCTCAGGAAGCTAAGCAGATGCTCTACCACTGAACCGCACCCAGCCCTGCAGCTCAAGTTTTAAAAGTCCAACCTTCCCCTACCTGAAAAGGAGAGTAGGGCGCGTTCTCATTTCAAGATTGTCCCTGGGGCCAGGTTGGGTGGCACGAGGATTGTGAGGTCAAAGACAGCCTCAGCAATTTAGTGAGGTCCTAGGTAACTCAGTGAGACCTTATCTCAAAAAAGAAGGTGACATGTAGGGCTTGGGATGTGGCTCAATGGGTAAGTGCCCCGAAGTTCAATCCCTGGTGCCATAAAATAAACAAGTAAATAAATAAAATTGTCCATCGCCTGTGGGGTCTGGGAGTGAAGGTATTCTTTCTCTCCTCCAAGTTCATCAGTGTCGCAGAGACAAGATCATCCTCCACAAAGCCCTGACCCTAACCGCAGACCCCTCCCTCCCAGAGTGCAGGACCAGACGCGTGGTTTCCAGTCTCAGATGGATGAACTACCTGGACCAAAGTTGAGCTTTCAGGGCTGTGCCCGAGCTTCCCTGTCTTCATTTCCCTGTCTCCTTCTCCAGCCATGAGGATGAAATAGTGATTGGCTCAGAAAGGAACGGCTCTCGGTGCAGACGGAGACAGCAGTGTGGACAGCTTTAGAAAACCATGCAGGACCCGGTGGCTTGGGAGGCCGAGGCAGGAGGATCCAAGTTCAAAGCCAGCCTCAGCAATTTAGTGAGACTCTAAGTAACTCAGTGAGACCCTGTATCTAAATAAAATTCAAAAATAGGTCTGGGGATGTGGCTCAGTGGACTAATGTCCCTGAGTTCAATTCCTGGTACCAAAAAATAAGGAGAGGAAGAAAAAAGGAAACCATGCAGGAAGTTCAAAGCCCTGGTGGCCCCTGTTTCCTCTCTACTCATGGCTGAAAGCACCTCTTTCTTTGGGGTGGACGTGACTCATTGAGGACTTTGTCAAAGGCCATCTACTCACACCGTGGCAGAGCCAGCACACAGGGGATCACTCCTGGTTGAGGAGCTGAATTTTCCTTTAATAAGATGATCTGTCTCTGACATCTGCACTACCTCCCAATTCCAGGGTGAGAACATTTGGGAAAGAACTCCAGCCGTAGTCTCAAGATGGTTCGGTTCCCAGCTGGCTTCTTCCTTGGCTTATAATTCCCACCATGGCTTCTCAAAGTGAAACCATCGGAGGTGGTGAGCCCTGTTAGAGAACAACAGTGGAATATCGCCCCTTCACAAATGACCTTTTCCTTTGATCTTTAATGTGCCCAAGTCCCTGATAATGAAAGCACAGTTGATTCAAATATTAACAACAGGACCATGACCAAAACACTAAATTAAAATATCTAAGACAGGTCGGTGCCCAGAAGCCAAAACAATTTTAATCAGATTCAATTGGAAGACATTTTTTAAAAATTCTTGCACTATTTGTTCCTTTGGTTAAGCATGAAATCATTCTCTGTAATTATCCAAAAATCCAACCCTACAGCATCGATAGTACTGTAGAAGCATGATTCACAGGCAGCAGGGTTGACGGGCACATAGGTATACAAGGTGTTTTCATTCAGGGTTCCTGATTCTGTGCTCCAAGAGTAGATTAATCCATAAGGGCTCCCTACAAGTGTCATGGATTCCTCCCTCAAGGAGTTTACAATTCAATGCAAGAGACAGAAACCCATGAACTCAAAACAATGAGAGACGTGGAATTAATTTACTAATGCCCTTCTTGGTTCCAGGCCTTGTCTGTGATATTTTACATCCCTGAGGGTAGATACATAATTATCTGTATTTCACAGATCTGAAATCTGAGGTGCAGAGTGTGGTATCTTATTTTGGTTTAGCAAGAGAGATGTTTCCCACTTGTAAATTAATATACCAGATTGCTGATTTTACAGCTCAGTCTGATGATTTGGGGTTCTGTACTCACCATGGAAAGTTGAAGCCATTCTGAGCATATTTGACCAAACAAGGTCCTAGACCTGGAAGATTAAGAATTGGCTGGACCTAAATATCTTGGTAGCATCACCAAGAGTCTACAGGCTAGCTGGTCTGGTCTGAGGCCTTCTGACTTTCTACATTGCTTACTTTCCCTTCAATTTGAAATACCTATAACATTGACCATAATGATCTCAGAAAAAGAAATTCCTTGTAGGCACAAAAGTAGAGTATTAAAAAGTAGAAAGCAGCTAGCTAAGGGCTTCTAACAAGGAAAAGCAGGAGCTAAATATGTCCTTTTTGTCTACCTGGGAGACTGTCAGAGGACGGATTTTCCCATGATTCATATACATTCATGAGCCACTTAGTGACATGTTGATCAGCGACTGGTCACATGTACAACAGTGGTCCCATAAGAGGCTCTCACTTAGTACATCGTAGCCATCTCCGTTTGTGCAAGTCTATCCTATAATACTCACACAACAGCAAAAATGACCAACACATTGCTCAGAACCTCTCCTTGCCCTTAAGAGACTTGTGACTGTATTTTGGTTTTGGGGTAGAAGGCAGGGGAGTAAGGAAACCATTCCAGTTTCCTTTCCCTGCCATCCCCCTTGAACCATGGCCTAGGGCAGGAGTCTCCAGTTGGTCAGGTGTCCTTTGGCTCATCTTTTTTTTGTTTGTTTGTTTGGTACTGGGGATTGAACTCAGGGGCACTTGTCTACTGAGCCACATCCCCAGCCCTATTTTGTATTTTATTTAGAGACAGGGTCTCACTGAGTTGCTTAGCACCTCGCTTTTGCTGAGGCTGGCTTTGAACTCCCAATCCTCCTGCCTCAACCTCCCAAACCACTGGGATTACAGGCTTGTGCCACCACGCCCAGCTCCTTTGGCGCATCTTGAGTCCTGGCCTGAGCCATCTCCAGCTGACATGCCTCTGTCATTCCCACCATGGCCCATGGAGATTTCCCAGGAGACGTTGTAGGGCCAAAAGCTGCCACTCACCCGTTTCCTGGCTTCATGGCCACTCTGTTCACCTTGCACTTTCAACAACAATGTTCTTTTTACTGAAATTACTATATATTTCTTTCTGAGGAGAAAAAAATATGGCCGTCAAAAGAAAATTTAGTCAAATTGTTGACATGTTAGATACCTATGTTTTAAAATTTTAATTTACTTCTAGGTAACTCTTAAACAAAGAACACGTCAAATAACACACTTTTAAACAGATTATTTTTAAAAAATAATTTTTAAATGGAAAATAACATGTGTTTATTAGTTCTTCTTAGTTCTACATGATACAATCCATTTTGATAAAATTATACAAGCACGGAATAAATCTCATTCTAATTAGAACCTATTCTTAACAAATAAAAGCATCTTTTTTATTATTACTAATTTATTTTTATTATTATTTATTATTATTGTTAACAAATCAAAAGCACCTTAATGATCTTTTTGTAAAGCTAAATGAAGCTTCCATCCTTGACTTGAAGATAAATGAGCAACTAGTGCATATGAATTGTTTTACTGTGTGTCTCACACTTTGGACCCTTTCCCTCAAAGGCATTTCATAGTTACCCTCTCCACAAGTTCTATTGCTATTCCTATGTTATAGATGAAGAAACAATGGCTTATGGAAGATAAATAACAAAATTATCAGCTTATAGGAACTACTTCAATCCAGGACTGGGCTTATATCCCAATTATACATGTAGCACTTCTTAAAGGTGGGCATAATCCTTATATACTAGGTGAAATGCTTATTCACACCTTCATTAGAAAACAGAGACCCACAAGATATTGTTTTGTTTTGTTGTTTTGTGGTGCTGGAGATTGAACCCAGGGCTCTGAGCTTACTAGGCTAAGGTTCTACCTCTCAGCTACTCTCCTGCCCCTCAAACTGTATTTTTGAAAGGGGATTCATCCTGTGTGAAGTTCAGGCTGTTGCTATTTACCTCCCCTCTGCTGGACAATCAATCAATAAATAAATAAATAATAAAGGACCCTTTAGTAAGTGTATTAACCATACTGTGGATGGTAGTAGAGGTTTACAATGTGGATAGTGAGACCCTCGAGGAAAAATATACTTTTCCTGGCACAGAGAAGACCCTAGCTTGAGAACTGGCTTCTCATCCATCCCAAGCAAATCCTGCCCTATATGAGGCGACCCACAGCCATGCCACACTGCCAGAGAACTTGTGGGAAAAGTGACCACGGCAGCTATCCAGCTCTTAGATGTGAAGCATGATCAAGATCCACCACCAGCCAGGTGAGGGGAGCCAGCAGTCTTAAAGAGAAAGACAAAGGTAAATCAACTGACTCTAGAGGAACCAAGTGTGGTTCATAAAACAGATGAGGACCTAAAATAATAACTTCAGAGAGTCTGACGGTGTAGAACATCTGTGTGCAAAAAAGTAAGTGCTGTACAAAAGGCACAGAAAATAAGAATGATCTTAGATTTTAAAAAAATGATTGCCAGAAAAAAATAATTGCCCAAATTAAGACATTAAACAGGACTAATTTTATTTTTAATTAAAGGAGAAGGAAAGAAACATTGAGGCCCAATGAGTGAGATTTAGTAGTATCTGTCCAGTCTCTGAGCCCTGCCCTGACAAGTATCAGTGGGGAGGAAACCACCCAAGATATGAAAAAAGAGACTTTTCCAGAGCCGAGCTTCACGTGGCTTTGGGTTTAAAAGACCCATGGAGCATCCAGCACAATTAATGAGAAAGAACCCAAACCAAAGTACATCTCATACCAACATTTTCTGAAAGAAGGTATTATTGAATCATTCAGAGACAAAAATTCATCACGTGCAAAGTAAATGAATCAAATGCTCTTCAATCCTAATACGAGCAACGCTGAATGCAGGAAGGGACAATGCCTTCCAATTTCCAAGGGAGAGTGCATTCAGTCAGCTTCAGTGCCACAGCCAAAGCACTAGTCCATGGGCAGGAAAAAGACTTTTTTCAGTGATCCAAAAACCTACAGCTTACCTCCTCTGAACCCTTTCTTAGCAAACAATTTAAAGGCATCGCCTAACGCCTGTAATCCCAGCGGCTCAGGAGGCTGAAACAGGAGGATTGTGAGTTCAAAGCCTCAGCAACAGCAAGGCGCTAAGCAACTCAATGAGACCCTGTCTCTAAATAAAATATAAAAAAGGTCTGGGGATGTGGCTCAGTGGTTGAGTGCCCCTGGTTTCAATCCCTGGTACTAGAAAATAATCATAATCATAATCATAATGGCATTGGGTTTAAGCAAAACAAAAGGAAATCCAGCAGGAAGGTAACACAGGGTTTAGGAACAAGTGAGTCCAGGGGATCCATGAAGAGCCGTGCTACATGGAGGCTGTGCTGCTACCCAGTGGGCAGACCAGCCCAGGAGCAGAGGCAGGGACTGCGGGAGAGACAGCCTTGGGGAGAAAGGACCATCTGCAGAGGGAAGGCACAATTGGAAACTCTACATAAAGGCACATTATGCAGGGGAGAGGGGCAACCTAAGGAAAACACTGAGAGCTACGCCAGACAGTCGTGGATCACGTGTGAAATGAAGTGGAATGTGTCAGCTGTCAGCATCAAAGCTAGGATGAGTTGTAAGAAAATGGACCTCAGTTGACCTCGGAGCTGGGCATGTGCTCCTTGTACAAATGGCTCCTTTAGAATCAGCGTGTCAAAAGGGTCTGCAAGATAAAATGCCAACAGATAATCTGTCCAAAAACCGAACAATTATCACGTTGTTATAAAAGTGTACGCATCTTTAATGGGTGTCAAATACTTGTTAATTTCTAAAAAAAAATCATAGAAGATCTGGTTGTGGATGGACAGAATGTAAATTTTAATGCCCTTAACTAGGTAAGAGCATGCTGATGGCAGACTAGATGGGAAGGGGAGAGAGGATGTGGATCTGGATTGTCTCCCCAAGGCTCATGTATTGGAGGCTTGGTGTCCCAGTGCAGGAATGCTCAGAGGTGGGGCTTGAAGGAAGTGATTGAATCTCCAGGGTTCGTATCTCATCAGTGGATTGATCCATTGATAGGTTCACAATTGAATGAACTATCGGAAGGTGGTGGAAAACTAGCCGGAGGAAGTGGGTTACTGGGGGCATGCTTAACCCCTTCCCCCCTTTCTCTGCTTCTCCACCACAATAAGGTGAACAACTTTGCCCCCAACCCAACCTTCCTGCTGGGATCTTCTGTCTCACCACAGGCCATAATCTGAAACCTCTGCCACTGAACACAGGTGATAAGGAGAAGGGGTACTGATTGTGTATCGTATAGAATCGAGATGAAGGGATACTGTCCATATTTGATGGACTGTGATACAGACGTTCAAGTATATCTTTGATAGTTACAATGGCACTCAAATGATTTGAAAAATAATCAGTGACCAGTCATTCCGAGGAAAACAGTGAGGTAGCAGAGAGTCCTTCCTACGGTGGGGCCAACAGCCAGTGTCCAAAGTGAAGAAATGAGATGTAAGTAATCATCCAGCATTATGGGAATACCATCAGCAAAGCCCAGCAGTGGAGAATGCAGTTGTCTCTAACATGATGGAGGTGAGGGTAAGAGACGAGATAAAAACAAAAAGAAAAAATATGCATTAAAAATAGAGAAAGGATGGGGGTAGGAAGGACAATAGAATGAATCATACATAAGCCTATGATCATATATGACTACAAAATATGACTACAAAACCGGTATAATCGTTCATCATATACAACCAGAAGAACGAGGAGTCATACTCCATTTATGTACGATGTGTCAGAAAACATTCTATTGTCATGTATAACTAATTAGAACAAAATAAACAATAAAATAAATTTTTAAAAAACAGAAAGGGGGCTGGGATTGTGGCTCAGCGGTAAAGAGAGCTCACCTAGCACGGGTGGGGCTGGGTTTGATCCTCAGCACCACATAAAAATAAAGGCATTGTGTTGTGTCCATCTACACCTAAAAAATAAATGTTTTTTAAAAAATTAAAAATTTTTTTTAAAAATGTAAAAACCAGAAAGGATTAAATTATAAACTGTAATTGAAAACTTGCCAGCAATTGAGGAAGATTTCTGTGTCCCTTTTTACACACATAAACACTTGCACACTCACACACTTGCACACACACACCTGCTTTTCTCCACCTCCTAATATCTGCTCACTCTCAGTTTCCACTTCCTCCTGACTTCAGCTTGCCAGGCCCCTTCCATGGTGCACCCAGCAGGTAGGGAAGAGGTGAGACAGCCGTGCATACTGAGAGTTCATGAAGAGCTTCCTGTCAGAGGTGAGCCTGCAGGAAGGAAAGAGCAAGGAGGCCCAGAGGGAGGCAGGGAATGGCTAGAGAACCTCCGTGAGGCCCAGGCTGTAGGGGGCTGTCCCCAGGGGCTGCGGCCTTTGGAGAGGAATGAACCACCCACAACCATGCAGGAAGGAGCCAGGCTAGACAGACTTCCCCTCTTACCTCTCCTGTGCAAGAGCCATGGGCCAGCCTCCCAGTCAAGTGGAGAGGGCCCAGGAGATCCGAAGGGACATGAGAGTATCCAGCCCATCCCAGAACCTTGGCTTCTCCCTAAGCATCGCTCTGTGATCTCCCTCTCGGCAGTGGTTTTAGTCTCTTGTGGTTCCTAGTTCAGATTTCCAGCCGAGTGATTGATCAGGCAAGACGTTAGCCTCCTTGGGTCGGCTGCCTGGTGTCATCAACTATGTAGGACCTGGTGGGGGAGGAGGGGCATGGAAACGAATTTCAAAACACCCTGCTTCACTTGCTGGCTGGTCCAGTACACATGCAAATAACACATAAATTAAGCAGTTGTGGTTGCCATATTGTGATTGGTTTGTCTCAGGGCTCAAATGATAACAGGGCCATTTGCTGAGTACCTTCAACCATCCAGGTATGGTGATGTCACTCTGATACACATAGCTACCCTGTACACAGGCTGGTCTGTGTCCATAAGTTCCTGATGAGAGAGTCCTGCAGCAGAGATCAATCTGTGAGCCAGAGGATGAGCCAGAGGAATAGAAGAGGGAAGCTGGATTTCACCCAGGCCATCAATCTGTCTGAATGACATCCCTGCCTCAACTCAGAGGAAGAAAATATGTGGTGCTGAGGATCGAACCCAGGACCTCCTACTTGCTGGGCGATCACTCTACCGCTGAGCCACAACCCCAGCCCAACATCATCTTTTTTAAGGGCTTATTTTTGGGGAGAAATCTCTTCTCCATATCAGTGTTTCCAAGAGTAATATTACAGCAACATTATAGTTATCCAAAATATTATCATTAAGGGAAACTGAGTTAAGGTTATCTGGATCTCACCATTTTCTTATAACTTCATGTGAATTTACACTTATCTCAAAATAAAGTTAAATAAATATACTTAAAATATTTAAATAAAAACATATGCTTAAAATTTGTTAAGAGGTCCAGCAGCTCAGGAGGCTGAGGCAAGAGGATGGCAAGTTCAAAGCCAGTCTCAGTAGTTTAGTGAGGCTCTAAGCAACTTAGCGGGATCCTGTCTAAAAATAAAAAAAATAAAAAGGGCTGGGGATGTGGCTCAGTGGTTAAGCACCCCTGGGTTTAACCCCTGGTACCAAAACAAAAAGCTTGTCAAGAAGGTAGACTTTACATATTCTTATCATACCTACACAAGATAATAATGATAAACAGACAGGCCGTGTGTGGGGGGGGGGTTGGGAGGTGATGCGTATGTTGGTGGTCTTGGTGGTGGTGATGGCTTCACAGTGCCTATTTATCTCAGTGCTCATTGTGATA
This sequence comes from Urocitellus parryii, assembly GCF_045843805.1. NCBI lineage: Eukaryota > Metazoa > Chordata > Mammalia > Rodentia > Sciuridae > Urocitellus > Urocitellus parryii. The sequence continues at coordinate 9,058,836 of NC_135542.1, forward strand.
CAAATTCTTATGGCTCTTTACATGTCAATTATACCACAATAAAGTGGTTTTTTTTTTTTTAAGTTAAGCAAATAGAATAGCAGCAGCATCAACTACCGCTCATTCATCTACTTAGCAAATATCTACTGGACACGGCCTGCTTGCCAGGTACTGTCATAGGGGTACAGCAGAGACTAAAACACATAAAACCCTGCCTGCAGGGAGTCGGCAGTCTAATGGACGTTGGCTTGTACAAGGCTTCATTCAGTCAGGTTGCTCAAAACTCAAATTATTACATAAATGTTTATTATAGAAATGATAATGACAAAGTACCTACTTCCTCACTCCCCCAAATACAGCTGGTTAGATTTTCCTGGGCTACTTGACAAGACTCAATGTTTGTGAATACCAAGTTTTGTCCTAAATGACATACAAATGAGTCATTCTTTCTCTCCCTTCTAGTGTCCCTTGGTCTCCATCAGGGATTGCTTCCAAATTCCCTTTGGAGAGCAGAATCTACAGATGCCCGATTCCCTTTTATAAAATGACATAGTAATTGCATATAACCCATGTACATCCTTCCAAATATTTAACTCATCTTAAGATTGCTTCTAATATCTAATGTGATGTAAATACTATATAAATAGTTATTATAGTATATGTTTAGAGAAAAAAATGACAATTTGAAAAGTCTTTACAGGTTCAGTTCAGATGCACTGTTTTTTTCCTGACCATTTCCTATCTTGGTTGGCTGAATCACAGATGTGAAACCCACCAAATATGTCCATTTGTACCTGCCAAATTTAAGCGAGTTCTCTATTTAGCACATGCTGGAAAAATCTAACTCACTTCTCTTTTTGCACTCTTGCTTGCTCCAGGCTACAGGTAGTGTCCAAGGAGGAAGCATGTGGATGCAATCAGATGCCACAGAGATGATCGCCATGTAATTGATGAATGGCAAATCATAACCAGAACACCCAAAGAAAACCCTTTCCTCGGGACCCTTTGAGCAACCTGGAGATTCACAGGTCTTGAGGAAGAAGATGCAGCCAGTAGACAGAAAACGCCAGCCACCTGAGCGCTGAGGGGCACCCTTGCAGCCATTTCTGGGCAGGCTCCAAGGTTCTCTCCGCCATGGCCTGTAACAGCACGTCCATGGAGACTTACCAGCACCTGCGGCTGAACGCGAGCAACGCGACGGATGCCGAGGCCACCCCGCTGTCCGCCCCGCTCAGGATATCGCTGGCCATCGTGATGATGCTGATGATCGTGGTCGGATGCCTGGGGAACACCGTGGTCTGCATCATCGTGTATCAGAGGCCCGCCATGCGCTCCGCCATCAACCTGTTGCTGGCCACACTGGCCTTCTCGGACATCATGCTGTCTTTATGCTGCATGCCCTTTACCGCTGTCACCCTCATCACCGTCCACTGGCACTTTGGGGACCATTTCTGCCGGCTCTCTGCGACGCTCTACTGGTTTTTTGTCCTGGAGGGCGTGGCCATCCTGCTCATCATTAGCGTGGACCGCTTTCTCATCATCGTCCAGCGTCAGGACAAGCTGAACCCACGCAGGGCCAAGGTGATCATCGCGGTCTCCTGGGTGCTGTCTTTCTGCATCTCGGTCCCCTCGTTCACGGGCTGGACATTCGTGGAGGTGCCCGCGCGCGCTCCGCAGTGTGTGCTGGGCTACACCGAGTTCCCCGCTGACCGCGCCTACGTGGTGACGCTGGTGGTGGCCGTGTTCTTCGCGCCCTTCGGCGTCATGCTGTGCTCCTACCTGTGCATCCTCAACACGGTGCGGAAGAATGCTGTCCGTGTCCACAACCAGTCCGACAGCCTGGACCTGCGACAGCTGACCAGGGCTGGACTGAGGCGGCTCCAGCGGCAACAACAGGTCAGCGTGGACTTGAGCTTCAAAACCAAGGCCTTCACCACCATCCTGATCCTCTTCGTGGGCTTCTCCCTCTGCTGGCTGCCGCACTCGGTCTACAGCCTCCTCTCGGTGTTCAGCCGGCGTTTTTACTACAGCCCGTCCTTCTACACCACCAGCACCTGCATCCTGTGGCTCAGTTACCTCAAGTCCGTCTTTAACCCCATCGTGTACTGCTGGAGAATCAAAAAATTCCGGGAGGCCTGCTTAGAGTTGCTACCCCAAACTTTCCAAATCCTTCCCAAAGTGCCTGAGCGGATCCAAAGGAGAATCCAGCCTAGCAGAGTCTACGTGTTTAATGAAAACCAGTCTGCAGTGTAGCACAGCCTTGCCGAGCCAGGACCCGCACAGGTTCGGTCCAAGACCCAGTTCCGCATTCCTGGCATTTCAGTCCTCCTCCTTCGCTGGTGACCATTTAAGCACAAAGGCACTCATTTGTTGCCAGATGAGCTGCAGCTCCCAAATTTCAAATTTCAGCCAGGCGAGTTCTTTTTGTTTCCCACGGTTGAAGAATCCTATGTGGTTCTGGTGGGAAGGGTGAGGTAGTCAAGGCAAATGGGGAGTGGGTGGTGGGAGTGTGGGAGTTGGGCAGGAAGTGAGAAGAGAAGGGGGACAGCAGAGGGAGCCAGGCAGGAGGAGGATCTGTCTGGGAGCTCAATTCTGCCGTTTGAGCCCCCTGGACCCCTGCCTAAGAGCAACACCATCAGGCCAGATTGTGGGTGGTTGAGAAGCCCACGTAGGGGTCATTCCATGCATTACCATTCACTCCACTGAGGCCAGTGTTCTTCAGGGTTAGTTACCTTTGTGGGTGTAGGGAACCACAGGAGGCTCTTTGCGTTGTTCAGGTGTGCATTTTTGACCATGCCACATCATCCTTTCCAGAAAGAAATCGTGACCATGCCACATCATCCTTTCCAGAAAGAAATCGAAAAGCACTGGGATTCAAAGGAAACCAGGCACTCTTTGAGTTTCCTGGTATGACATGGAGGTTCTCAGTTCAGAGGATGCTCTTGGGCAGTTCAGTTGAAAGGAGACGCCCACCTGGGCACTCATGCCCACCTCCCCACCACACCTGGTCTGCCTGGTCATCGCTCACCTCCTCCCCTCTCCCTCATGGTCCCTCCCACTCTCCCTTTATTTTCATCCTTCCCAGTGCTGGAAAAAAAAATGCCTATAATCCATCCATGGAGCAAGTATTTGTACTGACTTGCTTTCAGAATCGGGGGCTTTGTTTACATGTTTCCCCTGGACACTCCGGGGCTCCAGAGCCTCTGGGAGGCTCCAGATGCATTCTAATGCTAGAACTGTTGCAGAATAAACAAACCCAACACACTGGCATCCCCCTTGACCTCTGTTCCTCCTACCTCATTCACATCCACTGCTGCTGTCAGACCCACCTGCCAGGGCTGGATCTGGGAGTCTCGAGGGGATCTTTCTTGCACTGTATACTTGGCCACTATGCCCACAGGCCCCCATCCCCACCAGGAGCTTCCAGTGTGGAGAGAGGGGGATTCCCTGGGTTCAGGGACAGCATGGGGTTCTTTGAGCCCTCTTGAGTGCATCAGATCTGAAGACAGTGAGGAATTTAAGGAGAGGTTCAGAAAGTCTGATTCCAGATCTTACTATCAGGGACTAGTCAGGTGACCTTGTTCATCTCACCTCCTTCTGTAAGCCTCAGTTTCCCCATTTTCCAAGTGAAGATGTGGGTCTAGATGACCTCAGACTCTTGGATTCTAAAATGGGTGTTTTTAAACCCACAACCCCAGGTCTTCTATATTCACTTATTCATCCATGCAATGAGCATTTATTAAGTGCCTACTGGATGTGAGGCACTATGGGGGAGCTAGTAATGAATGAGGCATGGGCCATATCCAAAAGCAGTGGTCTGATTGATCTCAGGAGAGTAGCGGCCTAAGAACAGACACTCCATTTTCACTTCATTTATTTCTTTCCAAGTTGTATTCAGAGTCCAGCTTCCTATTCCCGCATTCTTCCTATGTTAGTGGTGACAGAGGGCAGGGAAAGAAGGGGAATGAAGAGGAAAATAAAACTGACATTAAACTCAGCCCAGGGGAAGGTTTGTCAAGAAAATAACTGACACCTATTCCAACCACCCAAGATGGCGGGAGAGATACACAGGCAATGGGCTTGTGGATAAGTAAGCATGGTTGCATCAATCCTGTGTTCCCAGTGCCCCCCACAAGGGCAGGGTTTGCCTTCAGCTCCCAAGGGGTAGGATTTTAGTGGCTAAGAGCACAGCCAGTCCACCAAGGGGACCAAGCCGATAGGTAGATACTTCCTGTCTGGTGGATTTTTCAAGAGAATTTTCTTCAGGAGCCTTGAGCAAAAGAGAAATGACAAAACTGAATGAACGAAGGTACCAAAATTTATATCAATCCACACTATATGATGTATGTTGAAAGTAATATTTATGTTTCAAAGTAATAATTTTGTATATATTTTAAATAAAGTATTATTGCTCTTTCAGTGTATAAGACCATGTTCTTACCAAAATTTGCACCAAGACCATGAGTAGTAAGCCCAGGATCCAATGCCCAATACCCATTTATCAGTCTGTTCAGGCTGCTCTAACAAAACTGGGTAATTTATCAACTAAAGAAATTTATTTTTTATAATTTTGGAAGCTGGAAAGTCTACAATTAAGGCAGCAGCAGATTTGGTGTCTGGTGAGGGCTCACCCTCTGGTTCATAGATGGCAGAAGGGGAAGAATATCTCCCTCAAGTCCCTGTTACGAGGACACTAGTCCAGTTCACGAGGGTGGAGCCCTCACACCTAATCGCCTTCCCAGGGCCCCATCTCTTAGTACTATCTCGATGGTGACTAGATGGCGACATATGAGCATTCTGGCTCTTGCAACTCTTAAGAAAAAAAAAAAAAAAAAAGGATTCCAAGAAGTCTAGAGCCTTCTGGGAACAGTAAAGAAGGATGTCACATAAGATGACAACCCGAGACCATTGGAGCCACAGGAGGCACAAAGAGGTGCTCACACCCCTTTTATCTTTATCAAGACCCTGCTGAACCAGACTTCAATCAGTCAGTCTTCAACACTCGCTTGCGGTTGGCCACTCCACAGTGCTCTCTGGACTTCCTGAATCTTTCCTGAACTTCGATTTCCTAAGATAACTGGTCCCCTTGAAGGAGGCTTCACTGTTTCAACGATTCACTTATTTTTCTTCTTTGTTTTATCCTGTGGTTCACACCAACCCTGGGATCTGTGTCAGGTCAGAGAAGCTTCACGCCTAAATTGTCTCTGAGAGGCTTTGAGGGAGACAGAAACCTGCCGACTACAATAATAAGTAATTCCCCACCCTCAGTAGGTTCCAAGGCCTCTCGGAAGAACCTTAGAAATGAGACAAATACAGTAGTTCCCTGTAGAGGTCCTGGAACTGTCTCCACAGATATCAAAATTTGGAGATGCTCAGTCCCTTATGTAAAATGATGTGCACACCCCCCTACGAACTTTAAATCATCTCTAGGTGGCTTATAATACCAAGACAAGGTAAATGCTCTGTAAATCATCACTATACTGTGTTGTTCAGAGAATGAAGACAAGAGGGGAAGCTCTGTATCTGTTCAGTACACAGGAATTTCTTTTTCTGAATATTTCCCTTTGTGGTTGGTTGAACCCGTGGACACAGAACCTGAGAGTGAGAGGAACCAACTGGGAATCTCAGAAGTGTTATCCTAATTGTGACTACCCCTGCAAATCTGCTACCTTTTCATCTTGAATCATGGTCTCTTTAGGCAGGGTGAAATAAAAGCAAAGTTTCCCTAGACAGCCAAGATGGACGAAGAAGTCTAGATCCAGCCCTGCTTTGCTATTCTGAGCCCAGGCTGTGCCTCCCCCTACACAGCTTGCTTCTCTAGGTAGAGCAGACTCAATGCCATCTGCTCCCCTTTCTCAGGCAGTCCCTGGCTAGCCTCCCTGGTCCCTAGTAGTCCTGCCGTGGTGGGGGAGCCCAGCACTCAGGTCTTAGGTCCCCGGGAAACGGATGTGGTGGAAACAAGTGCTCTGAAGGGACAACCGAACCCTAGGGCTGCTTCTCTCTGTGTGACTCGGGGCAAGTCTGCACCCCACCTTCCTGGTCTTTGAAATGGTAGGAATCCTCCCAGACAGGGGCCAGAGTGGAGAATCAACACAGGCTGGAGGTGTAGCTCCACGGCGCGGTGCCTGCTTAGCACGTGCAAGGCACTGGGTTTGATCCTCAGTACTGCAGGGGAAAGGAAAAGGGAAAGGAAGTGAAATAATGTGCGGTCCATGGGAGATGCTGAAATTCACAGGCGGTAATTTCTCCAGGTGTACCACCCACCTGCTTCATAGTTGAGGTTTTTTTTTTCTTTTTGAGGGGGTAAAGGTGAAAGAATTTGTATCAGAAACAGGCTGTTGAGTTCTTCTGAAGTGGGGGGCGGGGGAGAAAAAGCAAATTATTCTGTGGTTAGGGTGTCCTCTGACTCCATTCAGTTCTGACACTGTCGACATGATGTCAGATCCCGCAGGTTGAGTGCTTCGTCCACAGGACGGGCCTGACTTCAGATGTCAGTGGCAAGTAATAGGTTGTCACCTGAAGAGCTATAAATTGGAGATTCCCATGTCTCCCTGCTTGGGTTTGATTAATTTGCTAGATCTCACAGAACTCAGCGGAACACTTCACTTTCTTTCCCCCATTTATTTTAAAGAATATGACAAAGAATACAGATGAGCAGCCAAATGGGAGAGATGCGGAGGGCAGGACACGTGGGGAGGAGCTTCTGTGCCCCCTCCGGAGGTGCCAGCCTGCAGGACGGGGTGGGCTCCCTGGGAGGAGGCAGGCCATATGCACCCGCCCTTTGGGTGTTTATGGAGGCTTCGTTGGATGCATGATGGATGACAACACTGGTCACTGGTGACCAGTCTCCCCTCTCCAGAGGTGAAAGGGTCTGGCTGAAAGTCTTACCCCTGAAATCATGCCATGATCTTTCTGGTGACCAGGCCTGCTCCTGAAGCTGCCCGGAGGGCCCAGATGCAAGTCATCTCATTAGGTACAGATATCCCCCTCCGTGCTTTTGCTTTTATAATTCTGTCAAAATGAATCCTATTGTCATGCCTAACTAAAAAGAGCCAACTAAAAAAGCCCTCTTGTTGCTCTGGCAGTTCCCAGGGTTTTAGGAACTCTGCGTCTGGAACCAAGGATAGAGACCAAGTTTACATTTGTTATGTCACAATATCACGGTCCCTTTCCTCAACCTCAGGTGGCCTGAGGATTTCACAGCGTCCAGTTGACAAGAACACAACATCTACTGAAGCCAGAATTGTAGGCTGGACTTTTAATGGTCTAGATATGAGGTGCCCCCCCAAAGCTCATGTGTGAGACAATGCGAGGAAGTTCAGAGATGAAATGGTTGGGTTATGAGAGCTTTAACTGAATCAGGACATTAATCCCCTCATAGAGATGAAACTAAGTGGCAAATGTAGGCAGGTAGGGTGTCACTGGAGGAGGTGGGTCCCTGGGGCATACCTTTGGGGTATCCATATTTTGCCCTGGTGAGCAGGTTTCTCTCTGCTTCCTGGTACTATGTCCTGAGATGCTTTCCTCTGCCACACTCTTCTGCCATGATGTTCTGCCTCACCTCCAGCCCAGAGCAATGGAGTTGGCCGTCTATGAATTGAGACTTCTGACTTCCAAAACCATAAGCACCCAAACTTACTTTTCCTTCTCTAATTGTTCTTTTGATCACAGCAGTGAAAAGGTGACTAACACAAAGGGCAAGATTTTGCTCAACATCTTTAACTGCCCCAGGTCACTCCATGCAAAATGCTCTTGAACTATGAGCAGGCCCCACGGGGCTGATGAGATGAATGGGTGGAGGGAAGACTGCAACCCCAATCCCACGCCTTCCCCTACCTGCTCTTCTTCAGGCTGTTCCAAGGTCCACAGCATATTTGAGAATACAGGGAGGCAGGAGGGAGATTTCAGGGGTGGTCGCTGAGAGGGTAAATGCATAACAAAGTGAGTCAACAACGAAGTGACTTTGAACACACAGAAACAGTGAAGGTCCAGGGCAGCTGGCCAGGTTCTCTGCTCTTTGTTTGTCCAAGACTCAGGCTCCTTTCATCTCGTTTCCCACTATCCCCTGGGGCATCGTCTTCACAGTCAGTTTAGATTATAGCCACCTCTGCATTCCAGAGCAGGAGGGCACAGGCATAAAGAAGCTTGTGCAGAAAAAAATCTTAAAGCAAACTTAAAACAAAAGCACATCTAGGTTAGAAATTATGAAAAATATATACAAAGTGTGTGCTTGCCAGAAGAAAACTGATGGTATAAAAAAAAATCACCACATGCTCCTGGTCATTTTTGGTCACATGACCTAGCTGCAAAAGAGACTGGGAGCTGGAGACCCTGGTTGGGCCGTCATGTACCCAGTTACAGTTTCTTATCCTGGAAGAAGAGAAGGATTGGGTGGGCTCCCAGCAAAGTCTGTCAACACAGCATGTAATTTAAAAAACCAGAGAGGCCTGGCACAGTGGCACACACCTGTAATCCCAGTGCTCAGGAGGCTGAGGCAGGAGGATTGGGAGTTCAAAGCCAGCCTCAGCAAAAGCAAGGCGCTAAGCAACTCAGTGAGACCCTGTCTCTAAATAAAATACAAAATAGGGCTGGGGATGTGGCTCAGTGGTTAAGAGCCCCTGAGTTCAATCCCAGTAACCCCAAATAAGTAAATAAGAGGACCTAGAACATACACAAATCCTGAAGTCCTAAGTACTAATTCACAACTGATCCTTTATTTATACTTCAATAAGTATATCTCTATCTCCTCAAACAGATGGCTGCCTCCCTTTTATCCCTGGCCTACGTCTGTGGTGAGGAGAAACTTTTGCCCCATGAACTTTTTCAGACACAAAAGATGGAAGACATAAAAACCAAGCTGTTCGAAAATTTGCAGACACCAGGGGATGAACTTTACAAAATCAGAAGAAAAATTACTATTAAAAGAACAAGAATCCTAGTGATTCGGGAGGCTGAGGCAGGAGAATCGTGAATTCAAAGCCAGCCTCAGCAATGGCAAGGTGCTAAGCAACTCAATGAGACCCTGTTTCCAAATGAAATACAAAAAAATAGGGCTGGGGATGTGGCTCAGTGGTTGAGTGCCCCTAAGTTCAATACCCGGTACCCACCTCCCCTTCCAAGAAAACAGTAAGCAAACAACGCAGGTCAACTTTGCCCAAGAATTTGCTTATGTTAAAGGAAAGAGTAATTTCAAAGTCTCAGCTACTGAACAGTGGAGACTGGTGGCCCATGGCAGCATGGAATGGGGCACAGGTCAGACCATGGTGATTTAAATATTTAAGAAAAGGGAGGGCTTGGGGGCCCTTGTTGGAAGGTTAGCAACTGGATTCTATATGAATAAAAAGATGTTTGAAAGCAAGAGCATCAGGCATGAGCCACACTCTGGGCAGGTATCCCAGGTTACTTTTGCAGAGAGTTCAGATTGCCTCCTGCTCTCTGCCCTTCATCCTGCAGGAGTCAAGAACAAGGTGTCTGGGAATAGGAGAGGTGACAGAGATCGCCTTGGTCCAAGAAGGATCAAGTGGGGAGATGCAATATGTATGCTTCTTCGTTGTTTTGGAAGGAATGGGAAGAAAGCCTTATCTGTGTGTAAGAAGGGCTTAGCTGCTACTAGATCTTGACCTTCTGCATTCACAAATCTGAGGGTCCAGATGTGCAAGTTCAGCCCCTAGAGGTGCTTAGGTAAACGTCTGAAGAGCCCCATGGTCCAGTTCATAAGAACAAATTATTTGCTCTGGATCTCCATGTTCTGTGCTGTGGCCTCTGACATCTGCTGGCCTTTTGCCAATCACTCCGGTCTCGGGAAAACCAACCAAACTCATTTAGAATTTTTAAAAAGGAACTTGCTGCTCCTTATGCATGGTCCTTCAGGGGAATAAATTTCCCATTTCCTCCCTCATTGAAATGCTGCGGCCATAGTCTCTGATTTCAGGATTTTGTGGCAGAGTCGGGAAGCCTTTGAATGCTGTATTAAATATACCATGAAGAGAGGAGCAGAAGCTCATTGTGAAACACGGTCAAGACTGAACCTATAAAAATGCATAAGGAAAAGTGCAAATCTTAATTTGCCCTCAAGAGTGAACAGAAACAAGGGAGAAACTACCTGGAAATTGAGGCTCCTTCTACCCAAAGCCTCTGTATTATCACTGGGATTTAATGGGTCTCTAAGGGCGCAGCCAGTCTAAGTTACTAGAAAGAAGCTCCCCAGGCAGGGAGTCAAGAAATAAAAACAACCAATTCACTTCTTAGAATTTTTTGAAACCCAAAAGCATAAAGAATATGTGATTTTTTTCAAATACTTTAAAATTGTATATAAAAATGCATATGTTCTTCTGCAAAATTCAGACCCTACTGTGCCACTGATCCTTCTGGGGCCTGGCTTCTATTTCTGTTTTGTTTTGTGTTCACATTTTGAAGTGGCTCCTGGTGGCTGTCGTTTTCTGTTGTGTGGATGTCATGAGATCCAAAATAAGTGCTACTTACTTTGCATATTCAGAGGGGGTTTTCCTGCTTTTCACTCTACTTTTAAAAAACACTATAACGAACATCCTTGACATAAATCTCCCTGCCTCCCTACTGATTGTTTTACTAAAATTAGCTTCTAAAAGCAGAATTGGTGGACAGGACCATAAAATTGCTTTTTCAGATCATTCATCTCAAACTTTCCTCCCACCTGCTGAGCTTGAGAATAACCAGAATCTTGGAAAATCCTGTGGGAGGGTCACGTAGTGCTTCCCAGGAGCCCCGGACACCCTCCACCAACAGGCTCAGAACCAGGAGTTAGGAAGCAGGTCATCAGGTAGTGGGGAGGGTAAGCACGCAGCCATGCTGACTGAGGAGGCATGTTCAAAGAGCTTGGCATTTGGGCCAATTAATACACATTCACTAACCATCCATAGAAATATAAACGAGAAAATGACCACAGGGATTTTGTACTTCTCTGGAAACCAGTTTGGACTAAAAAGACTACCTGTGGCAAACTCAGGACAATTTGAGTCATTCAGACTGAAGAAATCCCTTGAATACAGCAAGCTGGCTGCTTGGCCGACTGGACCTAGGAAGTCTCTAGACTATCTTAACTCCCGTGTCTCGCCCTGTACTATTTCTTTGGAATGAGTTGCATTCTTCCAGATTTATATGTTGAATTCCTAACCCCCGTGTGATGGCATTGGGGCAGGGGGTTGGGAGGTAATGAGGTCATGAGGTGCAGCATCCCATGATGGGTTAGATCTTTCCGCCATATAAGGACACAGCAAGAAAATGGCCAGCTGCAAGCCAAAAGAAGAGTCCTTACCCATATCTTGATGTTGGGCTTCCAGCTTTCATAACTATGAGAAATAGACACTGGGGTGTAAGCCACCTGGTCTGAGCTGACCAAGGCAATTCCCCTTATGCTACCTTTCCTACCTTGAAGTGAGAGAGAAGTATATTAAAATCTTTTCCTATTCTCTGTCCTGAGAACAGAGAGGCATACAGCTGTGACCATCCCAGGAGCCTAATAAAAATGATGTATTAATGTGTCTTTTTTTTTTCTCTATTTCTTACACTTTGATCAATAACTCAATTCCTAGAGATAGCCAACAGGGTGCCCATGAGCACACTTCTCAAACCAACCAGTTGGAAGTCTAGGGGCCACCTACCTCCTCTTTTATGTTCCTACATTCTGGGCCACAATGACCTTCCTTAATCACTACAGGGGCAGGTACCAGACAGCCAGAGGCAGTCTCTTTGCCCCAGAGCACGTCAAAATTATTCAGATTAGCCAATCCTAAATCTACCTGCGCTGCCTCACTTGTTCCTCCCTGTAGACACCACAACAAACCCCCCTGTCTGTGTCATCGTGTCCCTCCACCCCCCACACCGTCTCCTGACTGGCCCTGGCATGTTCCCATGTGGCCCTGCATGACATCCTTTTGGGAGCTGTACCAGTTGACATCACCGTACCTCAACATTTCTATTAAACGCTTTATTTTTTAAAAAGCATTCTCCAAACCAGCTGATTGACTAAACCATTTTGCACTTTGTCTTTTTGTCCCTATCCTGTGCCACTGAAAACTTTGACTCTGTAAAGACCAAGATGAACAGGAAAAAAAACCAGATGGAACTGTTGGCAGTGGTTCCCTCCGTGGGCTTGTTGATCTTTCCACAGCACAAATACTCGTCTGTTCTTCTGCTTGGAACCAGGAGAAGGCTTGACCCTGCGGCCCCATCTACCCCCACTCTCTGTGCACCCTCAGCCTTTGTCCTGTTCTGTTGGAATCGTCTCCATGTTGAGCTCCTGCCAGGCCAAGACCTAATATTTCTTCTTTACCATTTTATCTGCAGAGCTTAGCACCAGGCCTGGCACATACTTTTGAAATGAATGCATGCCTGAATGTATGAGTACAGGAGCACGGAAAGACTGTTTCCTTCACGTGAAGTGCAATTCTCGGTGAGCCCTCAAGTGCCCCCTCTGCAGCAAGGCCATTCCTCACCCTGCAGCTGCAGGGTGTGATCATGAGCTTGGAGTAAGTCATCCCGGCTTCGACTCTGCTCCAGAAGGGCCCACAGCCGCTCGTGAGTGCACAGAGGTGCTTCTCGCCCACGTATGTGGTGGCTGATTTTATGTGTCAACATGACTGGGTCACGGAGTGCCCAGATTAAACCTTCTTTCTGGATAAGTCCCTGATATCATTTCCAAATGAGGTTAACATTTGAACTGGTGGCCTCAGTGGAGTAGATGACCATCCCCTAGGTGAGTGGGCATCATCCAATCATTGAGGGCCTGAAGTGAATAAAAGGCAAACATCTGTCTTCAAGCTGGGATTTACCATCAGCTCCCCTGCTTCTCCAGTCTTTGGACTCAGACTGGATTTAAGCACTGGCTTTCCTGAATATCCTTTTTTTTTTTTGTACCAGGGATTGAATTCAGGGGTATGCAACCACTGAGCCACATCCCCAGCCCTATTTTGTATTTTATTTAGAGACAGGGTTTCACTGAATTGCTTAGGGCCTTATTGTTGCTGTGGCTGGCTTTGAACTCACGAGCCTCCTGCTTCAACCTCCTGAGCTGCTGGGATTACAGGCATGCACCATTGGGCTTGGCTGGGATATCCATCTTGCATATAGCAAATCATGGGGCATCTTGTCCTCCGAAATTATGTAAGCCAATTCCTCATAATCTCTTTCTCTCTTACACATTCTCTCTCTCTCTCTCTCTCTCTCTCTCTCTCTCTCTCTCTCTCTCTCTCTCTCTCTCTCTCTCTCTCTCTCTCTCTCCTCCCTATTACCCTATTAGTTCTCTTTCTCTGGAGAACCCTGGCATGGCCACTCTGGGCTGGGAACAGCTGACCAGCTCTGTCCATTGCTTCAGAAGCAGCTCATTTTCTAGTCTTTGTATAAACACAGAAATATCTGAAAGTTATAGCAATAGGTGCAAATGAATCACAAACAGACATTGGCATCACCCCAGTCTGCTTTCAGAGTTCAGTTGTGTGAAATTACAGTGACAGGGCAGAGATAATGACTGGTTCACAGGAAACTCTCGCATGCAGGGTGCCAGGACAGCCAGCCCTCCCTCCATAACTAGGTAATCTTTTTTTTTTTTTAATTTTTTGTTCTTCTTAGTTATGCATGACAATAGAGTGTGTTCTGACATGTTACACGTCCACGGAGTACAACTTCCCATTCCTGTGGTGGACTGAGTTGAGGTCCCCTTTCCCTTTCTAGGGGTCTCCTCGAAGCACATGGGTGACAAGGAGGTCATGGAATGAGATTCTGGATTTGCAGACACGTGGGGCACATCCCTGGCAATGCTGAGCAGGACCTCCTGTGCTGGGTGTCACTGGGTCCTCCCCTAAGATCCCCAGATGCTCTAGGACAGCATTTGATCCCACAGGCTGACACCAGACCCAATAGCTCGCCCTGACTTCCTTGGCCCGGGACAACTTGGACCCTGAAGGGCACTGGGAGACCACCTAGCTCCCCTCCCATCTGCGACTCCCCAGGTCTCCTGTTGCCATGGCCACAGTCAAGCACATCGGAGCCCAAAGGACTCAGGTTCCCCAGCACCTTTCTGCTCAAGTCCCACAGCTCGTCCTGTTGTGTGCGTTGCTTTCCAATCCCTTCTTGCCACGTGATCTCATTTAACTAATTTACGACTCCAGACTGCAGACTGAATCACAGCGATTTGTTTCCTTTCCCTGGTTGCAAACTGAAGGAAAGCAGGCTTCATTAATTCAAGTGCTTATCTTGGACCAGTGTGTTAACAAGCTTTTAAATGCCGCTCCAGCCACTGAGCTTTTTTGAGGAGGTGAAAGGGCTTCTGGTCCATATGGTCTAGATTCTTGTACATTTTCATTTCAAACGCTAAGGTTGACAGAGCTGTTAAGAGCAAATGGGGTGTTAGTTAATATCTAATTACTCCTAACACAAGTCACAGCTCATTTAACTGAGGCAGACGCCAGTCCCTGCTTCCACCGACGGACACATTTAGGACATCAATTTACACTCTGTCTCTCAGCCACTTGCCTGTCTCTTGCCTGTGTAACAGTCTCACCATCCAGTGTGACTCCACAGCTGTTTTCTTGCCAGTCATGCTTAGACACCTAAAGTCCCCCCATGCCACTCTCTTATTCCCTGATATGCTAGTGGACGTCGGGATCCCAGGAACAAAAGACTGTCAAAAGATGCTGCTTCAGGGTTTTCCAAAAGCAGCCACACTCAGGTTTGAATATAGTGAATCCTGGGCTGGTTTCTGGTTGCAATCTTGGTTTTCAGAAAAGCACCAGGCGGGGGAACATGCAGGCAGGAGCTGATTTTCTGGCATGGTTCCCAAACTCCAAGAAAATCACCACAAAACAATGCCCGCTTCTTCCATGTGAAATACAATGAGTCATGGCACCTCGCCTGTACCCACTCCTGTTTGGGATGGCCTGGCCACGTGCAGGCAGAATGGGGTTAGAATAATCGAGATGGAAACTATGTTACATATCCTTTCTGCAGAAGGGTACCTGGAATGAAAGAAGAATAAAAGAAAGGGCTGAGCTTAAAGAGGGCTGCTCAAAGACCTGCCATGAGCAAAATACTAGAGAAGGAGAACTTAAAAGGTGAGATTTGATTATATTCCTTGAATTTGTTCAGGGATAGAAATGCAAAGGGGCCCTGCTTATTGAAGAGCATTCAGCTAAAAGAGGAAGTGAGTAGAAGTTACTGGAAATCTCCCCAGTGAGTGCGTGATTCCTCAGAGAAGGCTAGAGGTGTCCAGCAGCGCCCTGAGAACATGCAGGAGATAGATTCAAAGGTGGTCCAGGAGGCACAGAACTCCAGGGGCAGCCGCTACAAGTCCTTCTGTGAGGGGCAGATGGCGAGGTTCTAGAACTACTTAGACTAGGGACAGTGTGCGTGGAAACCATCACTTCATCAAGAGAATTTTCATTTAAAAAAAAATTACAGAGAGAACAACGAATTAAAAGAATTTTAATAAAATCAACAAGTTTACATTTGTACATCTTGTGTATCTGGGACCCAGTCAGGGGAGAAGGATAAAGTTGCAAGGACAAACGGTTCTATGGAACAACAGGCAAAAAAGACAACCCCAGCTGCGTAACAGACCTCTGGGTGACAATGGACCCCATAGCCACCTCCCTGCACCCTAGAGTGAGCAAGCGCAGTTTACCAAACTTCCCAGCTCTGAGCTCAGGCCCAGGCCCCTCAGCCGCCGTGACGCTCCTACGTTAATCCTTGATAGGCCACGGCAGATGAACAGTCCATAAAATTAAACAGTACTGCCCGTAGAATATTAATGTAAATTGAGTTCTGTTCATGCTGTTTTAACTAGAATGGCTACGCTGAACCTAATGAGAGGGAAAAGGTCTGAATGACAGTTCTAATTGCTCTATTCAACGGCAGTCACAAAACAGCAGGCCTGGTAGAAAGAATCATGTATTTGTCTTAAAAATAGGATTTAAGAAAAGGACCTCGTGAGAGAGCGAGAGGGGTTAGAGAAGACAGTTTTAAACATATGAGACAATCCTGCACGTTGCCAAATTATTCCGCTCGTGTTAAATGATTTAGTAGAGATGGGAAACTGCCCAACTCCAGCTTTCATTCTTGGAGACAATGGCAGGTGTTTCAAAATATCCATCCGGCTTCAGAGGGGGGAGGAAAAAAGAGACTAGTGTCCCCGGGTCAGGAGTGAGCCACCCCAAGCCGTTTCCAAGACGGCACCCATCTTGTAGACAGAGAAAGCAGTGTTTTTAAAAGTATAAGGCTGCGTATGCAGGTAACGTGCTCTTTGGGGAATACAAACCTCAACTCACAGGTTGCAATGATAACACACGCAACAAGATGAGTTCCTGAACAGTCATCCAGGAGCTGATGCTCACGACCCGGCTTGGAATTCAGACCAGTTTATACAGCACAGCATACACCTGAGCCACAAAGAGAATTTCTTCATTGTTTATTCTTTAGATAATTGAAACATGGTTAGGAAAAAAATGGTGCCAATTCCCCCAACAACACAAGGATGCTTTTGCTTCTTGGCTCACTCAGAATCCCAAAAGAAAAAAAAAATACAGTGATCATTATTAGTATAACAAACATTTTTTAAAGAACGGACAGTGAGTTCTTTATTCCCCTCAGGAAGGCCCAGGATGATGAAGAAAGGGTGTGTTTTGCTGCCCTCCTGTTACAGGTACCAGCAGATCCCTGTTTCCCAAACATCGTGGTTGGGGACGGGGGGGTATATTGTCTTTATGGAAATTCTTCCCAGCACAGGTCATCCCAAGGATGAAATTCCAAAGAGGCAGTGAAATGGTAAGCGTTGCAGCTGGTCTGACATGATGCAGAAGCACAAAGCAAGTCCCCAGGTGGTTATGGAGGAGAGACCTTTCTTCTGCAGATTCCAGAAGTCTCAGAGCAGGCGTAGAAAGTGCTGGCAGGTGAGTCAGCCTGACTGGACTCCTTGGAAGATCTTTAGAAGCACCTATCAGGATCGAGGGTGCCTCCATTCAGGGCAAAGGCAGTTTTTCCCAGGGTCTGACTCCTGAAAAGCGCACTTGGTTTAGCTTCTCTCGTTTTCCCTTTTCATTTCTCAAGTCTTCAGAAGGAGGTACGTTTTCACAAGAAAAAATAGCCCTGATGAACATGACAGATGAATTTTTCAATGAGAGAGAAACTACAAAGATGCTATGAATTCAAATGAAACGGTTTAGTGGAACCTGTTCATCAGGGAGCTTCCAACCAGCAGATGATGTCACTGCAGAGGAACCTGCCTTCGGGTCCCCAACATCTTGGGCTTCCTGGGCCCACTTCAGAACGGGCAAACTAGCTTCTCTCTTGGACCTTTATCAGTTTCCAAAAAGATCTCCATTTGCTAGGCAGTCCGAAGCACAGGAATTTACCCAAAAGTGACTGTTGGAGTAAACAAAACAGAACCCTTTGGGGAATGAGAGCTGATGGGAAGAAGAAACAAAAAAAGTATGTCCCTAAGGTTGGCCACTTGTAGGGCAAAGGCAGAGCCAACATAGTTGGAGAATGTGCCCCGGACATGCCTGGGGTGGGAAGGGCTTCGCCTGAAGACCGTGCCACACCTTTCCAGAGCCCGTGTGTGTCTCAGGAGGGCTCTCTCACTTGTCCCGACCACACGGGGAAGACTCCCTTTTCCTTCAGAGAAGACCTCCGTTCTGGATGACTGTGTTTCTGGACCAGGGAACTCGGGCCTACTTCCGGGATTCTCAGGGATCTCCATTTACATTCATACCAAGAAGGATCAGCAGTGAGGTGTCCTTGTTTCACAGGGACTGCTGTGTCCCCGGCACCCAGGTGTCTTCCCTTTGTCCTGCTGGCATGAAGTGTGGCAGCTGTCTGCTCTTGGTGTCCAGCAGGCTTAGAAAAGACCTCAGAGTCCCCCTTGTGTGCTTGGGCCAAGCTTTTCAAGTCCGGGTGCCAGGACTGGGCGAGCTGGGCGTCGTGTGTCTGTTGGTGGCACAGTGGGTGTGCACAAGCCCTCCATTTGGGTATCTGACAAACACAGGCTCGCCAAAGGGATTCTGGCACAGCTGGCAAAGCTTTTGGTCTGAGAGCCAGATTGCGCTTCCTTTCAACTTCATCTGCAAATAGAAACCAAGAGTAGTCATGCTGCATTTCAACCCCAAGTGACCACCTTCTGTTTTTTAAGAGTTGATGCACTTCCTCCACCCCAACCCTGCAAGGATGGTTCTCCCTGATGCAGACTGTTTTCATACCGACTTCTTTAAACAGTATGCAAGCAGTGGAAATAATCAAACCATCCTTGGTACCCAGAGAAGTTAAAAAAAAAAAAAGCTGTTCTTTGTTTATAAAAGAAATTGCTGCTTGTTGGCATTTCTATTCCAGATTCTCCCTCCAACATTCTCAGGGCTCTGTTTCACCCTAGGCCTGACGTGAACGTGAGAGCCACACAGGACCATGCACCATCTCACTCCCTGGCCCTCGAACTTGCCAAAAAGAAAAGTACAAAAAAGGGACATGGCCGAGGTTCTGTGGCAGATGAGAGGCACATTCCTGATGGGCTGGGCAATACAATCTCTTTTCTTTAGAGGTAAACAATAAAATGGAGCTGTAAAACCATCAGCCCAGGTCTGGAAAACAGACTTCAATTTTGCAAATGGAAAAGTTCTAAAAATTCACTCTCCACTTGCTGTTGCCATGAGCCCTGAGCTGCTTTCCTTCACCACGCCCTTCAGCAGTGCTGTCCTGCCTCACCTTGGGCCCAGAGCTATGGAGTCTGCCAGCCATGAACTGAACCTCTGAAACCCACTTGGACTCCTGGGTATGGTCATAAAGAAGACATGTAAAAGCACAGAAAGTGAAGAGGGGAAAAAATGATCTTCCTGGCTTTGGTTTTCAAAAGTCCTTCAAAATATGGAAACTGAGGAAGAGAGATCAACTATTTTGCACAGGGTTCTATGGCTGGCAGGTGGAGGAGCCAGGATCCTCCTTTAGGAAGCCTGGTTCTGAAACTGGTTCTCTTTTTCACTCTGTGATTCATCTAACCTGGAGCCAGCTGAATATTTTTGTCTGTTGAATTCAGGAGAGAGAACGACTATTCCAGTCATGACAAACAGAGTTAACAGAGTTAGCTCATCGTGAAGGCAAATTCGATTGCTTTGTGGCTGCTGCTTGGAGCATGTGCCAGATTTGCCAAGAGTTGGTTGATTAATGCCACTCAGAACAAAGTAGCAGCAGGTCCAGGGACTATTCCACTGAAATATTTAGGTCCTGAACCCCCTGGCAGGTGGGTCCCCTCCACTAACATCAATCCCTCGCTCCTCTCACCAGCACCCATGCTCACTGCCTTTGCTTCTCCATGCTCCCTAAAATGCTGCCCCTCCTCCCACGGCCCAGCCATGCTACCTCTACCTCCCATGTGAAATGCCTACACCACCCCACCTCACTCATCTTCATTTTCATGGAATCCGTGTTGTCATGTGTGATCCGACACTTGTGAATAGGCAAAGACAGATTTCAAGACCCCCACCAGACCCTGAAGCTGGGAGCAGGCAGGAGGAGTCCATTTTTGGTCTGTCTCTCCCTAGAGCCCAGCTCAGAGCCTGGTGCAATGTGGATGCTTTACAAAGCATTCATAAAATAAATAAATAAAAGAATGAATGGGTGGATTCTTTAGACGTTTCCCATTGGTATACCTTGACAGCTCTTTGAGGGTAGGGATGTGTTATGGAATTCTTTTGGGCTCTCCATCATACCACTGTGATGCATGGTAATTACTTCAAATCTGTGAGGACAGAAACTGAGCCAACAAAACCTCCTTCTAGGGGGAGTGACTGAGCAATCTGAATGAGAGGGAGAATGATAAATATCTGACTTACAAATAATAATGATGAAAGTCGTGGCACTTGTTGGCTCAACTGTCTTGGCTGTCCAGATCTACTATTGTCTACCTGCATTAGTCAATGCTTCTTTCTTACTCCCCGGTAACAAACAAGTCAGATCAGTTAGCTTTGGCTGCGCAATAAGCAACCCAGAACTTGGTGGCTTAAAACAATAATGGCCTATATACTTCAAATGGGCGATCTTTAATTGATAAAATAAAGTTGTCAAAAAACCCAAAAAGTCCTGCACAATTCAGTTCGGTCAACCCAGGCAGGTGAGTCTATAGACAGGATCGAGTAGCAAGTTGGTAAATTGATCTTGTACTCATTAGTTGCATTCATCATTCAACAAAACAACGTATTTACCACCTTCAGCATGCCAGGCTTGGCCCTGGGGAAACGGAGATAAATAAATGAAGTTTCCTGCCCTCAAAGAATCCAGTCTAATAGTAACGAGAGAGGATCATGAATCTATGACAAAGCGTGCAGATGAGCATGGGGGAAGGCGGTTCGTCTGCTGTGGGTATGAGATGGTTTCAATATGGACACGTGGTAGGCTGAGTTCTGACCTGGTGTTCACCAGACAGAAAGGAAGAGGCAGGAGTATTTCAGATGGTGGGAACAGAACATGCAAAGGCCAGGAAGTGGGGAGCAGCACGTCACCCCTGGGTGGCGCCTGGCTGAGACCAGGATCCATGCCAGGAAGCAGCAAGAGGATGCAGGACGGCATCTCCCAGGCCACGGGGTGTCCACACAGGCTTTATGTGAGAGAAGAATGTGGATTCCCACTCTGCCACCACATGGAGTATCCAGACAGGGAGGACAGCTTGGTGACAAGAACTGGCCCAGGGGGCACTTCTGGGCCCTTCCTCTGGCTGACTGTGACCTGCTGTGCAGTGGAGAGGACACTCATAGACACGACATAAAGCTGTTGTGGTGATGAAATGGTATGATGGAAAGTGCCAGAATGGTGCCCGGCCGTTGCTACCTGGTCAGCGAGCAGCACCTTTCTGACTCTTCTCCTTCCTCCCTTCCCCCACCCCACCTGCTCACTGGTCATCAGTGTTCAAAAGGGGAGAAGAGCTACCCTGAGGTCCTGCCCCCCACCAGCCCTGCCTCTCCCCACACCAACCTGTTTCTAGACGGAAACAATCTGGTACTCGATATGTTGAAGTCACATATCAGCTGACCAAGACCATCTGCACAGGTAAACCTGCCTTGCACAACTCACAGGCAGGCGCAGAAGTCCACCCGTCCAGTAGGCCAGGCACTCACCTTATTGTAGGTGTAGATCAAGTTTTCCGACCTGGCCAAGCCGACAGCCACCTGTGTGGTCCTCCTGGCATGGATGCTGTCCCTCATGGCCCCAGTCAGGAATGGGCAGAGCAGCTGCACCGACCAGGAGCCAGGCAGCAGCTGCAACACCTGCGTGGCATCAAACTCCGTGGCGTGGCGATTCAGCAGGTCCACGGCAGCCACGGTCAGCTCGTGGGCAGCCGGGCCGGCGTGCAGGTACATGGCGAGCAGCGTGTGAAAGAGGTGCCGGCGGCAGGGTGCGTCCTGGCCCTCGGAGCTCCACAGGCAGTAGTCCTCGGCCGCCGAGAAGTCCCCCAGCTCATGCACGAGGATGTGCAGGGCTTTCCCGTGCTCGCCCAGCTTCCCGTGGAGGATGGCGCTCTCCATGGGCAGGTCGGCGCCCTGGATCCTCTCTGTGGGACAAAACTGCCACTCTGAAACAGGCAGGCCTCTGCCAGGGGAACCACTGCAGCCTGCTGCTCCAAGTCTCAGAAAGGGCAGCCCCCCGGCTACCTAGACAGCGCTAAATACTGCCACCCAGGCGACCAGGGAGGGAAGCTTTTCTTGTATTGGCACCGTGCCAATTTGGATCTTAGTAAAACAGAAGATGGATTCTACTTTTTTTGGGTACTGGGGACTGAATTCAGGGGCACTGGACCACTGAGCTACATCCCCAGCCCGATTTTGTATTTGATTTAGAGACAGGGTCTCACTGAGGTGCTTAGCGCCTCGCTTTTGCTCAGGCTGGCTTTGAACTGGTGATCCTCCTGCCCCAGCCTCCTGAGCTGCTGGGATTACAGGCATGCACCACCACATGGCTGGACTCTACTTAACATGTTTAGAGAATGAACAAAACAAATGATCCAGGATCCCAGAAGGCCCCAGCGAATCACTCCACACTCTGGGTCTCCAGGTCTTCAGCTTCCCAGTGTGGAATATTTTCTTTGACTAAGGCAGAAGGGCACAAGAGCTGTGACTCTGTGTCCTTGGGGGATTGTTCCAGGACCCAGCCTCTATGGTACCAAGATACCCGATGCTCAAGTTCCTTATAAAAAACAGAACAGCACTTGCACATATCCTACATCCATCCCCATGTATTCTGACACCGTCTCTGGATTACTCACAACACAGTGCAGCACGAAGGCTGCGCCCATGTTTGTCATACTGTATTGTTTAGGGAGCAATGACAAGACAAAGGCTTGTACACGGTTAGTACAGACGCAGTTTGGGGGGAACATTTTCAATCCCAGTTGGTTGAATCTAGAGAGGCAGAGCCCACAGATAAGGAGGGCTGACTGTGTATCCCCTTAAATCCAAACACCCCCCTCCCCCAAAAGGTGTGTTTATACCAACTTATTCTAATTCCACTGGGATCACAGTGGCGCATGCCTGTAATAGCAGCACCTCAGGAGGCTGAGGCAGGAGGATCGAAAGTTCAAAGCCAGCTTCAGCAACTTAGTGAAAGGCCTTAAGCAACTCAGTGAGACCCTCTCTCTAAATAAAAAATAAAGAGGGCTGGTGATGTGGCTCAGTGGTAAAGCACCCCTGGGTTCAATCCCCAGCACCTCCCTCCCAATTTAAAGTACACTTCACTGAAAGGAATATGATGAGCTTATAGTGCTAAAAACCACAACTACACCACCCAACAAAAGGTTGAAAGCAAAACATAAGGCTTTTTTTTTCCCCCAAATTTTCCCTGCAATTAAGGGTCCAGGTAACAAGGAAATGACAGACCCAAAGGCAGTGTTACTCTGAAGGCCCTACCTCGTGTGGATGGAGTCTCACTGGCAAAGTCGCGTCCCTCCCCCACCTCCTCTGTGGAATAGGAAGATGCAAGACCTATACCTATTATCTTCCTACTGCTCAGGGTTATTTTGAGGATAACACTTGGTCTGAGGTCATGCTTAATACTCAAGTGACGGGCACTTGGCCTCTGAAGCCTGGTCACACAGGGGTCCCCTCAGGCTAATGACCAGGGTGCAGCCAAGGGCTGGGTGTGCAGCCTGTGTCCACCGCAGCACCACACACCACCCTCCTCCTGGTGAAGGGTCAACACACAATTGCTCAGAGGCTTCCACACTTGAGTCACAGGGAGACGTGCAAAGGTGCGGAGGGCACTGTGGTGATGCACACTGTTTACACCCCTCACCGCACTGATACGGGATTCCCGGTACCTCGAGGGGACTGGTTTGGCAGGGATGGTTACTACAGCTTCCCTAGCCTGGTGTATCTTCAAGTCACCCAACTACCAACCAGGGGTCACTGTCATGCTGTGGTGACAGTTTGAGTGTGTCGCCCGCAGCTCATGTGCTAGAAGCTTAGTCCTCAGAGTGGCGATGTGAGAGGAGGTGGAGCCCAGTGGAAGATAATTAGGTCCCTGAGGGATCACCTTCAGAAGAGAAAGAAGTAGTTCTCCTGGGATCCTGGCTAGTTCTCATGAGAAGGTTGTCATAAGAGATCAAGACTGGCCCCTCCTTCATCTCTCTCTGGCTTCCTGTCTTTCCCTGTGATCTTTCTCTCTCTCTCAAGTGCTCACCAAACAGCCCTTATCAGAAGCCGAATCAATAGGGGCAAGCCCCTCTTGGACTTTTGACCTACAAAACTGTATGCTAAATAAAACTTTTTTATATAAATTACCTAATCTCAAGTATTTTGTTATAGCATCAGAAAGTAGACTAATCCAGACACAAGGTTAATCTCTGATTTTCTAATGTTATTTCCATAGTGCGTTGGGGGACCCTCACTGCCTGCAAGACCCCCAGTTCTTGCACAAGGATACACTGTATGTGCTCAAAAGCTGGATGAATGAAAGCCATGGTCAGCAAATTTATGTAAGGCAAAAAAGTATGTCAAAGGTGTTAGTAAGTAATGTTGTGAACAACCAATAAAAAAAAAATACCATAGAGTGGGTAATTTATAAGCAATAGAAAAAAAAAGATGTTAGTAAAAGCCAGGTGCAGTGGCACTTGACTGTAATCCCAGCAACTCAGGAGGCTGAGGCAGAAGGATTGCAAGTTCAAAGCCAGCCTCAGCAAAATAAGGCACTAAGAAACCCTGTCTTTAAATAAAACAATACAAAATAGGGCTAGGGATGTGGTTCAGTGGTCAAGTGCCCCTGAGTACAATCCCCAGTACCTATCCCTACCACAAAAAAAAGCGTTAATAAAGATATTTAACAGCCTTTATAGTATGAGCACCAACCAATAAAAACACACAGTGGCTATAGGCAATCTGCATGGCTGCATGCACCACAGGCGAAGGGAGCCCTGGGTAAGTGCGAGCTAGAACCAGCATTTGCTGTTCATGCCAAACATCAGTACACATCCATGCTCTGGCTCTGCTGCTCATGAGCTGTGTGACATGGGGCAAGTTGGGCAAATCTTTCAGCTTCAATTTATGTGCTCTCCTGTAACAACGGGAAGAGTGCTAGGACTTACTTCATATAAACTGCAGAAATTAAGCATCGTAACACGTTTTTGGCATCTTGACTTATGCCTGGTGGATACAGCTAATCCTTACTATGCATGCATTTCAAGTGGTAAATTCATCTACTTGCTAAAATCTATTTGTTACCTCAAAACGAACACTCACAGCAATTTCAAAGTCATTCCTGGCCACATACAAAGCAAAAAATATGTTAGCTGCCCAACATACACAGCTGAGGTTGAACAAGGTGACCCTCTCTCTGCCTTCTTGCTTCAATTCTCAAGCTACATACGAATGTCCTTTACATGGTCTATTTAGTGATACTTTTTTTTTTTTTTTTTTTTTTGCATTTTGCTCTTTGTTAGTAATTTTACTGAAGGCTGTGCTGAGCCTTATGGAAAAAATTTGTGCATCACATAGGCTTTATTTGGGCATGAGTTATAGTGTTGTTGACTATGAATTTAATGGTAATGAATGAACAATATAGGAAGGTGTCGTTAAACAGAAACATGCATTGTTGAGAGACTTTACAGGGGGAGCACAAGAGGCCTCCCCCTCCTCTGGGCAGGCTGACTGTCCATGTACTGACAGGGTTATGAAATGTTGGGCAGGTTTGCAGAAATCTCACCCTGTATCTCCCCTACTGACCACAGTTCAATGCTTCCTAATTCCATGTTTGTGGAGACTTCCAAGAACACAGCTACCAGGAACAATGAGAAGGGATGTAATGGTTGGAAAATGGCACTAATGCTGTTAAAGAAAAATACGTTACTAATCTAAGGAATTACAAGTCCAGGTGCAGTGGCACTTGACTGTAATCCCAGCAGTCTTACTGTACTGGTGTCCAGTACAGTAAGAAAGTGGTCAATGCTACCAGTGCAGGACCACACTGCTATGTGGCACTCTCCAAATATGGACACTGTGGTCTTTGCCCTCTTGAGAAACTGGAAACTCAAGTTCCCTCTAAGACACCTGCAGTGCTTCCATGGCTTAGGGCTCGAGGGACTTCAAGCCGTGACCAAGGTTTGAAGACCAAGAAAGGGCCACTGGAACAGGGCCAGTTGGCAAAGTGTTGACCAAATGCAGCTGGTCCTCAGTACTCACAGGTTTCACATCTGAGAATTGAACCAATCACAGATCAAAAAAAAAAAAAAAATTTAACAAAAAACAAAAAATCAAACAGTAAAACAATTAAAAAAGAAAACCAAAAACTGGTCAGGTGCAGAGCGGCACATGCCCGTGATCCCAGCTCTTCGGCAGGCTAAGGCAGGAGAATCACAAGTTTGAGGCCAGTCTGGGCAATTTAATGAGATCCTTTTCCCAAATAAAATAAAAAGTGCTGGGGTGTAGGCTCAGTGGTAGAGTTCACTGGCTTCCTTCCCCAGTACAGCAAAAAAATGAAGTAAAAAAAAAAAATCGCACCTGTGACAGACTTCAATGATGAAGTATGACAATTATTTACCCAGTTTTCCATTGTGTGAGTATTATAAGCAATCTAAATGGGAGAAAGTGTGAAGGTCCCATACAGACACCCACCATTTTCTCCAAGGGACTTGAGCGTCTGCAGACTTATATCCTGGGGGGTCTGGAACCAATCCCCCAAAGATACCTAGGCACTACTGCAGTGGAGTCATCCAAAGAAACCAGGACTGGGTGTTCCAAGCTGAATCCAGAGGTTTACATGAAGGACTGATCAACAGCCATGCACTCGGCCAGGACCTGTCAGGGCAACTCTGACGTCCCCAGCTTAGGCCTCGGTCCAACTTGAGAGACTTTACGGGGAGCACAAGAGGCCCCCTCCTCCAGGCAGGCTGACTATCCAAATGGGCCCAACGAATCATCCCACAGGACCAAAAGGGAGCTCTGCCCACGCTGGTCTCTCCGTCCCCCACCCCCGTGACAGAAGCGTCTAACTGGGGGGACACTGCGCTCATTCTCACCTATCAGAAAGTGGACTCGATACAGGTCAGATTTCTGGAGCAGGCGCCGAAGCTTGGTCTGTGTCTCGCTGGGCTCCGAGCCCTGGCTGCCGGCAGCCGCCCTCTGCTGCAGCACCTCCTCCAGGTAGAGCAGCGCCAAGTGGGTGTGGTACTCTTCTTTCTGCAGGAGAGGGGGTCCGACAGACAGAGTTTGCTGAGTGGGAAGCCTGCAGATAGATCCCCACCATCAGCCACTGGGCCCCGACCCGGCCTGCTCTGAGGGGACCTGGGGGAGAGTCTCACAGACAGTGGATGTGGCGCTCTTGGCTGGTGGGAAATCTCCCAGAAACCTCGATGCACAGAGGAGGAGCTCACAGCTCGTGGTGCTACAGTCTGAATGTTGCATGTTCCCCAAAGGCCCACGTGCTACAGGCCTGGTCCCCAGGGAGGTGAAACTGGGAGGTGGGGCCCAATGAGAGGAAGTTGGGACAATGTGGCTATGTCCTAGAAAGGGATCATGGGACTACAATCTCTTCCTCTTTCTCTCTTTCACATACATCTGCTCCCAGCCACGATAGTCTGCCTCATCACAGGTCCCAAAGCAACAGGCCCCACTGACCACAGACTGGAACCCCGAAAACCAGAAATCAAGATCCACCTTTCTCTTCATAAGTTAATCGCCTCAGGTATTTTGTCAGAGTGGTGGAAAGCTAATGCGTGACTATGGAGAACAAAAGGGTCACTTGTCATTTTGTGAAGTCAGGGCCACAGGATTTAGGTATTCTACAAAAAGGCCCAAATTCTCTCATTTCTTTTGGAGATAATAACAGAGGGAAAACAGAAGAACAATATAAATATAGAGGACAGGAGGTGGCAGTGAAAGGGCTACCTATTCCAGTGGGTCTCTTTCACTGGGCCTCAAGTTCCCTCAGACATCCACAAGCACAGACTGAGCAGCCAGGGAATGGGCATCTGCTAAAAAACCTGACAGTCAGGCTCCGCCTCCTGTTGTGCTCACCTGCAGCCTCCTGTCAATAACGAGATGTTCCAGATATT
Source organism: Urocitellus parryii (assembly GCF_045843805.1). NCBI lineage: Eukaryota > Metazoa > Chordata > Mammalia > Rodentia > Sciuridae > Urocitellus > Urocitellus parryii. Next base: position 9,086,362 of record NC_135542.1, read on the forward strand.
TAACAAGAGCTTTAGGGTATTTCTTAAGGCAACTGATAATATCATCTGGATTAAAACTATTCTCCTGCTGTTCGTCCCAAGGTCTCTTGGTGAACACTTGAACGCCAACCTAAAGGAAGAGCAGAATAGTCATTAGACTTTTTGCAGTCACTTTTTCTTCCTCTTTATTTTGGTCACTATGCATTCATGATTTGGATAAAACCATCATAAAAATATGATGATGAAATACATGAAGTAGGTACGACTTTTTGGGTGTCAATCATATCCCAATAGAGTGGCTAACAAATATGGTCATGGAGAAACGTGGTCCAGCAGGAAGCAGAGAACATGAAGCAAAGATAGAAAAGCGCCCTCCACTCAGAGACCTCCCCTCAGACATCCAGCTGGAATCTCTTTAACAATGATCAGAAACTAAAAAACGAAGCATTTATCAGTAATGAATTCTGACAACTCATGCAGTACCTATCTTGGACTATTAAGATCATCCTCAAACAGGGATGTTTCTTTGCCTGAGAATAAATGAAAATAGCCAAAAGCACTGAAAACTCAATATACTAAACTCAGATCTCTGAACCAAGATTAGCTATTTGGTAGACTATTTATGATAGATGGTTAATCTGGGATCTGACACTGGTTCTTGAACAGAACTGCCTCCTTTCACATTGAAATACTCTGGTCTAATTCCATCTTCAAGGAAATGCTAATGAGAAAAGTATATCCATGCCAGGTTCCCCTGGGCCTTTATGTGTGCATGGTCTGTTGCCTGCGTCTCCATGATCCCAAAACATGAGAAATGAAGTGGAACTGTTAAGAGTGTGAATTTGGGTTGTAAGTGTGGATTTGTGTGTTGGCTTTCTCACCAATTGGCAAAGATTCTGAATCTCGAGTCTCGGTTTGCCATAGTCTGAAAAACAGGCCCACTTCAGGCTAGGGAAGGCTCAGTGGTAAGATACTTGCCTAGTGTGCACAAGGTCCTGGGTTCCATCCTCAATACTACATAAACAACAACTACAACAATATCAGAATAATAGTGATGTACACTTCGTGGAGTTGCAGTGCCATTCAAAGGAGAGACAGGTCAAGTGACAGGCCTATCAGGTGGCACACAGGATTCCAGTATGTTCTGCTGTTATTTGGGAGCACTGAGAATGGTCTACCCCTCTCAATGGCACTAGATCCATGTTATAAGTGTGAGCATGTCAGGAGTGGACACTGTGGGCATGCCTCAGTGGCACAGGAGGGATGGAGTAAAAGATGAGTGCACAGGGGTGCTGACCTTCCAGTCAGGGCAGCACGTGGGTCTCTCCCAGGGGAGCCAAGGAAATAGTCTGCCTTTAGTGGTGAGAACCAAGAGGCTTACTATCTTTGTTCCAGTCATCTGTGGGAGTCACTAAGGACTCTGTCCCTCTGTCCTGAGCATGCTATCCTCTAGACAGCCCACAGCCAACAGGTGCTTTACCACTCTTGTCATTTCTCGATGTCAAAGACGGGTTGACATAAAGGAGAATGAAATTATGGCATTTGCCAGTAAATGGATGGAACAAGACACGATCATTGCTAAGTGAAATAAACCAACCCCAGAAAACCAAAGCTGAATGTTCTCTCTGATATGCGGACACTGACTCACATAGGGGGTGGGGGAGGGCACCAGATTGGACGAGGGGGCATGCGAGGGAGGGAGGGGACACTGGAATGGGAAAGACAGTAGAAGGATTCTGACATCACTTTCCTATGTTCACATATGAATACATGACCAGTGTGACTCTACGTCACGTACAACCACAAGAACAGGAAGGTAGACTCCACGTATGTACGATATGTCAAAATATATTCTACTGTCATGTGTAACTAAAAAGAACAAATAAAAAAAAATAAATGTGTTCAAAAGAAAAAAAAAAGATGGGCTAAATCCTGCTCCCCACACGGGCCTCCACACCCACAATTTCCTTGTAGGGTGGTGGGAGCAGGCAAGGGAACGATGGTCTCTCTGGTGTGGCCCAGGCCTGGGGCTGTCTCCTGACAAGGCCCAAAGCCTTCAGGGCAGCAGCCTGCTACTGCTCCGTGACAACAATGCCAGATGTCACTAGGGAGACAGGGAGACACCTAGACCAGGGCTAGGCTTTTTGCTTTTCTAGAAAAGAGGGCTTCCCAAGGAGAGGATTCTAACCATGTGTCTAAGAAGCACCAAAATTCATAACTTCTGCCGGGCACAGTGGCACACACCTGTAATCCCAGGGGCTCAGGAGGCTGCGGCCGGAGGATCACTAGTTCAAAGCCAGCCTCAGCAAGAGAGAGGTGCTAAACAACTCAGTGAGACCTTGTCTCTAAATAAAATACAAAACAGAGCTGGGGATGTGTCTCCATGGTCGAGTGCCCCTGAGTTCAATCTCCGGTACCCACCTGGCCCCCCCAAAAAAAGAAAAAATGCAGAATTTCTTGCAGAGCTGGAGTTCAGATGACTCAAATGAAGGTATTAAAAGGGGAACAAAGAAAACAGAGGGGTTTGAAATGTAGCTTTTTTCCCCCACTTAAAATCAAGAGCTCCTCTGGTTGGTTTTTACCAGCCACCCTGAAGAAGAAGGCAATTCTCAAGCACAAACCTCCTCACTTCTCTGCAAGACCCAGTCGGCGTAGGTCCACACCAGCTCCTGGTCTAAGCAGTAGGTGAGAAAATCAACAATGTACTCATACAGGTCTGCGCGCGTGGAGTCCTCGATGTCCCCGTTCACGATGTTCACCCACAACTGGAAAGGAATCAAACACAAACATAAACAAAACCCAGAATATTACGTATCTTGCAGAATTAGCTTAGAAAGCCTGTGTGTTGACTTACTTGACCTTTTAAGACTTTTGGAAGTGTAGGTTGAGAATCCCTCCCTGATCAGAAAACCCCCCATCCAAAACTTTGAACCCAGGAGAGCTTTACCACTGAGCACATCTCTAGACCTTTTCATTTTTTATTTCGAGACAGGGTCACACAAAGTTGCTGAGTGCCTCGCTAAGTTGTTGAGGCTGACCTCAAACTTGTAATCCACCTGCCTCAGATTCCCATGTTGCTGGGCCAAAATTTTTTAAGCATGTTGATAATGCATTTAATTTAATTTTTAGTTTTGGTACTGGGGATTGAACTCAGGGGCATTCAACCATTGAGCCACATCCCCAGCTCTATTTTGCATTTTTTTATTTAGAGACAGGGTCACACTGAGTTGCTTAGTGCCTGGCTTTTGCTGAAACTGGCTTTGAACTCACAATCCTCCTCCCTCAGCCTCCTGAGCCACTGGGATTACTAGCATGTGCCACCAAGCCTGGCTTGATAATGTGTTTTAGATTTCAAATTTCAAACTGGGGTTGGTTCACCCCTAAAATCTATGCAAATCTTCCAAAATCTGAAAAACTCCAAAATTTGAAATACTTCTGATCCCAAGCAATTTGAATAAGGAGTATTCAACCTATAGTAGGACAAGTCATAAATGTCTAAATCAATTTTTAATTTCCTTCCTTCCTTCCCAATGTAAACAGCCAACAAAGTTTATGGGGATAGATGAGTGCTTTTCAAATCTTTCTTCATAAAATAAATAAAATGGTGACATCTATAGACACAAAAGAATTCACCTACAAGCATCAGAGAGCGCCTATTTCTATCTTCTCCATCACCTGAGCTCTTGATTCTCAGACTCTCCTTGGACAGTGATGGGAAGATGTATTTTTTCAAAGTGTCTTGGTGATTCTGATCCCAAATGCTCCTGTTGCCTTTTGCCCAGCAGCTCAAGACAAACCCCATTGATAAAAATCTCTCGCTATTTCCATCAGAAACTTCCCTACCCTACTAACTGAAGCTTACTGTCTGGACCCCAGAAAGAGGGAGCATGATGTGGAGCAGGAAGGGATAGAGGCCGCACCTCCCCCACCATGGGCCTCATCCAGCTGTCCACCTGGCTGGGCTTCTGAGCCCCGGCAAAAGCAGTACATCTAGGAAACAGGGCTGGTGATGCCAATCTGTGATTCTGACATCAGAATCCCAACATCTTTTATGTTATAGGTTGAGTATATCTTATCCCAAATGCAGGGGCTATAGGTATTTTGGATTTTAGATTGTTTCAGATTTTGGGATTTTTGCATATAGATAGTGATGTATCTTGGAGGTGGGACTCAAGTCTAAACAAGAAATTTATTTGTATCAAGTACACTTTATACACTTTGCCCAGAGGTAAATTTATGCAATATTTTTAATAATTTTGTGCATGAAACAAGGTTTTGTTTTGGGAGGGCGTACCAGGGATTGAACTTAGGGGCACTCAACCACTGAGCCACATCCCCAGCCCTATTTTGTATTTTATTTAGAGACAGGGTCTCACTGAGTTGCTTAGGGCCTTACTTTTGCTGAGGCTGGCTTTGATCCTCCTGCCTCAGCCTTCTGAGCCTCTTGAATTACAGGCATGTGCCACCACACCTGGTTGAAACAAGGTTTTATGTTGCTGAATTTTCCACTTTTGACCTCACATCAGCACTCAAATAGTTTTGGGCTTTGAAGCCAGATTTTTCTGATTAGGAATGCTTAACCTATAATCATTTCTTCAACACTGACTTCCCCAAACCAAATAACATAATCACATATATATTGAAATTTTATCTGTGATACCCAAATATGTTTTGGCTTTGGGAAAGAAGCACTTAATCACTAAGTCACATCTGAGCCCCATTTTATATTTTATTTAGGGTCAGGGTCTTGCCGCGTTGCTATGGCCTCACTAAGCTGCTGAGTTTGGCTTTGAATTTGTGACCCTCCTGCCTCAGCCTCCTGAGCCACTGGGATTACAGGCATGCATCTGGCCTCCTTTAAAAAAAAATTTTAAAAAAACCTTCCTTCTTTCCTCTCCCCTCTCCTTCCTCTACTCTACTGGACTTCCTTTCACTCGTCTATTAATTTGTATTTGGTTGGTTCTCTATGCAAGCTTATCCTCCTTGCTTTCCTCTGTTTTATTCTAGCTTCTGAAGATGGGAGAATACATTCAACCTTTGAGTTTCTGGGTTTGGCTGATTTCACTTAGCATGATGTTCTGCATTTCTATCCATTTACTGGCAAATGCCATCATCCCATTCTTTTTAATGGCCGAGGAGAACTCTGTTGTGTATATATACCACAATTTCTTAATGCACTCATCTTTTGATGGGCATCTGGGTTGATTTCAGAACTTAACTATTGTGAATTGTGCTGCTCTAAACATTGCTGTGGCTGTGTTGCTATAGTAGGCTGATTTCAAATCTTTGGGGAAAATACTCAGAAATGCGATAGCTGGGTCACCCCTAGTTTTCTGAGGAATCTCCAAACTGCTTTCCAGAGATTTAGTCTGCAGTCCCACCAATAATGTACCAGTGTTCCTTTCTCCCCACAACCTTGTGATAGTTTCCCAAAGCAACACTAAAGACTAAATAGACACTTGGCTTTGCCAAAGTCATGGAGTTGATGTTAGTTTGGTGAATATGGTTGATGTTCTTTGCTTCACACAATGAAACAAAAAAGAAATGTGGCATATATACACAATGGAGTATTACTAAGCAATAAAAGAGAATAAAATCATGGCATTTGGAGGTAAATGGATGGAGTTAGAGAAGATAATGCTTAAGTGAAGTTAGCCAATCCCAAAAAACCAAATGCCAAATGTTTTCTTTGATATAAGGAGGCTGATTCATAGTGGGATAGGGAGGGGGAGCATGGGAGAAATAGACAAACTCTGGGGGAGGGAGGGGGCATGGGGTAATTAATGATGGTGGAATGTGATGATCATTATTATCCAAAGTATAGATATGAAGACATGAATTGGTGTGAATGTACTGTGTATACACCAGAGATATGAAAAATTGTGCTCTATATGTGTAATAAGAATTGTAATGCATTCTGCTGTCATATGTAAATATACATATATTTACATATATATTTACATATGTATATATACATATCAGAAAACCAGTCCAACATGCAAAAGAGTGGATAACAAAGAACAGAGGGGAGAAAGTGCTCTGAGAGTGTGAGATGAAGCTGTCAGGCTCAAAAGCAAGCTGGAAGATGCAACAATGCAAGGTGAGAGACAGGCTGACAAATCCATGCTACTTCTCTCCAGGTGCAGTACCCTGCCCGGCCACCTGGAGCGCTGGTTCAAATCCCAGCTCCACCTGGATCCCAGGCATGGCCTTGATGAGCTTCAGTTTTGTCACAGTGACATAGGGATAGTAATTTACCCAGCTCATTGGTAATGGCTATTGTCAGGAACAGTGGAAATGATAAATTCAATAGCTATTTTCTACCCTAATTTTCTTATAAGACAGTGATGTCACATACCCTGTGGTTCAATAAGAAGTCTTATTCAAATAAGTAGAAAAAATAGTGGACTAAAGGTTAGGAAGTAGGGAGAAGAAGGATAGATGGAGGTTGGATAATAGGAAACAAAATACAGTTAGAAGAAGTAAGTCCTACTGTTCTACAGCTCAGAACTGCAGTTTACAACAATTTATTACAGATTTTAAAACAGAGGAGTTCAAAGATTCCCAACATAAAGAAGTGATAAATATGTTTAAGGAGTCGGCAATGCTAATTACCCTGATTTGACCATTTGTGTCCTGTACATGTATCATCGAGTTATCACACTGTACCCTATAAGTGTGTACAATTATTTCACGTCTACTTAAAAAATTAAAAATAAATCATCAGTACTTTTTCATTTGAAAATTTTTCAAGTTTCAAAATCTCAATCTGGATAGTGCTCTTCGAAGAAATACAAAGACAAAGAAATGAAAAGTCTTGGCCATCATTTCTCAAGGAATTCACTTTCTAAAACAATATTATTTTTGTTCTGGATAAAAGGAGTTATAGATCAGGCAAAAGTGGTTTCTATCAATTTGTGGATTTAGCTTTTTTTGCTAAGTAACACTGAGTTAAAGGACACCATAATGCTAAAATGCCTTTGGACCTACCTGCAGTGCAGCGGCATCTTGGTTATTGTAATGATAGAGCAGTCCAAGTGCAAAATACCTGGAAGAGAACAAAACAGTCAGGACAATGGGTCCCCATGACTCGCTGCAGGCAAAACCAACACAGTTACCTCCTCTGGCTTGCTCCCCTGGATCCTATTCAACTCAGAAGACAGCTAACTTCAAACAAAAGGATCCTCACTTCTATCTATTTTGCTTATGGCAACAGGTGCTCTATCAATCTCCAAAAAAGGATGATCTCGGGAGAGCAGAGAAAAGAAAATACCATGATACTATGTGAAAATAGCATTTGGAATTGCTTTCTATTTTGCTTCAAATACTAATACAATTTCATATATCTTCAGTTACCACAGTAGCCCCTGACGCAGTGGTAAGAGCATGTGAAGGTCCACTGTCTGAGCATTTCTTGAGAAAAGGGGCAAGAAGCTCAACCTGAACAACAGCAGAGAACACTGATGGTGTCCGGGAACCACAGACAACAGAAAGTCAAGGGCATTCAGGAAGAGGGTCCCAGAGGTCAGAGACCTCAGTTTCTACTAAGGCTTCGTGACTGATGAACTGAATTGCACTGAGCAAGAAGACTAACTGACCCAGTCTCCGACGTCCTCATTTACAAATGGGAAGGACTGGCACGAGGCTCACAAACTGTTTCAGAATTTGGAGCACTTCAGATTTTGGATTTTTCAATTAGGGATGTTTCACTGCAGAAATCTATGCAAACATCCCAAACTCTGAAACTCTGAAACCTGCAATGCTTCTGTTGCAAGCACCTTAGTTCAGGAATACTCAGCCTATAACACCACTCCACAGCATGTTCTGGTAACCTGGGAAACTGAGGACAGAGCCAAAACCCTCGTGGAAGCCCAGGTCATCTCAGGCACTGAACAGGGTCCAGCATGGTGACCCCCAGGATCTCTGTGGGATTTCATCAGTCCTTCTGCCCCTTCAAATTCTTAACAAAAATCAGAGGCAAAAAAAATATTTTTAAAAAACTTACTGCTTATACGAAACTGAGAGATCACCCAATGCCCTTCATTTGTAAAGATAAGAAAACCGGGGCCTAGAATGGTCAGTTCTGTGACTTCCTACCCTGGATGAAGAAGCTGCCAGCCCTAATCAAGCCAGTCACTAGGCACCAAGTGGCCCTGGACAGGAGGCTGCTACTAACTCATGGACGTAATGAAGGCAGTTTTCAACCATGACTTTGTGGGACCAAGGTCAAAAACCATACCACTCCATCATTTATCCAGGTGTCTATTGAAGCAGTTTAGTTATCAAAGACTCAATGCACCTTTTTATTTTTATTTTTATTTTTTTTTGTACTAGGGATTGAACTCAGGGGCATTTAACCACTGAGCCACATCCCCAGCCCTTTTTTGTATTTTATTCAGAGACAGGGTCTCACTGAGCTGCTCAGCGCCTCGATAAGTTGCTCAAGATGGCTTTGAACTTGTGATCCTCCTGCCTCAGCCTTGAGCTGCTGGGATTACAGGTGCATACCACCACACCTGGCCAATGCAGTCTTTAATTTAAAATCACATGGCATTTGCACAAGTGAATCCTCGGTTGACAACAGAAGAAACTTAAAAATGGCTCCATTTATTAACAAAGCCCATGACTAGTTCTAAATTGTAGTCTTACTATTAAAGAATGAGGAGAGAGTGAATGGCCCCCAACGCCCCTTGGATAGTGATAAGAGCAACAGCATCTGGAGAGCACTCAGCTCCTGAGGTCACTACAATTTCAAGGTAGCCACTGAGTGGACCTGCCAGGAACCAAATGTCACCCTGGCTACACCAGCTTCGTGGCAGAGCCCGAGCAGGAAGCCCGTCCCGCTGGAGGAGAACACTCACTTTTTGTGCTTCTCTAGCCAGGCAGCACTGTCCGTCAGAAGACAGAAGTTCTCAGTGACCAGGAGGTCCAGCAGGCTGTCGTGGTCAGCCTCTGCATACAGCTTGAGCAAAGCTGTGTCAATGTCCTCTTTGTAGCCATTAGCGACCTCTGTGCTGCGGACTTCGTTCAGGTAGCTCATGAGGAAGCGTTTGCACTTGGCCATCTTCTCCTGGTCCCCCTGGGTCAGCTGGTTCAGGTCTGCGTACTCGTGAAGAGGAGGGTGGGACCGAGTGAATGAAGAGGAGGTGGGCAACAGGAAGGGGTAGAGAGAGATCAGCTCCCGGACGTCAAGCTGGCCGCTTCTGCAATTACAGTGTCAAACTAAATGAAGCAAAAAGAGAGAGAGAGTACACATAGGCACACAAACGACACTGGAGGGCAGTGCCTGTGGGCACACGTGAACAGGGGTGGACACGGGGTGGCACATCGGAGCGATCCTCCGAATCTGCAAGTACAAGGCAGCACTACCTATCCTGTGACACCACCTGGTTCCACAAGAGAACCGGGAATGACAGTCACAGACGCGTAGGCCCACAGTGTGCAAGTGGAACATCGAGATGCTTACGCTGCCAGGAAAACCCAGGGTAGCCCTGGCACCTCAGAACCACGGCAGACCAAGCCCAACCAAGGATGTCACACATCAGCATCCAGGCAGACAACGTCACAGTTCTTCCGAAAACCACTGTTTTCCTGACATTCAACTATAAATAGATTGGGGACAGTTCTTGAAGGAGAATTTATAAGAACTTGACACAAGCCAGGCATGTTGGTGCACACCTGTAATCCCAGTGGCTCGGGAGGGTAAGGCAGGAGGAGACAAGTTTGAGGCCAGATCCAGCAACTTAGCAAGACCCCGTCTCATAATAAAAAACAAAAAGGACTGGGGATGTGGTTAAGTGCCCTGGGTTCAATTCCCAGAACCAAATAAAAGACCCTAACACTGGCAAAGGTCTGACTATGTAAGAGACAGAATTATTCATGCGGCCATTTCTGCTGTGACTCTTGATAGATTTCAGAGCAGAACATTAGGAGGCAGCTTTCAAATGGCCAGCAGAATATCCTGAGACCACATTTGTTGATGTCCCTGTCTAACTCATTGCTGGGCCCTTTTCCCTCCAGCCTGCTGGTCCCCTTGGCAATAACAACATCAATGGAGGCATCACAGAGCTATAGGTCTCCACCTGGGCCCCATGTCAGAGCCACCTGTGGGATAGTTCTGGAGGAAAAAGAAGTGGGGACTGTCCCAACCCTGGGACTGTCCCTGCCTGCAATGTTCACTACATCCCCTCAGCACTCTCTGAGCTCCCATCCCCCACTCCACTGGCTTCTGCCTCCGTCTCCCTTCCTTCCACGCCCCCTCCCCGAACCCTCACCCCCCTCAACCTGTAATGGCCTGTACAGCCTACAGCCTTGGTTAGGCACGGCCCTTCCCACCAGATCCCAAACCGCCTTATCACTTCGGCCCTAACGCCCAGTGGCAACACCTGGCCCAGGGCAACACAGGCCTCTCAGCCTTGGCCCTTGCTGTACCCTTTGCCTGAAGCCTCGGTTCTCAATAGGAAGCCATGTTGCTCCCTGGGGGACTCGAGGCATGTCTGGAGACAGTTTTGTCATGACTTGGAGTGTGCTACTAACACCTAGTAGGTAGGAGCCAGCTGCTGCTGAACATCCTGTGATGCACCAGACAGCACCCCCCGCCCAAGAACTATCTGTCCCACAATGTCAACAGTGCCACAGTTGAGAGACCCTGGCCTAAAGTATGATTCTTGATTTGGGAAACTTCTGCTCACTGTTTGAGATCCAGGACGAATCCAGTGAAGGAAGATTCTTCTACTGTCCAACCTCAGCCCATGCCCTGCTCTCAAGACAGAACAGCACCCAACAGGCAATGGGTGCAAAGTCCCTTCTCCAAACTAGCATGGGCACCCCGAGAAGCAGAGGCACTGTCGTGTCTCTACAACTCTCTCTCTGCTTAGGTCGAGTTTGCTAAGTGAAAAAAGAGCCACTGGATACACAGAGACAGGCTGCAGAATACATGGAGAACAAATGCACAGTACCTGTCCCCACGGCAGGAATGAGGTGTGGGTTCTCTTACAGGAACAGACCATGATTAGCTGACAGTCATGGCACAGGAAGGGACAGCGGAATCACCCTTGTTATAGGAGCACCTTAAACACCTATCAGTTCTCTCAGACTTTTTTTTTCTTTTTTTAGTACCAGGAATGCTTAACTACTACGCCACACTCTCAACCCTTTTTTACATTTTATTAGAGACAGGGTTTCGCTGAGTTGCTTATCGTTAATTTGCTGAGGCTCGGCTTGAACTGGTGATTCTCCGGCCTCAGCCTCCCAGGTCGCTGGGATTATAGACTTGCACCACTGTGCCTGGCTCTCAGTCACACTTTTGACAAAAACTGAGCAGCAGTCAACCTGAAGTGGAGCTACTGAGAGGCTAATGTATGGAAGAACCTTGTCCTAATGACAGACAGGCCCAACTTCTATTCTCTTTGTAAGGTCAGGCAGCGGGGGCAACCAAAAGCAGGCAGATTTTAAAAGGCTGCTGAACGAGGCTTTATTGAGATCCCACTCCTGGGGAGAACCCTCGGACCAACAGAGCAAGAGCAGGGTCTGAGGAGAAACTGCATGAGGGCTCGACCAGACTAGAATCTTATGGGGCTTAGGGCAGGAAGGGAGGGCGTGGGACAGGTAAAGGGGTTTTCAGAGTCTCTTGTCCCACTGGATTTGGACGGGGAGCTGGCTAAGATCCAGGATTGGCCAGGAGACCCCACTGATTGACAGGCAGTTCCATCAGTGCCCGATCGGTGTTTCTTTCATGCGTGGGGGTTTGTTCCTAAGTCACTTCATCGACCTAACACTCTTATCAAAACAGGAGACCATGCATCCATGGCCATTCGCCCACTGTCTCAGATTGACCCACAAGGAAAAGAAGATGTTTGGAGATAAACACACCATTTTACCAATGAGGAGGTATTTGACACTGCAGGAAAGAACAAGGAATGGCAGAAGAGTTGAGGTCCAGAGTCACAAAGAATCTATTTAAATCCCAAAGCCACTGATCTCTCTAGGAACAGATGGCAGCAGCACATAGGATTTGTAGGAGTGAAAGTGGTATCAGTCATCATTACTCACAGAATGAGTCCTGACACAGAAATCCATTCTCTACACCCAATTCTGTGACAGCAAGATGTCAGTACATGTGCGGGTTATACGCGATCATCTCCAAGAATGGGCAACAGATGGTATGACACAGACAGGGTTCCCCTCAAGTCGTCACCGAGCTGCAAATGACCCACATCTTGTTTGCTAGGTGGCTATAAACTGCAGGCTCTGCTTGAGTGAGGTGCTGGGAAAAGTCACTGGGAAGGCGGGGCCTCAGGGGGCGGGGCCTCAGGGGGCGGGGCTTCGGGTGTTCTAGGGTGTGTAACTTCACCTCTCGGGCGGTGCTGAACAACCTTCCTGAGAGGCTGCCTCTCCAAGCACCCCGCCCCGCCAGAGCAAGGGCAGCTGGAAGAGCAGGTGCCAGGGCAAGGGGTGTGCCTGTAGATGGGCACAAGTGACGAAGGGCAAAAGTGGCTCAGGGGAGCGCCCTGCAGATATGCATTAATCACAATGCCCAGGGACTCCTGACGACAAAACTCGGCTTCCAACTTCCTAACAGAACTGACCAGGAATACCACACTTCAAAAGCTTTCAGAAGACGATGAAAAGTTCTCATAGATTTTTCCAGAAAGCCCTTGCTTTTTCTAAATTCAGAATCTAATAAAATCTACGGAGAGAAGGAAGCACAAACAGCTGGTTCCTCAGAACCCTCAGACCCCTCCTCGGGCAGCCCCCAGCCCCCAGGCCTCCTCCACAGAACTCTCCTCACAGACTGCCTGAGGCTGCTCCTCAGCCCCACCCTCCCTAGAACTAGGCCCTTCCGCCTAAGGCTGGGACCCAGCCCAGCCCATCTGCAGCTCCAGCTAAGCACTGTAGCATTTCCCACCAGGATGTCACAGGAGCTCGAGGTCTGAGCACAGGGGGCACTGTCAAGGCAGCTACTGACACCTCAGATTACCTGAACAGCTCTTTAGCTTCCAGGAACTGAAGTTGTGCAAACTGGATGAAGCCCGCCTGCTGCAGAATCCTTCGGTACATGACCTGGAAGGAAACACAGATTTCATTTCTTAGAGACACCTGATGGCCGTCCCAGGGAGCGGGAGGTATCACTTCACGGTAGAGCACTTGCCTAGCCCTGCACTGTACAAAGAAAAAAAAGAAAGAAAGAAAGAAAGGGGAACCTAAATTTCAAATCCACAACTCAAGTTAAATGATTATCATTATAGAGAAATAGGAAGTTATAAGTTAGAGGAAAAAGGTATATATGAAATCTTATACACGGTCACCCTTCAGTACCCAAGAGGGATTAGTCAGAGGGACCCCTACATACACCAACATCCAAGGATGCCTTATATAAAATGGCACAGTATTTCCACAGAACCTATACACCCTCCTGTATACTAAATTATCTCTAAATTACTTATAATACCCAATGTAATGCAAATGCTATGTAAATAGCTATTATGCCATACTGCTTATGAAATAATGTACAAAAAAAAGGTCTGCATTTGGTCAGTGCACATGCAACTTTTTTTTCTTTTTTAGTACCCAGGGCCTCATGCATGCTAGCAAGCATTCTACCACCAGGCTGCACCCTCAGCCCCCTGATTTATTTCTCTGAATAGTTTTGATTAACAGGTGTTTTCATGGATCTGTGTCAATCCCCAATCCTTCCTCACTGTACGCCTTTATCTTCTCCTTGTTATTAACCAGCAGGACCTCAGTAACTGCTTCTGCCTCTGGCTGCTCAGGTGGACAGGACAACTCTGGGTTTCTGGCACTCTAGGAGCTAGCTGCCCACCCTCCCGCTCTTCCAAAATCCACACTTTCCAGAGTATCCCTGGGATACTCACAAGGTTTAATGACCACACAGATGCCTGGGCCCTCTCAGCCAGAGCTAGGGACATGCTGGGCATTCTCTCCTGGGGACACCCGGCCCACAGCACACGGCAGTCTGAGTTCCTGCAGCCAAGGTGCAGTTACCCATTCGATTCACTGTGACACTGCTTTCCTTTACCACAGGATCCTTTGCTCCTGTAACATGCAGCAACAGCAATACACGCTTCTAGAACCTTCCTGGGGCATCAATCCCACCCACTCTCTGTCACTGCCCAACTTCTCATTTTTGTGTGCTCGCAGTTTGAAATGACTTCTGGACACTCTCTTCTCCCATCAGTCATCCATAGTCCAGCCCTTGTCCTCCCAGCTAAAGACCTGGCTGTGTCTTAACTGTTCTCTCTGACCTTAATCCTTCCTCCTTCTAATCCACCTCTCTCTTCCACAAGCCATCAATTCCCCAACCCAAGGCACACACTTCAGCATCCCCATACTACTGGCTGAATCTGCCATTTAGAGCTTGTGGACCTGAAGGACTATGTGGTCCATTTCCACAAAACTCTACTCCCTGTCATTCACCATCCCCAATTTGAAGACAAGAAAATTCTGCTCAGAGATGTTAAGATTTTAGGCCAAAGTAACTCAAGTAATAAATGGTTGAGCTATGATTCAAGGCCAGATCTTTCAGGTTCTATAGGCCAATGCTTTCTGTTATTGCTTTTTTAGAACAATGCTGTTCTCTCAAATTAGCTTTAAAAGGACTTTCACTATAGTTTTATTTTATTTTATTTTCCTTTAGTGCTGGGGATGGAACCCAGAGCCTCACACTGAGCTACATCCCAGCTCACTAGTATCACAGAGCTCTCAAAAGTATTACGACAGTTCCTCCGGGGCCCTCAGTAGACATTCTCTTCTCTCCATCAGCTTTTATTTTCCTTCCCCTAACCAGCTATTTCTGACCTAAAGACAGACCTAATTATACCACCCAACACTCAGCCAAGATAGCAGGCCAAGGTTCTGTTGCCTGGGAACGCCAGGTCCATTTCTGAAAGTAGAAATGAGGGAGGAAGGATTCTCAGTCACACCTGAGCTTGTCAATGAGACATCGGCTGAGTGGCAATCCATTCCCTATGGCTGTAGGACTCCGATGTCCTCGACTCTCCCACTCCCTGAAGGGAAATAGAGATTACTTTTACTAATACTCCTAATCTCCACAAATAAGGAGTGCTACGATTTAAATGTGCCCTGAAAGGTCCTGTATTGAAAAACTTAACTTCCAAGTACACATGTGGATGGCACTTGGAGTTGAGGTCTTTCGATATTAATTAGAATTAGGCGAGGTCATGAGGGTGAGGCCCTCATTTGGCATTAGAAGAGGAAGAGACCTGAGGTAGCACTTGCTCTGCCCACCATGTGATGCCCTCTGCCATGTTATGATGTAGCAAGGAAGGCCTACCACATGCCAAGCAAATGCCAGTGCCATGCTCTTCCAAGCCTCTAGAACCATAAGACAAATAAAATTCTAGTCTTATAAATTACCATGTCTCAGGTATTTTGTTAGAGCAAGAAAACCAACTAAGCCAGAGTGCTATTTTCTATATCCTAGTCTGAGAATGATACATGTAGACTTGGAAGGAGCATGCAAAAATATTCTTTCACCTTGGATTTAGGTCCCATGGACACTGAAATGAAGGACAATATAAAGAACAATATCAAATTTTACCTACAAATGCCTGATTAGAAACTCTACCAAGTACAACCAATTCTTGGTTCTCTGAAAGTGCGTCATTTCCAGGTGTCTGACACCTCTTCTTGCTTTCTGCTCGGGTGATACCAACTACAAAACCTGTTGTGAAATATATGACCATGGGGAAAGGACAAGAAGGGTGAGTACCTGGGAATGACGGGGAATTCTAGGTAGAATGGGATGTTGCTCTTTGTATCATCCTTTGTTTCAGTGTCCCTGGTGCTTATATCTAGGGTGAAGGCATCCCTTGCACATCTGTTTATCTCCTAACACCACAGTTAACTCAAAGACTCTCTTCTTCTTCTTTTGTTATTAGTTCATCCTTTAGTTAGGAAGTTACCAAAATCCCCAGGTAGAGCATAATTCAGACAAACAGACATCTGGGGAGTCACTTAGTATCTACTCTGCCCCAAGGTTGGGGCCCAACACTCAAGTCAGGATAAAGTGGTCATGTGTATTCTGGGAGTATAAATTGAAGTTAAAATCCATGTTAGTTCTGAGTGATATGTGTATGTGTGTGTATGTATACACACACACACACACACACACACATATATACACCCACATACATACATACATACAATGACTCTGTGTCTGTCTCTATATATGCATGCACGCACGCGTGCACACATGCACGCACGTGCACACATATGAATGGAGATTTCTAACTTTTGTGATTCGGGGAATTGGAAATTTTGTGAAGCCAGAAGAGTCTAATGTAAGCCTGTTCAAGACTGCACTGGCTAAGGTGGATATCACACAAAAGCTTCTGAAGCGAACACTTCTTGGAGCACTAAATTCAAAGTGTAGTTTGTTCTTTGGCTCTTGATGAATATGCATTGCCTGGGGTGTAGCTTAGTGGTAGAGCACATGCTTAGCAAGCCTGAGGCTCTGGATCAATCCCTAGCACCACAAAGAAAAAAAGAAAAAAGAAACTTCTCGAACTAATGGAATGTTATTTAGTCTTAAAAAGGAAGGGCATTCGGATGCAGGCTACTCAAAGAGACAGATACCATATGATTCCTCTCGTATGAGGCATGTAGAGTAGGCAAACACATAGAGAGAGACGGGAGAGGGTGGCTGCTGGGGCTGGGCATGTGTGTGCTGGGATGAAGTGGGGAGTCGGTGCCTAATGAGGATAGAGTTGCAGCATGGGAAGATGAAATGTCCTGCAGATGGACAGTGGTGATGGCCGCACAACACTGAATGCACTTAATGCCACTGAAATGCACACTTCAAAACAGTTGCCATGGTCTATTTTATGTTATGTATATTTTACCTCCACCCATCCCCAGAAAAAAAAGAAAGAGCTTCTCCTAGCAGAGGTTTTTTTTTTTTTTTTTTTTTCTTTAGTGAACTTGATAGCAGCCAAAGGTTTCTGATTTCTGTGGTGACCTGCTGGTCAGACTGGAGCCCCCTGGGGTGTGAGTCCTTGTGTGAGTCCTGGCTCTGCCCTCTGTTGGCTCTGTGCTCTGGGCAAGCCCCTCCATCCCTCACACCGCACCTGCATCTTACCAGGGTCCACCTCACAATTGTGGTGAGGAAGACTCCCACTGTGTCCAGCGTGCACAACAAGGCCTGGCATGCAGTCAGCACTCAATAAATGTTCTCTCTCTCTTGAGACTGGGCCTGCAGTTTGCTTTCCTAACTAATGCCAGGATCTAAATTTTCCCATCATCCTTTCAAGACCACTTGCTTGATTCTACTGTATCTATGAGTATTGGAGGGAAGTGGGGTGCACAAACCCTTTTCCCATGAAAGAGAAAGAGGTGAAGAAAATCAGAATGTTTTAATAGGAATCTTTCTACAAGCAGCAGAAATGATCCCACCCTGGCAGCACAGACCTCTTCACTGTGACAAGTGCTAGTTCCCAAGACATGGCATCTCGGGCGGCTGCGCCTGCTCGTGGGGCCAAATGTAACAGAAATGAGTGGCGAGGCGAGGACAGGGCCCACAGGGGTCACTTACTGCAGGCAGGAAGCCAGCAGACCAAGGGAGGACTCAGACTGGACTGTTTCTCGAGCTACAACAGGGGCTTTCCGAGAAGGACAACCACAACCCAATGACCCTGCGAGCACCGTGGCAGCAGCTCCTGAAAACCCAGGAGCTGGGGGACGAGCAGACACACAGGGACCACGATGGCTCTAGCAAGCCCTGTCTCCTTCCAGCTACCGCTGGTTCCTTAACCCTGGGATGGGTTGGGGATGGGAGGTTGTAAGTCACCTGAACTGGACCTGAGGGATTTCACGACAAAGACAACCCCAGACCCATTCCAGGAGTTTTCAACTGAAAAATGGATTCTTTTGAGGGCAGAAAAGCCTACTTATAGGATCAGATTTGGATCCCACTCCCACTCAAGGGAGCACAGCCAGCCTTCCATATCTGAGGATTCTGTATCTATGGATTTAACCAACTGTGGATCAAACACGTTTCAGAAAAAAAAATGCATCTGTACTGAACATGTACGTTTTTTCTTGTTAATTATAATTTACATTGCCTTTATACTGTATTAGGTATTACAAGGAACCCTACAAATGATTTGAAGTATACAGGAGGATGTGTATAGATTCTGTGCAAACAACAGCCATTTTATCAAAAAACTTGAATATTCGTGGATTTGGTATCTGAACTGGGGCCCTGGCACCAATCCCTGGTGGACACTGAGGGATTATCAAGAGATAATTATTATTCAGTCTGCAGGGCTGATGGACATGGCCTTCCCCACCAACGCTGACTGTAGCCCCAAGAAGGCAAACCACCAAACATAGTCATTACAAACCGGCTAACGGCTCCGAGAGGACAGCCCACACCTGGGGTGGAACCGACCACTGAGATTCATATCAAAACTGGTAGACACACATGTGCGCACGCGCACGCGCACGCACACACACATACACACACACACATACACACAGACCTACCTAAACCCCTATATATTTTAAGATTTTCAGAAAGATAAAAATGTCATAAAATAGGGTCACAGGATGAGTATACTAAAAGGCTCTGAGCAAACCTTGACTTATCAAGTCCAGCTAATTAGCCTGCCAAAACAGAGCCTCTTCGCAGTCTGCACCTGCTACCATCCCTGCTTAAGTATCTGGTGAAACACAATCTGAGAAGTCCTGACCTGGAAGGAAGCCAGGAACTCACAGACCCAAAAGCAAGACAAGTGGCCGGTTCCCAAGGTGAGGAGGTTGAGCACCTGGTGGGCACAGGAAAGGAGGGAGCACACACATTAAAAGCTACTATGAAAGGGAAACCCAAGGTCTCGCCAGGCAAGCTCAGGCTGCTTTCCAGTGACTTGGGGTAGTCCCCGGGCAGTTCTGCCATCAACTTTGATGTGCACAGCTAGGTTCATTTCCTTCACCTACCTTTTCTTTTGTAGGAATTGCTTTTTAAATTTTAATTTGTTTTGTAATTCTATGAACTATTAATGTAGCTCAGTATCAAAACGACAAAATAAAGCATATTCAAAGAAGTCTCTCTTTTTCTACTTTCCCCTATTCACTACCTGCCCTGCTTTTTTACAGATTCTGTTTTATTTGCACTTCTTCTCCCCTCCCCAGCTCTTACTCTTTCCTTCTCTTTCTTCTTCCTTCATTTTCTGTCTTCTTTTGATGTGTCTGTGTTCTTTATTCTAATGGTCACCTTAATGGTATCAATTTTACCAAACTCCTTTGATTTTCTCTTTTTTGACAGAGTTCCCATTGGGTATTTGTTCTATACAGTCTAGTGGATTTTCCCTAAGGATAAAAAGAAATGCAAGTTGAAAATATTCACAGGACAACTAGGGTAGGGTGATGTGGCTCTGAACAGGTCCCACCACTAGAAGTGCACAGTGCTGACCCGGGGTAGCCTGGAGGATGGTACAGGGGTGGCAGTTAAACAGGACACCCTGGCTTTTGGAGACACATATGAAATCCTTTTAGAGGAGATGAAAAGAAAACTCTACAGAGCTCAAGCTTGACTGTAAGCACCATCCCTATCAAGTGGCACAAATCGGGAAATTTTGTGTCTTACATAAAGACCAATGTCTCTTTACCGTCTCTTTGGAGATTGCATCCTCATGCTTAATACAATCGAAGCCCTGCTTTCCTACAGCTCTAAGTAGCTCTCTGACCCTTTTGACTCTCGAGAAGAAACATTCCTATAATCTGAGTCCCACAGTTAAACTTTCTGATGACCCTCTCACTAGGTCAGAGTTCCGCCTCTCTGCCAGGCCTTTCCCTGGCTTCTCCAAGCCTAGGAGCCAGCTCTAGCTCACCAGCATTCCAAAATCACAAAAACAATGCACCTAGCTATGAGTTGCACCTAATCATGAAAATGCACACATTCAAGAAAAACTTTATCTAGATCTTTTTGGGGTTAATATTGTCTTACTGTCTTTTCTGGTTTGTATTTCATGCAAAAACTTGCTCCATTACATCACAGCTCTGTTGGGAGATCAGCTCAAAGCTCTGAGTTGTGAACTCACTGACTCCTCCCAGGGAAGACTCTACCTAGGTTCATGGGGAAGGAAAGGTGCGTGGCTGAGGAGCACACTGATAAATAATGACAGGCAGTGTGATACACACCAATGCAGGTAAGTGTCCCTTACCCAAAATGCCCAGGACCAGAAGTGTTTCAGATTTTGAACAGTTCCAGATTTCAGAATATTTGCATATGCATAATGAGCTATTCTGGGGATGGCAATTCCAAGCCTAAACATAAAATTCATTCATGTTTCACATATGTCTTATACACACAGCCTGAAGGCGATTTTCTACAATATTTTTAGTATACCAACATTTTAAATGGGGCCAACACATGAGGTTGAGTACAGAATTTTCCACTTGTGGTGTTACACTGGCATTAAAAATAGTTTGGATTTTGGATTTGGGAGTTAGGGATGCTTAGACCATATCTGTCGTGTGGAAGTGAGGAGGGAAGAGCTCTCAGCTCTGCCTGGAGGGAAGGGCAGGCTTAGTGACAAAGCCAGATTAGTGCAAGGTATTGAAACAGGATTTTATCAAGTAGAAAAATACACACTGGTCATGGAAAACGGCACAGACACTGAGAAATAAGAAGCAGGAGACGGGGAAGTGAAGAAGTGCATGGCACATTCTGGAACTGGGGAGGTACAGGCCAGCCAGGCAAAAGGGCTGCAGAGAGGCTGGCCTAGACTTCACAGCCGAGTGTCCACAGGCCAGGCTGATCTGGCTGCCGGGCACGTGGGGCTTCTCTATCAAACAAACACTGGTTATTGCTGAATACTTCTGAGGATAAAATAAACAACATTTTAAAATGCTGTCTAGTTGTTCTCTTTGTCTTCCTCCTTTTGAGGTGGCCAAATAGGGGTTCGACATGTGTTTCGTAGGGAGGAGGGGAACCACAGAAGATGAAGTCATAGAGCACTTCAAGGGTTTGGACTTTACCAATGACTTGCCCATTGATTACATTAAGCAAAGGATTCGGTCACATGGAGCAAGATCACTCCTATGGTGGTGGCAGGGTGGACCACAGACACACAAGCAAGAGGCTGTTGACATGATTCAGGGGAAATATGAGAAAGTTCTGGACACCCACAGTAACAACAGGAACTGAGAATAAAGGCTGTATTCACTAGAATGCTGAAGATGTATCTCTAGGGCTGCATGTACGACTTCAGAGACATCCAGGGAGAAGACAGGGAACGGGAGAAAGGAAAAGCCACCCTGAGATACCAGACTCGAGTGCAAGACACTGATTATTTTACGAGGCATTGTCTGTGTATCTCTCTACTCATGGTAAAAAGAGTAGAGAAAACCAAAAAAGCAAAAATCAGATATATAACACTGAACACTGAAAAGTTCGGTAAGAAAACGTTACCCATTTAAAAGTACGTCCGTAGATACCTCCCCCCAAGCCACTGAAAACCTTGGTGCACCGGTCCCCAACACTGCCCAGACAGCAGCACGCATGGCCTCTCTCCATGGGATGACAGAAGGAGCCAACAGGCAGCAGCAGCCTGGGGATCTGCCTCTGCCTCCCTGCATCCTGCCCTCCTGGCACCAGTACTGGCACAGTACAAAGTGGAGGAGAAATCACCTAAGTGTCCAGCACAGTAACAGCCCGTGAACACACAGCAGCTTCTTCTTCTTGCTTTTGCTGCCCCCTGCTGAATGCTAACAGATGAGTCTCAAACAAAAGTTGGGAACAAAGACGGAAAAACTCATTGGTGCTTACACAGAGAAAAGGTATCCCCATTTTCAAATCCCATAGCTGGAAAGGACACATCTGTTCTGTGTTCACTTTGAAAAGCTTCCTCTGCCTGCAAGGAGCAGCTGCGTCCCCAGCATACCACGTTGTTCCACAGCCGTAACATGATCATGTAGGAAATCTGACCAACACGACTAATTCGTGGACTTTTAATAATCAACTTGGATAACTGTATGAAGTGCATGCACACCATTATTTTATCACTCTCAAATACGTAGGCCTGAACACCCTACATCTGATCGAGTAATAATTCCCAGGAAACTTGACATCTATCAATTACATTTATCAAACTCATTATATTTAATGTTTCTTAAATGCATTAAAAGTTATTTCCAAAGGAAATCAACTAGGTTGGTTCCTTCAAATAAGTACTTTAACAATAGGGCTAACAAAGCACTGCTATAGATGACAGAAATCTCAACTTTAATTCAACCTGCTCCACAAAGTCTAAAATCAGAGCCCAGTTAGACTGACCTCACTCTTCTGGCTGACAGGAACTATGGTCTTAATTCTTCTGAGAAGCTCCACTGAAGACTAGATTGGTTAAGAATACAACGTAGTGCATCAAGAAGGAGGAATTAAGTCAGAAGTTCAAAACCTGATTATCTGAGTGCTGCACAGCCCTAGTGGAGCTGTTCCACTGATCTGTACGCTGAACAGGTGCAAAATGTGGAGAAAATTAAATAGCAGATATGAAAGCAAAGTGTACGGTCTGGTGTACAGTAAGGCCGATGGCGAGGAGTTGAATCCAAATGCTCCCTCACTCGTGGCTGACAGGCATGCTTTCTTGTGACCAGTTAATTACAAACCTGAAATTTTTCTTTCGGAATGTTCCTCCGGGCTCCTTTTGCTAAAACCAAAGCCTCCTCCACTCTTCGGTTCGCTAGTAGATCCTGTATTTGTTTTTCCAGAGGTAATGGAACCAAGATGTAAACTCCTTTACTTGTGGCAACAATCACTCTTCCTGGGAAGAAATTGAACATTGTTGGGAAGGGAAAAAACACCACCTGCAAGAAAATGTATTGCTTTCCCTCAGATGGATCATTATCTGATTTGTTAATCAATTTCACCGGTTTTTCCAATAGAATTCTTACAGAAATTATAAATTATAATGATTCCCTTTTCTCCTGCCCACATTAACGATTGTGCAAAAGGGGTCAACTCTTAATACTCTATTTCCAAAGAATAACATCTGCTGTTTAGCCTTTTTCTATCAAAAAATGCTGGTGAATTTAAAATCAGTGTAGGAAAAACATCATATGGGGTCAAATTAAGCTATAGAGCTCTTTCATGAAACATTATCAATAATAATTATGATATATTTCATGTAAGATTTATTAAAAATTTCCTTCCAAGTCAGTTAATATAGAACTAAGATGTTAATACAACATTGTGAACCATGAGCTCATATTTTATGCTCACCTTCCATCCAAATACCTCCAGTTTTTGCCATTAACATCATCACTTCCCCACCTTCCTGCCAGTTCACTTGACCCAAGGCCAACACTGTTGTCCTTTCTGGACTGTGAGGCCCTTCACAGGTGGACCACAGAAGAGTCAGGACTGCAGACCAAGACCAGCTCCTACTATTGTGCTTCCAAATTAAATTTGATTCCCTGCCCAAGAAACTCTCATCCAAGCATTACCTGTGTACCTGTGTTTTGTCTTCTGTTTTCTTTCTTTCTTTATTTTTATGTGGTGCTGAGATTCGAACCCTAAACCTCAAGCATGCAAGGCAAGTGATCTACCACTGAGCTACAACCCCAGTCTCACTGCCTTCTGTATTCTGACTAAAGTAGTTTCTTTCAAGCTCTTAGCAGATTCTGTCCCTTCCCTGCTTGGTGTCATTTTTTTCCAGGAAGCCTTCCTTTGACCCCACACCAGGTGGGTTACAGCAGTCTCTTGTATGTCCATAGTTCCCTGTACCCAGCCTCACGACACTGCTACACAAATGGTACCTGTATCCACAGGTCACGCATCCATGGATAAACCAGCCAGGGAGGGAAATAATGGGGGACGGATGCACCTTTACTAAATATGTACAGACTCTTTTGTCTTCATCCCTCAAATATAAAAAGAACAACTATTTACATGGCATTTACAGTGTATCAGAAGTTGTAAGTAATCTAGAGATTATTTAAATCATGTCGGAGGATGAGTATAGGTTCTATGCAAACACTAGACCATTTTATATAAGGGACCTGAGCATTTCTGGATTCTGGATTCAAGAGGAGTCCTGGAACCAGTCCCCAAGGATACCAAGGGATGCCTTATATTCTACTCCAGGTCACATTTCAGTCCTCCACCTAGAATGTGAGCAGCTTTGCACTGGGGACTCTTTCATATTGTTTATGTCCCCTGCAGCTAAGATACAGGGAGGGCATCGTTTGGTGAACTAAGATTCTTAACTGGCAAACACAATGCAAAATCTAGAATAGTTCCTGTGTTTGAAGAAGATATAATAAAGAAAGTTCTTAGGACGAGTAGGGAAATCTGAATATAGGGGGGATGTTCGATGGTACCACACAGCCAATGCTCATGTTCTTGGCTATGAACATGGCAGTGTGGCACTGGAGGAAGATGCCCTTGCTCTTAGGAGATGCCTGCTGACCTACTTCAGCGTTAACTGTCATAACGTCCTCCTCTTTCAAACAATTAACCAAACATTAACAAGTACTGAATCTAGGTGAAGGGTTTATGGGAGTTCACCTTGTTTCTCTTTCAACTTTCCTGTATGTTTGGAAGTGTTTAAAATAAAAATTGAGAAGAGGTGAAACAAATCTCTTAACTGGTGCACAAGATGAGGTGGCTCCCTGATCGCCCCCGTCTGCTGCGGCCTCAGCTCGCTCACCCCTCCACCTACACGATGCAGTGCTGCTACAGTGCAGAGCTTGACGGGCCTGGGTCCCTGGTCCCTCCCCATTCCCTCTTGCACAGATTTGCACAGGTCTTTTGTCTCCTGGAAGGGTCTTCACACCACATCTGCTTGGCCAGCTCCTTCCCATCCTTAAAGGTCTGGCTCATCCCTTCCCTTCATGAAGCTCTCCCTGAGATCTCCAGGCAGGGCCTCCTCTTTTGCTCACCCAATGAGCCTGATTCCAAGTCTGTCAAACTCTTAAACGACTCTGGCTGTTGACTGAAATCTCAACCTTGCACTACCTGAAGGGAGAACACTGTATCACAGTCATTTGTGTTTCTTCTATGCTCAGATTGAGGCCCATTTCCCCAGGGCCCTTGACACATTTACCAAAAAAAAAACATCAAAAAGGTGTTTTTTGTTTGTTTTTGCAAAGTCATTTTTATTTATATAACCAGGAACGAAGCAAAAATCACCAGAAATTTTTAAGTATACTAAAATAATATTTTAATATCATATAGTTATTCAGTTTTATAAAGAAGATAGACTGTCATATAGACTCTACATAGAGTGACAACCTCTTCCCACCAAAAAAAAAAAAAAAAAGATTTGATAAATAACTCTGTTTAAGACTTCAACAGGTACCTTCAAAGTCCTGTAGGATGTGGCCTTCCTTAAAGGGCAGGGTCTGTTTCTGCTGTTGATCCAACATGCTGTGGACTGTGATGAACTCGTCATCGAGCGCTATGACATATGGGAAGCAAACAGCTGCCCCAATGACATTCTCCGCCCAGTGCACAGGAGCACGCTGGGATATCCCTGCGACGGTGGCAAACATGCCTGTAAAAACAAGGAGAAAGGGGTGGCTGAATTTTCAGGTTAACTATGGTATCTTTTCTCCCCATAGCCATGTCTGAACGCAGAATATCCACCCCCTCAGTTTTCCTGCATGCTCTTCTATTTCAAGAAAGACATAATAATAATACACTATCTGCAAAGAACCTTGCAGGACTTAATTTTTTTCACAAGAATCACCTTATCTACTTTCAATTAAAAATGAGATTTAAAGTTTCCAATGTACCTATAGGCATATTTATAAGGCACATGTCCCCAGGCAGGAAAAAGTTACTTTTCAAACAATATAGGATGCTTTCTAAGCTTTCTCGAACATCCGGTCCTCCAGCTGGCTTGTGTGTCTGTTTGAGCTCTTCCTGGTATGTTCATTCAACACCTACTATGCGCCAGGCACTCTACTAGGTATTCCAGCAGGAAATGGCCATGCTCAGAGTGGAGGCCTAATTTTGATAATTGGTTCTGTTCCTTTATTTCAGTGTGTAGACTACTCTATGATAATGTATACAGAGGCAGAACCAATCTTGCAATTCAAGCCAGACTGCTGTTAAGTGTTTGTCAACAATAACTTCCATATTAAATGAAGTCAATCTAGTTTGCACATAAAGCATTAATATTGGGGTTGACCAACATGAACACCTCCGCTAAGTAGAGTCAATCCATTTCAAGTGCGCTCTTCAAGGTCGTTGCCATAAAATGTCTTTGAAGAGAGCATGCTGTTGCTATACACTGCTGCAGCAGACCAAGGGCTTCTAGTATATGAGAGAGTGAGGCAGCGGAGATGGGGTTCAAAGAAGAAGGGACAGGAAAACCTTCAGAGGTAAATCCAGGCAATGTGGCAACTCATTCTCTGGGAGGCAAGAGAGAAGTGGGAGGGCAGACAAGGCCTCTGAGGGGCCGTGAGCCTCGTGAATGAGCAGCACTGGGCTGGTCTGAAGGGAAACGTGGGAATGTGAACAGAGCTGACCAGAAGGCAGCGTTTCGGCTTCGTGGAACTCCCTGCCAGAGACTTCTGGGGAGACCAGAGTTCTAGTGTTTCTCCAAATGGGAACTACTTTTTCCATGAAGCACATGAAAGCCAGAGTAGAACACAAATGACATAAGAGGTAACGTTTCCGTACAGCAGAATCAGGCCTGGCCTCAGGCTGCTAAGAGCACTGCTTGTTATGTGCCGGAGTTAAAAGCTATACTGAGCAGGTAAGAAGTCCACACAAGCTCAAGGGAAACACAGAAAAATCACATCAAGATGACCAACGTCCAAAAGGTAAAGCCTGATAAATAAGGTCATCTGGTTTTGTCCCAGTGGTGGGACAATACGTAGAACTGAAGTCATGGAGCTTGGCATTTCCAAAGTCTTATGGTAACTGAGAGGCGTAATTAAAGTTTGAATTGTCCAACAATAGTATATTAGCCAGCTTTCCAACTACAATGAGGCAATTAACTTCTAAAGAGAAAAGATTTATTTGGCTAGATTTTGGGAATCTAGTCCAAGATGAAGCGGCCCCATTGTCCTGGGCCTCTGGGGAGGCAGCACACTACGAAGAGAGCAAACCACTCACCTCGTGAGCCAGGAAGCAAAGCAAGAGGTCCAGGAAGAGCAGGAACCAGGTCCCATGATCCCCTTTAAGAGCCCGCCCCCAGTGACCTGAGGAGGCTCCATTCCTAAAGGTTCCACCACCTCCCAACAGTCCACTGAGCCTCTAACTCACGGGCCCGCTTGAAGCCATGCATTCAGACCAAAGCAAACAGTAACGCCAAAATATTCAAAGCAGCACCCACGATTCCTGAAGGAATAAACATGATGCACAAAGCTACAGAACGTCTGAAGAGTCTGAAATAAAGACTGGGCATGGGAGGAAAAGAGAGGTGAGCACTATCTCCAATTCTCTGCCTATTTGGAAATAGTCAGCTGAAGAGAAGCAAAACAGGAAAGAAGAAACTCACGGGCACTGGCACTGTGATGCCATCCTCACCCAAGCCTTTGGCAAAATGCAAAATGCTGAAGGGATGAGCATGGAGCAATTGTGAGGTTTCTGCTAACTTGAGGGGTCACATAACCAAGCTCTGCTCAGCATAATGCCCATGGTCACATGGACAACAATACTGTTGTCCAGCCTCAGCCTGAAATTAAAACAGGGTCACTACAGACACTTTGCTAAGGCTGAACAAAGTCTGAACAGGATTATGCGGTGCAGAGGTACAGAGGCCCAGACTAATGTTCTTGACACAAAAAAGGTAGAAACCAGAGGTCAAGAACACAAGCTGCCACACAAAACACAAAGCAAAGATTCCACCAGAACAAAAGAACAGAGCCGTACCAGGCAAGTGGGGAGCCAAACCAAGAGAGAGAAGTGTCTTCTGAGCTATTTGGGAAGAGAGGCCACTGTTACTAACACCCACCAGCCCGTTCTATTCTTGCAAAGTGGGCGATGAAGTATATGTTTCTATAGCAGTGAAGGAGCAGCGGCACAATCAACAGGCAAACACAGCTAATTTGCAAACAGCACACCTTTTTTGGGGGAGTAGCGGGGATTGAACTCAGGGGCACTCAACCACTGAGTCACATCCTCAGCCTTATTTTGTATTTTATTTACAGACAGGGTCTCACTGAGTTGCTTAGCGCCTCGCTTTCGCTGAGTCCAGCTTTGAACTCGCCATCCTCCTGCCTCAGCCTCCTGAGCCACTGGGCATTACACCTTTTAAAAACATTCTTTTCTGTTATGCACTCCTCTAAGTTTCAGTTCACCCCCTTGTCTAAGCTGAAAGGAGAGCAGCCCACATGGGGTGAGCAGTGGCTGCAATATTTGCCTTTTTTAAGAAGCATCACCAAGTGATACAGTGAAAATTACCATAATCAATTGTATTATGAAGATTCAGCAAAGTATTGCTTTGCAAAAAGTTAAGAGCAATTTCTCACAACATAGGAGTGCTTACAAGTTATAGTCAGGGAGAAAGGCAGCAGATAAAATGAATACAGATGCTTTTATGCTGAAAGGTGCATTTACATTCAGCATTATTAGTCTCTGAAGACATGTAACGATGCTGGTGATGGCTGTGCTGTGTATACAACCTACAAATATACAGGGTGTGTGTAAGAGACCTTACAACTGACCTTTCAATTTGCTAATATTAGCAGCAATTGCAAGAAGGATGGTTCATTTAGCATGATGCTAAAGGTAGTCAAGACAGAGTAAAGTTGGGGGTAAATGCAACCTCATTTTCCTTAATTTTAACACTACCACAATCAAAGGGTGCTGGAGTGGAATATTTTCACTGTAAAGCCTTTATAACTAAAGCAGTTAGGTGCTGGTCCAGCAACAGTTAAGAGGACAGATGAACAAAACAGAAAATCCAGACCCAGACTGAAGGGCAGATGGAAATGTCAAAAGTCACCTAAGCTAGTGAGAAGACGGACCCTTCAGCTGGTTGAGCTAAGTGGATAGCCAAAAGAAAAACACAAAACTGAATCTGTTCTTTATATAGGAAGACATGAGACTATACAAGTACTAGCAGAAAACACAAGTGAATTTGTCTAGAACCTTGAAGATGGGGCAGCATTGCTAACTATGACTCAAAATCAAGAAGCAGTAACTGAAAAGGTTGATGGATTAGATTATATATAAAAAATCTTTGCATATCAAAATATTTGAAACAGATATTTGAAACTTATATAGCAGATTAGTTATTTTAAATACACTAAAAATATATTTTTTCCTAAAAAAAAAAAAAAAAGAGGCTAGTGGATAATAGAGAATTTGGGGCTGGGAATGTGTGACTCAGTGGTACAGCCTGTGCTTAGCATGTGTGAGGTCCCAGGTTCAATCCCCAGCACTAAGAAAAAAAAAAAGACATTAAACAAAAAAGAATAGATAAATCCCACCCAATGAAATGAAATTCATTGAAATTTTAAACATGAAAAATGCTTTACCTTACACATATAGGATATGCAAGTTGAAACAAGAGTGATGTGCCATTTCTCAGGTACCACTCTAGCAAAAACACAAAAGTGTGGACAATAGACTGTGGGCAAAGCTGGCAGGTAAACAGTTTACTGTCATACATTTCTGGGGATAATACCAAGCAAAATTCACATATGGTTGCCCTTTGACTCAGCAATCCCACCTCTAAAGAGCTTTCCCCTAGATGACAGAGGAGGAGGAGGAGGAGAACAGCCACAACACAAAAAGGTTAAACAGCATAAGACTGGGAAAACCCCAGCCGTCCACCCACAGAACTGGTGGATGAACTATGGTACTGTCCCTCAGCAGAGTAATACGCAGCTGTAAGAATGAAGAAGGGCTGGGGTTGGTCGTGCACACCGGCTGGGCCCAGAAATTCAAGGCCAACACAGTGAGATCCCACTAAAAAAAATTAAAAATGAAAGAGGAATACTTCAGATTATGCTACAAAGCAACAGCCATAACACACTAAATTTAAAAAACAAGGTAGAAAAATGTAGATCACCATTTAGGAAAAAAAGAAGGAGATGAGATACAAATATTTACGTATTTTTTTCATATGTTTTATTTAAAAATGAAAGAATAAGCCCTGAAAATGAAGGTTACCTCTTTGATTATACCCTGCTGCATCACTTGGATTGTAAATATTTATATAGTAAAAAATAAACAAAACTAAAGCAATTTCTTAAGATCTGAAAGTAAAATAAATCAAATCAACCTAACTGTATGCCAGTTGGTGGCATAGCCACACACAGGGAACCACTCCAAGGACTTTAAACCCAGTAATTTTTGATTCTTAATATCCTAAGGACAAGAAGAACCACCAACAATCAGACTTTTTCCAGTAATTATGCTGTGGAAACAGCAGTGTTGGTACTGCTGCTCTACTCTGCGTCGTGTGGGATAGACCAAAGAAATGATGTGGGGGTGGTTTCAGCCTCTCCTTTCAAGTAGATGCCAACAGACAGATGGACCGTCCCATCAACATGAGCTCGTGATGGAGGTCCCAGTGCTGTCCAGAAAAGGTCTGGAAATGACCAACCAGAAAAGGCCAACCAGCACTTCCAGACCGTGGTGTGTAACAGCAGGGCTCCTTGGAGGAATGGCTAAAACCAGACCGGGGGCAGCAAGTCAGGAGGTGAGCCCAGAACATTCCAGAAGATAAGAAAGCATCAAAGGTGCTCAGGAGTCCACCTGAACAAACGCACACCAAGCACCAATGGAACCAAGTGTATCACAAATGCTGAGGCCCGTGAGTTCATAACGATGCTTGTTAAAAAGGCATTTCTAGAAGTCAGAGGGACCACCACATGGTCTCATCCTACCTTTTCATGCAAGCGCTTAGGGATAACCAAACAGTAGAGGAGGACAGACTTTGCTTCACAGAAGCATTCCTGAAACACGTGAAGGAGGAACGGATGAATATCTCCTCAGGACCCACTTGCAGAACAGAGGTCAGAGAGGCATATAAACATCACAGGGATAAAATCACCCAAATCCAGGCACTGAGAAGCTCTGGTTGAAACCATCCAACTTCTTCAACCAAAAAATAAGTAAAAATACAAAGTAGGGGGGAAGAAGGAAGGAAGGAAGGAAGGAAGGAAGGAAGGAAGGAAGGAAGGAAGGAAGGAGAAGAAAGAGAAGAAAGAAAAGAAAGAAAGAAAGAAAGAAAGAAAGAAAGAAAGAAAGAAAGAAAGAAAGAAAGAAAGAAAGAAAGAAAGAAAGAAAGAAAGAAACTTGAGCTACCAACCAACTGCAATGTATGGGCCTTGGTTGGAACCAGTTCAAACAAACTGAAAACACACCCATAAATACAAGATGGGTGAGGTGTGCCTGTGGGGACAGAAGCAAGATAAAATCTCTATATTTTCCTCTCAATTTTGCTGGGAAACTCAAACAGCTTTTAAAAATAAAGTCTATTTTCTTTTCTTTTTTGAGGGGGAATACTGGGGATTGAACTCAGGGGCACTCAGGCACTGAGCCACATTCCCAGCCCTGTTTTGTATTTTATTGAGAGACAGGGTCTCACTGAGTTGCTTAGTGCCTCACCCTCACTGGGGCTGACTTTGAACTCGCAACCCTCCTGCCTAAGCTTCCTGTGTTGCTGGGATTACAGGTGTGCACCACCACGCCCGACTTAAGGTCTATTTTCTTAAAAGTAAAACTCAAGAAGAGATTTAACTAGTTCATGACCCAGATTTTAGTTAATATTAGAAAATATTTCAATCACTTTGAAATGAGACATCCACACAAAAACTCTCGAAGGTTAAAACATTTGAGTGTAGAATGGATTCTCACCAGCACCCTGCGACACAAACATACACTAACTCTCACAGGAGCCACCCAGGACTAACAGAGCAAACCAGAAGATACCACTTATGCTAATAGCTCTGTACTGGACCTTAAATGCACTGAGGGAGCTGGAAAGGGCCACCTGAGAACAGCTAAAGTCCCTTTCAAAAAGTGACTAAAAACTTTTTGGTGGGATAAATTATAGGAAAAACAGAGAATATCGGAATACTAGAGAAAATTATGGACAAAACATTAAAGCCCCCATACGCTGGTCTGGGTCTCAGGTGTCCCCAAAGGCCCATATGCCAAGGCTCGGTCCCAAGGGTGGGGCAACTGGCAGAACCTCTGGGAGATGCAGTGGGCGGTCTTCAGGTCATTCCATGCATGCCCTTGAGGAGGACAGCGGGACCTGGCCCTTCCTCCTCTCCTTCACTTCCCGGCCGCCCAGGAGGCGACAGTTTGCTCTGCCACCTGCTCCTCACCATTGCCATCTGGAAACCCCACCAGGGGCCCAAAGCAGCAGGTCCACCTGATTGACCATGGGCCACAACTTCTAAAACTGTGAGCCGAAGTGACCCTTCCAAACACCCTCGTGAGCTGCCTCAACTTGTTTTCAGAACGAGGAGTAAAAACAACCACATTACAGACCTACCCACTTGGGAAAAGCTAGAAGTTGTGCAGGGTTTTATTTTTGTAGTTATTTACTTAAAATAATTTTCCCAGCAGAGTCGTCTGCAAACTCCACTTCAATACAAAACAAAACCACTTTTGCCTACTTAACCCCACCTGCACCGACTGATGGAATACAGGACACGTGTCATGTAGTTTTGCCCTGATCTGGCCAGAGTGTTGAGGAACACTGGCAAACACTCTTTACGAGTACAGTCGTGCTGCGCTTACAGACCACTGGGTCCACAAGGGACTGCGTACATGACTGTCCCATAGAGCATGATATCACCCAGCGGCACCATAGCCATCCTCATTGACGTAAGCACACCCTGTGGTAATTGCACCATGAAGAAATCAGCGAAATGTGCACTTCTTAGAACATACCCCTATCAGCAGAACATGCATGACTGTATTAATTTTTCACAGTTAACACCTCTCCCCTGCTGGGTGTGGTGTTGCATGCCTGTAATCCCAGCAGCTCAGGAGGCTGAGGCAGGAGGATCGCAAGTTCAAAGTCAGCCTCAGCAACTTAGGGAGAGCCTGTCTCTAAATAAAATATAAAAAGGGCTGGAGAGGTGGCTCAGAGGTTGAACGCCCTCGGATTTAATTCCTGGGACCAAAAATATAAGGAAGTAAAACCTCTCTCCCACTACAGCACACATGAGACCACGCGGCAGCATGGAGGTGCGTTGGTGGGCGCCCAAGGCCCTCCTCACCCAGGCCACCGGGGCCAGCCAGCAGGAACTCCTGCCTGCCTATCCTCTTCACGATGGGCCGCTTCTCCTCGCTGCAGTAGGGAAACAGGTCCTGGGAGAGGCCAGTGCTGTAGTTCAGGATGATGTACTGCGTGGTCAGCGCCAGGCACAAGAAGTGGCCGTCCACAGCCACGGCCAGCGGCTGCTCGGGGGTGGACACCTCCTTGACGATCTGCACGCGGTCCTCGTACACCAGGAACACCTGGATGGTCCTGCGCTTGACGGAGATGATGCACACCTCCACGCAGAACGGGTCCCCGCTCACGGGGTTCTCGTTCAAAGCGAACGCGGTGGCCCCTTTGATGCGGGCCCCCGAGGGCACGGGCTCCAGGTTCAGCATGTTGACCAGGGTGATGGAGTTGTCACACAGCACCAGCAGCCTGTTGAGGGCCGAGGCCGCCCGCAGCTCGCTCACGGGCTTCTTGAAGCCCAGGTGTCTGTGCAGCTGCTTGGTGGCAGTGAAGGCGGCTGTCCCTGCGGGCAAAGCCTTCTCCTCCAGCAGGAAGTGATAGATGAGGCAGTCGTTGGTGCCCACGTAGAGGTTCCGGCCACAGCACTCCACGCATTCTATGTTGATGCGCTCTTTGTCACCCATCAGCAGCTCCCGCTCCACCGCAGAGACCAAGGTGAAGGCCTTGATGTTCATCATGTCTCCTGATTGGGCTGTCGGAGGAGAAAGAGGAAAGGGTGATCTCAGAGGAACAAGAAGTCGGCAGAAACATTTTGGGTCGCCATAAAGACACACTGATTCCCCACATCATTTCAACCCAAGAAAATAGGTTGATGCTGTTAAAAAATGGAAAGAAAAGATTTTTTGCATGACCTGTCCCTTCAGGCAACGGGGAGACCCAGCAAGGGGTATCCGCACGGTGCCTGTGATCACAGTGCTGTCCCCCTCATTCCGGCAGAGCTGAGAGTTCCGTGGGGCTTCCTCCCCTCATTCCTGGGAGACACAGTCACCCATAGGAACAAGAACATGGGCTCACCCACAGACAACATGACAGAAATGATCCTTGTGGACCTTCCCTGAGCTTCTAGGGTGATTTTAATCTGCATTAAGAGAATGGGGGGATACTACTCCAGGAACCTGCCAGAAACAATGACCCATGCCTCCAATTCCTTGGTGCTCCCCAGGCCCTAATGCTGCATACGGCTCCAGACATGTTGGTGTCGGGTAGCGAAGATGTGCCTCCAATCCCCCGTGGAGCTGAGAAGAGAGACCTCCCACGTGCTACACTGGGCTTCCTATTCCTTCCTGGAAAGTGCGAGCAGCAGAACTCAGGTGGCCTCCCTTGACTTCCGGGGGGTGGGAG
Source organism: Urocitellus parryii (assembly GCF_045843805.1). Lineage (NCBI taxonomy): Eukaryota > Metazoa > Chordata > Mammalia > Rodentia > Sciuridae > Urocitellus > Urocitellus parryii. The sequence continues at coordinate 9,120,879 of NC_135542.1, forward strand.
ACAGCCTCAAGGGCACAGTCCCTGACACCCACGGGGCAGTGCCAGCTGCTCTGGAGAGGACTGTGAAGACTAGGGGAGTTTCAGGGATGGCTCACCTCAGATGTCTGGCTCACGTCAGAACGACTTCCCACTACTTCAAGTTACTCAATTTAATCTTCAATTTAAGCTCATGAGAGATTAAATTCCTTAATCCTCTGAGGCATCCCAGCAAAGGTCGGGAGGCCTGAGAAATATTCTGGAAGATGCACACATCAGGCACGGGGAGGAATCAAATAACCTCTAAAGTGCTTTTCAGCTCCACAATTTCTTATACCTCACTTTCACCAAGGCAACAACAGCTACCCATGAATGAGACTCTGGTTCCTTTCCCCGAGACCACAGAATCTCCAGAAGGGCCTGGGAATGAGGTTTGTTTGTGGACAAACCTCTTGTCCCCTCCTATCACTTGAGCAAATTACTTGGTGCTGTGGTCTGAATGTTTGCACCTGCCCCCAACTCATGAGTTTGGACTTATTCTCTACTGTGGTGGTGGGGGGTGGGCAACTGGGAATTTAGGTCCTGGAGGCCTCAGAAACACGATCAGTGTCCTCATCAAAGAAGCCTGAGAGAGCTTATTTGTCCCTTCCACCAGCTAGAAGTCACCATCTATGAAGAACAGGCCCTAACTAAGCACTGAATCTGCCGGGACCTTGATCTTGGACTTGCCAGTCTTCACAACTATGAACAATAGGTTTTTACTGTTTGCAAATAACCCAGTTTATAGCAGCACCAAGACACTTGACTTTTCCATCCTCAATTTCCTCATTTGTGAAATGAGTATAAAAATAACAGCACCCACTTTGTAGGATTATTTGAGGATTGAGTAAATCAGTTTGAGTAAAATGCTTAATTTCTGGCCCACTGCACCCTAAAATATTCTTGATCTCACCACAATTCCCTCCTGGTCTTGACCAGCTTCTACCCTTTTCTCAACCCCCAAGTCTGCTTCGGATGTTAATTTCCCTAGTTAGGTAACAAGAGAAGAAACAGTGCCACATTCTGTCCTCAGGTATGGGTAACCTCTCTCCTCCAATGAACAAAAGACTAAGTCATAAACAAGAACACACGGACACGCAAGCCCCCGCCTCCAGCATCTTCACACTCATGGATGAGTGCTCATCTTCAGAGAGATGATGGGAAAGAGGCAGGAACTGTGCACAGAGGCTGTCAAGACACCACCCACAGAGAAGTCACCCTGTCCATCTGTCCCGGGGCTGCAGGATTCCCACAGCCACCCAGGGACAGCTGGGTGAAGAATGCCTATAAGCTGCTACAAGTAATTCTGGCACAAACAACTCTTAAACATCACCGTCTATTTGTTACAACCAAATACAGTCACTAAAACCCACCTAGACAATATTTTTTCCATTTAAATGCTAATGAGCAAGACCCACATATTGAAATATAGGCTTGGAGACATCTCAGTCAGTGAAAGCCAAATTAATACAGAATACTTCTTCCATCATTGGTTGATCAATCAGGGCTGTCTTTTAAAATGGCAGGATTCTGTCACTTAAAATATGAATTGTATCTCTCCCTTTGCAAAAAGAACAGGAAAACATGCTCTGGGCACCTATTATCAAATTCCTCTTATTTAACTTCTTAAAAGCAGATTGTCTATAATTCTAGCCTCTATCTTGACTTAGCATGAGGGATCACCTGAACATTTTGAAATGAAGAATATTATGAAAAGAGCCAAACACCTTGCATTTTATCTAAGTACTGAGGCAGGCCATAAGGACAGAGAGGAAGAGGGACTTGTAAGAAAAACATGCGGCTTATCAAAAAGTCATAATTCTATGATATTAAAAAAAAGTGCAATGTTGTCTCATTATCTGCTAACTACATTTATTCCAGTCTTGCCAAAGGTAAGTCTCCTAGCAGGGCTCTTTAAATAAAGGACCATACCTAGTGAGACCCTGTCTCAAAATAAAATTAACTAATTAATTAAAAGGCCTCAGATGTGGCTCCATGGTTAAACCCTCTGGGTTCAATCCCTAGTACCAAAAATAAAAAATTAAGGACTACTACAGTAATTAAATAGTAATTTATAAAAATCAAAATTAGGTGGAGGTAAATGAAAGCTGATCACATCACTTAATAATGGTTTATTATTTTAAGCAGCAGGAAAATTCTCTCCATGATCTATTTACATGATCAATTTATGTAACTAAAATATGAATCATAAATAGATCAGGTTGAGACTACACTTCTCTATTAAATCCAACCCAATCAGAAGTTTCCACGTTTTAAAGTTTCCCTGAGCTACATAAATCATCCTTTACTGTGGGTTTCAAACTGATCTAACTTTTTGTTAGAACTGCACATTAAAAGCAAGATTGCAATTTAAAGAATAACATTTTCATGTTTTCTCCAAAATTTTCAAAATTTAGATCCGGTAAAAGAAAGACCCTGAAATGGTTTAGTACATTCACGGTGCATAATTTATGCAAGGGAAATATTACATATGCAATAAGTACCTTTAACTGTATAAGATAAAATAAAAAGTTATAAAATAATGTCTCATCTCCCAAACTTATTAAAGAAATAAGTCTAGAAAAATAATCAAATGATAGAAGAATATGCATTAAAAGCCACATTAATAGTATTAGCAAACATTTTCTATCAAGTTGAGAGTATGTATATTGTCCTTTTAAAGAAACCGCCACTAGTGATAATCTGAATTTAAATAAGTATCTCTGAAAATGCTTTTTCTGCAAATGTACACAGAAATATTTATCTTAGCACCTAGAGTTGTTTTTGTAAGAACCTGTTGCTCTTGGCATGTTCCCTTAGGCCCCTTAGATCATCTACAACTATACTCCAAATGACAAGTCCATTCTTTCTGGCTATCCATAGGTTAGCCAGAACAAATTTCCTTCCTTCCTCCCTCCCTCCCTCCCTTCCTTCCTTCCTTCTCTATTTATATAAGCTTCAATTAAAAAAAAAAAAGTGCATGCTTTTCACTTGGAGGACTATTAAAATAGCTATGTATGCTGCTGGAGGCCCTGCCTTGTTTCATAGCACACAGCCAAAGCCAAGAGAGCTGATACGGAGGAGTTTATGAGCAACGCAGAACACTGGCTATTTTCAGATGTCATGGTCACGGATTGTCCTACGAAGCAAGCACTAGGTCTAGACGGTTCTCCAGGCTATTTCTTCCAAACACCTGGAATCACATAATTCGAATTCTACACAATTTTCCTGAACATTAAAAAAAATGCAATTTTTTTAGTTGTAGATGGATACAATACCGTTATTTTATTTTTACGTGGTACCAGGGATCGAACTCAGTGCCTCACACATGGAGGCAAGCACTGTACCACTGAGCCACAACCCTGGCCCCTAAAATTTTTTTAATAAAAAAATAATTTTAAAAAGTGTTTTATGAAGTCAGAAAAAAAGTAAAAGTTTGATATTCAAACCCAGGAACGATAATGGGGAAAATACAGATCATTCTGACTCATGATTAAGCATGCCTAAATATTAGCACACTGAATCAACCAGTACATATTAAAAACATATAACATGTCCAAGTTGGATGCAACATTGATTTAAGGAAATAAAAGCCATTGGCTTTAATTTATTTGTATTTACAAATTTTAAAAGAAAGACATCATTATTTCAATAGACACAGAAAAGTATTAAAAAATTCAACATTCATTTACAATTTACAACAAAAATTTGTAGCATATTATCCTACTGTCTAAAGCAAACAAACCAAAAAACCTAACAGCAAAATCTCAGCATTATTCCCTTTAAAACAAGGAACAAGATGAGATGCCCAAGATTCTCCTTCACAGCCCTCAGAAGGAACAACACAACTGACACCCAAGCTCAGATTTCTACTCTCTGGAATTTGAGAGTAAATTTCTGCTACTTAAGGCATCCAGTTTGTGGTACCTCCTTACAGTATCGTGCAAACTAATACACCATTTTTACTCAACATCCTAAGAGCCTCTGCCAAAACAATAAAGCATGAAAAAGAACAGTTACAAAGAATTGAATAGACATAGGACTATAATTATTCATGAATGACATTATTGTTCATATGGAAACACAAAAGAACTATTAGAATTACTGACTTTAGAAATAATTTTCTTTGGGCTGGGGTTGTGGCTCAGCAGTAGAGCGCTTGCCTAGCACATGCGAGGCCCTGGGTTCAATCCTCAGCACCACATGTAAATAAATAAAATAAAAGTATTGTGTCCAACTATAACAAAAAAACAAAATTTTTTTAAAAAGTAAGAATTTTCTTTTAAAAATAATCAACATACCAAAGCAATCTGCATTTCTAGACACAAACAACAATTAGAAACTTTAATCTTAATAAAAAAGTAAAAACAAGGTATAAGAAAATGATTTAGGGGCTGGGGATGTGGCTCAAGCGGTAACGCACTCGCCTTGCATGCGTGCGACCCGGGTTCGATCCTCAGTACCACATACCAACAAAGATGTTGTGTCTGCTGAGAACTAAAAAAATAAATAAATAAATATTAGAAAATGATTTAACAACGATGTACAAGCTATTTATGGAGAAATATAAAATCTTGTTATCAGACATTAAGGAAGATTTAAATTGTAATCTCAGCAAGAATAACTTCTGCAGAAACTGATAAACTGGTTTGAAAAATTTAAAATGAATTTGAAGGGCCTAGAATAGCCAAAAGAATCTTGGAAATGAAGAACAAAACTGAAGGATACACACTAATGGATTTCAGAAATTGCTATAAAATTATAGTAAGCAATTAAGACATAAGGCTAGACAACAGGTCAAGCTCCAGCCTGAGAGAAAGACTTGCAATGCACGAACCTGGAAAATGATTCATATCCAGGATTCATATTCATATCCAGGATATGTAAAACTCCTGCAGGCCAAAATATAAAAAGACAAACTTATTTTTCCAAGTGGGCCAAAGACTCAAACAGACACTTCACAAAAGAAGGTGTAGAAATGACCAAAGGAACATTGAAAGAATGCACATCATCATCAGAGGCACAGAAACTTAAGGAAACACTCCACAGCTCTTAGAATATGGCTACCCTTCAAAAGACTGACGGCAGCGACTGTGTGTGGGGACGAACAACACCTGGAATCTCACACTTGGTTGGAAGGAGTATAAAATAGCATTATCGCTTTGGAGAACTGATTGTCAGTTTTTTACAAAGTTAAATGCATTACCCCACTCGTGATTTTTCCACTTCTTTCAAGTATAGATCTGTGTCCATAAAATGACTTGTACAGATCTATGCACTGTGGGCTTATTCATGATAGCCCCAAACAGGAAATAACTCAGTTTTATCCATCTGTACCCATTTAATTGTGGCATAGTCATACAGTGGAATATTACTTAAAAATAAAACGGAATAAACTACTGACAAAGACAACAAATGGATGAATCTCAAAAAAAAGTGAAAGAAACCACAAACATACTGTATATTTTCACTTCTATGAAGTAGGCAACACTAATATATGCTGACAGAAATCAGAAGTGCTTACTTTGGAAAGTACCGGGCAACTAAATGGAGAGGGACCACGGGAACCTGCTGGGGTGATACAAATAGTCTCTATATTGTTTGAGGTATTGGTTATACAAGTGTATGGATTTGTCAAAATTCGTTACCTGTGCACTTCTGTGTATTTTACCATATGCAAATTATATTGTATAATTTTAAAAAAATTTCCCCTAACTGATCCAGAGGAAAACTATGCCATTCCAATGCAAATTCTAATAGGACAGACATGTGTACATGTAACTCAACAAGCATATCCTAAAATTCAAAGGGCAGAGGCTTGGGGTGTACACAGAGCACTTGTCTAACATGAGTAAGGTCCTACGTTCGTTCCCCAGCACTGCAGAATCAATAAAATAAAATTCATATGACAGAAAAGGCCTAAAAACAAAAGATATCTCTGAAAAAGATAAGGTCAGGGGACCTGATTCAATAGGTAGAATATAATATAAAGCTTCAGTAACTAAAATAATACAGTTACAAGGTTTAACCAAGAGAACATTTCTGGGTTCACATATGGAAACTGTACATATATGGAAACTTGAATTGTTTGTTGAATATGGTTATTGTATGCATATTCAATAAACAAAAGATTCAAGAAAAAATTTTTAGAAACTGAATTTATACCTTATAGCATACATCAAAATGATTCCAGATGATTAAGATTCCTAAGTATTAAGGCATAATTTTTAAAACTTTGAGAAAAAAAAATATGTTCATGATCTTAGGGTAGGAGAGAATTTTTTAAATGAAGTTTTTTTAAAAAGTACAAACCTAAGGAGGGAAAAAAGGATAAATTCATCCACGATAAGCAGGATTTTCACTGAAGAAGTCAGATGAATATCTAACTCATCAACACGATAAAATAATTCAACCTGATCAGTCACCTGGAATTTCAAATTAAAACTACATGAGAGTTCATTTTGTACCCATTAAATTGACAACAGTTGAAGGTATTTACAAGAACAAGGAATGATGAAAACCCTGCATGCTGGTAGAAACCATTTTGGCCCATCTAAGAAGCCCTTGACATGGCTGAGTGAGCGCTGGGTTCTACTTCTAGGTGTAGGTCTGTGGGACTTCTGTTCACCAAGACATGAGCAAGAAAGCTTCCAACAATCTGATCTGAGATAAGGGCACACTGGAACACCCCAGGCTCCCTCCACAGGTTGGAATGGCGCACAGCAGCAGGAGAATGAACAAGGGCTCCTTACAAGGACGGATCCTACTGGCATCTCACAGAAACCAGGAACACAAATCCAGGGAGGAGGGCCCTGGGAATGGGCAGGGGATAGATTTTTTTTAAAAAAGTTATCAGTAATATTTTGTTTCTTAAACTGATGGCTGCTTTTATTATTATTCTCTATGTCTTATCCAGAATACAAACATCCTTTTTATGTGTATTAAATATTAGTGCTTAAATATACATATTTATATATGAAATATTCATTTTCCCAAACTAGCCTTCTCTGAAAATAGAAAAATGGATCACAAACTGCCTGTTCCTTGTTGAAAATTCATTTCAGGGAAGCACACTTATTATATGCATAGGTGATTTACTTGTAATTTCTTAGTTCATCTAAATTGAATAATTTATACTGCATCTATATTTAATGGTCATTTCTCAGATTACCAAAGTCCAAATTGGAGAATCTCACTGATCATAAGCATTGATAGAAGAATAGATTATTAGCTCCTGTAATCTCAGCAGCTCAGGAGACTGAGGCAAGAGGATCTTGAGTTCAAAGCCAGCCTCAGTAACGCGGAGGCGCTAAGCAACTCGGTGAGACCGTGTCTCTAAATAAAATGCAAAATAGGGCTGGGGATGCAGCTCAGGGACCCAGTGCCCGAGTCCAATTTCTGGTACCCCCCGCCTCCAAATACGAGTAGATTATTAGAAGATATAGGACAAGACTGGAGATCACTCAGGGCAGCAAATGCCCTGCCTTGGGTGTGCCTGTGCCTTCCCGGGGCGGTAGCTTGTCCAAGGCCAGCTTCCTGCCTCCTACACTTCTCCCCACTTCCCTCCGGCTCTCAGGGCCATCCAAGAATCTACACACTTCCTTTTTCCACTAGTTGAAAGTTTAACAAACTGCCTCAATCCCCTTTTTGTACTAAATCTCACCAAGGTCAGGCCTTGTAAAAAAAAAAAAAAAGTCACAGCAAACATCAGACATGGAATCAGAGCTTTTAAAAAATCGTATAGGTTACCTAAATGCAGAGGCTTACAGATCCAAAAGTACAAGATTCTAATTCATGTGCACATATGTACCTACACACACACACACACACACACACACACACACAGACTTCTGACCTGGGACAGGCATAAATATTTTGCTCTAAGAGTGCGATGGCAAAGTGGCATTTATTAAGGAATCTTTACCAGTAATTACCCTTGAGTCAGAGAATGGCACTCTATTATCTGCTGTTATTACAGAAGGGGCACATAATAGAAGAATCACCTGTACGATGGCCTGGCATTCTATGGATCTACAAAAAAGCCTCATTCCTAAATGAAACCAACTCTTCAGAGCCCTAGGCAGCCACATGTACACCAGAACTTCATCCTGTTGGGGAGGGAGGAGGGCCCAACACTCTGTAGCCACAGGCACTTTCTATAACAAGCTAAAAATTAATTCTTCTGCATTTTAAAAAGGACACTCTACCTAAAGTTAGATTTGCTATTTTCTCATTTTACAGCAAGTTTTCCTGACTTGTTTTTAGTTTATGAGAGTCTACCATAAGTGAACATCACATCACTGCCCTCTTTAAAATGTTTTTTTGGGAAAAACAACCAAAATAATCCTTTGGGAAGGGAATCCACTGACTAAAATATAAACTTCAGATTTGGCATAATATGTGAAACCCTTAAAACCCTAACCCTGGTTAACCTTTCTTTACTTAGAAAAGTTATAGACAGCTATAATTCTTATTATATTCTTATTGTTATAATATTCTATGTTATTCTATAATAATTCTTATTATTCCATAACTTGAGGAACTACTTGTGATTTTGAACTGTAGCCATTACCTTCTGTTCAAAGAAACCTCCCAGGATCCCCAATTCACACTGCAAAAGGGATCCTGAGTTAAGACTAGTCTCTGGACACCTTTCCAAGAAATTAAAACTAGCCAGAAAATGGTTACCATCTACTCCAATGCTAAGGTCCCTAAATGAAACATGGCCTGGTCCAGGTCTCATCTGCTCACGGGGTCACAGGTGTATACGGAAAGTTGTGACATGTGTGAGGTCAAGGCAGAACTCAGAAGTGGCGTGTGGAGGACAGGGGACACCTTCCACTGCCTGCCTGCTTGGGGATTCGGGCATCAGGCATGAATACCCTTCATCTTCTGTCAGTCTGAGGTTTTCCTATATAAATACAGTGACTTCTTAAAAGCTTCTATTTATGTCATCTCAATTAGGGGATTTCTTCTTACAACAAAAACATGTCCTTAAGCAATCTCTCAATTAGCTTGAGTAAAGCAGGTTAGAAACCGTAGAAACCAATACCTGTTACAAGAGAGTGTCCTGGAGAAAACAATATGTCATACCTTGGTTCTAAGACTCAGGAGGGAATCAGTGGCGACTGCTGGAGTCCTAACAGCTTGTAAAAGGGCTGAAGGAGAAGTCAGAGCGTGGCCAGCTCCATCAGCGTTTCACAGCCCAAGTCGGGAGGTTATAACATTAGGGCCACTTGATCAGGAGAGAAACTGCAGAGCAGAAGCAGCAGCTAAAAGCAAAACATCCCGAAGAGAAAAGTCCCCAAAGGGGGCAATCTGCAGAGAGGCCTTTGCCCAGCATCCTGGGTTGTTTTAGACCAATCCCAAGATGATGAAGGGAACCAGAAGCATATGCAGGAGCCAAGCTCCTCAGATCTCAGAGTGATGCCTGGCTTGGGAGAGCCCAGAAATGCCAAGGGACAGCCTGGCTCAGGTCACCTGGCAAAAGCAGAAATGCTGTGGGCAGTTATGAAGGCCGAACAGTCTCGAAGTCAGACTCTGCATCTGCCACCCCATGGGACTCAGCAGAGCCTGACCCTCCAACTGTCCTCCCTGGGCATCCTCCCTCCTGTCCTGGCCATAGCACGGATGGGGACACTGGTGTGGGTGTGACTGCAGATAGTTTTCTCTTTGCTTTTGGCCTGGAAACTTCTACTTCTTCTTTAATTCTAATCTGTATATATGAGACAGCAGAATGTATTACAATTCATATTACACATATAGAGCATGTCTTTTCATATCTCTGGTTATAGACAAAGTATATTCACACCATTCGTGTCTTCATACATGTACTTTGCGTAATGATGTCCATCTCATTCCACCATATTTTTTACCCCCATTCCCTCTCCTGGAAACTTCTATTTCTTATGCTATTAGTGGGACTTGAAAAAAAGCAATACCCCAAAGTGTGGTGCTTTCGTGTTCTGACAGGGGGACAATGAGGAAGAGCGGACAGATGCAGGCAAAGGTTTTCTCCTTATCTGTCTAAAGAAGGATCTAGAAAAAGAGACTAAAGATCAACACAGAACCTACAGGTTAAGTTCCTCTTATCTGAAATGCTTGAAACTAGAAGTATTTCAGATCTCAGAAGGTATCAGATTTTGGAAGATTTATATATACATAATGAGATGTCTTGGACAGGACCCAGGTCTAAACATGAACTTCATTAATGTTTCATATACATTTCATACACACAGCCTTAAGGTAATTTTATACTACAATTTTAGTGCTAGAGTTCTGACTGTAATTAATAACATAAGGTCTTGTATGGAATTTCCCATTTGTGGGACCACATCAATATTTTAAAAGTTCTGGATTTTAGATACGAGATGTTCAAAATGGTACCACTAATTTTCTGAGGGCTTTTACTTTAGAGGTTTATTTACATGAAAAACTTTATTCATCATGTATTTCCCTCCTCACCCTCCTGAAACTTGTGTGGCCCTCACTACTAAGGAATCTCTTGCCCTTAATCTTTTCTGTGGCTCATGATACCATAGAAGCTTCAATCATCAGATCCTTCTTTAAAATTTCATATATTTTTGTGGCTTTTGCACATATGCAAAGTAACAAATTTGTGTGCCTTTTCTCCTGTTAATCTGTCTACTGTCAGTTAATTCCAGAGATGCTCATTATGGAACCTTCAAAGAGCAGAGGGAAAGTTTTAACCCTCTCACACTATGCTGCTGACTGAATAAAGAGCTGAATCACAGCCTTGAAATTCTGTTTTGGTGGGGAAGAGGGAAACCTTGCTAACAAAAACCTCCACTGCCAGCTATATTCAGATGCATCTCTGTGCTAACCCAGGAAAAGAAAATGTTAATAGAAATCCTCTACTAACAAACCAATACCTACCTCCAGTTCCCTTGGGGAATTCTTCACAGTATGTAGAAATAACTCACTTACTCCTGTCTTTATGTTTGTTTACAGTGCGGCTGATTGAATCGAACAGGCCCACTACCTCTGACCTACAGCCCCCAGCCCCAATAACACATTTAATACACTTATAAATAACATTTAATACAACCACATAAGCATCTCAAAACTTTTGAGTTGCACCTAAAAGATACATTTCAGTGGCTTTATGGGTTTGTCCCTCCTCTTAGGAGATAAACTGACTTATCAATGATCACTGTAATGGACATCATCTCAAGATTATGAAAAATGTGAATCATCTCAGTGACTGCTCTTAAGTCAGATGCAGTTTGGTATGACTTCAAGGCTCAATGGCCACACGAGATTATTTTTTCATGATAGGATGGCATGAAATTGTGTTTTTTTAAGCCACAGTTGGCTTCAGGTTGGGGAAGGGAGGGTCTTTGCTAAGTCCTCCAGATGCTCTCACAGGGTAATGAGGGGACTGGAGCACGTGGCAACTATAGAGAGAGGTGGGGGAAGCAAGAGGACAGGATTCCCATGGCTTACCAGGGCAGAGGGAAGGAGAACTGCTCACTGGGCGCAGACACCAGTGACCTTGAGGACAGCAGAGCCACCAGGAACCCCAGAACTTTATCTGAGAAGCTCCCACTGCTTGAGGGGGAGACACACAATGCACCCCAGCATGAAATTAAAATGTAATCGCAGCACGTCACCTCTGTGTGTTCTTTCCAAAAATACCCGGCCTCAACCTAATCATGAGAAAACACCAGACACGCCCCAACCCAGGGCCATTCTGCAGAGTCCCTGACACCCTTCAAGAGTGCTGAGGTCATGGAAAAGACAGGAAAGCCCGCGGAACCGTGTCACGGAAAGCAGACCAAGGACACATGACGCCAAATGTGCTGGGCTAAACTGGGTCAGGAAAAGGATCCTGGAATGCTGGGATGGGAAAAAGCCACCTGAAATCTGACTACAGCGTGCAGTTTGGTTAATAGTGTTGTTCCCATACGAATATATTCTTTGGGATCAAAGCAGGGTGGGGCCGCCTGGGAATCTCTTCTCCAGCAGGAAAGGGGCTGATCAGGAGATCTGGGTCTCAGTCACCATGAAGAATGAGATGAAACAGTGTCCACTGGAAGACTCCCTAATGTCCCTGGGGAGCTACTGCAGTGATTGTATGATTTGTTTTATTGAATCATTTCGGGAGGAGACTTGTCTCCAGTGTAGTGTCCTAGCTTAATATTCTACATATGAATGGCAAGCTTGCATTTCAAAGAGGAGAATTTGGAAGCCAGGCATGGTGGAGCACTCCTGTAGTCCCAGGTACTTGAGCTCAGGAGTTCAAGACCAGCCTTGGCAATGTAGTGACACCTTGTCTCAAAAAGATAGATAGATAGATAGATAGATAGATAGATAGATAGATAGATAGATAGATAGATTGGATAGATAGACAGACAGATAGGAGAGTCTGGGACTTTGGCTGATTTGAAATATCCTCTGTGGAGGGGCTCCAAATGGATTGGGGTAAATGGCAGCTGACTCTTGCTGGGGACAGAAGTGGGGAGACCATGAGCTTTGGGAGCAGAAGTTCTGACAGGGAGCCCTGAGGCTGGGAAGAGTGAGGCCCTCTGTTAGGGTCAAGGTCTCACAGTTCAATGGGGCCACCCCAGTGATAAGCCATAGTAAATAAAAGGCATAGGGCATGGTGACATTCCCAGTATTAACTGGGAATGCTGACTTCTGGTTGTGGCTTGTCCATTTTCTTATGATCTTGGGCCAGTCACTGCCTCCTCTGTGAACAGGAACTTAGACTTAACTGTAGGCTTCCCCATGCTATTATTTAGCTGCTCTGGGCCAGGAGGGAAGAAATGGCAGTGCAGAAGGGTTGACTAACCATGGCTGGTAGGTGGAGAGCTGGGATGCCAATCTAAGCAACTTGACTCCAGGCATGTGCCCTTAACCAGCTGCCACACTGCCTCCCCGGACAAAGTCAGCTCCAAGGCTGGATGGCACCAGCTGCCTATAGCCCTGACATTGAGACTGTTCTTTGTGACAGCCCCTGGGGTCTGGGTTTGGTAGGCTACTGAGCCTTCTTTTCTTCCTTACAATGACTCTGTGAAATAGACACTACTAGGAGAGATGGTGATGTTAGGTAGCCTTCTCAAGGTGCAAAGCTGAAAGGTGGTGACACAGGGACTTTGCCCACTCGTTTCTGACTCCAAGGCCATGTCCTTCCTGCTGTATTGATGGAGGGTAGGCAGTATGATCTCAGACCTTCTCTTAGCACTCAGTCCCTCCTGCAACATCTCTATGCAAAAGGCCACCAGGGTACTTAAAGGTAACTGACTGTCCTGCTGCAGCTCATCCTGAGGGGATCCTGGTAATCAGCAGAGGACTCGCTTCCCGTTGCGGGTCTAGAAGACGATTCCCATGATTCTATCTGCTCAGACACAGAACAACGTTTACACGTTTCCTACCAAAACAGGAGACTCGTCTATGTCACATAAATTGTTTTTTTTTTGTTTTTAAAGAGAGAGTGAGAGAGGAGAGGGAGGGAGAGAGAGAGAGAGAGAGAGAGAGAGAGAGAGAGAGAGAGAGAGAATTTTTTTTAATATTTTATTTTTTTTTTAGTTCTTGGCGGACACAACATCTTTGTTGGTATGTGGTGCTGAGGATTGAACCCAGGCCGCACGCATGCCAGGCGAGTGCGCTACCACTTGAGCCACATCCCCAGCCCACATAAATTGTTTTTACTGAACGGTACCCCAGGCTGGCCATGTGCTCTCTAAGTACCCACAGCCGTCTGTTTATGACTCAATCATGAAATTTGCTAGGAGTCAGCAACAAATTCACTGATTTGTACCAAGGGCAAATTTCCCCCTTTTTGAAAATTAAGAAGAAAGCAAAGGATTAGTCACAACAAAATGGGCCTGTTTCAATGACCTAAAGGAGCTCAAAAGAAAGAAAGAGACACAGCTAAGCTCTGATTTGTCATCTTGATAATGTTGTCCTGCTGTATACCTATATGTAACTATTCACAGTTGATGTCCTTTTGCCTGGGCAATAATAATCAAGCCCTCTTATCTGTGGGTCCACATCTGTGCATTCAACCAACTGCAGATTGAAAATATTTGGAAAAAAAATTTTGTATAGACTTTTTTTGGTTATTATTACCTAAATAATACATATAACAACTAATTGACAGCATTTATATTGCATTAGGTATTATAAATAATCCATAGATGATTTAAAGTATAAAGGAGGGTGTGCATAGGTTATATGCAAACACTACATCATTTTGTATAAGAGACTTAGCCTCTGAGGATTTTGGTATCTATACATATATATGCACACCATATACACATACCATATGTGGTATGTACACACCATATGTGTATGGTGTGTGTACATGTATGCATATTATATGTGTATATAGATATAAATGTACATCATATAGAATAAGAGTATCATTAACAGTTACAACTTGTGCTAGTCAACTGTCTGTTATTGTGACAATGTACCTGAGAAAATCAACTTAAAGGGAGGGAAAGATTTGTTTTGGCTCATGGTGTCAGAGGTGTGTGGTTGCTTGACTCCCTTGTTTTGGGGCCTGTGGCAAGGCAGGGAGTGTTCTCATGGCAGCCACCGAGCAAGAGAGAGGTAGGGGCTGGGGTCCCAATGCCTCCTTCAAAGCCACATCCCCAGTGAGATCATTGGGAAATGACATCATTTCTTTCCACTGGGTTTTACCACCCTCAACAGTGCCACTGGCTGGTGATCAAACCTTTAGCATATGGCCCTTGGGTAGATAAGATCCAAACCATAACACAACTGAAAAAGGGAACTGGGGAGGGGAGGAAGGAAATGAGAAAGGAGTAGAATGGGAATAGGGGTTTCTAAGGCATTTACTTGATAACAACTTCTTCAACAGAAAACTTTTCAACGGTAATGAAAAATTATCACTTGCCTATGGGATGTAGGCAGTTGTCCTCGTTGACAAACATTACTTTTCTTGAATCTTTAAAGATTCAACAACAGCTACTTGACTATGAGAAAAATATTTTGATCTCAAATCATCAGTATGATTTCTGAATACATTTTGCAGGAAGCATTCAATCTTTTTATTTAGGGTAGCCTCGAATTAAGGTGTTACTTCTACATTTAGTATATATATATATAACTTTCATATATATATATATATATATAAAATTTATATTATATAAATATATATTTATATAAATATATATATATATATATAAATATAAGCATAAATAACCGGGTCAGATTTGCCACTGAGGAGACAAGTTCTAAAGTATGAGCCAAATTATTCAGCAGAATCCAAACACCTGGCTACCACAAATGATTACTTTAATGTATTTCTAATGAGGACTGGATTCTGACCAAGATGAAGACACTCAACCCATTAAGCAAAATTTCCTCGAGTTTTCTTAAAGGATCACAAATTTTTAAGATTAGCATGAAAGAATAAGGCACAATAACTTCCTTCTCTCTCTCTCTCTCTCTCTCTTTCTCTCTCTCTCTCTCTCTCTCTTTTAGTGAACAGAAATGCTAGTTGTATATCAACCCTAGAAAATACAGCACTTTCAAGACAGTGAGTCTATGCTTTTTAAAACTCCTCACTTGGAGCTGTCTACAGGAGGAACAGACCCCATTCAAATACCTTTCTCTGAAAGGTTTAGGACAAGGTTGGTTCTGCTTTGGGAGCCTGCAGTGGTGAACAGCTCTGTCCCCAACTCTACGACAGGTGTGAGTGAAGGAAGTCAGGACTGTTACCATGCTTCTTATCCAAGTGAATTTGAAATGCATGTCTTGATGTGTACAGCAAATTGGAATTCAGAATTCACAATGGGTCTAACTCCAGAATAAAGCAGTCATTGGGTTAATAACTACTCATAGCATAAAACCATACATTTTCAGAACTGACAGAGATATGGCCCTACACTCTCATTTATATTTATTAACAGTGATTTATTGTGCATTTATTAAGTGCCAGGCCCTGTGTCAGATGCTTTTCATGCACACTTTCCTATTAGACTCCATGCACCTTTTGTAATAGTAACCCTATTTAGTTAAGGAAATCAAAATGTGCAGCAAATTGCCCAAGGGCCACAGCTGGGAATTGAACCCACAGCCTACACTCATCATGGCTATGGCCTTCAGACCCATGCCATAGATGAAATGGGGCCTGGGAAAAGCTGGTTGTGAATAGGTTCCAGGGGGTTCCATTAGTATCCTAGGCTGTCTTTTGTTACACACCAAAGAGGCTGCTGCTACAACTGTGGAGGTTGCTTGCCTGGCAGAAATAGAAGGAAAAAGAAAAGGAAGCAGCTGGCCAAATGCTCCTTCCTATGTGCCCATGGAGCTGGAGTATGCAGTTATCTACCAGCTCTGCTGACTAAAAAAGAGAAGTATGTCCACCACTTCTACCGAGTAGCGGGCACCATGCAGCCAACCAGCTCATGCTGCATCAGGATCCTCCCTGCACACCTTCTCAGTGCCTTAACTTATCATCAACCACAATCACACCCAATTCTGCCTTCCTTCCTGTCGAACCAGGTGGCTACCCAGGGCATCAGTGATTGAACCCCACTAAGACCACAGCGCCCAATGTGGTCTCTTTGCCTGTGGGAAGCCCATTTCCAGCAGGTCTAGGAAGGGTCCCAGAGCGGCCTGGGAGATAGGCTTCTTGAAGCAGAAACTACAGTGGGAGCAGAAAACTGGACAGGATCAGTCTTTAAAGTCAACCCATGTAACATACAGAGGCAAGCCACCAACTCCCCCCTGTCCCTCTGGAAGGCACTGGAAAGAGAAAATCCCATAGGGTGCACCTTCCAGCCCTCAATCTGATGTCAAAGACAGGGATCAGGAACCCCACGAGAGGCCTCTTTCTCTGCTCAACATGCCCCCGCCTAATCTCCCAGTTCAGGACAACAATTCAGGCCCTGTGACCCCAAACTTTAGCTCTCAGATGTAAGGGGGTCAGGGAAACCTCAATTACAGCGTTCAAACCATTCAGATCAGAGGTGGAGGCTCCAGAGGCACAGGGGGACAGTCCTTCCAGATCCCTGTGCCCAGAAACACAAGTCAAGGACGAGGTGCACCAGATCTACCTCCACCTTCTACACACACACACACACACACACACACACACACACACTAGCTGACCCCGCACTCTTGCACACCCGTCCCATCCCACAAACACGGGAACATCCAGTGGCTCCCCCAGCAAGCACGCCGGACCCCCAAACTGGACACCGGGCTCCAACCCACAGCTGCACACCTGCTCTACCCTGCAGACCCTCGCTCCGCGTCCCCAGCGTTCCCGTCCCACTACACCTGCCCGAGCGGAGCGCGCACGCAGCGCTCACCCTCCAGCGCGCCCCACGGCCCCTGCTGCCCGCGCAGCCCGGCGCCCGCCGCCGCCCTCCGCGCTCACCGAGGCCCGCGCCCGCCGTCCGCGCCGCCCCCGGCCTGGGGCCCGCCGCCCGCTCCGGCCCGCGGCTCCAGGGCTGCTCGGCCCCGCCGCCGCCGCCGCCGCCGCTTCCCGTCACGTGGCCCGGCCGCCCGGCGCCGCGGAGGGCGGGAGCTCGCGGTGCCCGCGCCCGGCCGCCTGCGGGCCCGCCTGGCGCTCCCGGCCCAGGCCGCGGCCCGCGAGCTGCGGCCCCCGCGGCCCCCGGCCCCAGCCACCACGGCTCCCGCCCGGCGGGGCGACCCGGGCCCGGCGGCGCTCATGCGCCGGCGACGCGCAGTCCGCACCGGCCCCGGCTGCGCGGCCGGAGTCGCCGCTTCTCCTCCCCCACCGGCGCGGGCAGCTCGGGCCCACACCCCGGCCCCGGCGCTCGCCACCGTCCACACCGGAGCGGCGCCGGGCTGGGCGGACGCGCCCGGGATGTACCTGCGCGCGGGTGGACGGCTGGGTGGCGGGCTCCCGGGGAGCGCTTCACCCGCCGCCGCCGAGAGCAGGCCCGGAGCCGACTCGCAGGCGGCCGCCCACTGGGCTGAAGGGCGCTGTTGGGCTCAGCCACCGGTCCCCAGGCCCTCCCCTGGCCCTGGCCCGGGACCCAGGGAATTCTCTGGGAGGAGGATGCTGGAGTGATATTCTTACTTATGGGGATTTAAAGAGGGAGTTCTGGGGCAGTTTTGCTGCTGCTTTGAGTCTATTAATTGCTATTTTGGGGGGTTAAGATACAACGAAAAATCTTAGGTTCCCAGGAATCCAGGAACTCCTCTTAGAAATCTAATTTCACGATGAAAGAATTCGAAAGCTCCCTCCAGAATTGTCAGTGCTAACTCGTAGAAAGGCAAATTTCCCCTGTGATTTTTTCCCAGACTTTTTAGAATCAGTGGGTAACCCGCGGCTTAGACTTTCTTCCAGTCCCTTGGACTGTGACACAAAGATGTCATCCACAAAACAAGCGGGAGGCAGATACTGTATTCCACTCTGTGGTCTTCTGTTTCAAAGGATGAAAAAAGAATAAAAACCCAAATTAAAGAATCAAGAATTAATCTTCCTCCTGGGACCTATTCTCCACCCCTTTCCCTAGTGTGACTTCATGGGCACACACAAGTCCCATCCACTGACAGTGCTGCAGTTCTGACTCAGTGGAACCAGTGTCCCTGGCTCAGCCTCCAACTGGAAGAATCTGCAGTTTTGACCAGCATTTGGGTTTCAAGGGTGAATGGTGGTGAAAAGATGCCAGCAATGAATGGCGCCTGGGAGCTGGACGGCACCAGACTGAACCCAGCTGAAGCTCTGCTTTTTACCCAGGCTCACTCAAGTGACTTGTCATCCACTTATCACTGGCTCTGCGTGGCCTAGAATCTACATTTGTCCTTTTGTATTTTCGTGTTTTCTCATGCCACAAGACACCCCTGCACAAGACTAGTTGCAGAGGTGACTCCTACAGATTGCCAGACACTGAATTAAGTACTTTAGAGCAATTTATTTCTTATACCTTTTACTATACCCTTATGAGCAGGAACTTCGATTTCCCCACTTTCACAAAGAGAGGTAAATGACTTGTCTCAAACCCCATGCTAGGTAAGGAACAGCAAAAACAAGAACCTAGAATTCAACTGACAGTAATTTTTTTAATGTAAAATTAAGTTTTAGTGATTGAATAGATTATGAAGCGAACTTTGTGTCCCAGTTTGGATGATTTAGGAGTGAAAATGTATGCTAACAAGATAATTCAGAAAAAATTATCTCCACTATGAAAGGATTTACCACAGGATTCTGAAAATGGCAAGCTCTATGTGGGCACGTTATTCTGTCTAGAAACATCTGTTCTTACTGGAACTTGCTGAGAAGTCCATGTCTCAAATGACTGGCAGTTATATATAAATGCCTGGACCATAAATGTGCAAATTATCTGCATCAGCTAATTCTAAATTAATCCTGTTATTTCTGTTGGTTATATTTAAAAACAAATATTAATCATATCATTTTCAAAGGAGTATTAACTTCAGTTTTTAATATTTATGAATGACCCAGGGCCCATACCAAATACATTCAGTATTTTATAGAAGGTGAAAAAGATATGTTCTAATAGAAGATGAAGATTAAGAGTTTCGTAGATATAACTAGACGCTATAATACTTGCTGTCTACTTTCAAAATGTAACATCCTCAATAAATGCACTTTGCAGGCCTTACTTTCTCACTGGGCATAAGCTCAGGAAGGCAAAGAATGTGTCTACCAGATTCTCTGCTGTATCTTTCTGAATATAGCTCTCAACCAAGTTTTTAAAATTATTGATGGTCAATAATGATGAACTAAATTATCTTTAAAAGGACTTTTTTGTTTGTTTTGATACTGGGAATTGAACATAAGGCCTGGCACATGCTAAGCACACCCTCTACACTGAGTTATACAACTAGCCTCAAAGAAGCCTTTAATGCAGATTGTGTTATTCTCATGTAAAGTACTCCAAAAAGCACATGTCAAGTTTGGATGGATATCATTTTAGAAGTTACACTTATGATTTAAAAAAAAAACAACAAAGGTTATTACATGCCATGTTTTCTTTTTTAGGGGGTGGAGTGTGTTAGGATAGAAGTCAAGGCCTCATGCATGCTAGGATAGAAGACAAGGCCTCATGCATGCTAGGATAGAAGTCAAGGCCTCATGCATGCTAATTAAATGCTCTACCACTTCCCAGACCCTAGCTGTCAGGTTTTAAGAACTTTTACGTGTACAGTACTGACTTAATCATACAGACACACGTACTTGAAATCTAGCTTCAGTAAAATAAACTTTTTGAACTGTTACTCAAATCAGCTATTTTCTGAGCAGCTCCTACATGTCCCATACTATGCCAGAGGCTGGAGAACATACTGAATTGAGGAAGAAAGTCTCTGTCCTTAGGTGGATGAACTTAGTGAGGCAGCTTATAAAGTATAGCTGCTAGCCAACAGTAACATCACCACCTTTGAACTGTTAGAAATGCAAATTCCTGTGCCTGTACTCCAAACTTATGAAATAAAAAACTCTGGAGTTAGAGCCCATAATACTGTTTATACAAGAACTCCAGGGGATTCTAATGATTGATTTTGAGAACCACTAAATTAAGAGGACATGTGGGAGAACCACCTCCCTTCCCTCTGCCCACCCACCAGCCAGATCAAAAAGGGGAAAAAAAAGTGCACTAGAGGCCCTGTTGCCCCATTGCTCAGTTGGGAAGTGCCTGAGGATCAGGAAAGGTTCATTCATTCTGTTCATGCAGCACTTACTGTTCTTGCATCGTGTGGCAGGCACTGTGCTGGAGAACCCCAAGATAAAGAGGTGACCTGTGACATGAGTGCCATAATATGAATGCTTGTGTGTCCCCCAAATGCATGTGGAAACCAACTCCCCAATGTGACAGTATTAAGGGTAGAGCCCTCATGAATGGGATTTATGTCCTATAGAAGAAGTCTAAGAGAGTCTGTTGGCCCCTTCCACCACATGAGGATGCAGTTACAAGAATGCATTTATGAGGAACGGGCCTTCACCAGATACTGAATCTGCCAGCACCTTGGACTTCCCACCTTCAGAAGTCTGAACAATACATTTCTGTTGCTTATAAGCCACCCAATCTATAGTATTTTATCATAGCAGCCTGTACTGGGTTTGTAAGAAAGCGAGGAGCTGAGTAAGCACATCTTTATTGTACCCTGATTGTAAAAGGAATGAGCAATGACAATAATCAAAAAATATGATTGTTGTTTTAAATAGCAAAAAACACAAGTCCAAAATGTGAAGAATCCCTTAAATTGTTCCCTTCACTTTAAAGCCCCTTAATTTAAGTTCAGATATATTTCTGAATAATGATATGTGTGACATAATATCTTCCATATTACACGAGCAACAGGCATCAGCCCCCTAAGTTCTTGGTATACATTTTGTTCATGACTTATTCATTCTTATAGTGAACAGACACATGAGTGGTGGGAACATGAAGTTAAGAGAATAATTCTATAAAATGGGTCTACTGCTTTCACTTTTAAAAGGCAATTTACCTGCAGCCTTGCCTGGCTCAAGTGGACAGGACATGTCACATTCCACAGAAAACTACTTGTTATCTACAGGAGAAATGTAAGCCAAAATAATGTTGATAAGAGGAACACAAGTTACCCAGAAGAGGGAGACCTTTACAACCCTTTCATAGACCAAATCTGATAAGGATACGATAAGGATGATGCCCCCTAGAATAATAAAATCTGTAAGAAGAGGTTCCAGTTAGAACCAGTCAAGTTGGGCCAAAGTGACCTAGAGTTGTAGTGGCAGTGGGGACTTGAATGTCTGATGTCATCCTGCTGTCGGTCGAAAGTCAAGAGGTGGAGCTGATCTGAATTCTCTGGAAACTTCCCTAGGATTCCTAATAAACTGTAGGACGGGGGATACACTGTCCCCTCCTTTCTGAGAAGACCCACTCTCACCTTTGAGTGTGTCCCCTTTCCCCTTTCCCATCCCTTCTAATAAACTCAGGCCTATAACTGAGCAAATTGTCTGAAATCTTTGACTTGATTATAAGAATCAGTCGGTGTTTGAAGGGGAGCCTTCATGCTGCCTCAGCTTCCTGGAAGGCCTCAGCACTGTAACAACTCCACAGTTATTTACTGAGTACTTACTAAGTACAAGCAGGATGATGCTAGTGAGCCAGGTGAAGGATTCAGAGGAAATGCAGGGAACTTGCCCTAGAGGAACTTACCAGCTAGTGAGGCGATGATTCCAGGGAGCTAAGGGTTGGTTCCCCTTAGTTTTGTTCTTGTCATCTATAGCTACCCAATAAAAATGTAAATAAAACCTGACCATCTTTGAATGAAGTGAAATTTCTCACAATGCTTAGCTTCAAGTGTAGAGTGACTTCTGGTTACTATCTAAAACTGGCAGGTAATATGAATAAACTTCAGTCTACAAACTCAGATGTGTAAGAAACTTTTTTTTCCTATAACAGAACCTTCCTTCTCTTTGAAGCCTATTTTCTGCTGCAGAGATATCAATCTTCTCAATATGAGACCCTCCCCTTTACCTTGAGGCTGTGCCTAGGTTGGAATGATCTTAAGGATCCAGAAGAGAAGTGAGAGACATTAAGTCCTCAAATCACTGGTCCCACAGGAATCTGAATTGTTCTGCCCACCATGATTTCCATCTTTTGGTTTCAGGCTTGAGGGTTAGGATGTCTGAGGCTTTCTTGCTATGTGGTATGGCTACAATCTCTGTGAGGCAGCCTTTTAACCTGGACATATTTGAGGATTCATCCCTGAACTTTTTAGAAATGCAAATTCTAGGGCCTCCCCACCAATCTCCTGAAACAGAAAACTCTGTCTAAAACATAGCCATCTGACTACAAAATTCTCCAAGATTCCACTCTCAGAGATTCTGCCCAGGAAAGAGTGAGCAGACATTACAAACAATCTTTTTTCCTTTGGAGGAGGGAAACTCATAGTTCCTGCTCTCTTAATATTATTATCATTATTTGCCTCAATTAATGATTTCCTCTGTACCGAGATTTTTGCTTCAGAGTCATCTAGAATAATACTAGTGGATTTGTTCTACGCAAGGAAGTACTTTTAAACTGGGAAGTACTGGGATGGGAAAAAAAAAAAACAGACAAGATTTGACCTACCATAAAACATTTTTGCAGATGAAGAAGTTGAGGTGTTAGGTTATGTGATTAGTCCAGAAAACCACAGGGAAAAAGAATACAGCAAAAACTTATAACCACTTTCCAGACTTGTTTGTTTCCCTCTTGTACCATCATCCTGTCCTTCTCTCCCTTCGTGAAAATGACTAGGTAGAGGCAAAGGAGAGGCATTTGACATACTTCAGCTCCAATTGTTACAACACTGTGAGGTGGTATTACAATTTCATCTCAGAGATAAGGAAGCTATGACTAAGAGAGATGAAGTATTTGTCTTAATGAGAGTAATGCAAATCTGGAAAGCTGCCCTTTCTCCCCTTCTCTAGACTGCTCCCTATGACCAAAAACTTTCAAAAAACCACTTACTGGTTCTTAATCATTTGTTCTATAAACGAATGTCATACAATTTCTACTCCTTTGACCATTCTTCACAGAAGCAGCACAGCATTTTTCTATTGAAAAGATCAAGGCTGAGACAAGCTCACCTAAGGTCTCTATGCAGAAGAACAAAATTTGAACTGAGATCTGCTTTCAAGTCCAGGTTGTCTCCAAGGCTTTTCACTTTTTCCAGTGAAGGAAATGGAAATGGGAATAAAAATACCACTCATGCCAATTTCATTATTGTTGTTGTTACCAGGGCACTTAACTACTGAGTCACAGCTCCAGACCTTTTTATTTATTTCGTTCTTAATTTTGAGACAGGGTCTCACTAAGTTGTTTAGGGCCTCGATAAATTGCTGAGACTGGCTTTGAACTTGTGATTCTCCTCCCTCAGCCTTTTGAGCCCCTGGGATTATGATGTTTGCCACCACATCCAGCTCACTATTGTTATAAAACTATCAAACCAGATTTTGGATATGGAATGTCTTGATGTCAATACCATGAAGCTAACACACTTAAGGACATTCAGCACAGTTTTAAGACTCTGGTCAATTTGGTGCAAGTCACTGAAAATCTTTTTTTTTTTTTTCCAGATTAGTTTCCTCTGCACTAAAATGGAAGAACTAGGCTTTTTTTTTTTTTTAAGACTGAGTAATTTTTAAATTTAATCTCAGCTCCGAAAATTCAGTTTTTATACATAAAGTACGCAGACATAAATGACTCAGAAAACCTTAGAATCATCTTTCAGTTTTATTTTGTTGTTTTGCTTTATGGCCCATTTATTTTTTAGTACTCTTTACAGGTTTATCTTTTTGGCATCCTCAGAGTTGTTCACATTTTTGTGCAAGAAAAATTTCCAATAAAATGATACATCAAAGAGGATGCAAGTAAGCACTCAGAACATGTTTGCAAATGTTAAGTCATAAATGTGCATATATTGGGAGAGTTTTTAGTCAATTAATTAGACCATATTTGACATATATAATCCGTTTAAACTAAAAACTGTTAATTCATTATAGTTAAGTGTAGAGGAAATTTACTTTAATCTTAGTCTTGCTGCATGCTCAGTCTGTGATCTTGAGCAAATTATCCTTTAAGAAAAAAAAATATATATTTTAGTTGTGCGTGGACACAACTTCATTTTTTTTTTTTTTTAATGTGGTGCTGGAGGATCGAACCCAGTACCTCACACGTGCTAGGCAACGCTCTACCACTGAGCCACAACCCCAGCCCACAAATTATCCTTTCTGTGCCTCAGTTTCCTCGCCTGAAATTTTTTTAAAAAAAGGCCATTTAGAAATACATGCCTCACAAGACTGTAGAGAGGATTCGGATAATCCATGTAAAATGCAACAGCAGGCATATAGTACTAACAAACGTTTGGTTGCCTCTACCGGCGCTTCTCAGCGGGTCATTATTCTCAGCGCTGGTTAATTCAGATCATCAAACACTTGAGGGCTTATTAAATCCGAGGCGCTGGGGTTACAGGGAATCAATGAAATAGTATCCGGCATTATTGGACTAACATTGTTTAGAGGACGATTAAGAGACAAATGACAAGTTGAATTAAAAAAAAAAAAAGGAAAAAAACACAACTTCGGACGTGTCGTACTTGGGGCACGGTGTATTTGCCCTCTCGGCCTGATTCCTTGAGAATCCCTTTAGCCTCTGCCACCGGACGTCACGGGAGGCGCAACCAATCGTGTCCGGCTCGGTGAACTTCGCTTCCCCCCAGCTTCCTGCAAGACTCGACGTGCCATTTGTTTCTGGGTCTGGCATCCCTTTCTTTGCCCGGTTTCCCGGGAGCTTCTGCCGGGAGGCGCCAGGCCCCACACCCTACCTGTCAGCGTAGGTAGTGGCGGGCTCCCGACGCAGTCAGAGTGACGACACGCGCAAGTCTCCGCCCCTACACGTCACTTCCGGGACGCTTCTCTCGCGGAGCCTTGTGGGTAGCCGGCCAGGGGTCTCCTGGCGACGACGATGGCGGGGGATGTGGGCGGTCGCAGCTGCACGGACTCGGAGCTGCTGCTGCACCCGGAGCTATTATCCCAGGAGTTCCTCCTCCTTACCTTGGAGCAGGTCGGCCGCGCGGGGCGGAGGACGGGCGGGTGGGTGGGCCTGCCCGGGAGAGGCTCGCGGCTGAGCTGGCCCCAAGCAACCCCGGTGACGGCGGGCCTTCCCGCAGCGGTCGCTCCTCCGGTGGGGTTTGGGCCACTCTCAGTGCACACAGACCAGACAGGTCTTCCCTCGCCCCCATCCGGAAAAAAAGACGGCTCTAGAGTATCAGGAGTTCCTAAGAAATAGAACTTATCTGTCAGGAGCCACAAAGGCTCGGAGGGAGGAGTCGCAGGTACCCCGCGGCCTGAGCGAAAGCGAAGAGACGCGGAGGGTGAAATCTCGGAACTGGAAAGCATCCGAGAAATCGTCCTTTTGCACACCGTCTCATCTCGTTTCAGAAGGCTGAAATAGTCCCCAAGAGATGAAGTGGTTATTTAAGGTCCCACTCTCTGTAAGCAGTACAGTTGGCAGGAGAATTCAAGACTCCCGGGTCTCCCTGCAGTACTTGACTCGTTTTGGGCTGCTGTGGCTTCTGATAGGCGGAAAGAAAAAATTTTAAAAAGTGACTCGATTTATTTGAAGTGAGGATTACTGAAAGTTTCCTTAGAGATTTATGTGGTTTTTTGTTGTTTTCCACATGGATTTTCCTTAGTCTCCTAATTTTGTCTAGTTGCCTCAAGTTCTCCTGGTAAACACATTTTGGGGTGAAATGACCTTTTACCTGTGGTTTTCAAACTTCTAAGTACATCAGAATCATCCAAAGGTTTAATACACACATTGCTGAGCTCCATTCAGTTTCACTTTCATTAGGTTTGAGATGTGGCCTGAAATTTTGCATTCTTTCTTCCTTCCCGTCCAAGGACTGCACTTTGAGAATCATTGTCCATATCCAGTGTTTCCCAAAGCCTATAAAGCCCCTGGACATGTTGTCCAAGAGAATCACCAGACTTTCCCCCACTTCTAAGCGAATGCAGAGTTAAAATTGCAGTAGGTCACTATACAAGGGAAAGAAGTAAAATTATGCTTTTAATTTTTTAAAAAAATTAAGTTCATTATACCATATTGACTTGTTTTGTCAGGTTTTACAAAACAGATGTTTTCCAGCCTTTCTGAATTGCAGTTGAAGAACTAATTATCTTATTTTCATTCTCATTTTTCCTTCTTAAATCGAAATTGCCTTCATAACTATTCCTTTGCTTATGCTGTATGTTTTCCTTGATGTCAAGGACAAATTGAAAAGTGAGGGAGAATGAGGTTATTTAGATAGGGATGGTTGAGCATTGACTGTAAGCTACTTGATATACGGCTACTGTCATCAGTGAGGGGAATGTAGTTTCCTTCTGCACTGCTATATTAAGTCTTCGTAGTTAACCTCAATTAAAGAAGTACTACAGGGACTGAGTAACATGTGCTAGGCCCTGAGTTCAATCTTCAGAACAACAACAAAAACACTACAACAGAGAAATGTGAAAAATAACAGGGTGAGGGGCCTCCATCTCACCCATCTGAAGATCATAATAATAACATTCAGGTTAGTTTATTGACAGAAATGTAGAAATCATTAGCTTTCTTTTGTCTGTTTCTCCCAGGAAGTCCCTCATTTTCAGTCCCTTTTATAGATTAAGATGATGTTCTGGAAATGATCTTGATGCCTGGAGTTTTGGCTGGAGTTGTGGGCAGCAGTCCATGTCACACTGTGGACATGTGACCATTGTTTTTCAGATAAGGCTGAACCTAATATTTCCAGGGCTTAACCTATCAATAGTATCACCTCTAGAAGAAACTTATGGGACTTTGCAGTTAGTATGTCATTCTGAAAATGGTTTTGTAATTTGTTATTTAAGAAATAATGTTTTGCTATATTAGTAAGTTACTTATTAAAATGAAAGATGTTTTGAAATTACTTTTGTTTCCTTTTCCACAGAAGAACATAACTGTTGAAAATGACATAAGAGTAAACAAAGACAATCTTACTGATCTTTATGTTCAGCATGCCATACCGTTGCCTCAGAGGGAATTGCCAAAGAATAGATGGGGGAAAATGATGGAAAAGAAAAGAGAACAACATGAGATAAAAAATGAGCCAAAAAGGTACTTTTTTAGTGGTTCTGGTTTTCGTTTTATCTTATATACCTAAACAATTTTGGTTTTACCTCAGGTAAACTTGAAGTTTTTTAAAAAAAATCTATTTCAATAAATAAATAAATATTGAATAACAACAATTCATTGAACACCAGGCACTGTGCTTTGTGGCAGTGAGTAAAACATAAAATTCCCTACCCACGTATCAATTGGGAGAAACATAATAATAAAAGTTTAGTGTGTGGTATGTTACATAGTGACACATCCTAAGAGAAAGGTAAAACAGGAAGAGGAATTGTAATTTTGGCAAAATGACATTTCAGTAGGAAGTACGGAGCAAGCTAGCATTCCAGCAGAATATAAGACCCTGCATTGGAAATGTGTCCAGGAGCAGCAAAGTGTCCATAAGCCTGGAGCAGAGAGAGTAGGAGGCAAGAGGTGTATTAGGGACGACGGGGAAGATTGTCAAATTATGGAAAACTTATAAGACTTGACTTTACTCAGAGATGAGAAACCACTATAGGATTTTGAGCCAGTGACAGGGATAACCCTATCAAGTGACATTTTAACCAGACCACTCTGGCTCCTGTACTATAAAGTGATTTAAGATGGAGCAGTTATAGGGGTAGAAGTTGCCAAATAGGAATCTGCACTGTAATTTTAACAATGGCAGTAGCTTTAACTAAGGTAGTGATTGGGTAGGCTAGGATCTGAATGTATTTAGAAGGTAGAACCAACAGGATTTCTAAATTTTGAGCAAAAAAGACCAGTCAAGTAATATCCTAAGGTCTTTGAACAGTGTAGAAGCAAAGAATGCCATCTCATTTCTGGTACATTGTTTAAGATTTTTAAATTTCAGGAAAAAAAAATTATGAAATTCACAAGCCAATGACTTTCCCCCTTTTAAAGAAAATTACATTTGAGTGACCAACATCAGTGGCTACTTAGTGTGAACAAAGTGTTCTAAGATCCCCAAATGATCTTCCCCTGTGACTGTGTTATCACCAGTGGGTGTTATTGTTATATTATTGTCATGGGTGATGCAGTGGGAGATGACAGAGTAGGAGGGCTGGGGTGAGAAGGAATATGTAGTTCTGAGTTGATTAGTGGTTTTAATCTGATTGCCAAGAAAAACTCATGATTGAGATTATTCCCCAAGCATGAGAATACTTTAAGGACACATATGCTCATAGTCATTTTGAAAAATAACTGCATGTAAGGACTTGGGGTGTAGCTCAGTGGCCTGACTCAATGTGCAACTCAATGTGCAAGGCCTTGAGTTCAATCTCCTCTACCTAATTGTAAATAAATACATAAATAAATGTACATACAGTCTCAACTTTGATCAGGAACTAGTTCAGATTAAGCATCGTGTTAGCTTGATGATTACATTAAGTACAAGTTGCACTAGTGTTAGCTTCTGCCAGCTATGGGTTACATGGCATATACCTTTTAATTTGCTTTTTTCTTTTTTTACTTGATATTCAGACAGTATTTTCTGCTTCATCAGCTCTTACAGGCACATTGTCCTAGTAAACATTGGTTACACTTCCCTTCAAAGCAACACATGATAATCCTGCAGTGTCATTTTGGAAATGATCTTTGGCTCTATCTTAAAAATTTATAGTCATTCTTGACTCAGTAAGCATTGAAATTGGAAAGCTCTAAGAGAGATCTTGCAATGTCAAGCAGCATACACGTGGCCCTTGACAGAGATACAGAGAAGTACTATGGCATCCTAAGGTCACGCACAGCTAGAACTAGCTCCCTGGTGCCAAGCTTCTCCAGCTTCAGTGTGCCCCTTGAATCTTAGGTTGAATGTCCCAATGCTGATGAATCCTGCTCTCCCTCTCTTTCTTTTCTATAATGGCATTGAGCAAACACTGAACTTATTTTTCCATCATCTACAAAATGAAACTGAATGGTGACCTAAGGATTGGTGAGTGGCCATTTACCTAGGAATCTCATTAAAATACTGATTTTAAGACTTATTCAGTAGTTCAGTGTGAGTCCCTGGATTCTGTGTTTCTTATAAGCTCCCAAGATGGCACTCATGTTGTGGATCCTTGAATAGCACTTTGGGGAAGTTAAAGAGTTTTGCTGGTAACTCACTGCTCAATTTCTTTTAACATATTTAAGGTTTTTTTTTTATTAAATAAATCTGCTATATAATGTGAGTTAAATAAGTGCATTTACCTTTACTATTAAAATGTAAATTAGAGGGCTGGGGTTGTGGCTCAGCAGTAGAGCACTTGCCTAGCATGTGTGAGGCCCTGGGTTTGATTCTCAGCACCACATAAAATAAAATAAAGGTCTACTGACAACTAAAAAAATGTTTAATAAAATAAAATATAAATTAGATTTTGAAAAGCAAAACATGAAGACTCTTGCCAAAGCTTATGATTAAAATTGTACAAATATTACTGTGGCCCTACAGGCTTAGTAATAGGAATAAGAATGTTCTTCATTGTTTGTGGGGTGCCATTGTGGTAGTCTTCATATAGCTTTTGAAATAATAGCATTGCAGTTATGTGGTCAATATAACTTTGTCAGTAATTTGTTTGGAAATTCTGTTTTAAGGGCTAGTGTTAGATGTTTAATTGTTGTTTTAAAAATAGCTGCATCTTTTGTATTTGTTAAATCTAACTGAATTTCTTGAAATACTTAATGCTTTAAAACAGAGCACTATAAAATTATTTTTTAGAGTGAATACAAAATTTCATTTCCAGTAGTCCCACATACATTTGTCTTATCAGTAGTCTTGTTGGTTATTTATTTATTTATTTTTAACTTTGAATTCCAGTGAACTGGTTTGCCATCCCACATAGTATTTTTCAAAAGCGCTTCTCTTTGATTTCAGGAGTAGCACTGTAGATGGGTTAAGGAAAAGGCCTCTCATTGTATTTGATGGAAGCTCAACAAGTACAAGCATAAAAGTAAGAAAGACAGAGAATGGAGACAATGATCGTAATGCCTTTCGAAAATTATCAAATTCCTCTTCAAGTGTTTCACCCCTAATTTTGTCTTCCAATTTGCCTACGAACGATAAATCGGAACACAATAATAATGACACTAAGCAGAACCATGACTTAATGCATAGAAAAAGTCCTTCAGGCACTATGAAGTCACCACCTTTGTCCCCTGTTGGAACTACTCCTGTGAAGTTAAAGCGAGCTGCTCCTAAAGAAGAAACAGAGGCTGCAGTAAGTATGGGGTGGTTTCTGTGTCAGTAAGGGGTGTGACCAAAGCCTGAGCAGTTCCTTTATAGCCTTACTAGCCCACTGATGCTGCTTGATCCTCTTGAACCCTTTATCTCCTGTCCTATTTTCCTATCTCATCACTTATATGTTGGAACCCGGGAGTTTTAAAATCCATTGTTATTTTTTAAAGTTATTATTATATGCCTTATTTTTAAATCTAGTATTTTTAAAGGTTCCTTCAATTTATTTGTTTAAAAGGTATATATGGAGAGCATTAGGCACTTTTTCTAGATTTTTCTCATCAGTTTTTTCACTATCTTGGAACTAAAAGGAGAGAGTACTCCTTTATTAGTAAAGCTCAGAATGCTAAGTAATTTATCCAGGGTAATATATTTGTTAAATAGCATTTGGACCCTGACCTCAGGTCTGTTTGTACTTACCTTGAAATCACATAAGAATCTCTTTATAATTCCTAATGGTTTTCCCTACCCCTCAAGTGTATCTAACTTTGGACAGTTAGGAAGTTTGGGAGAATCTGTCATGTGTGCTCTCATTGTCTTTCCTTAGACTCCTCAGAAAAGTGATTTTATCTTTTAAACACCTAGCAGTTTTATAGCTATTATTCCTGTAGTATACTTTGGCTTTATTATCATCTTCTAATGTCAGAGGGATTGAAACTCAAGAATAGTTTAGATATTCTGAAATATAGACCCTGGAAAAAGAAAGTTACTTAACCAGCATTTACTTATTCATTGAATCTTGTCAGCAATCCCGTGAAGTAAGCACTGTTGTTATCCCCTTTTCACAGTCAAGGATACAGAAGTTTAGAGAATTTAAATAAACTTGTCCAGGGTTCCAGAGTTAGAAAGTGGGCAAACTGCAATTTGACCCCAGGTCTGCTTGATCCCAAGGCCCATGCTTAGGACACCAAGCTGCTTCCTTACTTATTTACCCACATTTGTGGGAGAGGAGGAGGGTGTGGGGTGAGAATTGGAAGAGTAAATCGTGCAGTAAGGAGTGAGCCTTGAGGATTTTTTTTCCCCAGGCTCTTATCCAAAGGAATTTTCCTCTTTCAGAGGTATGAGGTAGCTTTAAATGATAAATGTTTTCTTGAATTATTCATGTTTCCCACTGCTTTTGAACTCTGAAGTTGGGGAGGACATTGACTAGGCAAGGAGGAAGTGGGTCTGGACTAGCTGTCAGTGGTTCTCAGCTCTGCCTTGTTGGGATCACCTAAGGAGCTACCAAAAAAATGAAAGAAGTGAGAGCCTCATCTCTACCTTGATGGATTCATTGGTTTTGAGATAAGGATCATGCTTAGGCATATTTTTAAGTGCTCTTGGTTATTCTGATGTGCAAACATTGGAAAACCATAGTCTTGGAGACCTATTTTTTCCTAATGTCTTGAGCTACATTCCCACCAGATGGCAGCAGCGACCTTCCATTAGTACCTTAATAACCCTTGGTGCTTTAGTGTTTCTTTAGCTGTTCTGAGACATTTCTGTAGGTATCAATTGGTTTCTGTTCATGTCTTTTTAGAATAACCTGAAGCCCCCAGAAACGAAGAGGAAGATACAACATGTTACATGGCCGTGAAGGGAAGTTTCCAAAAATGTAAATATAACTGTAATTGTAGTTTTTCAAACAAGTTCACATATATTGACACTATTTACAAAAATCCTGATTATTGTGGAATTTTCCTAAGAGGTTCAAAACAGGTTAAAAAAAATAGTCATTCTTTCTCACCTTTTATCCCTTCCTTCCTTTTTAAAATTTGTCTTTCATATCCTGATTATGAAAGAATTTCTTTTTTAAAATAATGGCTTAATATGTGTCATTTATGTTGACCCTGGTCAGATTATTAGCTGCAAATCTGGCACAAAGCATCTAATGACTTTTAAAAATTGTTCTCATTAGTCTCTTTAAGAGTCTTTGGGGACATTTGAGGATTTTTTTTAATTCATATATTGATTTATCATTTTTATTAATTTCTTTTCCCAAGCTGAAGCATATAACAATTCATTACAGTATTTTAGTAAATATTACCACACTTGTCCTCAAGGATTCACTAAGAAAAGAATCTTGGTGGTACTGTTGGAAACTATTTCATATATACAAATAAAATAGCTGTTCTTCAGTTGTTACATTGCTTCTTCCCATAAAAATCAAAAGGGAAGTCAGTACTTGCTATTGCTTCTTCCCTTGAAGCATAATAGAATTGATTGATTATAAGCTGACTGGTCGGTCCATCCCTTAGAATGTTCTTATCATGCAACAGTCCTGCCTACTCTTTTCATAATCAGTCAATGATCTCACTCTGTGAGTTCAGCCATTACTTCCTCCTGGGAGCTTAATCTTTTTAAAATTAAGTTCATTTAAAAATCTGTAGGCTGAATAATCATGTTAGAGGTGGTACTTGATGGGAAAATGTTTAGAGAATAGGGAGGGGCATAAAATTCTAGAACTTAGGAGAGTCCAGAAAGTAAGGCAATAAGGGTGGGGGGGGATCAGTGTGCTCTGGAGTAGGCAGTGTAGGGGCTATTGACGGCAGAATTCACTGTAGAGTGCAGCACAGGAAAAATGGGCTCCTAGCTGGATGGGCTGCATGTAGTATAATATGGCTGTCCCATGCAGAATCTACAAGTTTCTTTTGTTGTTGTTTTTTGTTTTAATTTTTGTTTGAGTAGTATCACTCCAATTGTGTAATGAAAGACAGTGAGAAAATAGGTTTATGTCATGTTCATGGATTCAGGTGTCTACTTTTTTGCTATATATTTCTAACCAAGAGCAAAGGTTACTTTGCGCTTTTTTTCCTTGTATGATTGATCTTCAAATTGGGGTTTACCTTTTTCAATATGCTTTTAGAGGAGCCTCATTACTCTTGATTTGTTAAACCAAGCATTTTAGTTCAGCTATTAAATAGCCTTACAAAAAAACTAATTCAGCCTTGCAGGTAAGTACTGTACTAAGACTTTAATTCTATAGTTTTAACCATTCTGCCTTTACTCCAGACTGCAAATCTGTACGTGTAAGACAAAATTGATATGTACTAAGTGTGGCATAAATTGTTGATGTTACAGTAAATTTTTGAATATATTATTATCTGCAGGGCTGATATATACATATACATACATATATATATATTATTGGGAACTGTGATCCTATGCGTAAATATATATTAAGGGAGATTTAAAGTACAGATTTTAGGGTAGAATGACAAATTATATTTTCTATTCAGTTGTCCCCTCTGCCTCCACCTGTATTTCTCTCTTAGTTAAGAGAGTTAGCCATTTGACGATTTTAAGTCAGTGGGAACTTTTTTTTAGTTACTCAGTGAAATTAATTTTTAATTTGTATATTTAACTTACAGAGTAGGTTGGTAATAACAGCTGAACTGTGTAACATTGTTGCTTCAAATTGAAGTTTATATTATGAACATTCAGAATCAGTGCTCATATAGCAGCATATTATTGAGCTATTTTGAGTTTGAAAGGTGAAGTGCTAAACCATGCCCTATGTATTACATACTCCCACCATCTTAGAGCGCTGTGCCATCTGAAGGTATATGGATAGAGCTTGTCTCAAAATGACTTTCTCCACATAACGAAGCTTGCCGAATGCTGGGAATCAGGAGCCAGCAGCACTGGGAGTCTAATTTTGAAGTGATATTTTGGTTTGCTTAACAGTTTAGGAGGACTTGATTTGAATGGTGTACAACTTTAGAATAATTTTTACTTGCTATGGTGGGTTGATAGTGTTGCTTTTGATTCTGTATTCCAACAAAGCCAGATTTTATTGTTGGGTTAGGCAAACTAATGGCATTGGAGTCAATGGGTGCCTTGAGAGGTATGGTAAGAGGCACCACTTCTGCCATCAGCAGGTGGGCCTTGCTGTTTTTTTCCCCCTCTCTCATTTTGTTCCCTGTTTTCTTCTGCTCTTCTGTCCCAAATGGTTTCTTTCTTCCATTCATGTCCTTTCTGAGATCCTAAGCTTTAGGCTTATTTTGCAAGTCATATTGCTTAGCCCTACCTGTTCACTAAGGGGCAAAGATAGGCTGACCCCAGTCCTTTTGCACTTAAGGGATCATAGACTGCATGTGAATTCTGCAGTCTCGAGACCCTGCAGCTCCAGGGCACTAACTTGCTTCCTAGTGGTTGTAAAGGCACTACAGTTTTCCAAACTAGCCTTATTAATCTAGACAGCTACCAGGCGCCTTGGAAAGTTGGTTTGCTACTACTACTATGAGGCTATATTTGCTAGTGTTAAAATTCTTCAGAATTGAAATTTTTATTTGAAATAATATTTTGATTGACTTAAGTTTTGAGAGAGAATTCTAAAACTGATCTAGAGACTCATTCAATAGCAATGACTTTTAAAAAACTTACATTAAGTAAAACTGCCAGTAGAGTAAATCATATATGTATGTAAGAGCTTCCTCTATTTACTACTGTGGAACTTCAGTAATTTTTAGAGGCTACCAAATGGTCAAAATGTTTTTAAGTGTGCTCTTTTATTAAATGCTTGTGCAAGTTTTGTAATTCAGTACAGAAAAGTTTGACCTTGTTATGTACATTTTTGTATGTAAAAAGTCTTTTAAGTAGCCTTATTATTTAAATAAACTGAGTAAAACTATCTTGAGTAGATCTGTCATTCATAAAAAATAAAATGAAAAAATAGTGACTCATCTTCATTTGAGTAAACTAAATGGAAAGTGTTGTTTTTTTATTGTATAACCTTCTCTAAGTGGAAGCTTAGAGTAGTCAGGTTTTGGGGGATATCATGGTGCTATAGAGACTGATGTGTTGATTGCCACTATGCCCTGAAAGAGAAAGAAGTTCCCAAACCTTCCCATGTAATAAGTTTTCCTATCAAAATGGGGCAAACCAGAGATTCAAGTAAGAGATTGTGTTGTGGTGACCTAAAAAATGAAAACCACTGACTTTTAAACTGGTATCAGTGTTGTTATATATGAAGACTAAAGCTCTAAAGAAACTTGGAAAAATCTCAGGTAATTTTCTGTTTTGGGTCTTAAAAAGTAGATCTTTCATTCTTTTGTATGGACTGAAGAAACAAAATCCATTTAGATTATTAAGTGCAGTTTACTAACTAAAGTGCTATACTCTTATAATTTTTAATAATTTGATTATCTTTTAGAATAAAAAATAAAAATGTGAATTGCCTACGTATTTTAAGGGCCTACTGTTCAAGATATTAGCAGTGAACAAGGCAGATTAAGTTTCTATTCTCATGGAGAAAGCAAACAAGTGAACAGTGAAATAATGGATAATTGTAATGATGGAAAGAAAATAATAAAACAGGGCCATGAAATGGTGAGGGTTAAGGAAGGTAGGGTGAGGAGCTGCTGTGAATATTGTGGTTAGAAAAGGTTTCTTGGAGGAGAAGACACATTAAGGGGAGAATGGCTGAGGGACAGCTATGGAAACTTCCAGGAAAAGCATCATTCACGTGGTCAGTTTTAGATGGTTGCATATCCTGCTTTGTTCCATTCCTCCTTTCAAAGGTGGAGTCTATTTCCTACCACTTGTGTATGGACAGGCCATAACTCTCTTTGGTCAAATGAGTACTCATACTTTCACATTTGGACCCCTGCTGCAACTAGGTGAAAAAGCCCAGGCTTGCCCAACTGGAAATATGTGGCCCAGCCAACAGCCAGCACTAACCACCAGACATGTGACCACTAGTCACCAGTCTCCAGTCTAGCTGCAAGTTGACTGGCTGCATCACTGTCCAGGTGAGATCAGTCTCTGATGATTCACGGAATCAGGGGTAACTAAAACGAAGATTAAGCCAGTTAAGTGTTGAGGGTAATTTGCTGCTCAGTGAGTAGGTGACAGACACCAGACCAGACAAGATGTGGAAGCCCTGAATAGATTTTTCGAAACAGAAAGACTGGTGTGGCCCAAGTCAGTGAAAACAGGGAAGGATGGTATTAACTGAAGTTGGAGAAGTCAGGTGGAAGCCACATTATGTAGACACTTAGATGACCATCCATGACCATCCATGGTGAGTACTTTGAATTTAAGTCTAAGAGCAATTGGCAGCTGTTAACAGCTCAGATTTAACTAAACTATTCAGTTTCATTTTTAAAAAGTAAGTCTAATGAGCCTAATAAGCAAATAAAAATCTTTTTTCCTCCTGTGAAGTTTTTTTTTTTTTTATCTTTGTGGTAGTTTGAACTAAAACATTGATATTTGTTTGACTCATAGTTAAACCTTTAAGAAACTGTAAAATACTCTACCAGTCATAGAAGACAATATTTTTTAAAAATATAAAAACACTACACCTATAACTTCTATTATGTCCATGCTGCCTTGCTTTATAATTCTTTAACTTTTTTAATAATAAAATTCCTAGGAGTTTTTCTATATCTCAAACCCAGTTTTTATATTAACATAGTATGGATTATTTGTCAAAAGGAATTAAAATCAACTAAACTCTATACTCTAAACTATTTCCTTAGTTTTTACCTAGTATCCAATTTCTGTTCAGGATTCTCCCCATAATACCACTTAGTCATCAAGTACCCTTAGACTCCTCTTGGCTGTGACAATTCCTCAGACTTTTGTTGCTTTTGTTGACCTTGACAGTTTTGAGGAATACTGGTCAGGTAGTTTCTCATGTCCCTCAACTGGGATTTGTCTATGTTCTTCTAATGATTAAATTGGGACTGTGGGTTTGGGGTGAAAACACGGAGGTGAAGTGCTGTTTTCATCACATTATTTTGAGGCTACATACCAGAAACATAATGTTTTCAAGTTTAAGTAGTGTTCATCAGGTTTCTCCACTAAGACTTTCCTGTTCTCCTTTTTCTTATTGAGCTCTTTGAGAGGACATCACTTAAGGAGTAGGGAGTTAAGCTGTGTTTTGTTCAAGTATCAAGTATATTTGATTATGTATGGACTCATGGAAACTAACTTTATACATTTGTTTATTTAATGCTTTTTGCCCCCTCAAATTGTTCTAGCATTGGCCATTAAAAGCTCTTTCAAGTTAGCTCCTGCTCCCTTTGCCTCAATGTTTTCTTTTGAGCACATCCTTACTTTTTGGCACTGTAGAGTGTAGTAGGTTCATTTTGTTTACTTTTTGCCCAAGTCTTAGGATCAGCCACTTCTCTAAGGAGACTTGGTTCATCTTTGGTTAAAAACCAAGTTCTGGGCACTAGATGTTCTCATTGCTATTGGGGTACCATTGCTTCTAGGCTTTCTCAACTGACAGCAATAGTTGGCCCTGTTACTTTGGGGCTTGTGGCAGAGCAGCACATCTTGGCAAGAGTATGTGGTGAAACTGCTTACCTCATGGAGGAAGCAAAGAGACTAGTGTTCCATAGTCCCCTTTGAAGGCATGCCTCCAATGACCTAGAATCTCCTACTAGGCATCTCTTTAAGGTTCCACCATCTCTTAATAGCACCTTGCTGGGGGTCAAAACCTTTAATACATAGGCTTTTTGGGAACAGTCCAGATCCAAACTCTAGCCCTGTCTGGCTATAGTAAGTCAAATATAAGTTCATATTGATGTCTAGGTCTCCCACTCCAACAGTGAGGAAGATGACTCTCACCAACCACCATCCATTGACTTAACTGTTCAATTCCAGTATACATTTTAGCAGCTAAAGAGTTGCTAGCCTAAAATAGTTGAGAAAATTTTATCAGTTAGATCATAATTATATATAATTCCTTTTGCTTCCAGTCTCAGATATATCTCTCATTTCCAGGGTTAAAAAGTTATATTATTTAAAAGAGAGTTTGCAGTTTTAACATTTTAATTAAAAAGACAAATCTAAATTAACTTTTCTCCAGTTTCTTAAAAAAAATTCCTGGACAAACATCCATTCAACAATAATGTCTTCTCTGTTCAGGCTCCAGATAAAGTGTTTCAGTAAATAAGACAGGGTCCCTGTTCTCAAGGATCATGTTTTTATCAGTTCCAATTGATTTCAGTCCAAACAATCATTTGAGAAGAAATCCAAAGAACATTTAATAATTAAAATATCAGCAGTCTCTGCAATATGAAATAGTGTTTTAGTTATATTTTTAAATATATTTTGTATGTGTTCTTTAATTCCTTAAAGCCTGGAGAAACCAACCAAAAACAAAACTAATGGATTTTTCTTGTAGAAGATTCCTGTAACCTGGGAGATAAATTTTATTCATATGTGTCTAGTTGTTTAAATGCTTTTATAGACTATGGCCTATAGATGTCAGGAATGAAGTCACTTTTTTTTTTTTATTTTGTAAATTCCATTATTATCTAGTATTTTTTAAACTAAAAGTTTGCTTTTCATAGTTTATGCACATTTAGGAATGTACATTATCTGGACATTTCCTTCTCAGTGTTTAAGAAGATTGCATGTGTATTCGGAGATAGAATTTGCATCATAATGATCTTTGTAGAAAATAATTCATGTTTTAGAGCACAGTGACTAGGAATCAAACCTGGTTTCTAACATGTTGGCCTCTCTGCAGTTGAGTAAGCTTTATTCTTTTGGGACTTCATTTCCTCCTTTGTCAAGCAGTTGGGCTTCACTCTGTTTCTTATTTCTTTCTTATAGGATTTACCTTATGCTTATCCCTAAGACCCTTAAGTTTGTCATTTAATAGCCAAGCAAACAATGAAAAGTGTCCTCAAGTCTGAATGAGCGTCACTAGAGATAATGGAGGATTACACATTTTGCATATTTTAAATTTGTAAAGCAATGTGATTAATTGATATATCAGTTAATACCATTTTAAAATATTTTTTAGTTGTAATTGGACACAATATCTTTATTTATTGAGTGATTTTTATGTGGTGCTCAGGATTGAACCCAGCGCCTTGCACGTGCTAGGCGAGCACTCCACTGCTGAGCCACAACCCCAACCCAGTTAATGCCATTTTTATTCTGCTTTGGTATAGTTAATTTAAAAAAAAAATTTTTTTTTTTTTAAAGAGAAAATTTTTTATTATTTATTTTTTAGTTTTCGGTGGACACAACATCTTTGTATGTGGTGCTGAAGATCGAACCCGGGGCACACGCATGCCAGGCGAGCGCGCTACCACTTGAGCCACATCCTCAGCCCCCCCCAAAAAAAAAATTTTTTTTCCAAGGGAGTTAGGGAATTTTTCTGGGCCTGTTTCTCAAGGGCAGCCCTGTGCTGACATTTTGAATTGGGTCTAGCTATGGCAAGTCAATGATGTGTTCAGCATATAGCCTGGGCTCTGTCTGTGTGATGACAGGGATTTCAGTGCTATCTTTAAGATTATGCTCTACTAATAACATTGAGTTCTTTTGCAGAGGTGAAGCTTTCACTATGGGACAGTGTTGAGAGATTAGTAACTAGTGTAGTTCCAGGGCACATGACAACACAGCAGACACATGTACTGAGCTTCTTTCCATGGTCACAGTCCATGTGGAGTGATGATTAAAGTGTTTCTTCAGCTTTTCAATGACTGGATTCTCATAGTTTTGGTTGAAGTTAGACTAGCTCTTAAGAACTTTACAGTATCTAACTTTAAGTATATAACTTATTGTACAATATCATTTAGATTTAAATTATAGTTTAAGAAGCTGAGATTGAGAAAAATCAATGTAAATCTTAAAATTGTAGAATGTGTAACAGGAAGTAACTAGTACAATGTTTATAGTTAAGTTTTTCATATGTTAAACAGAGTAAAAGCCTTGCTCTGACTTCTTAAATGTAAGGAACAATTATACTAGAAAAAAAAATATGTATATATTTAAATCATAAAAGTACCAAAGATCTTATAGGCAAAACCTAAGAGAAAGCCAGAACACAAAGTAGGCCATTTTCTTTGATTCTTTGTCCAAACTATAAGGGAGACAGAAATGAAAGTTCAGCCCTCCAAGACAGAACCTGCTAGGTATGACTTCAAAGGACAGTACCACATAGGATGAGTGAATTAGAACAAAACCTATGAGGGAGGGATGAAAAGAAAGTGGAAGAAGAAAAAACAGGAAAGTAGCAAGAGAATAAAAAAGGAAAGCAGAAAGATGAGGTGGTTTGAAAGCAGGCTATCATAGAATCTGAGCCAAAAATTTCCATCACTAAGAATGGTAAAAGTGTCTCAGGATGTGTCTTGGGAGTAGTTCCAGTCCCCTCATCAGTCTAAGACGCTAGCACAGGCAATAAAAAAATCACCACTGCAGGAAGACATCCTCATTCTAAGTCTCAGTAGACACCCATGGAGAATCTTAAGAAGGCAGAGATTAGCTGGCTATGGTGGCATACACCTGTAATCAGCTACACAGGAGGCCGAGGCAGGAGGATTGCAAATTTGAAGCCAGCCTGGGCAACTTAGCAAGACTGTCTCAAAATAAAATTTAACAGGGGTGGTGATGTCGTTTAGTGGTGGAGCGCTTATATAAATAAGGCCCTGGGTTCCATTCTTAGTCCCATGGGATGGGGGAGGTGAGGTGAGGGGGAAGGCAATGATTAACACAATTCAAAATTAAGCATGCAAGGAGGCAGTGTATCCAGTGTGACCTGCTGCAGAAACATGCAGTAGAGACATATTCATGAAGTTTTCATATATGGGAGAGTAATCAAGAGAAGATCAAGGAAGATCA
The DNA here is from genome assembly GCF_045843805.1 of Urocitellus parryii. Lineage (NCBI taxonomy): Eukaryota > Metazoa > Chordata > Mammalia > Rodentia > Sciuridae > Urocitellus > Urocitellus parryii. Next base: position 9,162,267 of record NC_135542.1, read on the forward strand.
AACACGTTTACTCGCTGTGTATAGAGAAAAAAAGGTAAGCTTTAAAATGACTGCCCAGTACAGGAAACTAAAAAAGCACAACATACATATTTTGATTTATTTTATTGGGGTATAAGTTAAAAAATTAACTTATACCCCAATAAAAATTAACTTATACAGCTTGGTGAAAATACATATGTTTGATGTATTCACACACCCCCAGTACATAGATGAAAAGGCATGGCTGTATGGCAATACAATTTTTTTTTTTTTTTTTTTTAAGAAAACAGGTAGTGGGCAGGATTTAGCTCATAGAGACCCCTGAAAGGGTCCAAAAGATTGTGCATAAACTGTGCTGCACCTAAGAAGCAACCAGAGTGGGATGCAGAGTGGACTTGAAAGCACCTTTGATTCTCACATGGATCCATCAGCAAAGGCAGAAGTCTTACTGACTCAAAGTGCTTAATAAGTAGAACCTCTCACCAAACACTGGCCAAACATTAACGTATGTATTAAAAGAACTAATCCTTTAGTTCTATGTTTGAAGAATCGGAGGTGTGATAATTACCAAACAAAATAACAAAGTACAAAAAAGAATCAAATAGGATTCTGGAATTGAAAGTACACCAATTGAAATGAAAAATGCACTAGTTGTGCTCAAGAGTAGATATGAATTGGGAGAAGGAAAAAAAAAAATGTGAAGACAACAGATGATGAAATCTAACAGAGAAGAAAGAACAAAGACTAGTGAACAGAACCTCAGAGAAATGTGATACAACATTAAACATACCAACATAGGCAAAATGGAACTGCCAGGAGAGAAAAATGGACGAGAAAAAATATTTTTAAGAATTTCATGGCTGAAAACATTCTCAAATTTGATGAAAAATATTAAACTTAAAGGAGCATTAAGTGTAGAGACACTGGGTCACAATTACTTTTAAAATGCTGAAATAAAGAGCAAATTCTGATAGGCTGTAAAGCAATACAGTTTGTAAAGTTTTTTTTTTTTTTTTTAATTATAGAACATATGCCAAAAAAAAGTGCACAAAATGGGCAAAACTGAACTATGGTGACAGAAGTGAGACTAGTAGTTACCTTTTTGGAAGGAACACAAAGGAACCTTCTGAAATGTTAGAAATGTTCTGTTATAGGTTGGCAACCCATAATTAAAAGTTTAGGATGGTCTTTCATTTTGCCACATTTCCCACAACTATCAAAGAGTTATCAACCCCTACTTAATTGGGCCAGCAAATCTGTATTGCTTTTGACAATCCCCTTAGGCAGATTTCTCAGAGCTTGGTACCAAATATCAGTCTCCTCAGGCAGAGCTGCTGAGCTAAGCTAGGTGTGGTGGTACACACCTATAATCCTAGGCTCAGGAGGCTGAGACCAAGGATTGCAAGTTTGAAACCAGCCTCAGCAGAGCCTACCTCTTTATCACAACCCAACCCCCACCCTGTTCCCTTCCACCCTGGGCTTTGCAGTTATGTCCCTTCTCAGTGAGTGGATTGATAGCTTTGGTCTTTCAGATTGCTCCTTCCAATATGGAACCTCTATTATGAGCAGAATGGACCAGGGCGTTTCGAACCCCAGGATTCTCAGCCTGTCTCTCCTGGGGCAGAGGGAGCCATTACCTTCTTGGCTGCACTCACACAGAGCTGGTCACATGAGGCTGGGGAGTGGGAATGGGTTAGGGCCAGGTGTGGCCCCAATGCTGTGGACTGTCACTGCTTGCTAAGAGTAGAAGATTTCCCTGAATTCATGTTTCTCTATCAGTTGTATGCCTTTAGGGAAACTTTCAGAGAAGTGATGGGTTTTTATGTCTATCATTTCACAGCAGGAAGAGAGTCACCTGAGCTCTGCACATCACCAATCCTAAAGTCCCACCCAATAAGTATGTTCGCTTGGCAGGGCTGTTTGGTGTCTGGCCTATAACCAGAAATTTGTAGATGGTTCAGAGAACTTGGGGCTCTTTTTTTTCCAGGACTTTTCTTTCATACTCCAGGAGCTCTTTATCCCAAACTCTGGCCTCTGATTCCTCAAGCCTGTGAGGCTAAAGATTTGCTAACAAGAGTTTTAGCTGTTTCACTGGGACCTGCTATAGCCATAAAAACAGGACCATTCTCTTATTCTAAGATTTCGCTTCCCTTCAATGTCTGCCTGCTTTGGATCAAACTCCAGTGTTCCAAAATATTTTTGTTCAAAATGATTATTTGATGATTAGTCCGGTTGAAACTTTTTACTCAAAATGGAACTCCCTTAATTTTGGATCAGGTAAGATGGTGAGGAGTGGGTAAGATGCTCTGTAATGAAATCTGGAGTGCTTTTACTTTTATATTATGAGGTAGAAAATGACATTACAATTGATGAGGGATGGAGTTATCTATGTGTGGGGGGGAGGGCGGGGGAGATTGAACCCAGGAATATTCTACCACTAAGCTATGATAGGGCCTGGCTAAGTTGCTAAGGCTGGCCTCAAATTTGCAATTCTCTAGTCTCAGTCTCCCAATTTGTTAGGATTCTGTAATCCCAGCATGGTATACCACCATGCCCAGATTAGAGTTATTCTTTTATTTTTTTTTCTTTTTTATTTTTTAAATTTTTAATATTTATTTTTTAGTTCTCGGCAGACACAACATCTTTGTTGGTATGTGGTGCTGAGGATCGAACCCGGGCCGCACGCATGCCAGGCAAGCACGCTACCGCTTGAGCCACATCCCCAGCCCCTAGAGTTATTCTTTTAAAGCAAAAACTTCAAGTCAACTGTAAATCCAGAAGACCCATTTCACAGCTTAGCAAGTATGTCTAACAATACTGCCACCCCCTGGATTTTTCTGTTGCACAGCTTATAATTTTATCACATTGCATTATCTTAGAAAACTAAAGGATGAAAGGTCACTAATGCTACCATTCCAAAGCTAAATGTGCAATGCTGTATGCCATAAAGTGACTCAATGCTTCCCAAATGTGTACTGTGCTATCAAAGTTTATTTTACACATTACCGACGAACAAAGAGCTCGGAGGGTTATTTTTACAACACTGGCTCCGTCTTTGTCTCTGTCTTCTGTCTTTTGTATCTTTTCAGAAATGCTGAAGGTTCCCAGAGTGCCCAGGACATTGAGAATGTGAAGATGAATAAGATATTGTCTCCGGCCTCAAGTTGCTTGTGTCCTTTTGTGTTCCTGCACTTTGTGGTGGAGAAGGCAGGTTCAGGACAATGAAACAAAGCAGAGCTCTCCCAGTAGAAGTAACCCTAAAATTGACTTGACTGTCATTAGCCTCCTATTCCACTCGTCCAGAGCATATGTTACTGCATCAAAGGGCAAGCATTATATTCCAAGAAAAAGAGTGCTTGAGACTGTAAGGGAAAATATGGTGCCGATTGAAGGCTTCTTCTAAATAGATGGTATGATGTCATTTCAGATAGTACTGGCCCAGCCCATTAGAAGCTGAGCTTCATACAGTGATCACTGGACCATGGGATAAAGTGTAACTTAGACCCAGAAACTCAGCATTTAATCATTTCACACACTGTCTCTGGCAAAAGATTTTATTCTGATTAACTTTATTGTAAGTCACATAATCTTGCTTTTAGGCTTTAGATGACAGGAAGTTACAGAGTTGCAAATACAAACTCTTCTTTACCTTATTTATAGTTTGGAAAACTTTCAAGTTTGTGACATGTCAATTGCACTTAAAAATTAAATAGCAGTGAAAGAAAGATGCATTTATAAAGATAGCGTTCAAAAGGAATTTTATGCTTGGATTTGTCTCACTTGATTACAAAAATTCCAAACCATCTTCCCACCTAGAGTTTACAGAAGGGTTTTCTCCTTCCCTCCATTGAACTAGCGTAAGGATTAAAGGATTTAAACAAACATGAAGATCACTGAAAGTGAAAGAGGAAAATCTTGAGGTGGCTGTGGGAACCAGAACTATTGCTTGGTGGAGAAAGAGAATACATAAATTTGTGTGAAATCACAAGCTGTAGCCTCCATGGGTCCTTCAGATGTCTTTCCCACAGTCAGGGCACAGAATGTCGTCCCTCTCGGTGAGGAAGCCTCGCCCCACCAGGGACAGGGAGCACTTCTTACAGTTGAAGCAGTCGTTATGCCACTGCCGTTCTTCAAAGGAGATGTACTTCGTGCCTCCCAGGCCTGTGAACAGAGGAGACAGCACACAGGGTGAAGGAGGGAAGGGAGTGTGAGCTGGTGAGAACCGGCACCCGACACTGGAAAAGGATTCCAGGCTGATGCATTTCAACATGGGCATCGTGTGACAGTGATTTTCTTGCCCAGTGACACTGTGAACTGGGAATTCATATCTAATCAGCTGCTACACACAGCCCCATAGAGTTCACAAGTATCAGAAGAATCAGGCACAGCAACTGGATCTGAAAGGTGTGAGCAACATTGTGAAAAAAAGTGCCTATTGTCTGTGTTTACTTGTTTATTGTGTGTTTTCCCAGGAATCAGAACTGTGAGAGCAGAGTTTCTCTCCTGCCTTCACTGGGTGCCTCAAGTCTGGTGCTCACTTTATGTTTAATAGATGAGGTTTTAACAGGAATTAGGAGAGGAAAGGGTTGATTCTTCCTGGAATGGCCAAGAAAGGCCTCCCAGAGAAGAGATGGGAGTGAGGGAGGGGATGGTTGTTCTCAAAGATGCTGAGATGAGCCCTGAAAGCACAGGCTAGCAGAACAGGCAGAGGAAAGAGGGGGCTTAGTGAGGTGAAGTGCCATGGTAGGAGAGGGGGCCAACGCAGCTGGAGCAGATTATGAAAAGTGTCAGGGAGCAGACATTCTATTTTTATTATATTTTTCGTGGTGCTGGGGATTGAACCCAGGACCCTTGTGCATGTTAGGTGAGAGCTCTATCACTGAGCTACATCCCCATGTATGCGTGTGTGTGTGTGTGTGTGTGTGTGTGTGTATGTGTATGCATGCATGTTTATATATACATACTATATAATATATAAAAAATGTGTGTGTGAGTGTGTGTTACTGAGAATATATATATATATATATATATATACATATATACATATATACGGTACTGAGAATTTAACACAGGGGCACTTTATCTCTGAGCTATATCCCCAGTCCTTTTTATTTTTTATTTTGAGAAAGGGTCGGGCTAAATTGTTGAGGCTGGCCTCAAACTTGCAGTTCTCCTGCCTCAGCCTCCCCATTTGCTGGGATTACAGGAGTGCATCACTGTGCCGGGCCACAGCCCCAACATTTTTAACCAAGAAAAGTAGTAACTTGTTTTCAGTTTGACTGCCTGACTTGTGTTTGATGACTAATCCCCATCAAATATTTAAGGTACAATGGTCCCTGATTATGGTATCAGGGGCAGGAGGTTTGTACACTGTTGCCCACCCTGAAATAAAACAGAACTTATGTTACAGTTACAGTCTGTTGAAATGTAGATAGGGAATTCCAATTAGAGTTCTTTTCAGAAATAATGGTATGATCAGCCATATTAAAAACAAAGTAACAGCTCCGATGACTCATTTCTAATGGTCTGAGTCCTCGATGTGCATGAAGAGTCTACACTGTGTCAGGTAGTTTCTATTACAACTTAAGCCTTTAGGCTGACCTTGGACATCCAGTTCACATGGGGGAGACCAGCCTTAGAGCTACTCTTTCCAGCAAGTGAGTGACAGGGTTGGGACTTGAATCCAGGCCTGTCATTGCAAATTCTTGTACCCTAATACTACAGTACATCTGCTACTGATGCAATGCAAACCAGAAAAGCCTGCTCTCTTTTCTTAAACATCATAGAGCTTAAAAATAAAAGTTACTGGTGCTGGGGCATGTAGCTCAATAGTAGACCACTTGCCTAGCATGCACTGAAGCCCTGGAATTGGTCATGAGAACCCAAACACCCTGCCCACCCCCAAAACAACAGTTATGTCAAATAACCAATGTTTGTTTCCACAATATTCCTTGGCTTTCCTTATTCTAGACTCATAAGAACTATAAAAGACCTACAGACCATAGAGCCCATGCACTGGCCCAGGGCAGAACTCAACTGATACTTTAGGCCAGCAGTTCTAACTTTTCTGCATATCAGAACCATCTGGGAAGTTTTTAAAAATTCCAGTGCCAAGGTCACAGCTCATATCAATTCAATCATCAGTTGTTTTGACCCTCCTCAGCAGTTTGCAGTATGCAGCTGAGCTTGAAAACCAGTGGTGTAGGCCACACTTTGATTGATTGATGGGCAAGGCGGCTGAAGGGCTGGAAGGTGGTTCTTTTTCTTTTAGGCATATAAACCACTCTGAGTGAGCTACAAAGCCAAGAAACAACTTCTCAGATGCCCCAGCAACACTGACATCCCACGTTTCTCCTTTCTCTCACTCCTGATAAGCCCAACATCATGGAGCTGGGGGCTAGGAGGAAGATTAGCAGTGGGAGGGGAGACGAAAAAATATGTGACAGGTGCCATGCAGGGTAGAAAGTGTCATCCTAGAAACTCCACTGTTGTTTTGAAATGCTGGCAAATAGACATGAGAGCCAACATCAGCCCCATGGGAAAGAGACCTCCTAAATGAAAGATGTATGTACAATTGATCATGGTTATTCACAGGAGTCATATCCCATAATGTCTCTGAACACTGAATTATCAAATACTGAACCATTATTCCAAAGAAAACTCTCAGGATTACGTTCCTGCTAGCTTCTCTGGTCACAGTATTTTTACCAACTGATTAATAAATGATGTTATTTTATGTGTGTTTCTTATTTATATAGTACAAATTCATCAAAACTGAATTTATGTCCAGTACTATAACTTGCACTTGAATGAAGCTTATCTAACATATATTTTCTTTGTGTAAGACACATCAGACTTTTCATACTTAGGGACACTAAACAGAACTTTGAAACCCGTTTTAGACAGTGGAGATGCCAACAAAAATCACACACACACACACAAAAAAAAAAAAAAAAAAAAAAAAAAAAGACTGAGAAAAGGACACTTATTTGCAGTATCAGCACTGAAACCAGAGAGCAGGGCATCATCTAAGCTCTGATAGGCATCATTCCTCAGCTGGGAATGTGTGTGTCTGGCAACTCAAATTTGTCACTCCCCTGTGCTGTCTGTGGATGAAAGCATCTAGGTATCGATCTGGGGTTACAAATCAATTTTTAGCAAGTAGGCAAGTTTGTAAGTTTGGATTCTGATAATGATGATCAACTATATTTATATGAGAATTAAGCATCACTGCACATAAAAAAGTTGGAAAATACCAAATTCCAATTTATTTACAAAAATAATTTAAATTTTTTTAAAGAGGAAAAGTAAAAAATAAGGATCTATATGAAACAGTCTAAGCTCTGAGCTTTTGCAGTTCTATGAAAATCTGGCTAAAAGTATATTTTAGCTGCAAAGTTCATCTATATATCCTTGAAAATAAGTCATTACTTTTCAGAGAATTAATTTTTCTGTTTTGTTTTCCCTAGTGTTGTTTCTTTCAATGCTGTAATGATAACTGCAGTTAATATCCATATCTAGTTATCGGATTCAAAAGTGCTTTTCTGTGGATGAAAGTTTTGTTTTATAAACATTTACAATGACAGAAGCCACTATGAAAACAGCATTCCCTAATGAGGATGTTAGGGTAGAAAACTGAATTTTCCCCTCTAAATGATTCCAAGAGAAATATCATAAATAAATGACCAGAACTGGATGTCTTAACATAGGAAAATTTAAGTGCTGTGATTTTTTCTTTATATTTTAATTTCAATTGGGAGTATGATGAGCTCTGGATTATATACCAAAGGACTGTTTTAGTGACCTAGAAAGGTGAACTTGGTGGTAGGTTCGAGGAAAAGAAAAGTCAAGGAAAAATGCATAGGAACAGGGGTGCATGAATTTGTGTAATTACATTGCAAAGGCACACAGGAAAGTCATGTGGCCAGGCCTCTGTGTACCAGAGATGTCTACCATCTTCCTGTGGTAGGGATGTAACCATTGACTGAATGAGTAGGGTTGGAAAATCACAATATGGAACATTTCTTTTTTTTTTTAAATATTTTATTAGTTGTTGATGGACCTTTTTATTTTTATTTTTATGTGGTGCTGAAAATCGAACCCAGTACCTCACACATGCTAGGCAAGTGCTTTACCACTGAGCCACAATCCCAGCCCCTGGAACATTTCTTACACCATGAAAGAAAACTCACTTTTTCTCCCCACTGGTCATTGGTGTAACGATACACGATAAACATTTAAAGGACTTCAGTCTGAAGCCGTCTGCTCTCCATCCTGTATTTCTTTGGTATGTTTAATTGCTTAGTCCACTGCCTGGTCTACCAGCCAACAAGATTTTAGACTCGTTTTTACCAAACTCTTTGAGAACTATGATAAAAAAAAAAAAAAAAGTAAGATCATGCCCTCTGCTGTCCTCTACTTATGGCCTGTTGTGGCAGATCCAACCCAAAGTAAAGCCATCAACCTGAGAGCAGGCCACATGGTTTCCAGGGACCAAGTCTGTAGGGAGGAAGTCATTAGAACCTGCTGGAGCATTAGCATTGGACCAAGGAGAGGAAAGCTTGGAAGACAGGTCTGCAGGTGCGGAACCTCAGCGAGGCCCAGAGGGTCTCAGGATTTCAACACCATCACATGCTGAAGTGCTTGGCTTAGTTCAACCTCCAGGTGGCTCCGTGAGGCTGATGGCCCATGCCCTGGCAGTGGGTTTTCCTGGGACACTCACCACTGATGGGGTTGGTACACCCTGCGCACTTCTTGGCATACAAGTCGCAGAAACAGGTGAGGCAATAGGCAAACTCGTCCCGGGCTGTGAAGCGCTGTCCCGACAGTTGCTTCTTGCAGGCAGTGCACACGAAGCACTCCTTGTGCCAGGGCTGGTCTCGGTAGGTGACCCCTCCTGTGGTGATGGGCTGGGGGAGCAAGGGGGAAAGTTAGTGGCCTCTGTTCCCACCAAACATCCACCTCTGCTGTGGCCACTGGACGATGCAGATCACACCCAGAAAATATCAGGTTTGTTAAGAGCCATGAAAAAGCTGTAAAACTCCACCCCGTTGTTACCCCTCCACGTCCTTTCACTGTAGCCCCAGGCATTCCTGCTAGTGACATGGGTCCTGCTGTGTCTGTCCTCAGCTCTTCAGGGAGTGAGGACCTAAGGCACAGATGTCATAGGGGCACTGCCACCACCCTAACTAGGGAGTCAGTGTGCTGGAGAGGTCGTGATCAGAGACCACATCAAAGACACTGGGGTCTGAATCCCAGTCCTACTCCTCACCAGCCCTGTGGCTGGGGGCAAGTCATGGCTCAAGAGCTCAGCACCTCAGTTTTCTCATCAATGAAGAGGGGTGCCGAGGACAAAGGAGAGGATCTCTGGAGTGGCCTCAAAACCTGGCCTTGTTCCTCTTCCCACAGTGCTCTACAGTTCAGCCCATTCAGCAAGAAGGGCTGTGGAACAAGAAGAGATAAAAGTCTCCAGACACCACCTGCAGCTGCCACATAAAGGGACCAGCATCCTGGAAGCTTTGGGAAAAATAGGCCCAAAGACTTTGTCCCCAGCCTGTCTCCCAGCCTCAGACCATTTGTGAGAAGAAGCTGCAAACTAGTGAACTGGTCATCAATGCCTCAATTTTATCTAGTATTTTCCTCCAAATGTTGCTTTTTATATTCACGTAAACAATGGATGAATAATGGAGTGAGATATCAGAGGTGTCCCGGTGAAGTCTCAGTGCCACAGATCCACGGCAGCAGAAGACAGCGCAGAAAAACTACAATACCCCAGATTTGCCTTTCTGCCCTTTTTATTTTTTGAACAGTGTGACAGAATTGGGAGACTCCTTTGGTCCTTATGTAAGGCTTTTGAAGGAAGAGATACTTCTTCCTTTTACAGATGAATAAACTGAGACTCAGAGAAATTTATAAGTGACTTGCTCAAGAATTCATTCATAGTTGGTTAATGACAAGGCAGGAATTAGAATTCAGGACTCCCTTCTATCCTCTATTCTTTTCATTCATTCATGAATCATAAATAATCTGCCTATAAGTGACTCCCATCCCCAGAAAGGATTTATGGAAACATGGTTGGTCTGGATATTTCTAGGGGAAGACAGAGGGATGCATGACAGCTCTCCTCCCTAGGTGCTCCCTCCCCAGCTCTGGATTCTGGGCCCTCCATTGCTTTCCATGTCCATCAGCTAATTCAGATGCATCTCAGCCTCAGTGTTGCTTTCTCAGAGAGTCATTCCCCAAGCACCACCTGGTGCACTCTCCTCACGTGAGCCAGGGTCCTCTTGTCACCCACTCTGTTAATACTCCATTCCCCTCCACCAGCATGTGTCAGAAAACACCCCCTGGGTTGGACAGTACAGTGTGATCACTGCTGGATATCAAGTGATTCCTGGTGCCCCGGGGCCTTGTTCATAGCCTGAGGAATGACAGCTCTGGGTGGGTGCTCTCTGTGGGTTTAACAAACATGCACACAAAGGCGTGTTGTCATGACTGCAACTGAGCAGATCCCATGTTGGGCAGGATGACAGCAAGAGCCAGCAAATCAAAACCGCCCTTGGATCTTGAGGAGAAGAATAAAAGGGGTGAACAGAGATGAGGAATCAGCATAAAACCAGCCATGAGAGTTCAATCTAAGGATGAAGAGAAGAACAGTGCTTCCTGTCCACAGCTGGTCACCTGTGGAAATGGTTCACTATTTGCTTGATCCAGAAAAACCCCCACAACCACACAAATCAAGAGGTTCAATTCTTCATGTACCTGAAAGATGACACTGTGCAGAATCAGTGGGTGCCCTCCCAGCAGCACAATGGCAGAGCTAGCAGGTATGCCCAGGCCAAAGAGAGGGGCTAGACATGGGGCCAGTGCTCCCCCCACAATTTTTTTTCACATGTTTCAAATGTAGAAAGGAGTGCTGAACTTAAGGGTTTCAATGTAGATTCTCCAGTCAGTGAACACATTCAGTTCAATAACCGATCTGTCCCCTGACCATGGGTACACCTTCTTCTCTCCTTTACTTCTACATCTTCTCTCTCCTTTCTTTCCTTCTGTTCCCTCTTCCCTCCTCATCTCCCATCCCCCCCCCCATCTTGTTCTCTCTCAAATAGAGCAGCTGGTTTCTTGTTTATTCCAGATCAGCTTTAAAAAGACAGCTCTCCTTCCCTCTAACATCAAGTACATTTTTGGAATCATTCTGCAAAGCAGAGCTAAAGGATTTTTAATCACAGAAAGCATCAGTGCTCACGCCTTTAAAGAAGGATCTGAACACAGATCCAGTAGATAAAAGGCACGGGAGCACATGAGAATTCAGCTGTAAGGCAGGACCAACACCAATCCGAAGCCACTTAGGTACTGCGTAAGGGGAGACCTGACAGAAGGCCACCGAGGCAAACCAGCTAGGACATGCAAGGCCCAAGGGGGAACTCAAGATACCTTTTTGCACTGAACACACTGCAGGGCATATTGCTTCTCGTAACAGGGCACGCAGAAATTCTGATTGTCTTTAGGGATGAAACTCTTGGTTCCTATGGGCTGTTGGCAGCGATGGCAGATGAAGCAGGTCTCATGCCAGCTGCTGCCCTTGTACTCCATCTTTCGGGTACCTATTGTCAGAGTCAAAAGAAAACAGCATGGTTATAGCCTGGCCTGGAGTTCTGATCCTCTGCCTTCACAGGCTGCTGCCACCTGGTTTGAGATGGGAGCAAGTCACTTCAGCTCTTTGGCTCCCCTCTAACTGTGGATAATTCCTATTTTGTGGAGAATAAGGACTCTGCCTTTCTTTTGTTTGTTTGCCATACACCCAGATCCTAGAACAATATGTGTACTTAGTATGTACTTGACATTTATTTGTTAAATATGGTGGTTGGGAATATTAAATGAAAAAAAAGTCTCTCTTGGCATTGTAAACAGAGAAGTCTGACACAGCACACCCTCCAGTTCTTATGGAGTATGACTTAGAATACTTCACTTTACTTGGAAAGTCACTTCCTTTGGTGTCAGTTACCTATGGTCAATCTCAGTCTGAAAATACTACATGAAAAATTCCAGAAACAAACAATTCAGTTGTTTTAAATTGTACAGCCCTCTGAGTAGTATACTGAAATGTCACATGTCCTGCCAAGGATGTGAATCACCCCTTTGACAGAGTATCCATGCTGTATATGCCATCCACCCATTAGTCAGTAGCTAATAATTATTTAATTATTAGCTACTGTTGTGACACACTTACTTTGCCTAATTTACAAATTAGACTTTAATATTAAAGCAAGACCACTTCTTTTTGTGTGTGTGTTTATTTTTTAGGGGTCGTTGGACACAATACCTTTATTTCTATTTATTTATTTTTATGTGGTGCTGAGGATCAAACCTAGGACCTTGCACATGCAAGGCAAGTGCTCTACCGCTGAGCCACAACCCCAGCCCCCTAGACTTTTGATGATAGCTTTGTATCTATAGTAAAAATAGATAGTATATTTGGGGTTGGCTGCTATCCATGATTTCAGGCATCCATTGGGGGTTTTGAAACATAACACCGTGAGAATGAGGGGGACTACTGTGCATTCTCCTGTTTCAGACTACGAATTAAAAGCCCCTCTGGTTTTCAAAGAGGTGGAAGTGACTGTGTGGTGGCTGAACCTGGAGTCTCAAGCCTGGCTCAGCAAGGACCTTCTCCAGCACTCACTTTATGCCTCTGGTTGTGTGAATCGGGATGTGACCTACCTTTGTAGTTTCATGCACTGTGCTATGTGCTATGATTTAAATCTACATCCCACTTAGCAGTCCTCTAATCTGATCTTGTGCCATCCCGTTCTCTTTGGAATAACTATTATCATTTGATAGGGTTCTACCATTCCTCCAAGTCAATCAAGTGAGCAGAGACGTTTTTTGGCTCACTCCACCATTCACAACATTTGTTGACTCACGTTTTTATACATTCCCCCAAACAGTGCATACTTATGGAAAGATACAATTCAAGATAGAAGATACATGTAATCGCTGTTCATATAATTTCAGAAGTTAAAAAAAGACGGGAAAAGAAATGTAAAGGATAAAGAGATAGAAAAGTACTTCCCATGTGCGAGGCAGGGCAGCTCAGGGCCCAATCCAGACCGCTGCTGTTTTCTAAATGAGCTCTTATCATTCTTTATTATTATTGATACTAATTTTGCAGTGCTGGGAATCAAACCCAGGGCCTCAAGCATGCTAGGCGAGCACTCTACCATTGAGCTACAGCCGGTCCATACACTGAGGTGGTGAATGGAAGGCAGCTGCACCCACTCTGTGGCTTTCCCCGACTCCACTGGCACAGCAGTTGTGTAGTTGTGTACTGTGGTGCAGTTGTGTAGAGTAGCAGTAATTGAGTAGAGACTGCATAGTCTACAAAACCCAAGACATTTATCTGGCCCTGGATGGAGGAATTTTGCCAACCCCAGGTCAGGTGAAGGATGGGGACCCAGGCAAGATGGGTGCATCCATCCAGACATCAGAAGTGAGGAGGACGAGCCTGGAAGGGAGCTGCCTGTCCCAGACCAGGGGAAGCACTGAGCTAATGCAGGCAGTGGACAGGAGTCTGTGAAAGAGACCCTGACTCCAACTCCAAACATAATAGATATGGTCCCAACAGTAAGCTCAGGCCTGTCTTTCTGCCAGGTGGAAGTCTGGTCAGGAGGCAGCCCCATCTCAGGTAATTAGGAATGTGCTGAGAATTATTACATGATCATTTCATTGCATGTCATTCCCAGGCCACTTTCTCAGCTTCCCATTCCCCCCAAACCAGACATCCGGGTTCTTCCTTGCATAGATTATATAAAATATGCAGAGATGTGTGTGGAAGGGAACTCAGGAGATGACCCGTAATGATCTTCAAAGCTAAGGTATACAATCTATAGAATTCAAACACGGGATGGATCCTGAGACAAAAACCACATTAAGCAACTGAAATTCAGTAAAGGTGGTGGGAGGAATTTAACACACACCTTAGAATGGTTTTCCTTGGCCTCTGGGGTTTCTTCACCCATACATACTTTTGTCACTTGCTCTTTTAATGTGGGACCTTCACTCTCATCAAGTATACCCGAAGCCAAAAGATTTTGTCAGTGAACATGGGGACAGTTGACTGAAGTGAATTATTGGCATTTTCCAAAATAAATCTTAAGTGAACACCAGTGCCCTGGGAACTGACCACGCAGGGGGTTCACTGGGCACCTGGAGCCCAGGGAGATGGTGACTGCACATTGACTGCAGTGGGCACAGTGCTGTACAGTTATGCAACATGGCCAGAAGGTGGCAGCAGAGCTCTTCCTGAGAAGGGAATGGGGCTCAGAACAGCCTATGGGCAGGAAAGTGCAGGCTAGAGGAAGGGTATCATTCTGATTCAAGCAAACAAATGAAAAATCAGATACTTGGGTGCAAAATTAGAGTCACTGGTCCCCCTTGAGCCTGCTCAGAGCCTGCATTACATCTGCAAGAAAAGTCCTCCAAGGGAGGCTCAGTATTTGAATAATGAGAGCTGGTGAACCCCAGAACTGGGTTTTTCCTCCCTAGTCATCAAGAGATTGGCTTGTGTGGGGCCCTCAGGGAAGATTTTTCACTTGGGACATGCCTCTTGTCCTCTAAATCTAAATTCACTGCAAAAGCTATGCTGATGATCTGTCTGCTCTCCATATTATTATTATTATTATAAAATTATCATTTTGAGTTCTGGGGATGGAACCCAGGGGTGCTTTACCACTGAGCTGCATCCCCAGTCTTTTTTATTTTGAGACAAGAACTCATTAATTTACTGAGGTTGGCCTTTAACTTGTAACCCTCCTGCTTCAGCCTCCTGCGTTGCTGAGATTACAGGTGTGTACCACATGCCCTGCTTAAATTTATACTTTTTAATTGGCATATAATTATTTGTACTTATTTAGAGGGTACAGTATTATAACTTGATACATGAAAAAAGTGAAGAACAATCAAATCAGGGTAGTTGGCATTTCTGTCTCCCCAAATATCAGTTCTATAGTTTTCCTGTTGTGCAATGGAATTAGGATTACTTTCCCTCCAATGGTCTTTTAAAAATCAAGTCACTGGGAATGATGGTGCATGCCTATAATTCTAGGAACTCAGGAAGCAAAGGCAGGAGGATTGCAAGTTCAAAGCTAGCCTCAGCAACTTAACAAGGCCATATGCACTCAGTGAGACCCATCTCTAAATAAAAAAGGGCTGAAGCTGGGGCTCAGTAGCTAAGTGACCTGGATTCAATCCCTGGTAGCAAAAAACAAACAACAAACCAAGGTAAGCAAGTGCTTTAATCTGGTGTTTGTTTTTTTGCACACCCCAGACTTTCTAGACACCCTGCCTTTGGAGCTCAGCCCACTTCTCCTGGTAGAGGTACCTGCAACACAGGGATCAAGCCGTCCAGCTCAGGAGACTCTGTGAAGATGACATGGGACTCCAGAAGGGATGTGCCTGGCCAAGGGTGGGACTCTGGTTACGCTGTTATTAT
This sequence comes from Urocitellus parryii, assembly GCF_045843805.1. Lineage (NCBI taxonomy): Eukaryota > Metazoa > Chordata > Mammalia > Rodentia > Sciuridae > Urocitellus > Urocitellus parryii. The sequence continues at coordinate 9,177,733 of NC_135542.1, forward strand.
TGCCATCTGGCATTTTCTACCACTGATCCTGAAGTTGAGAATTTCGTAGCCCAGCTCCTCTTTTTCCTTAACAGAACAGACTGCAGGGCAGTTACTTCCTAAGATATCTGTTTAGTTCACCTCAGAGTTGCCGAAGTGTTCGTTTTTTAATCTGTGATCAGATCATGGTTTTTGCTTTTCCCTCTTCCCAGTAAACCCCATGAGAAATGGAAGGTGCAATGATTGATTTTTATATGTCAGCTTGGCTAAAGTATGAGACCTGGTTGTTTGCTCAAAAAGCAGTCTAGCTGGGCACAGTGGTGCACACCTATAATCCCAGTGGCTTGGGAGGCTGAAGCAGGAAGATTGCAAATTCAAAGCCAGCCTCAGCAAAAGTGAGGCACTAAGCAACTCAGTGAGACCCTGTCTCTAAATAGAATACAAAAGGGCTGGGGATGTGCCTCAATGGTCAGTGCCCCTGAGTTCAATCCCCTGTACCAAAAAAAAAAAAAAAAAAAAAAAAAAGTCTTAGCTGGGTCCAGTGGTATGTGTGTGCTTCTAGTCCCAGCTACTTGGGAGGTTGAGGCAGAAGGATCACTTGAGCTTAGTCTGAGTAACATGGTGAAACCTATCTATTATAAAGCAAAATGAAAAGCAAAAGTCACACTAGCAGTGTTGCTGTGAAGGTGTTTTTTCCATGTGATTAGCATTTACAATCAATAGACAGAGTGAGGCCCATGGTGGGGGGGGCCTCATCTAATCAGTTGAAGTCTCACTAGCAATGACGGTTTCCCCAAGGGAAGAAATTGTTCTCCAGAATCTCCCTGGCCCGAGTTTCCAGCCTGTTGCCTTGAAGACCTATATTTGGAGCAGCAGCATCAATTCTTCCCTAGGCTGCCAGCCATCCAGCCTGCCCTTCCAGACCCCACCCCCTTATTGTGTGAGCCAGTCTTTTGAAAGAAATCGACCTCTCTGCACACACACGTGTGTGAGTGTGAATATATCTCTTATTGGTTGTTTCTCCACAGAACCTAACAGAGAAGGCCAAGTCGGGGGAAAATGCCAAGATCCAGGAGATGTGTCCCTTCTACCTTGTGAGGAGGAAAATGGAATCTCATCCAAGTCAGCAACCAGGGAAGTCCCAGCTCCAAAACCAGAGAGCTGAAAAGTAACAACCGCCATTTCCACTCTGTCCCAGAGAGCGGAGTCCAGGGAAGAGGAGCTGGTGTGAAGGCCAGGACAAGGATCCGGTGGGAACACAAGGCCAAACTGGCTCCAGTCCCCTGCGGCCTGCGCGTTCATCACCAAGGACACAAACGCCAGAGGGGCGTCCTGAGAGGCCACAGGTGGTGTGCAATACCATAATGCCCCGAAGTCACATCTGTTGGGCGGATTTTGAATTCACAGTAATTCAGACTGGCAGGCGGGGGCGTCCGGTAATGAGGAAGAGAACCGAGGAATGTCTTGGGAGCATGTGTCCTCCTTCAGGTGGGGAGACCAGGGCCTGAGCAGCTGCCACTGGCTGAAGCTACTTAGCTCCTGGGGAGTCCAACAAGGGCCAGTGCACTTGGACCCCACTGAGAGGCACTCCAGACCTATGCGTGAGCCTTCCACCGACACACCGTGCGGGACTCCCCCTCCGCCGTCTACCTGTACAGGGAAGCACCTTGGCTCATCGGGAGGGACGCACTTTCTCCTTCTTCTGTTCTGGTGAGGTTCAGACCTCTATGCCTGCAGCAAAGCTTGCTGAGAGATGGACAGGGTTTACACTCCTGGATCCTTCGCTGGTAGGATGAGACAGGTAGGTGGACCTTGAGGGGCCTTTAATTTCATTTAAGCTGAAGATGGCAAATGCTTTTATGTTCTCATGAAAGGAGCCTCACGGAGGCCCCTTCTTAACACATGCACCGTGTGGTCACCACGGCTCAGTGGGCAGTGAACGCCTTCCCTGAGGGCTAGGGGTGTGACTCAGGGGTACAGAGCTTACCTAGCGTGTGCAAGGCCCTGGGTTCCAACACACACACACACACACACACACACACACACACACACAACACTTCTGAAGGAGTGTGTCGAGCAAGCCCAGACAAACATCTGGTGACACCAGCTGGTCCCTGCACCTTCACCTGCTCCCTAGAACCAGTCTCCAGCCGCCTGGCTCAGGGCCTCCCTCACCTCTCCAACCCAGGAAGAGCCCTAGCATGACCTGGTCCCCAGGAAGGGGAAGGAAGGACCTGGGGATGGGGAGAAGATGGGGGTGGAGGGCAGGCAGGATTTACTACAAAAAAGGATACTGAAGGAAAAAAAAAAAGTAGAACAGAGAGGACAAAGCCAGAAAGCCTTCACCAGCCAGCGGGGGCACTTGGACCCTGGGGAGCGCACTAGGGGAGGAGAATCTGGGAGCCGTGGAATGGAGAGGGACGAGGAGTTCAAGAAGTTTGCTATGAGTCCTCAGTGGACGCCTCCTTGGGCTCTTGTCAAGAAAACCAGTAAAGATTTCGTTTGTCTTCCAGTGAGTGCCATGGGTTTTCTTACTGCAGGACGGCTGTGTCCTGCTCAGGGCTCCCCGTGGGCTAGGCCACAGCTGGCCAGGCTCCTACAGGCTGCCCTTGTCCTTCCACTTGGCCCTGCCCTTGGGCCCCGAGTGTCTAACATCTGCAGAGCGGGGCCACTCTAAGGGGCCTTCCTGCCTGTCATCTCCATCTTCCGAGGCCTCCTCGCGGCTCCATCCTCTCCCACAGCAGGCTGGGCGTTTCTGATCCTTGTCATAGCACGTCATCATTATTTTCAAGTTGCATTAGCCAGAGAAATGGAGTAGACCCTCGCCTGAAGGCCTAATTATTTCCATTTAAAAAATTATAACTTCTTATCCAATGTATCTTCCTAAAATACTTCCCATCTGTCAGTCTCTCACAACTCTCCAGTACCTCTTCACTGCCAAAAAACAAAGCCAACTCAAAATAAAACAGAAACTGTGTAGCTTGGCAGTCAGGGTCTCCACTAAAGGATGGGGGTTCAACTCCAAATTCCCTCAGAATCACAAGGTTAATTTACTCTTTAGACCAAAGTTTCATTAAATTTTGCATAAACTCTGTCAACTCACCTAACTCAACATTCTTGCTGTGGGTTAGAGTCTCCTAACATGTCTGCCCTTAATTCCCTTGAGCTCAATTTTCTTCGCAGGTCCATGGAACTCAGCTCCTGGATGTCAGGACCATTCGAATGGCTACGCTGGTATTCCAGATCACCATCGGCTGTACTGAAGCTACCAACTCAAGGTCCTCAACTCCAGTTCTTCTTACACATCTTATTATTGCATTCGTTGATGTAATGAATATTTAAAACCCCTTTAAGTCAGGCATAGAGCCTCTAGTCCCAGCTACTGGGCAGGTGGAGGCAGGCAGATTGCTTGAGCCCAAGAATTCAACACCAGCCTGGACAGCAGAGCAAGACCCTGTTTCACCAAACAGACAAACAAAACGAAAATCCTCTTAAGGGAACTTTTTGTTTGGTTCCATTTACTGACAGAGTGAACTGAACTTCTTTAAAACTATGTTTTCACCACCGGGCACAGGGGCACACACTGTAATCCCACCAGCTTGAGGCTGAGGCAGGAGGATCATGAGTTCAAAGCCAGCCTCAGAAACTTAGTGAAGGGCCACACTTCCTAAGGACATCCCATTGAAGAGAGGTTCTCTGCTGGCTCTGTGTGGCTCTCCCGTAGGGATCTCAAATTAAATAGGTCTCAAGTGGGATCCACATGAACAAGCTCCCTGGCATTCAGATTTAACTGGTGTTCTGCGTTTGTATTGATGAAAACGAGGTAATTCTACCCATAGGTCACCCTTTCGTTGGTCATGCAAAGGATGTCCTGATGGCACATAGCCTTAGTTAACAGCCACAGACTACCTTTCTGTCAGTCTCCAAGGTCAAGATCTTAGGTTCTTCAATGAGCTACTCTCCCTCACCCTCATTTTTCATATGTATCTGAAAGGATTTATCTTTGTAATACTTTATTTTAAAAATCCTATATTTTGTTCATTTTTTTAAACAAAAAATTCCTCTTCTCACTATCAAAACAAAACAAAACTAACAATTTCTCCCCTCAGAAAACCAAGGGACATATACTTATCCTCCCCCACCCACAAACAATACACTTGATCACATCCCTCGCTCTTGACCTGGCTGTGGCTCTGCCCTTTCTGATGTCCGTCAGCACACTGGCTCCACACACCAGCTCCAGGAGGGCAGAGGACGGTGGGGCTCCCACCCACAACTCATGTACGCCCCGCCCCGGCCCAGGGCCCTGAACACACCAGAACTCAATGACTACTTGCTGCAATAACTGAGTGAATACAAATTCAGCAAGGAGAAAGCATATCTGCTAGTGGAAGGTGAGGCTGAAGGAGGAGGCTTGGGGGGAAGCCCAGCGTTCTCTTGCTGCAGTCAGCCCTGTGTCCATGCCTTCCCATGGATCAGAAATACTCAGGAAAAAAAATGGCATCAGTGCTGGACACATATGAACTTCCCTCTCGTGGTCATCCCCTAAATGATGCAGTATAAAACTCTTTGTGTAGCACCGCTAGGTGTTATGAGTCATCTAGAGATGATTGAAAGTATACAGGGGACGTGAGCAGGGGCTGTGCAGTATTACACCATTGCATATAGGGGACTGGAGCATCAGGGATGTCGCCGTCTCCGGAGGGTTCTGAAACGCATCCCCTATGAATACTGAGGAATGACTCTACAGATGGGCCACATAAACGATCCCACACGTACCGACAGAAGATTCGTCTCCTCCCAATGACCGGCCTCCATCCCTGCTTCCCAAATCTCTAATCACCTCCCTAAGTCAAGGGACAGCACTGCGGGGTCCACACCAGGGCCTGGGACCCTCACTTCCTTTGAGAGAGAGGAGCGCGTGCTGACCTGGCATGATGGTCTTCTTGCATTCCTGGCACTTGGACGAGTACTCGTTGGAGTAGCAGTCTGTGCAGAGCAGCTGGTCCTCCTTGGCCGCGAAGGGCTTGTCCACCAGTGAGCTCTTGCACTGGAAGCAGTGGAAACAGGCCTCGTGCCAGTGGCGGTCCTTGTAGGACAAGTCCTGCAGAGTCAGACAAACAGGACGGTCAGGGACAGGAGAGGAGAGGCGTGGAGCACAGGGCCGGGTGCAACCTGCAGGGACAGCCAGGAATGAGGTGGGCCGGCCAGTACGCCTTCCTGCACCACCCACCACCTCACAGGGGGCACAGGTAATGCCAGGCCACTTTGTCCTTGCTAGAGCATAGAGCAGCAGGTTAAATGTGTGTGTGTGTGTGTGTGAGAGAGAGAGAGAGAGAGAGAGAGAGAGAGAGAGACAGAGAGAGAGAGAGAGAAGAGAGAGAGATGCTTTCAAAAAATAGATTTTCCTTACGTATTTCCTGTAACAAAGATCATCAGAAAATGGATCATGGTGGTCACAGGCAAGGCAGGGAACCCGTGTTGGGACACACAGAGATGGAACCCTCCAAGGGCAGGCCCCTGGGTTAGCTGGTGGGAGGATGTCAGGAGAGGCTTCCCTGTAGGTGCCCCCAGTTGTGTGTGAAAGGTCCTGGATGCAGCAAGCTGGGTGGAGCGGGATGGAGAAGGGATTCCCGGCAGAGAAAGAGCATGCATGACAATGACAAGCCGTGAACGACACGCTGGGCAGTGCAGTGTGTCGGGCTGGAGAGACCAGCCAGGGCGAGGTGACAGGTCCATCTACAGGGTCACTGGACACATGGCTCCCTCTCTTTTGTCAGTGGAGTGTCCATCTGTCCTGAAGGCTGTGGAGAGGGAACTGTTAAGACTGGCTGTGACAGGCTGCTAAGGGAGGGGGAAGGAGGGGACAGGAGAAGCAGGGGCTGCCTCGGGCTGCCTCTGCAGGAGACTCAAGCAGGGTAGAGATGGGAAAGGCACGGAGGAGACAGGGCCAAGCACTGTAGTCAAGATGAGGAGAAAGGAGCCCAGGAGAGAAAACTGTGTTGACCCTGCACTGCCCTTGGCCTTGTCTGAGGAATCCTAAGATGTCCTTTGACATTCGCCCTTTTACAATGGCACACGGCAACAATTTTGACACTCAGCTGTACCTGTCCCCTGCTGTCTTCATGGGTCTGTCCAGCCCTGCCCCACATCACCATCCATTTATTAACAAGGCAGAAGCCAAATTTCAGGCCACCGCCTGGTTCCCCGGCCAGCTTCCAGGTCTCAAGTATCTCTCCCGGCCCGCAGGAGGGCTGCTCACACAGATGGCCATCAAGAATCGTCTTCCCCAGACGGCTCTGTCACCGACGCAGTCAAGCCTGGAGTGACGCCAAGTGTGGGATGTGAAAACATCTCTCGGATTTGATTAGCAAGTCCTAAGCCACCAACTGCACTCAGAACCCAAACTGGAACAAACAGTTCTCTTTTGCTAAAATACCAGTGTGTGCACTTGTGTGTGTTTTCCCAGGATTTCAGATCAAACTAAAGCTATTTGATTTGGTGATCTCTTTGCACATCTTTTTTCTTAGTTCAAGGAATGTAGAAAAGTGTGTGTGTGTCGATACACTTTGAAGACAGTCATGTCTAAGACCTCACGGTGAGGGGCGAGCTTGGTGTTGGTCCCTCCTGAGCGGTCCCTGGGACAGCTACAGGTAGAATCACTGCTGATGCAGGAAGAGGAATGAAGGTGAGACAAGGTCAGATTTTCTCAAAGCAGAACTGGAGGCTTTGTTCTCAGGAGAGAATCAATTTGGGGTCTTAGTGGGTTCTCTGAGATGGGTACTGCCTCCCGGAGGACCAGAGGGAGATCTTACTGAAACGCCGCGGCCCTTTCCAGTCTGTGGGAACCTCACCTGCAGGACATGTGTACCGGGTGGGGTGAGGGCAGCACAGCTTTTGCATTTTTAGCCAAAAATATTGTCAGAAAGTCTGCAGAAAAAATCATGTGGGCTTTATTGGTTTTTCGATAAATAAAATAAAGCACAAACTGCTTTAATTTGTGTTGATGTGTTCACATGTGAAGTCATCATGAATAGCAAAGCTCACAATCGGTAAATACACATCCTAATCACTCAGGATTAGGAACAGCCTCCGCTCTCTCCAGGCATGTGTCCCATCTTCAAAGAGGAATTTGAGGGGCTGGGGTGAAGCACGTTGATAGAGGAAAGAAAAAAACTCCGAAACAAAACCTCAGAAATTTGAGATACTATTGATGGTAATTTGATCATGTTGCACATTTCAGGCACCAATCAGCCCTGCAAGGTGAGTATTATTGCTAAAGCTTAGAGAAGTTCATTACGTTTTCTAAAGTCACACAGCTAGTGTGTAGAATATATAGCTGAGCTAGGCTAATGCAAAAGATGTTTTTTCTTTTTTTTTTTTAGCTAACCATACCAGCTGGAATCCTGTTCAGACTTATGCGGCTCTTTGCTTTAAAAAAATGTACTGTATACACCAGGCACAGTGGCACAGGCTTATAATCCCAGCAGTTTGGGAGGTTGAGGTAGGAGGATCGAAAATTCAAAGCCAGCCTCAGCTACTTAGTGAGGCCCTAAGCAACTCAAAGAGACCCTGTCTCTAAATAAAATATAAAAAGGGCTGGGAATGTGGCTCAGTGTTTAACCACCCTGCATTCAATCCCTGGTACAAAAAAAAAATGTACTGTGTGGATACAGTGGAAAAAATTCAGAGCCCACCAAACCTCATGTCATTTAAGACTGTGTCCAAATGAACCAATTCAGCATTGCTTCTACTTGGATTTTGAATAAAGAAGTTGAACAAACCATTTAGAGTCCTGTCCACCGAGAACACTAATCAGCCTAATTCGGGTTGAGTTTTGTTTTGTTTTTAAATAATGCTGTCACTATTACAATGCTGATTGTGGAATGCATGCATTAAAAACTTCAATTTCATATGGAAAAGGGCATAATGGCTCCCTAAAAAATTACAAACAGAATTACCATTGACCCAGCAATTTTGCTTTTGGTTTTATAATCAAAAGAAGTGAAAGTGGAGTCTCATAGAGATATTCATGTATCCAGATCAGGACAGCATAATTCACAATAGCCAAATGTAGATGCAACCAAACATCCACTGAAGGATGAAGGGCTGAGCTAAATGTAGGATATTCCCATGCAGTGGAGTTTCATTCAGTTTTAGAAAGGAAGGAATCCTGCCCCCTGCTGCAACATGAACTTTGAGGACATGGTGGTAAGTGGCATAACACAAATACGTACGACTTCCCTTACGGAGATAAGGAGTCGAGGGAATAGACCCAGACAGTAGAATGTTGGTCATCAGAGACAAAGGGGGACTGAGGATTGGTGTGAAGTGGGTACAGACTTCCAGTTCTGGAGACAGAAAGTCCTGGAGATGGGTGGCGATGGTGGTTCAGGGTAAGTACCACTCTCCTGAGCCGCACACTCAAACACGGTTCAGATGGCAAACTCTATGCTGTGTGTGTTTCGTCTGTTTAGATGATTCCATTCCACGTGTCCAGTGCCTGTATGGGCAAGAAGCCCTCAGCTCTCTCCTTGGTCGTTAACTCAGTGGTTCTAGAACCCCACTGCCTAACTTCAGATCTTCCATCATGCACCCGCCTGACTGGGAAAGTAACTGAACGCCTCTCAATCTCAGTTTCTCACCTGGAAAACAGAAATCACGTAGCAACGATTGGCTGCAACAGTGGAATGAGTCAATACATGTAAAGCATTTATATAGCAATTGCTCAATGATGTTAGACTAAGCCATCATTCAGATCATAGCTAACAATGAAAACAGTCGCCTCACAATGTCACTTTCTGCAATTACATTTCCTTATAGAGTATTAAAAATCAGAATATCTGCCATCTTAACACCCCCATGCTCTTCACTCTACCACTCAACTTTTGTATCGTGCTTTTTGATTTTCCTTGGCTCCTTTGGATGTAAAATGACGTTTCTGAGTTTGCCTTACCTATCTGGAGCCATACAATAACCCTATGAAATAAAGGCTTCATTCTTTTACATAAGAAAATTTAACATGATGATACGAAAAAAGCTATGTTTTCTGCAACATTCCCAGTGCCCTTCTGCCTTGGTTGACCCAACAGAACTAAACTGTGTTCCTATTTTTCACCTGGCACGTCAGCCCCTTTCCAAGTGGGTCTCACCTTGTTCCCGCCTCCTCTATCTCACTGCCATGCCCTGCCCTTCTCCTTGGGCTCAGCTGTCTAACTCAGCCCATCTCGCACCTGACTGTGAAGCTTCCGGCCAGGTCGATAGGGCTGCAGGGCAGCCATGAACCGCCCTGGCCCACAGAGCACCGAGAGCACCTGTACATCTCTTTCCAAATCACATTCAAGGCCACACCTCGCTCCTGGTGCTAGCAACAGTTCCTGCCGGGCCCCTCCGGGGGGCTCTCAGTCTGTGCTCCTCAGCCTGGGCTCAGTTAATAAATCCATATCACAGCTTCTTCCTGGACTCTTAGGTGAGCAGGAAGCAGGAAGTGAGCAAAGACGTTAAGGCAACAGGAAGGTCACTGAATACTGCCAGTTTTGATTTCTCAAAGCACGAGGAGGCTTTCAGCCAGTGTGGTATTCTCTGAGACTCAGTGGGGACTCAGGGCTGCAGCCCCAGGACTCCCTGGACCTTAGAGACCAATTGGAAAATGCCACCAGTGGTGGAGAAGCTGGACTATAGTGGGCCAGGCTCCTGCCTCAGCTGGTGTCATCACCATGGTCCACTCATCACCTGAAAGGACCCGGGGCCAGGTGACCCTCTTTATCTCTCTCACAGCTCCAAATACATTTTTAGTGTAGTTATTAGCACCATGCTAGTCTGGTCTAGTTATTTTGTCTAATTAATTTTGCTTTTTTTTTTTTTTTCCCCCACAGAATAATCAGCCCTTGGTATTTCTGGATTCTCAATCCTTGGATTCAACCAACCACAAATTGAAAAGGTTTTTTTTTTTTTTTTTAATAATTGCACCCGACCTTTTTCTTGGCTATTCCCTAAACAACAGAGTACAAAACTCTTTGCATAGCATTTACATTGTACAAAGTAGTCTAAGTAACCTGGAGGTGATTCAAAGCTCATGGGAGGATGTGCACAGGTAAAAGGAGAATACCACACCATTTTATCCAAGAGACCTAAGCACCTGCAAATATCCAAGGGAGGGTCCTGGCGGCAAACCCCGGTGGATTCCAAGGGACACTGTCCTGTATGTGGAGTGCAAAAATGAATGCAAGAGGTAGAACTGAGATGCTGAGACACGAGGTTAAGAAACAAAGACTTGGGTTTTGGGGTGGAGCTCCGCTGTAGAGTGCAAGGATCTGGGTTCAGTCCTCAGCACCATGCGAAGGGGAAGGGAAGGGAAGGAAGGAAGAAAAAGAAAGATCTTTTATACTTCCCAGAAAAAATATCAAAGATAATCTTGTACTCACAGAAATGTCATAAATTGCAGTAAAATTCCTTTCAGATTTTATATTTTTCCATGTCAGAAACATTCTTGACATGGGATGTGCTTGTTGGTGGCTGCAAAGTTGTCCTGGTGGCTGAGCCCAAGGGTTGAATGAGTGGCCTGGAGGGATCCTTGACCTCCAGCCAGGGGTGGGGATGGGGTTCTGGGCAGCAGGGTCACCCTTGACTGCAGACAGATGCCCCGGCCCCTTGTCCACTCCTCCCCCTAGGCTGGGAGAAACCTGGTCACTGATTCCCCAAAGCAACCATTTCTTGAATCCACACAATTTTGGTTTGTGAATGGATTCTTGTCTCCATGAGGCCCCGCATTTTTAAAGAGAGGAGAGAGAGGCGAGAGAGAGGAGAGAGAGAGAGAGAGAGAGAGAGAGAGAGAGAGAGAGAGAGAGAGAATTTTCAATATTTATTTTCTAGTTTTCGGCGGACACAACATCTTTGTTGGTATGTGGTGCTGAGGATCGAACCCGGGCCGCACGCATGCCAGGTGAGCGCGCTACCGCTGAGCCACATCCCCAGCCCTGAGGCCCAGCATTTTGAAAGGATGACCTAGGCTTTAGATTGTCAGGTGATTACATTTCCAACCGTATATTCTTTCGATTCCTTACAAAGTCTGGAAGTGTGGGCTGGGATGTAGCTCAGTGGCAAAGCATCTACCTTGCATTTGCTAAGCCCTGGGTTCGACCCCCCAGTTCCATAAAAATCACAAACAAACAAACAACAACAAAAAAACCCACCCCCCCAAAAAAAATAAGATAAAAAAAAAAGTCTGGACAAGAGCAGAAAGGACAGCACCGAGACTGACAGTTTCTGTCCCAAGTGCTCCACAGACATTAACTCATCCAGTTCCCCTGACAGTCCTGTGAGATGGGTGACTCCTTTCACAGACATGCAAACACAACCTTGAGCATCACAGCTTGTTTTAAGGTGGAGCCAGATCTAAACCCAGGCAGGAGTGGCCCAGGTCCTGCCCCAAAACAATGCAGTTGCTGTGGACACTGCCCACCAGTATACTTGGCAGTTTCTGGGGACTTGTGCCAATCTGAATATCAATTTGATGTTTCCCATTTAATTGACTTAGTGAAACCTGACTTACTACCTGTTCTTAACGCCTGATAAATGCTCTAGATTTCCCCTGCTCTCCATCACTTGCTTTTAGTTGACGATAGCTAACACTTCTGAGCCTGGGAATGATGGGAACATGCCTAAGACTGGACTACGTTTGATCCAATCAGTCTTCCCTTTGCCTCAGCCATATAAAAATACATCCCCAAACCGTCTCCTGGGGCATAGTTATTTAAAACTTGCTCTACCTTCTCTACATGCTTAGCTGCTTTGCAAGTAAAACTTCTCTTTTGCAAAACTGTTCCTTTTAGTGACTGGCAGACTGCGTGGCAGGCAAAATGGCCCTGGTTCTGTAACCCTAGGAAGCAGGACATCAGAGTTGTAGAAACAAACATCCCCTTTCCTGCAACACAAACATCGCCACCTGGAGGAACTCAGGGGAAAGGTAAAGGCCTTTCATTGACTGTCACTTGGCAGAGGCCAGGCAGGCACCTCCTCTTCACAGGACTAACCACACGTGACCTGAGAGCCATGGCCCGAGGCTGCAGGGGATAGGCAGCTAGCGAGCATCTGTATTCAAGTTCTGTCTCATCTACTTCCAAATCCCATAATCCTGGGTGAGATCCTCAACTCTAAATCTCAGCGACTTCTCCATTAAATGGAGTGAGAAAAGCCCCTACCCCACAGAGGCATTAGGAGGAATTTGATCTTGCAATGAGAGCATCTCCAGATACCTGAATCATGCAACATGTGGGAAGCGAAACCCCAAACGCTAGTCTTAGATCTGCAGATGTCTTTTTGTTCATTATTTTTTTCTCTTCCCAGCACCCTCTAAGGCACATGGGGTAATGGTGGCCTGTCCCATTTCACAGCTTGCAGACATGTTGAAAGTTCAATCTGAGACGGGAGTGTGGCCCAGGTCTTGTTGAAAGTCACCAATTTGTTAAACGCATGGTACTCCAGAGTTATTGGCAAGCCTACCTTTTCTTAGGTTCTAGAATTTCTGAAGCCAGAACTTACGTAGACCCCAAACCAATCTGTCATCCATCTACAAAAATATTTTGCCAGTACCAGTCTCCGAGAAAAATTTCAGGAAGGGTGTAATGTCAGAGGATCATGAAATTTTTATTCGTTTTGCTTCCTCTCAACTATGCCCCTGGCCAGTGGAACTGTTCCAAATCAATGATTTTACCCTTTGAGGTCACAGCATTTCCTCAGAGTAATGTAACAGAATTAAGGAATGTAGCTGAGTGACTGCATAGAAAAAATATTCAAGTAAGCTAACTACGGGAGTGGTCCTTGAGTCCTGTCTCTCTCATTGAAAAGTCAGTCGACACCCTCAAAATGATCCAAATTCCCTCCCGGACACTTGCCAATATTTCAAAGTTGTCTTCAGAGAGAGTTGAGTGAGGCCTGAGGGGCCATGCTATTTTAGGAAAAGAGGGTGGCTACCAGACCCACCCACTCACTCGGTTGCTCCATCAAGTAAGTACCCCTTCTGCAGGGACACGTGGCCTGACTTCCTGAAATGACAACATTCTTTTTTCTATCATTGCTTCCTCCATAAAGTCAACTACATAATTATTTTTGAAAGGCAAGCAAACCACCACAAATATGCAAAAACTCCCCAAATGGCAAGGTCTGACTTCAACTCAACATCTCTTCTTGTTCCAAAACGTAGAAAGATCACACCGTGTGACCCCACATATCTAAAAACATCCATCTGGGTTGAAAAGTTCAGCATGATTAACTCCTGACTTGAGCCCTGCTGACTTTGGCCCCATTCAAAGGCCTCTTGTTTATTTGCTCTTAGGAGAGAGGTCTCTGGAAGAATGGCTGGTTTTAGAGTCTTTGCAGTGAATGACACCAGAGACATGCTAAGCGATGTCTGTTCTGTTTGTACCTCAGCCACTGGTCAAAGACGATCAGTCCCAAATATTCAGACTCTTTCCTTTAAACTGGAGCGTCCCTTTGTCAGAACGACATCTGGAGCTCTTGTCGACTTCAGTATGTCTTTTCGAGGTAAGACTTTCATGAAATGGTTTTGTTTTTCTCTGCCTGGTAATTTATTCTCCAAACATTACTAATGTTTCCATCACGCAAACTGATGAGAGAGAGGGCGAGAGGCTTCTGAGAGTGTGTGGGAAGGGACAGACCACTCAAAGAATAGGAAAAGAGGGAAAAGTGGAAGTTTGAGGTTTATGACATCACAGGTGCTGTTGGGAATGCTGGGGCTCTGTGTCTACATCAGTGACCCGATGAAGCAGGCATCTGATTCCATTTTATGGATGTGGAGTCAAGTCAATGGATCAAGTTCACACATCTGGTGAGACCTGACCGTGGAATGGAGCCAGGCAGTCTGACATCGGCACTCTTACCCTTGGCCTACTAAATCAATCAAAAGACACTGCTAGAGGGTGGTTAGATGTCCCCCAAAGACCTATGCATTAAAGGCTGGGCCCCTAGGCTGGTACTTTGGGGAGGTGTGAATACACTTTGTGTACAGCCAGAGATATGAAAACTGTGCTCTCTGTGTGTAATAAGAACTGTGATGCACTCCACTGTCATAGATAAATTTTAAAAAATGAACTGAAGGAAAGCAGTCCTGAGGGTCATGGGGCTGTACTCTTGAAGGGGCTGAGGGACCCTGCCCCCTTCCCCTGCCCTGCTGGGCTTCCTGGCTTATGATGTGAGTGGTTTTGCTTTGCCAGCCATCCTCACCACGTTGTCCTGCTTTGCCACAAGCCTAAAAGCCATGGATCCTCCCAATCACAAACCAAAATAAACCTCATCTTACATGATATTGGGTCCTCCTGATGGACAGCTGATTAGTTCAGGGACCAAGAACACTCATCAGGTACAGCGAGACACTCACCAGGCAGAAGTCGGGAGAGGGAGATGCCCGATTTTTGACCAGCCAGGTCGGCTGTCTTGGCTCCCAGTGGTCACACCTCTGAATGCCGTCAAGTTTGTGCTGTGGGACACTCGGCATGCCAGTCCCGTTCTGAAGCCAACAGCCATGTGGCCACAGCTCGACTTGGCGCAGCTGATGTCACACATCTTTCATTTCTGCTCAGGGCACAAGTCTTTTTCTATACCAGATGGAAATCATCCCTCAGCTGTCACTAAGTACCTCACAAGAGAATCAGTGGTGCAGCCCTGACTACTATCTGTCCTAGGAATGATGTGAAAAAAAAATACAAGAAGTATGCACTAGATGTGCCAGGATGATCCAACAGCAAAGAGCCCAAGCCCATCGGCAGCAGCCAGGTTCTGAGGTTTACAACCACGGAGCAGAGGGGTGAAAACCCCCAAGGAACGCAGAGCAATGAGAGCAGAAAAGACAAGACAACATACCACCAACCTCCCTGGAGTCAAGCAAACTGGGAATCCCCTGAGAGATCCCCAAAGGGTCCCATTTTGTAACCAGTTCTGTGGCTCTCCAGATGGCAGCCCCCTGAATAGCTTGTCAAGGCTTTTTAGCCGTGAATTTTCAGCTCAAAGATGTCAGGGATCTTAGAGACCTGGACAGTCCCTGCGACAGTTTGGATCTGAAATATTCCCCAAAGGCCCATTTGTTCCAAGGCTTGGTCCCCAGCTGGTGCTCTTGGGCCTCAGCAAGGACGCAAGAGCAACAGAGTCAGCAGATCAGGGACTGAAACTTCTGAAACCAGGAGCCCAAATAAACCTTCTCCTAAGTTGTTTATCTCAGCTATTTCATCACAGTAACAGAAAGGTGAGTCACGGACTCGCAGGGTCTCCTTCCGCGTCCTAGTCTGCACTAAGGGGAATCTGTCGAGAAGTACAGGCCAGCACGGATGTCCAGAGATCTCTATTGAACCATGCCATTCATGGGAAGCTGATAATTCCTGATGTGAAAGCCTTTTCCCATTTAAAACAAATAAACAAATCCTGTTCTCCCACTAGAAGAAGAGGAACGCATACTATCCCAGGGACTTTGGAGCTTTTTATGTGTGCATTTACCTAGGAACGACTCCGGCTCACTCACGTACATACTCATTCATCAAATATTTACCGAGCAGCAACTGCTCCCTGTTAGTCATCAGGAGACAGACAGAAGCAAGAGCAGCCCTGAAGGAAGTTAGGGTACCGGCGGGCAGGTGGTGGTTAGATAAGGACACTAATAACTAGAACAGGAAAAGTGTACTTGGGACATCAAGCACAGGTCCTGCGAAGGCACTAACCAAAAGCAGGTGGGCAGAGACCGAATCATGGAACAAGAGGTACAGAAAAGCGACTTGGGGGGTGGGAGTGTCCATGGCCATCAGAGGGGTCAGAAAGGGTGATAAGGCTCAGGATTTAGGAACAAACTGTGCAGAAAGCTCCTGGATTTGGGGGTGCACAGAGAGCCCAAGAGAGCTACCAGCAGGTGGGTACCTTGCAGTCGCAGCCGATGGGCTTCCCGCACTCTTCACACGTGTTGGCGTAGAGCGCCTCAAAGCAGGCCACACAGTGGGGGTTCTCCTCCCGAAGGATGTACTTCTTCCCAAAGAGAGACTCATGGCAGTGGTGGCAATCAAAGCGCTCTGTCATGTTGACACCCGGCTTCTCAAAAGCCTACAAAACACAGAGAGAACCCAGGCATCAGGAGGCACTCTCCACGGACCATGCACACAAAGCCGTCACCTGGCCCCCTGTCTTCCTCTTTAGCCAACCGGTGGCTCTTTTCTCTGGGTTCATCACCAAATGTCACCTTTCAGTGCTCAGAATTTTCAATTATAAGTTTTTTTTAATTAGTTGGGGCCAGTTTTGTGTTTGAGCGTATCCCACTTCTTTGACAGTACCCATTATGGTTGACTGCATCAGAATGTCGGATCAGACATTCTGATGCAGTTGGCACCAGAGTCCCCATCTGGTTCGGCTGCAGGCATGCTTGCAACATGTGACCCCACCATACCTCTTCCTTTCTCTCTGCCCCCCAAATAGAAAGGCAGGCATAGAAACAATATGCCTATTTCTATGAAAAGACTTTCCATGAGCTCCCCTTTACGATTCACCCACGTGAACAGGAAGAAATCTCAGCAGAATCAGGGAGGGATATCTGGGGGAATCTGTGACTGGACTCCAGGAGAGTGCTGCCCTTGACCTGGATGTTGCATTGGGAGGCACAAACGGCCCAAGGACACAAGAAACTGCCAGTGTCCCTCAGGGGGAGCTGTTTCTCCCAGATGCAAAGCCGGTCCTCCTGCAGCTGTCCAGGTACCCAGAGGGCAGGAGAACAAGACTGGCCCAGAGGATATCACGGAGTGGGAAATGCAGTGACTGCGGTCAGCGGCTCTCCCGGAGCCTTGCAAAGAGGAACAAGAGTGCGTCTTCATGGAAGACACGTGGTTTTATTTTTCCAGGATCAGTACACAGTGTGCACGAATAGAAAGAGAGAAAGGTGAGGGCAGTCGGGGCGGGAGGGGGGCAGGTGTTCCTCCTCCCCTCCCCTCCTTGTTTGGCCATTGCTATAAAATGGTGTTAAAATTACACCAGATAGAAAAGGTCTCCTATAGGAACACTTGGTGTGGACATTAAAATACAGTTGATTTTCTATAAGATTTTTTTTTTTTAAGCAGTAATTCTTTCGCTAAGAAGTGAACATTTCTTTCCCCGGTTGTTAAAGAGGCACGCCCCTTGGCCATGCAACTCTGAGCCAACTCAATTCAATTTCCAGTCATTTCCAGCCCTTTGAGGGTGAAATCCCAGAATTAGATTCTCTGACGCAAATGAAATATTGCTGCTTGTGGGTTTGCGATTACAGCAAATTTGATAGTGTTTATTAATTTTATCCTCTTGTGTATACAAGGTCCTGACAGCGGTAAGCAGAGATGTGAACATCTTTCAAGCATCCTTACTTGGTTATTTCTGTGTTCATAGTATACTTTCCTTCCAAGAGTATTAAACACACAGCTGGATACATGTGGCAAGATCCACCCCTCTAAATCACTCTTCCTGGGGTTAAAGAAAACATCGTCTGGACACTCTTGTGATAACATCACAAGATGAGGCTCTGGAGCATTTGGATTATTGTTCTGAAACCCAGCATCTGAATAGCCTCTGTGCTGAGGCATTCTGAGGTTGCAACAACTATGCTGGAAGATGGTGTGATGCTTTCCTGTAATTCTCCGGTTATTGGCCCCGAGAGAACTGTCCCTTATTCCATCCCAATCCGGAGCCAATGTTCCAACATATACATTTTTCCAATAAAGGCTGCCATTTAGTTGTGGAACGAGAGGATTTTTTTGTCTATTCTGTTCACACAAGTAGAAGAATAATGATTTGGGAATTTGTAAGAAGAACAATGAAGAAAGAGAGAACTACTTATAAATCATGGAATTTTAAAACCTGAAAACAACTCCTGACATTATCTTTGGACAACTCCCTCATTTTAGGGCTGGGAAAACTGGAGCCCAGGAGTTTTGGTGAAAAAAAAAGGGAAGCCTCCAGGGTTCTCCCCAGTAGCCATCTAACTTTGAGAAAACAAATGGCTGATGTGAATGGAAAGTGAGTCCACGTGGGTTTGTGTTAGGAGCCACAGCAAAAATATTGATACAGGCACCTTTGGATTTTATTGACTGCCAGCCAGCAATTCACATTCATATGGTAATTGGACTCATGCTGTTCAGCTGGGCCCATTTCAAGACTCAGGTTACTCATGTCACTCTTGTAATGGGAGAGTTCCCATTGGTTGGGAAAGGATGGTAGGAGGGTGTTCCGGGGGAAGGGGAAACCCCCCCGGCTCAGGTAGAACACACACGTGGCGGACCCACCTGTTAGGGGACGCACACGGCCTCTCTCTAAATAAAACTTTGTCTCAGTTTGACTGGCTTGTGTTTTTGTGCCCAACCGGGTTGCAAGATTGCAAGCCCGTGTGCACTGACAGCTCAGCAGGGGATCGCTCAGCAGGGGTGCCGCAGGCAGTGCTCGGCAGCAGGAGCGGGACTCAGCCGGCCCGGGGCCGGGCAGTTTGCGGCAGGTTTGGAGGAGCACCAGGACACCATCTGCAGACTATACAACTGTCTCCATGAGGCACGGTCTTTGTCTGCACCCAGTGGGAAGCACCTGCTTCCCTCCAAGGTCAAGATCGTGCCCCGCATCTGAGGCCAGGTGTGGCAGGTGTGTTTTACACCTCCTGTGATTGTGTAGGTCCAGTACAGAAGAGCATCTAAGGGCGCAACCTCTGAGAATAACTCAGGCTCCTCGTCTGCTCCAATTATGACTGAGGCTATCCTGTGACAACTGCTATCGCCTCTGACACCGCCTTCCATAGTAAGATGCACTTGACTTCCCAAGGTCCTCTGAAGAATTTCCAAATCATCACAAGAAGTACAAACCCCGAGAGTCAGGATAAATAGTCCATAGATGGATGCGAAACAGCTCAGAGCTTCCCTTCTGTCATGGAGGGTTGAACCCATTCCTCTTTTAATTACATGAGACCAAATAGAATATTCCTTTTAGTTTTGTTTTTGGTGCTGGGGATTGAACCCGGAACCTCACACATGCTCTACCACGGAGCAACATCCCCAGCCCCATCATGTTTTCTAAAAAATGAAATAAAATGTGTTTTAAAAGTGACACCATCAATCCTGAACCCTCTTTTCATGGGAAAAGTGTCTTACATTAGAAGTCTGCTTTAACTTTGCATTTTTCAGTCCTATGAAACACCCAGCTGTTCATTCACTCACTCAAGAAACACTGGCTGACCTGGGATCACGTGTCAGATGTCACACAAAGTGTTGGAGGACAAAGATGAGCAATGTACTGGCCTCTCCCTCAGGAACTGGTGGTTTAGACGGGAAAAGTACCATTTTACAAATTGCAAGGTTCAACAGCAGGAGCTCCATGGAGATGAACAGGTATCGCGGGAACACAGAGGAGTGTTCCCTGGGAGGCCCAACTGGGCCTGGAGGAGGGGCAAAGGGTGGGCCAGGTGATGCTTCAGGTCCAGGGGTGGAGTAGGCCAAGCGGTGGAAATGAGAAGTGGTGTAGGGTGAGCACACCGGGAAGACAGGAGATCCAGCTGGCAGGGGTGGAAAAAGGCTCAGCATGAAGACCATCAAAGCCAAGGCAGGGCCTGAGTGCCTTGTTGGTGGGCTTGGCTAAGATGTTCCCTGTGGGCCATAGGTGTGCATGTGACCGCCTCCATCCTGCACACAGCGAGGGGCCAGGCAGGCCTCATTAAGCGTCCATTGCCTGGAAGCCCGGCCTTGCTATGTCAGGTGGGGGAGACAAACCCAAGGGAGTGACTCTTAAAAAACGATTTCATGTTGTCAGAGTCGAGGTCCGAATCTTCAAGTCCAGGTAAGACGTCTTGATTTCACAGGGATTATTAAGCCTAACTGCGCAATCCACTTACACCTCCTGACAGGTTAGAAAGAATTCCTGCCCATTACCTGGTACACAGGAATGCTGATGGGGTTAAGCAGGGGCATGCAGGCAGACACCTGAACTTGTGGTGTGACTGCTGACTTGTTATTCTCCTGAATCAGATCCAAATTACAGTGTCCCCGAGTTCCTATCCCTTCCCATTCTCTGATGTCATTCCCCCTTGGGCTCTGAACCACCAGGCTATTTGAAAAAGCTGTATCTTAGGATACTGACTTGAGTTCAGGCCAAGTTACCTGCACTGGGCGGGGCAGGTACCAGGTGCAGCTCGCAGGTCTGGGGCTGACCTGGCAAGGGAGGGCTTTGATCTCCACATCCCTTGTCAGCCAAACTTCAAGCCAGTTACAAGAATAAGATTCAGAGAGCCACGGAGCAGGGATGCCCGGGCTTAACAACTACTCAACACCGTAAAACCCATGGAACACCACTGGCTTAGGCATGTGCTCTATTTTTAAACTTGCAATTTAAAAGCTGTCAAACAAAGTTTGAGTAAGGGAAGTGTTGGAGGTACAAAGAGAGAGAAAAAAAAGCATGAGATCAAAGGGAGAAGGAAAATAAAAAGTGAGTAAAGGTAAGTAGAGGGAGGTGGTAGAGAGGGAGGAGGAGGGCCAATGCGGAGAAGAACTGCCAAGACATTCAGGGCATGAAGCTCGTTTCTTTGGTGGTGGTTGTTCATCTGTTTGATTTTGCTTTTGTTTTATAAGGTGTGTGGAGCATCAGGAGAGGGACTGGCGTGGTGCACAGCCTCTCCTTGGCTTGCTGGCTGAGGTCTTTGAGTTTTAGGTCCCTCCTTCCCAAACAGCAAACCTGGTGGCCCCCACACAGGCCAGCTTTGCCAGAGTCTCCTTTTCAATGCTCCTTTTATTCAACTACTTACTTTAATCCGATCCCCAAGGGCCCATTTTCTCCTCCCCTTTCAAACTCCAAAGGCACTGCTTTATGAGACTCTTCTAATACAGCCATTTCCTAAAGAGCTATCTACGAATGTCTCCAGGCACTTCCCACAAGACCTGCAACAGCATCTCCAGGGAGTCTATCCTTGGACCAAGCTGTGTCCATCTTTAAATGCCACCAGGGACCCACGGGAGAAATTCCATTGCTAATTGACCATCAACCAGAATTCATTAGAGAAAATTAGGTCTATTGTCTGTGGGCCCTTCTTAAGAATATACCGTAAAAACGCGATGCTTTCGTGATACCACTCCACACTGTGATGCCTGTGTTCCCTACTGGCCCTAGGCACCGATCAGGTGGGCAGTACATGCTGCTGAGACACCTCCCAGCAGCCCAGGTCTTTGTAAGTACTGGCAGAATGAGTGAACCAATGGATGGGGGGGGGGTAAACACAAGCCTCCCAGAGAGCACAGACACATGGGCAAAAGTCAAGACTGAAAATGGGGAATGTTTCATGTGTACAATCCCCTCTGTATGGCAAACCCCAAAAAGCAATGTGCTTTGGCATCTGGTGTTAAAATTTCTACTGTCACATTCCGGAGCTTCCCCCTCACTCTTCCAACACCATACCTTCATCCCTCCTTCCAGATAAACTGCTGCTCCCACAGCGAGAATTTTTCTTATTGTGTTTGGACTCTGAACCCACATGAACACACCATTACACTGGCCAGGACGTGGCCCGGCCAGATAAAGAAGCAAAAAGCCAGCCAGGAGACACTCCCAAGCTCTGGGAAAAATGTACAGATTCCCTCCTACACACACACACACACACACACACACACACACACACACATTGGACTCCAGGGGTAGGCACCAGGTGTTCCATACAGACCACTGCCGTCTGTCATCAAACATTCTCTACCCTCACTCAAGGGCAGGGAGGGACTCCCACACCCAGAAACAAGCTCGGAGAATAGCTACCCCAGTTTGTGTCCTCTGGATGGAAGTATTGACACACAAACTCGGCTCACCCCAACACTGTTCTCATTTGCCAAGCCAAACTGCTTCCTTTAATAGAAATTCTGGTGAAAAGGATGTTGCTGTGTCTAAAAAGAGAATCATGTATCTTGAATCTACTCGAAATCAACTTTTAGATTTTAGGACTGCAAACCATTTTGGATTGTGAGACTTAACACTGACTATGTTTACCGCTCTGCATAATGGATTCTTTTAGTGAACCTTTATTGAGGGTATCTATGGTCAGGGTTGAGGGATGTATTATAATGTGCTACCCACCCTGGTAACTTTCAAGAATTACAAAATTATCTTGTCTGTGATATTTTTAAGACATGCTTTATGTAAGATGGTGCTAGTACAGATAGATTGCAGTCCTCAGAATTTTCCTTTGAATGCTGAATAAGGAAAGGCATGGGAAAACAGTAAATGTCAATGTCAAATGATCTGAAGTCTATTGAATACAAGAATAGCTACACTTGTGCTCCCGCTTCTTAATCCAGCCAAGGAGAAGGTATTGAGTAACCACTATTTCCCACGTATAGTATCAGGCACTGGGAACCTGAGATCAAACACAGTCTCCGAAGGAGTTCCAGTCTAGCTCTAGCTCCAACAAATGTAAACCACTCCTAAGGTCCTATCTTGTCACTTGATCTCCAAACCTGCCAGGTCAGTTGATGCATGACAACCCCAGTTATACAGGCTAGAATGACAGGCTGCCTCAATTCATAAATCACACCAGCGTGGGGACTGGAGGAGTCCCAGCCTACAGCTCCAGCACTGCCTTGCTAAGAAAGCATAAGCAAGTTATTGGTGTGTTTCTGCACCTTTGGAACAAACATCACCCGCTGTCATTCATCCGTCTCGTTCTATCTCCAAGGGTCAGTTCGCTGCTTACTCTCTTGCTGCCTGGCCTTCCATTTCCTATGACCCCTCCGGACTGCCCTTTTATTTTGGTGTCCCCCAACTTCCATGAACATCTGGCCTCTTCAATCCTTTCAGTTCTGCTCCTTGAACTGAACTGGACTGTCGAGATGACCTTGAACACTTCCTTCCACTTCACTCACTGCCTATTTCTACTGGGTCTAAAAGGTGCATCAACAAACAGAGGTCTATTTTCTTTTTGACTGACGACCTCAATATTTGTGGGCTCCAAGGACACTTTCTGATATTATTCTATTTACCCATCAAAACAAGAAAGCCACTTCTTTTATTGCCACAGATGTCACATGCCTTGCTGCTTGTGACCATAAGCCTAGAGGGCTTCTTGAAGGCCCAGACAAAATCAGAACAGTAAAGGTACAGCCAAGGATGAGTGTGACGACACGTATGTGTGTGGAGGCTTAGATGAAGCACGAGAACCATTCATGAGAACTGGGCTGGGGATGAGGGCCAGATGGGGCCCAGGCCTCTTGGTACATTGCCACGTAGAGAGCCATATTTTGCAGCAAAAGGAAAATCTAGACCACTGTTTAACACAGCAGGAAGAATGAGAGCTGATGGGAGAGTTTTTAAGCAAATAAATTTTACAAGGGGCCGTATTAGGATTCTACAAAGAAGACGAACCAAGAAGAGATACAAGGATATACACCGAGGTTAGACTTGTGATCTTTGGACCCCCACAATGGTAGACACTTTTAATAGCTGGGCACTGGCAGCAAACAGAGCTCCCCATGAGCCCTGGAATCATGAGGGGAAAATAATCTACATGTGCTCTGTTGCTGAGCTGGGACGTTTGCAGGGTACACAACAGAGTCACTGCCTTTTTCAACTTGCAGTATTTTAAACTTGCTAGGGGTTTATTAAGATTCATCCCATTGTAAGTCAAGGGATCTATCCAGGGATTTGGCTCACACAATTATGGGAAGCTGAAAAGTCTCAAGATCTGCAGTTGACAGGGTGGAGACCCAGGAACGCCAGCAAGTTTCAGTGTGAAATTCAGCACATGCAAAAAGAGCAGATGCGTCAGTTCCAGTCCATAAGCTAGAAAGGACCAAAGTCCCGTGGGAGAAAGTCCTTCTTACTCAGCCTTTCTATTCTACTGAGGTCTTCTGCCATTGGATAAGGGCCACATTCAGTAGGAAAAGCAGTTGGTTTTGCTCAGACAGATGTTAATCTCATCCAGAAACTCCCTTAAAGACATGATCCGAATAATGTTTGAAATGTCTGGGCACCTCATAGCCCAGCCAAGTTGACACTAAAGTTGAAATCCACAATTCAGGATGACAGAGGAAATTCACTTGCTCACACCAAAGTCAAAATGCAAGCCTAGTGTCCTGAAAGACCAGCATTCTGTCACTAAAGAAAGCACATGAAGTTTGTTTAAGGTGGGATAGTTCTCAGAGTTACCCTTTACAGGCTGGGAAAACTTTGATCTTGCTGTGAACTAGTTTCAGTCTTTTTTTTTTTTTTTTGATGGTACTGGGGATTGAACCCAGGGCCTTGTGCATGCGAGGCAAGCACTCTACCAACTGAGTTATATTCCCAGCCCTGAACTAGTTTCTCTGTAAAATAAATATTCAAAATTTTCATAATAACCCTGCCATAAAAATGACAGTGTGACCCTATTTCCCAGCTGGGGAAAGTGAGGCACCAAGAGATTAGGTGACCTGACCAAGCCATGCAGACTGAGGGAGGGATCCAGATGTGCACTGAGAAAGCATAGGTCCAGTCCAGGTGCATCCTGGAGTCTACCACACTTGCTGGTGGTATATAGTGTGGCTGAACTGAAATGAGGCTGAATATAAAAACCTAGGTGGAAAGTAAAAAGACACTTGATCTCTTATTTATGTGCTGCTGTATAAACACATCTGAAAGCACCACAGAATGATAAACACTGCGGGAATGCACTTCTACATAGGAAAGTCTTACATATTGGAGTCAGCTAAATTTGAAAAGCTTGTGAAATTTTTTATTAATACATAAAAAACTTTTCCTTTGTTGGGTTTTATTGATGTTTAATTCCT
The DNA here is from genome assembly GCF_045843805.1 of Urocitellus parryii. NCBI lineage: Eukaryota > Metazoa > Chordata > Mammalia > Rodentia > Sciuridae > Urocitellus > Urocitellus parryii. The sequence goes on from NC_135542.1 coordinate 9,202,497, forward strand.
GGACCAGGAATTCCTGCACTTCTAATACTTGCTGCAAATTTTTTTAAAAATCTAAATTATCTTTAGGATACCACAAAGCCTACTCCTTCATGTATTATTATAGAACACACATAAGCAGAGTTAGCACCAAAAATGTGAAATGTATTTAAAGTAGCGCTCTGAAGACAGTTCTTCCTGATTATAAGCCCCTATTGTGATTTATTACTTCCCAAAATATGTGCAAGAGCTAGCATGCCATAAATTGGGCCAAAGGAAGGCAGCCGTAACATTTCATCAAATTGGGTTAGACTAGGTTCCAACCAACCCAACTGAGATTTGAAAGAAAATATGACTGATTCCTCCTTTACAATCCGAAAATAACATTTAACATTTTTCTTCCCACAATTTCAGGTATGTGAAGATATCACAACTTAAACATGAGAATCTTTTTCATTTAAAAGAAACCCATGTTCTTTAACCTGATGGTTCCGTTTTTAAATTTCTGCCCTAGTCAAGGAGATAAGTCACACCACAAACTCCACCTCTGTCTATAGAAGGGAAATGCCTGGTCACTGGCTCGCAGACCTGCCTGCCCAGGCAATCCCCTCCGGCGTCCGGCCTGAGTGCAGAGAGCTTGGACAGTTGCTGCTTTCCCTCCGGGGGTCAGCGGCTGGACCCGCCGCCAGAGTCTGCCCCGGGCTCACCCTTGGGTGATTCAGCCCTTCCGTGCCACCTGGTGGTGACCCACCTCTTGAGGACGCGAGCTTTTGCCCTCCCTCTGGGGATGGGTGAGTGTTTCAGGTATCCAGGTCCCTGAGGTCACCCCCGCCCCAGGCCGGGTCCCAGGACTCGGGGTCCCCTCCACGGTTCTGCTCCCCTTCCCCAGGGGTCTCTCCCGCCCCCCGTCCCGCGGCTCTCCTCCCCAAGGTTCAGCTCCCTTGTATCCGGGGTCTCTGCCCTACCGCTCGGGTCCCCTCGCCCAGTAATTCTCACCCTTCGCCCCCACTATTCGTCTCCCCTCTCCCCGGGGTCTGCTTTCACCAGGGTCCCTCCCCCACGTTTCGGGTCCCCAATCCTGGTCTCCCCTCCACAGTTCGCCTCCCTTCTCTCTGGGGTCTCTCCCCCGCAGATCGTCGCCCCTCTCCCCAGGGTCCCTCCCTTAAGGTTCGGATCCTGGTCCCGGGGTGTCCCCTCCACGTTTCCTCTGCCCTGCCCCGTGGTCGCTCCCCACCTCCCCCGGGTTCAGCGGGACTCTGCCGGAGCCTCCGCGGGCCAGGCGCTCGGGTCTGGGTCGCGGGCGGCTCCGGGCGGAGGTACTCACGGCGCGGCACCGGCGAGGGGCTCCCGGACGCGGCGGGCGGGCAGGCGACCGAGCGGCGGTCGGTGGCGGCAGCTTTCAGCCTGCAGAGTGGAGCGGAGCCGCTCCGCCCTCGAGAACCCCCGCTGTGTCATTTGACCATATAAGGAGACGCGCGCCTCGGAGCGCGGGCGGCGCGGGCTCGGCGCGCTGGCACCCGGCGCGGGGCGCGGGGGGCGGGCGCCCCTCGGCCTCCTGGTCGCGGCGCCGGGATTCAGCGCTCAACGCCCCGATCCTTTGTTTTGCTTGATCCCACCTTCGCTCTCCCCGGTTCTTTGGCGCACGGTGTTTACCGAGCTTCGCCCCATTCCTGGGCTCCAGGGGAGAGTTTAGGGTGAGGGTCCCGAGGCAGGTCACCCACGACTGTCCCAGCTTCTCGGGAACCCGAGGCTGGCTGCGGCCTTAGGGAACGGATGGGCCACTTCTTAGTTTTTAGAAAAGCAGTGAGCGCGCGCGCCTGGCACGCATCTGCAGGGTGGGCTTTTCTCTGCCCTCTTCTGATGACGCCTGCCTCCGTCCGTCACAAAAGGGACTCGAGATGACGAAGAAGAATGGATGATGGTTCTTTGTTCCATTAGGGAAAGTATTAAGGGAAGCTCCTACCCCAACACTCCAAGTCGAAGGCTTTTTAGCTATTTGCCTCCCCCTCCAAGACCGGGAAACAAAATTGAAGAGGGAAGGTCCTTCCACACTAAAAATCCTAGTCCTCTGCAAGAAGCCCATCCTCGGTGGGGGAGAGGTGGCACTGTTCAATAATGCCCCAGAGACTGCAGGGACAGAGTCCCATGCCTGGGAAAGGGGACATCGCGATCAGAATGTTTGCTCTTGGGCAGGGGTCCTTCCCCAAGCAGACACGTGAAGATAAACAAGAAGCAGCAAAAGCGTGGTAGTTTGGTGGGCGAGAATAGTATTTTACCCTTGAGGGAAGCTCAGGGTCAGACATTTTTCAGAAAAGCCAGGAAGAGCTCTTTGTTGGCTTTCTTTGGGTTGATACTCCATCCTGTGCTACCTATGAGAGTCAAGGGCGTCCTGGTATAGCTGCCACTTACTGAGCTCTTCCTCGTCTCTGCCAGAGACCTTTTAGGTAAGGATTATTACTCCAGTTTTATGGTGAGGAAGTTTCAGCTTACAAAGATTTGTTCAAGGCAAGGCGGATGGGCACTATTCAGTTTTTATACCTGCTGAGATTTGGAGTCTGTCACATGGCAAAACCTTGCAGGCACTTGACAGGATGAGAAATCCCCCACCTCCCTTCAGTCACTCAGGTGACTCCCAGAGGGCTGAGGCTTGCCACACAGACAGGAGCCAACCAGCCTTGAATGTGGAAGAGTCTAGCCCTCTCTGCAACCCCACCTCCTATTCCCTGAACTAGGAGGTATCTAACCAGAAATCCAAGTAACCAGCACTCCACCTGAATTCTCACTGATAGTCAAAGCAGATCAATATCTTGGAATTCAGAATGAAGTGTGTTGTTGACAACTATTTAGATTTATTTATTGTCTGTTTCTATAGCTGCAAAGACAAAAGGATCCTCTAGTTATCAAATGATGAGTCTTAAGGTCCAGTTTGTAAAAACAGGTTTACAAAGTGATGAAACATGATTTCTGCATTTTTCTTCTGCTTTCTTTTGTCTTACTTTTTACATCTTTCTGAGTTGTGTTTATTTATTTTGATCTTATTTTTATTGCATAGTTAATTACTTCTACAATTTTTCTTCTAGTAACTGCTTTGACTACCAGACAGATTTTTGCTGTGTTATATTCTCTTTACTATTAAGAAATTCTACAATTTAATTTTGTGTTTCTCTGTTGCTCCTAGAAATATTTTAAATGACTCTATAGGGATATAGTCTGCAAAATCTAGTCTCTGGAAACAAACTTATCGAGTTTCTACAACATGCTGCAAAAAGAAAAAGAAAAAGCAATAGAGGGAGAAGCCAATAGATTTGAAAAAAAAAAAAGGACTAACCATCTACAATATATGGAACTCATTTGGATTCTGATCAAAAGAACGAACCACTAAAAAAGGAAACTTTTATGAGACAATCTGGGAAAATGTGACATTAACAGGATATTTGAAGGTACTACTAAATTATTAGTTTACTTTAAGTGTCACAAAGAAATTATATACACACTTTTTTTTTCTTTTTTTTTAAGGCCTTATTTTTCAGGAACAGTGCCAAAATATTTACCAGTGGAATAACATTATGTCTGGGATTGATTCAAAATAAATTGAGATGGGGGAAATGGATGGGGCCAATATATGCATGTGAAATAGTATCAGCCATGGATTACTGGCAATCATTGAAGCTTGATGAGGGATGGGAGGGTTCATTGTACTATTCTTTCCTTTGTAATGCTTGAAAAATTCCATAATGAAAAAAGTTTTTCTGTTACAAATGCACATACTATTTTCAATTCCCAGCATTTCCCCTTACAGGAAATTATTTTGTGGGTATACTTGCTCATGTGTAAAATGATATACATACAAGAGTAGTCACTGTAGAATTGTTTGTAATAGCAAAATATTGGGCCATATGATATGTTCATCAACAAGGGACTCGTTTAAACACAGTATGGCACATTTTAGGATTATTTAAGCATGTAGATGTTAAAAACGAGGAGGTAACTGCATTTAGTGATTTGGCATCATCTCCAAGATGTACCAACTAAGAAAAAGTAGAGAACAATTCATAGATTGTAACTACCATTTGTGTTTGAACAAAGAGAAGAAAGGAAAAACAACATAGGGAGTAGTTTCCCCTGGGGCTTGGGGGCTGGGATGGGGGAAGGAGACTAATACTGATTCTCTTACACTTTTGTTTCTTGTGACTTTTGAGTTATGAAAATGCATTATCTGTTCCAAAAATAAAATAAAATAAAAAGCAACACATTCTTCTTTAATTAAAATAGAAAACAGATTTGTTAGACTTAGGTTAAAAAATATCAATGGAAGTGTTCCAGAAACAGGAAGAGGGTATACAGTGTCTTGGTTTAGTAACATGTGCTCATGTGAACAATTCAAAGGACAAACCATTAAGAAGATATTTTCATGAGACAACCCGAGAAAATGTGTTTTGAAAAGTTTTATATGTGCACCACACTATTCCCAGGACTTAATTATAATGCACAGCGCATCGTATGTGCTTAATAAAATGTGTGTATGAATGGACAGATCATTAGAAGAATTGCTTGTGACAGGTCTTCCATTTTTGTGATTATTTCGTATCGTAGCAGAAGGAGTATTCCAGAAAGTGTGATACTCTTTAAATGTTGATCCCTTGAAGTCAGGTCTTGAAGTAATTACTTCTGACCAGCTCTGTGACCTTGGGTACCCCCCAAACTTCCCTAACCCTAGGGGTTGCTCATTTGTAAATTAGCTTCCTGACATATACTTTGTAAAATGGTCGTGATGATCTTTTGAATTCATGTATATAAACCTCTTAGCACCAACAGCTTGATATTTGGCACACAGTAGGTCTCAGTAAATATTTACTCTAGTTCAGGATAAAGGGAAAATGATTCCAGAAAAGAAGGAAATGGACTTCATTCTCATAGGAAGGAAGGATTACAGCTTAGGTCCCCTTCTAAAGATAAAACTTTGACTTGTTTGGTGGTGGTGGGGGGGCGGGGGGAATCTGTTCTAGGTTAAAGGTTAGTTCATGGAAGGGGAATAAAACAAAACAAAACAAACTAGTTTCCTGGCCCCAGCCGTGATTGCAATAGGTTATTCAACCCCCCCCCCCCCATTTAAAAATTGGTGCGTTAGAGTTGTACATATTGATGGGATTTATTGTTACATATTCACACATGCACACAATCCAACAATGTTATTTAGGCAGTATCACTCCCCCAACATTTATTTCAATTCTCCTCTAATTCTTTCACCAACAAACACGCCTTGGAACTTCTCGCTAGCCTGTGGCTTGTGGAGGTTGTCACGTAGCTGGGAAAGAGGGAGGGAACGACATGTAGCCTGCGGCTCCGAAAGCCCGCTTCCACCCGCAGCCCCAGGATACCCTGGAAGCTTGTCAGAAGTGCGCATTCCCAGGCGCACCTGCCTTCACCTGCCCGCCAGGTGATTCTGATGATGGGGAGGGCTCTGAGGTCAAACACCCTTTGGGGATTCCAACTCGGGACCCGGTAAGTTACCCTAAACCTGGAAGGTGTCAGTTGCAGAAGCAAGGGAAGGAGTCAAGATGAAAAGTTCCTGGAACTCAGGGGCTCTGAACTCCAATTCATGGATTACTTATTCTGTCCATTACTTCATAGCATGGAACCGTTTCCGCGCACGGTCTAAGAGATCCAAACGCGGCAGTTCAATGGGTTCCTAGAACCCAGAGCGAAGGCGGAGCTACCGTCCGCGCTGCTCGCGGCTGCCACCTTGTGGCGGGGTCGCTGCCTGAGGGAGGCTGGCGGCCTGGCCCGCCTTCTCCAGAGATTAGGGCCAGGGTGTCCTTGCACAGGGTGTTGGTCACCCCAGGCAACTGGGACGACCCCGTCATCACTGGGAAGAAATGAAACAGGACCGGATCTCCCTTCCCGGGCCTACCCTCACTGACCACTGCCATGAAGATGTTGGTCTCAGAGGTTTCAGCCCAGCGTTTCCTCCCACTCAACCCCCAGGCAGGACACTGGTGGATGATTCGCCCCTGATTCAGAGCTAATCGTTTTTAATTACCTCACACGGTTGGAAGGTAAGGTCTTCAGATCATAAAAGCTGGGAGGAAGGGACAGTAAGTCGTCAAGGCACAGGTGGGTCAGGAGGCAGGTCTCTGCGTGCCCTGGCGCAACATGGCACCGGAGGGTGGTGTGCAGTAGGCTGGACCCACTCTTTCTAAAAGAACAGTTTTTGCTTGAATCAAGCAGGAAAAATGCCACAGGACTCTCTAGGCAGGGTGCCCACTGCCTGCCCCAGAGCTTGTGCAAACCAGGAGACCCTAGGTCCTCCTCCCGCAAATGGGAGGAAGCTCACCTCCTTGTAGCTGAGATCCTATAGAATCCAAGCTTTTCCCCTTGGCCTGCCCGACTTTCAGGAAAAATTCAGGTCTCCGGGAAAAGCAAACTCTTTCCCTTTCCCTTCTGCTGGTCTCTGGTTAGGGGTGGGGGGGGGGAGACTTGGCTCTCTGCTGAGACGCAAAGTTTCCATATCCCATTTGTTTGCTCTCTCTTTTTCACGAGTTGATTTAATGGATGCAAATAGTCAGTGTTGAAAGCTTCAAAACATGTCTGACTTGGAGCCAAATCCACAAACAACTCTATGATTCTGAGTTTCCCCTGGGTGGTTAGAGCCGACTTGGAGCATTGGACGCGAGTTTCCACTGTGGCTTTGATACCTCATTTAGAAAGCCTCTGTTGAGTGGCTGAAGGACCAATGAAATGGAGCCAGTTGACACCCACAGTTCATTTCAGTCACTAAATGTGCCCCGGCTCTTTCAGATGAAAACTTTTTCTAACGTAGACCCTGAATCTGCTTCTTGTATCTTGTTTGAGACTTTTTTTTTTTAATTGACCCAAATGATTGTACATATTGAGATCCCTATGCTGATTTCAGTCCTTTTGGATGATGATCCATTCATTTCTCTGCTTGCCTGACTTGTCAGTTCTACACCCTTTTACCCTTTGTCAACAATTTCAAAATCCACTTAAAAGAAGTGCGACTGTCTTAGGTCACTGCCCACCTGGCTAAATCCTGCTTTTGCTTCTCTGAGATATCTGAAAACCCTTTTTACCTGTTCCTTCTGATGCTTCTTCTGGCGTCCCTGAAATAGAGTTTTATGCCTCACTGGTTCCTCAGAATGTTTGTCTGAACCGCCCTGAATTCTGTTACTCTTTGCGGATTAACTATAGGAGTCTTAAGTGTTAAAATCTCCGACTCTTTCTCTACTGCCGAGGCTTTTGGTACTATGTCTGCTTTGATCAAGGTCATTAACAGAAAACCGAATGTCTAGCTAGGTAAAGGCTTGGGCCAGGCTGGCTGGAGGGGACAGGGGGCCGAATTCAAGACCAGGAACTCCTCCAGAGTGGTGTCAGCTTTCTATCACTCTAAAAAATGCCCGAGATGATCCACTTTTAAAGAGAAAAGCTGACTTTGGCTCACACTTTTGGAGGTCCCAGTCCATGACTGGTGGCCCTATTGTTTGGAGTCTATGGTGAAGCAGCATCTTATGGTCAGGGAACAAAAGACACACAGAATTAGAGTAGGGGTCTGAGGACCCACTATCACCCTCAAATGCCTTCTCCCTGTGACCCCAAAGACCTCCCACTAGAGCTCACCTCCTAAAAGTTCCACAATCTCCCCACAGCACCAAGCTGGGGCCCAAATTTGAACACATGGGCTTTAAAGGACATTTAAAATGAAATTTTAATGTGTGTGTAGCCACAGGTAAATCTCTTCACCTTTTTATATCTTCCTACCCTCACCTGTGATATAAAGGTCTTACTACCTCTCTTCCTTCTTTCAAGATTTATTTCAAATTAGCTGGTTTTTCCCAAGCCATTTTTTTTTTAAAATACGTTTTAGTTGTCCATGGACCTTTATTTTATTTATTTATGTGCAGTGCTGACAATCGAACTCAGTGACCCACACAGGCTAGGCAAGCACTCTACCACTGAGTTATAATCCCGGCCCTCCCAAGCCATTTTCATGGCCTATTGGCAATTGCTCATCTTCTAGAATGTGTTCCTCTGCACTGTGATGCAGATTTGTGTGTGATGTAAAGCTATGCTTTAAGTTCTTCCAGAGAGCACATTTAAGACTTTTTTTTTTTTTTTTTTTTTTTTTTTTGCCTATTTCAGAATGTGCTTTAAAATTAGAACTAAGAGTCATGAGAGAGATTTCTGGAACCATCAAGCTTCTTTCTACATCACCGCAATAGTAGATGACTATTGAAATACCAGGGTAAGATTTTCTAAAATGTCTAACCTTCAGCAACTCCTGCAAGTATTATTTGCCAATTGTTTTTTTTTTTAATTTAAAAATTCTAGGCCATCCTAACTGCACAAATATTTCTGGAATTTTCTGCATCATTTGAGAATACTGAGCGGTTACTCTAGAATTGTCTCAAATTAGTCACCCACTTCCCTAGAGGGATAGAGGGGGCCCCAGAGCAAAGAACTGTCAGATATCTGAAACATTTGTTTAGTTATCTTTAAACTCAAAAGGACCTTCTAATTTTTTTCCTTTTCTTTTCTCTTTTGCCTTCTTCTTCACAGTGTGAAATTTGTTTCCATTTTGCACTTGGCCTTAAGGTAGCCTAATTCCCTGGCCTTGTGAACAGGGACTCAGATCCTTCTCCCACCCTATTGGATCCGAATTTCTGTCTCCTTTGATGCTGTATTGCTCTTGGTTCCTTGCATTTCTAGGTCTTGCTAAAGGCAGATGAAGAAAGTACTTGAGATATTTTCTTTTTTCTTTTTTTTTATAAGAATATGTTTGGAAAGTGACCAAGTCAGAGGAGCACAGCTTGAAATCCTGAGCAAGGACAGAGTCCCGCTCCTTTCTGCTCATTCTCTTTGCTCCCACCTGTTCTGCCTGTGGCCAATGACAATGAAGGAAGATGCCTTTCATTGTTGAGTTTTTTTTTTTTTTGCTGGGGATTGAACCCGGGGCTTGGAGCATGCTAAGCATGCATTCTGCCACTGAGCCACAGCCTCAGCCCTTTATCCTGGAACATTTGGAGTCTTTCCTTTCTCTGTCCTGTCTGGAAAACTCTTTTCCTTTAGACCAGATAAACTACCTCCACCACAGAGGCCATGTGGGGTAGCCATCCATCCTTGTTTTTGGCTATTTTGTGCTCTCTCTCTCCCTGATTTACAACAACCGAGGGATGAATGTGGGCTCTTTATGGGCAAGGATTGAGAGGTTTGTTTCTGTATTGGCAGCACTTTGCAATTTGGTGACTATTTACCAGATTTAATTTAGATTTCCTGAAAATGGCCAAACCAACCTAAGGCTGCCATACAAAGGCATGTGACCTTACTTGCATCAAATCAATCAGATCCATTTCCCACTCGGGCAGTTCAGCTCTCTGGGCTCTGTACTGTCAATTACTTTGCAAACAATTTGGATGAAAGCAAAGTTAAAGACTGGGGGTGTTGTCTCAGTGATAGAACTCTTGCCTAGCATCCCTGAGTTGGATCTCCGGAACCACAATAATAAATAAATAAAAGGAAAGGTGGAGGGCTTGAGCTTCGAGAAGGCAGCAGATGTGGACTTAGGAATTGCTGTCCCTGCAATAAGAGAAGGGACCCCCAGGTTGTAGCACCTGCAGGTGCTGTGAGGAGCAGAGAATGGGATCAAGCATCTGCCTCCAAGAGTCTAGACTCGCCTTGTTAGGGCAGGGCTGCTTCTCCTGACTCACTCCTGGCAACCCCAACCTGTGCCTTATCCCACCTCAGACACATTGAGGGTCTTCTTTGATGACCCCCACCTGCAAATGGACCCTAGTCTTTATTTTGGGGACATGAATTTGTGTCTTTCAATTCTACAGCTCTGCTTTTGCAGAGGAAACTCCAAGGAGGGAGCATCCGATGGAGCCCATTCCTGTCTCCCTTCACCACACCTGTGCTAAGTAAGGTGGGCTTACTTGGTTTGGGAAATGAGTGTAGCTCCTTCATTCACTCATCTTGTCGAGGTACAATCATTCCCCAAAGTAGACCAGGCTAACAGATTTACACTTTGCTTAGCTGTCACCATCCACGCCCAAGGAGACAACCGTGGGGATTTCCAAGTCTCTTGATCCCGTGACTTAATCATCTGCAGGCTGTCTTATAGCATTTCCAATCCAGACTGGAACCAGCACTTTGGCATTTGCAGAAACACGGCCTTTGTTTTATGAGAGGTACATTTACCCACCAGGCGAGTTTGCAGAGGGCAGTCGCTTTATTTTGGTCATTTGCATATGACATGTACAGGGGAGAAGGCAGCAGCAGGTCCTGGCTGGGGTGGAACTAATCAGGCTGTTAGTCAGTGAATGGAAACTCACCTGCAATGATTTGGATCTGGAATGTCTCCCCAAAACCCTTGTGTTTAAGGCTTGGCCTGTAGCTTGGCACTATTGGGAACTTTAAGAGTGGGAGGCCCTTATGTCATTGTAAATAAGCATAAAAGGGCATTTGGGGAACTCAACCCCCTCCTCTTCCTCTTTCTTTTATCTAGGCCACAGGGTGAGCAACTCTGCTCCACTACATGCTTCCTGCCATGATCAGCTGGCTTGCCACAGGCCCAAAGCCAAAGGGCACATCAGTCATGGACTGAAACCTCCAAAACTCTGAGCCAAAATAAACCCTCTCTCTTTATAAGTTTATTTGCTCACGTATTTTGTTACAGTCATGGAAAGCTGACTAACACACATCTGTTCCTCATTCTGGCATGTAGAGTTTAGAGGACCAATCTTTCATTATTACCATTCCACAATTTTTTCTTCTATTTCTTTTTTATTTTTTGACTGCTGATAGGGTAGCATTTGGGGTATGAGAAAGTGAGACCAGAATGGATTTAGACTCAGGGTCCTGGAAGATTAATTTCCTTCCCTTTCCATCTGATAACTCCGGGAGCAGAAGCAGTGTCAGACGGTTTCACATCCAACATGGTGCCATCAGGTGGAGGAGGCAAGACAGAATGAAGGCAGCTACCAGGAGCCCAGGGCTCTCTCTGTGGGGCAAGAAAGGTAGGGGGGTGGGTGGTAGGAAGGGCTGAGGTGTGCCATAGGTTTTCAGACATTGAGAAGGTGCCTCCGTGGCCTGCTGGGTGGGAACAGCTCCTACAGGTACAAAGGAAGACTGTTCAGGGGAAAAGCAAAGCCAGAGAAAGAAGGACCCTGGTGAGAGCGTGTCCCAGGAAGCTCGCGTTTGGGAGTCCTGCCAGGAGTCTGCATTTGCTGAGTTAAGGTCTGTGCTCAGACAAAGCAGTGGATGATTCACCTGCCAGTTCCCGGACGTCAGGAATGGCTTCAGGAGGAAGATGCCGACACCCCTAAGCGCTTACCGCTGCTTGGCTCCAGCCATTCCAGGTGAGGCCGAGGCTGGCACCCCGAGCCCAGAAAGATAGCCAGATAGGGAAAGGGCGGGGGTGTGCTGGCTTCCAGCCAAGCCCCCCCCCACACACACTTTGGTGGTTAATTTAAAACTTCTGTTCAATAGGATCGTGAAGGTGATTTGGCGCCTGTTGGAATCTATGTATGGCTGTAGAGAGTCCTATTTCTGATGAAGAGTGAATAATGCGACATGGCTGTTCCAAGGGCCTGACACGAGTCTCTTTGCTCCACAAAGAGGTGTGAGAGACGGCGATAGGAAACCCATCCTGGGGCCTCTCAGGGCCGAGGCTGACTCCCTGTGTGAATCAGACTGGAAAAGCACGGGGCTGCACTTCTCCACGCTTTGTTACCCCCACGGTGGGTGCCTGGGAGCGCGCCCCAGGGTCTGTGCCAGGAGAGCCAGCCGACTCATGCCCCGTTCCTCCACCAGGGGCTTGTGCCAAGTGCACGGGAACGAAGGGACCTGGCAGAGGATCAGGAACACCGGGGGCCCCAGTTTGGTTCCTGGGTGCACTCAGCCAGAGTTGGAAGCAAAGCTGGCCATCCAGAAGGACGCAGGACCCAGACTTCGGGGTCACACCAAGGTCGGGGCACAGGAAAGCAGTTTGCTGACCTCAGCTCAGATCAGAATCAGATTCAGAGCAGGAGGCGGGAGCGAGAGAGGCTTTTCTCCCAAATGGAATTCGGGTGAGGCCAGAGAGGAAGGTCTGCCACCTAGCAGAAACCCTAGAAAGTCAGAGAACTGGGTGACTTTCTACTGGAAACAGACGTTCCCTTTCACAGTCTTGACAATAACCAGGACATGTTGTCTGGCACCGCAGACAGCCCCGGAGAGCCACAGAATGAATTGTTCTCTCTTCTGTGCCTCCGTGAGTGATGCCCAGGCAGGCGGGGAGGAGAGGGTTAAACTGAAATTGAGTCCAGTTGAATCAAGTGTCTTATTTTAATCAAACGTCTCCTCTAGCACCTGTCCCTCAGTAGGTCTTACTGGGAATGTTGGAACTCTACCTGCTAGATTTATTAGGGCAATGCCTTTTGAAGTCTACTTTGACTTCTAATCTCTGGGAAACATGTCACATAGGCTGCGAATTGGTGGCAGTGTCCAAAACCAACGCTTTAGCTTGTGTTGCTCAGGCAAGGATTCCTGGCGCAGGCAACCAGAGGAAAGTATGTGGGATGCCCGGCTTCTTGTACCAGCTTGCTTTCCTATTGTGCTGGCAACCAGAGGGGCCCACATAGGTGGGCAAAAATGCTACATGATTTAAGGCAAGGAGTGGCAAAATGAGTAATCCGATTAAAGCCCGTTCACAGTGCCACAAAGCCAAGCACGGGCAGCGGCTGTTCCAGCCACCAGTGTTCAGAAAACCCTTGAGAAAGAAATAGGCTTTAGTTCTTCCTGGAAGCCAAATACTGTATGTCCAACCAACCTCAGTGAGACTCCACGGGACAGATTACAGACAAGGCATTTAAGATTCTTGGTATGGTGTGGATCTGGAATGTGTCCCACCTGCAGATTGTAAGCATGTTCCCCAATGCAGCAGGGTGCAGAGGGGGAACTCTGACCTCATCAGTGGATTAATCCACAATGCACTGGATTAATCCACTTGGTGGATTAGTTCATTGGTGGCTGAATGGACTACCAAGGTACATCTCATCATTTCCAACACCTCTGCCATTTGGACCCTGAACCTATAGCTTGGTTATTTAATCCTCATGAGATCTAGAGGGGGAGGTGAAAAATCATATGCACCACTGTAAAAGAATTTCAATTCAGTCTCACAATGCCCCTTTGCTTTAGATGTTTAGGTCCATTCGTTCTAATTTCAGTTCTAAAACGGATCCTAAAATTAAGGCGGACTGACACCCGCTGTATCCCAAAGTGTACACAAAATTAAAAGACTATTAGCATGATTTTCTAGTACAGTCTTTGAGTTAGTTTTAAAATCCAACTTTTAAAAATAAAAACAAATTATATATGTGAGGCCTGGGTTTGATTCCCAGCCTGACCAACTCCTCCCTCAAATTATAACTCTAGAAAGAGTATTGTCAATGCTCAATGCCATCACATTTAGAGCTAATTTTTAAAGAGAGTAAAAATGAATGTATAATGTTTCTCATTAATTCTTTCCCAGCACAGTTTAATAAACCATCTGCCTTATTCCTGGTTTTAGTTAGAATCTGGTTTCCCCCCTGGTGTACCCAGAATTCTGAACTTTGAAATGAAGAATATGTGCCCAATTCTGGAATTTAGGGCTATTTTGAGATCAAACACTCTCTGTATAGAGTCCTGTTCCTAGTGATTAGATGGTATAGGGCAGCCAAGAGGAAGCTATTAAGAAGGACCTTGTTATTTGCTAAGTGATTCATCCTCACAGTGCCACCAAGATGAGTAAGTCTCGGTGTGATCCTTACAGAACTTAAGGTCTAGCATGGCCAGAGGGAGGGAGCCAAGTGGGAGAAGATGGAATCCCAAACAGTGCTGATCAGGGTTAAGATAAGAAAGTATATCTCATTTGTAAACATGTATCTGAAAGAACTGAAAACAAGTTCTCAAAAAAAAAAAAAAAAACATTCCCCCATGTTCACAGCAGCTTGGTTCACAATAGCCAAAAGGTGAATGCAATTCAAGTACCCACAGATAGATGATTGGATAAACCAAGTGTTGTATATACATACCACGAAATAGTATACAGCCTGTAAAAGAAGGAAATTCTGACACATGCTATAGCACAGATGAAACTTGAGGACACTATGCCAAGCTCTATAAGCCAGTCACAAAAGTCAGAAAGTAGTCAAACTCTTATTGACAGAAAGTAGAATGGTAGTTTACTGGAGCTAGAAGGAGGAGGAAATGGGAAATAGTTTTTTAATGGGTAGAGAGTTCCATTCTTGTGAGATGAATAAGTTCTGGAGATTGATTACTCATTAGTTTATTGCACAGAAATGCTACTGATTAGACACATAAAGATGATTAAGATGATGGGGTCGGGGAAGATGTGGTAAGTGTATGTGTAGGAAGTCTGAAGACCCAGGAAAGCTCTTAACCCAACTTGAGGGTCTGAGATGGTTAGTTTTATGTGTTAACTTGACTGGGCCACAGGCTGCCCAGATATGTGGTTAAATATGATTCTGGTGCTTCTGTGAGGGTGTGTTGGGATGAGATTCACTTTGGAATTGGTAGATTGCATAAAGCAAGTGGCTCTTCATAGTGTGGATGGGCCTCACTCAGTTGAAGGCCAAAAGGAGCTAAGGCTGACCTGCCCTGAGTGAACAAGAATTCTTCTGCCTGACTGCCTTCAAGCTGGGACATTGGACTTTTCCTGCCTTCAGACTCAAAGTGAAGCATCAGCTCATCCTGAGTCCTGAGCCTGCCAGTCTTTAGATGGGAGCTACCTCATCAGTTCTGCTGGTTTCAGGCTTTTGAACTTGCACTTGAACTAAACATCAGTTCTCACGGGTCTCCAGCTTGCTTACTTACTCTGCAGATCTTAGGACTTGTCATTTTTCATAAATGTGTGTGTGTGTGTGTGTGTGTGTGTGTGTGTGTGTATACAGTGTCCCCCAGTCTCTGTAGGGGACTGGTTCCAGGACCCCATAAATTCCAACATTTGCTGATATGCAAGTCTCTTATGTACAGCGGTATAGTAATTGTGTATTATCTACACCCCCTCACCCGCAGGCTTCATCTCTTGATTACTTACAATACCTAATACATAAGAAATGCTATTGTATGAAGTACAGTTTAATTGTGTAATTGTTAAACTTCAGTGTTTAGGGACTAAATAACAAGGAAATAGAAGTTTATATGTATTCAGTATGGAAGCAATTTTAAAAAATATTTTCAATCATGGTTGGTCAAACCCACGGTTGGAGGAACCCAAAGATACGAGGGTCATCAACACCCCACCCCCAACAGAACCCTGAAAGGAATGCTATCTGACCTGAGCCTTGGCAGATGGGCAAGAGGTCGCCAGCTGGGTGGCACAAAAGGAACACAGAGGCCCTGTGACACCTCTGGGTCTATTCGGGACCTGGCATGTGTTCAGTACTGCAAGGGCCCGGGATGAGGCAAGGAGGAGCAGGATGGTCAGGACACGGGGAACCGTATGTACCACTCCAGGGCACTTTGTCCCACAGGCCAGCATTTCCAATCAGGGCAGCAGACTGCAGTGTGTACAAGGTGCTGCCCAAGATACGCAGGAGCAGACCCTCATGGTCAAGGGCAGGTGGGCTGGTACTTCGCAGGTGAAACAAAGTCAACAGTTCTCTTTACCGAAGGACTTCTCAGAGCCTTTAAGGATCCAGCGTGCACCGTGAGTTTCAGGAGGGGTAGAGTATTTTCACAGAAATCTCCCCTCTGGCTAATGAACACCAGTTAGGCCAAGGAAGGAAGCCAGTGTCCAGAGTTTGGAAGTCATTTAAAGGATGTGGGATGGACACGGCCTGTCCTTTGTTTCTGATGGACGAATCTAGATGGAGTATAGAAACACACCTGGGGCTCAGGTGGGAGCCGGGGCTGCTGTGGGTGTGTGTCCAGAGCCCCTTGAGTGCCTGTGGAGGGTCCTCGGCCCCTGGGGCTGCACGCCTCCTTCTCCTGGGATGCCTTCGGGACCACCAGGCTGGGGCATGACTGGAGTCCTAAGAGGTGCCCTTGATGAGCGCCCACCTTCCTATTGGAGACGACGCTCAAATTGCTCGAAATTCAGCTGCCAGCCACTAACAGGAGTTGTTCGTTTGTTGTTGTTTTTTCTTCCTTCCTTTCTTTTTTCTTCTTTTTCCGTTTTGAGCAGGGGTCTCACTAAGTTCCCAGGCTGGCCTTCAGCTCCTGCTCTCAAGTGACACCCCTCCCACCCCCTGCCTTAGCCTTTTGCATAGCCAGGACTACAGGTGAGATTTTTAAAAGTTGTGCAATCAATAGAAATTTTGATCCATGATTGGGTACTGATGACCTAGCCTTCTGGTCGGGTCATCTGAAGGTGTTATTACCAGGAGGAGAGAGAGATTAAAAATAAAAAAATAAAATAGAAAGCAAGTGTGTGTGATGGGGATGAATCCTGTTTGAAAGGGAAGTGCCTGGGGACCAGCCATCCAAATAGACAAGTTTCCTTAGGGGAGGGGTAGGGAGGGTGGTGCTGTGGCTGTAGGGGTCATTTGAGTTAAATGATGAAAGGAACCTGTAGAGTAAGCGAGGGCTTGCCAGAGAGTGAGGACTGCCAGCCGTGGGTCAAAGGTCAGTTCCAGGAGGTTCATGGGGCAGGAGGGGAGGGAGTGTCCATTCGGCTGGCTGAGAAGGGGGCTCTCAGTGAAAGGTAAAAAGAGCCAGGAGAGAGGGGGGGGGGAGACCATGGCTAGTGTATTTCTAGGGGAGTGGCCAGTGGCTGCTGAGAGTCCATTCTGTACCTTATGGTTGCGGTCACTTCTGAAATATGTCACAGAGGAGTGAGGGGCCAGAAGCCAAGTTTCAGTGGGTTGGAGGTTAATGTCAATTGAGGACACGAAGATGGTACTACAAGAACCCTCATGGGGAAAAAGGGAAGAATATAACCAAGTTGCATAGATAAGGAAACCAAGGCCCAGAGAGGTTGAACAATGTGCCCAAGACCAGAATAATGGCTGTAGATAGGATTGTGGTGCTGGGGTTTGAACCCAGGGCCTTGTGCATGCAAAGCAAGCACTCTACCAACTGAGCCATATCACCAGCCCTAAATCACAATACATTTACTTAAGAATCTGCTCATGTATCCTGGTTCTTTGCTTCTAATTTTGCCTTAGTCTAGTCTTTCCTGTAACCAGCCTTCAACCTGAAGCCATCCAGGGACCCCCCAAAGCCAGCGGTTAACCCATTCACATATAAAAAAACATCCAGCAATTCTTGGAGATTCCAAGGATTTTAGGAGCTGTCTACCAAGAAACTCAACGAAGACCCAATATTTATTTCACAGTATCACCAGCTTCCTCATGATTCCTTGGTAACCTGTGACTTAGGAATTTATCTGATACAATTGTAGTCTAAGAGACGTTGTCTTCCATACCCTTTGATTCAGAAAGTTATGGTTATATGTATTTGTCATACACAAAGGTACACAGATATTAAAGCATTGTTTTCAGAAGTAAAAGATGAGAGATAACTCAATGTCTTTAGATGGGAAAGAGTCGAATGAATCATTCATCCATACATGGGAATTCTATGCAGCTTGTAAACAGTAGGGCAGCATCTCTTTATAGGGACCAGTCTCCAGGACAAGTGTGAAGTGAAAGGAATAACATGAAAATTGTTATCACCGTTTCTGATAAAAGAGCTCATGTCCATTATAGAGTCACATACCACCCAACAGTGTTTAATGATGGATCACATATACAAAATGGTGGTCCCATAAGATTAAAATGAAGCTCAAAAACTCCTGTCTCTTGGTGATAGGGTAACCATTCTAACGTCGTATAAAAGCCCAGCATATGCACTTGTATACAGTGCCTAATTCTCGATAATGATAATACATGACTGTAACTGGTTTATGCCTTTTCTATAATAGGCTTTTTATCATTATTGTGGAGTGTCCTCCTTACATGAAAGTTTCCCGTAGAACAATAAATACACCACAATACACCGGAGCAGCCTCCGCCATTTCCTGCTTGCTTGTGCCATTATCTCTGGTGCTGGGTTTAATCTCTTGCTGTGTTGGTCACAGGGCTTGAGAGCACCAGGCTATACCATATATGACGCTTTCCCACAAAGCCCAAGTGTGTGGCCAGCGGAGCCCTCTAGATTTGTGCAAGTGCACAGGGATGGAATCACCTTGCAATGCGCTTCTCAGAACCCTTCCTCATGGGGCTGGAAGTCTAGAACCTCTTGGGAAGGCCAGGCAGGCCCTTGCCTGCAGAACTGTTCTGGGAGGACTGGATGGAGCACTGAAGCTGGGAGAAGACTCATTTTCATGTCTCCTTTTTTCCATTTTGAATTGTATACCATGTGTGTTGATTATCCAGCTAATAAATAAAATAAACATCTGGCATGTTTCGTCACAGCAAAGGCAGTTTAAATAATGTCTTCTTGTAATAAAATTTGATAATGCTTGTAAGCAGGGACTGTAGGTAGCTTCACAATAGGCAGTGGAATCTTCATCCATGACAGAATTTGCAAGAACAGAAAACAATGAGTGTGAAAAATCACATTAAAATGTGCTGGGAAAAGGAGCCTTGTGAACAGCTGTTCTTAAAATAGAACCAAAAGGGCAGGGTGGGGGAAGGAAAAAATCAAAGCAAATACCTTCAAAGCACAGAGATTTCATGCACCCCTAATTCACTCTCTTCTGCTCTAACCACAGAGAAGTTAGGCAATGGGATCTCCTTTGAATAGAGCCATTCTTCATGGTACGAGCCCCACACATATGGTATAATTATCTAGATTATTTAAGCCAAAAAAATGTATCTTTGCTGGGAGTATAACTCAGTGGTATAGAGCACTTGCCCAGTAAGCCTGAGGCCCTGAGCTTCATCACCAGCACTGCAAAAATCAATCAGTCTATCTATCTATCTGTCTTAGACTTAGTTTTTACAGTGTGGATGGATGGGGATTATTAAGTAGAATCAGAACTATGTTTAGAATCATAATGCAATCAATTTCAAGTCAACTAAACGAGCATTTCCCAACCTTTTCTTCCCCTCCACATCCCTTTGAATGCTTTAATGTTATTAAAGATCATGAAGGGCTTTTGTTAATGTGGGTTACACCTAATTGATATTTACTGTAGTGAAAATAAAAACTGAGAAGCTGGGCACAATGGCTCATGCTTGTAATCCCTGCGGCTCGGGAGGCTGAGGCAGGAGGATCTCAAGTTCATAGCCAGTCTCAGCAACGGCAAGGCACCAAGCAACTCAGTAAGACTCTGCCTCCAGATAAAATACAAAATAGGGCTGGGGATGTGGCTCAGTGATCCAGTACCCCAAGTTCAATCCCCAGTATAAAAAAAAAAAAAAACCTGAGAAGCTAAAAAACAAAATCATTTAAATATACCAATATGAGGGCCATTATATGTTATCATAAATTATTTTCAAGAAAAATAACTATGTTTTCTAAAACCAAACAACTAGTGAAAAGGGTGGCTTGGCTTTACACCTCTGCAGTTCTCCTTAATATTTAGCTCCATAGAAGACACCTGGAGAGCCAGACCCGCCTGCCTGCTTCTGCATTCAGCCTGTCCAGGTATGTGGCGCGGCTTGAATCTGTGGTCAGAGCGCAGAGGTAGAGCCCTCGCCGGGCAAGTGCCAGGCCCTGGGTCTGACCCCCAGCCCCTCCAAAAATGAAACCAAACATATATATGAAGGAAATACAGATCTATAATAGGTTAGAACTGGCCCAATTCAAAGACCTGTGCATCTCTTAGCATTCCTTGGTTCAGAGACTCATTGATCTCCATCTTTATGTTGACCTGTGTACGCCCCTTGCGTGTCTGTTCAAATATCCATTTTTTTTTTTATAAGGACACTAGTAATATTGGGTTGGGGTATACTTTAATGACTTCATCTTTACTAAGTACACCTGTAACAATCCTAGTCCCAAGTCGGGTTTCACTCTGAGTTATTGATAAGGTCAGGCCTTGAGCATACGAACCTAAGAGGAAAAATATTCAATCTATGGCATCTTAACTAATAATAGGAGCAGATTATTCGTAACTAATGGTAGCATGAGGAAGGATCTAATAGAAATGGGTCAGAGAGAGGACTCAGGAAGGGACCGGAGAGGCCAGGGTTTGGAGAAGAGGGAAAGTATGTCTCTCCCACAGCCACTGAGCCCTCCAGCTCCAGGGGCTCCATCTCTACCCTGAGCATGGGATCCCTGGAGTTTTACGGAGCGAGTGGCAACCCAGTGTCCCTGTGTTCCAGTACTACACAGGCCAGATTCATGGAAGAGAGGTAGGTCACAGTCAGGTCCCATGTGGTCCAGACGTCCCTTGAAAAACAAGGTCATCCAGGGGGAATAGAGTGCAGAGAGTTGCAGTCCATCATCCACAACTTTTCACTAGTTTGGAGGGATGGGCAGATTCACGTGGAGTACTTGGGAGGGTCT
Organism: Urocitellus parryii; assembly: GCF_045843805.1. NCBI lineage: Eukaryota > Metazoa > Chordata > Mammalia > Rodentia > Sciuridae > Urocitellus > Urocitellus parryii. The sequence goes on from NC_135542.1 coordinate 9,222,933, forward strand.
GTCAAATTTGTTTTGGTGCTAGTGACCTGGAGCTTTGTGGTGGCATTCTGCTCCGCTAGAGGTTATGGATCGGGTTCCAAAGCCGTAGTTTAAAGGCCTCATCATTGGATGGTGGGTGTTGGTACAGTCTTCCTAACTATGATTGGCCCTCTGTGTCTGTGGGTTCCACATCCAATGATCCAACCTTCTGCAGATAAAAAAATATATAAAAAATGATTTCAAAAAACTTCCAAAAAGCCATGCTGAATGGGCCATGTGCTGAGTACTACATGAGAATGAAGGACTTTTTAGGCATTGCATTAGGCATTATAAGTCATCTAGAGATGATCTACGTTTGTGAGACGATATACATAAGTTATAGGCAAATACTATGCCAGTTTTATATAAGGAACTTGAGCATCCATGGATTTTGGTATTTTGGTATATGGGGTCCTGGAACCCATTTCCTGTGTATACCAAGAGACAATTATACTCCACAGAAAGCCCGATACCTCAGGTAAAGAAAATGAACTCAGTTCTTCTGATCAACAAAACAAAATTATCCTACCTCATCCCTTGATGTCATAACTGTTACATCAAAGCATATTTCTGGGGGAAGGCATGGTTCTGTGCTAGGCTCACAAAGCACAATCCTTGCCACCAGGGGCTCAACATCCTAGAATTGAGTCTTCTACATTTGTTTCTTTGATTTAATAGAAAACATGCCTCTATTTCCTCACTGTGCTATTTTTACATTTACATGAGCATTCAGCATGAAGTCCTTTTGTTCCCTCAGTTTTTTGTCCCCTTTGGGGTCCCGGAGTGTGTGCACTGGAAACAGAGCCCAGAGGCGTTGCCCCAGGGTAGAATGACAGTGAGGGTGGGTCTCCCTGGCCCTCCTGTGGGTCTACCCACCGGATGCTGGCTTGGCAGTGACCTGGCATCGGGGTGGAAAAGTCAGAGTGAAACAGCTGCTTGGTTTAAAGATGTGTTGGTCAGCTCAGGTCTGTAACGCGTGTGCATTTCTGTTCTGGGTTTTCAGTATGCCGACGTCATGGGTGAGGACAGGAGCAGTCCCCCAGGACCTATGTGCTGCTGTCTTTCCCAGATCGGCAGCCAGCTGGGTGTGGAGATGAGCATCTAGTGCCTGTGGACACAGGGCCCCATGAGATAGGATTTGTTGGTCCTTCCCAGATAAAGCCAAGCCACCGAGGAAGTCGGCTCCTGGTGGGAACAAGGGGTCACACAGAAGACGAAGATTTTCTTCTTGATTTATAGTTTCCTCCTGCTTTGATTTACATTTTAATTACAGAATTATAGCCCTAGATGACATGGGATCTATAAACCCAACTGTGGGCCACAAAGAGACAAGGGACAATTAAAATTAATTTTGTGATAACGTTTTTGTCCTGACAGATGTGACCTAGCTTTAACCACAGATCACTCCAGATGAAAATAATCTCAATTAAATAATGTCTGAAGTTTAACTGTGTGTCTTTAGGTCAACTTTTTGAGTTCTCTCTGATTGACTGGATGAATGAGAAAATGATGGTCTAGATCAGTTATGGTCTGGATTGCTTTGGCCAAGATACCAGAATCATGGCAGGATGACTGTTTTTCATGCTGATATTTTCACTCATCAGACACGGTGTCACACAGCTAACCGGAATCCAGAGTAAGGCTGCAGTCAACAATGTCAGAACTCGGATTTTCTCTCTCCCTTCTATCCCTTCCTTGTACCTCTGATCACCTGGGAATTAAGCAAAGTCCTCTGGAAACATGGGAGCAAGTGGAAGGTGTTTGCACGGGGCCTGACCTGGGCAGCTATCAGGGGCCCGGACGCTGGGGAAACTCTTCCCTTTTACTCCCTGATCTTTGCTCCCATAGGAATGTGGGGGGGGGGATTATGGATTTTTCCACAGGAGGGAGGCCACCAGTGATAGTCAGATGTTAGAAGAACCCAACAAAACAATGGCATCTCCCACAAATGCAAGACTCAATATTCTGAATGATCGGGAGTCACAGCCCAACTTTCTGTTATTGGAAAGCCACTTAAAGATTTCAAAACATACTTCATAAACTCTATCAAAGGCCCTTTATAAGTATAAATATCTGCATTGTCGAATGGTAGAGACCAAAGTACAAAGAGAGGAAATACTTGCTTGAGACCTCAATGAAACTGGTGACAATACCAGGAAGAGATTTTTACTAGTAGCAGTATTGCAGTATTTTTAGCTAATCAATGGACAACACTGGCCCTTTTTATTATTATTTTATTATTATTATTATTATTATTATTATTATTATTTTAAATTTAAGGCCACAGCCATTAATCAAGACACCATGTTTCTATAGGAAGAAGGCTTATTCTTCTTTATCTTTCTATCTTGCCTCCCGGTTAAAAGGTATTTGCTTCCAAGCTGTTTCATCAGCTGGGAATATCTTTCCTGCTGGAGGCAATGTTTTACCAATTGCATTAGTCAAAGTGCTCTGGGCTTTTAGAAAAATAGGCTCTCCACTCCCATAAGGAACAGGGAAGAGAAGAATTTTCCAGCTTTCTGGAAAGGCAATGTGTGTTCTGTCTTCGTCACTTACTGTCATGCCTTGTCTCACCCCAAACAAGTCAGTATTCATTTTAGATGTCTCCAAGAAATTGCATCCAAGTTACCTCAACCAAGCTCCATAATTCAGGCCAAAAGTAACCAAAAAGAGAATGAAAAACACATGGTAAGGACTGGAAACCACATGTCTACCCAAGTCCCTTTGCAGTGTGCTCTCTCTCTGCTTCCAGACATCCTCCTGAAAGTCCTCCTTTCTGCTCTGCATTAGGGTCTCCTTCTCTCCTCCCCACTCAACAGCAGTCGGGAAAGCCCACCTTTGATGTGGGATCTGCCCTTCCCGCATCTCCCTCCTGCCCAATCACAGGAAAAAAACTGGAAGCCCTGACACCCCCCCCCCCCCCCCGCAAAGACCCTGAAACAATGAAGAAGAGAGGCCAAACCTCGGACTGGGTTATTTCCCACTTATTTTGTGGCACAAAGGGAGGTGGTGCATCAGAACACACACACACACACACACGACCACCACTACCACCACCTGGCACTCCCACATTTAGGCACAAATTGTGCCAGGCCACAGAAGCTGCAGAAGAAGCTGGTGTTGCTAATAATTAATATTGCTGCATTTAAGCTTCTCAGACATCTCTACTGCCATGGCCCTGCAATTTCTGGTGACAGGTGTATGGTTTGGGTGTTCTGTATTTTTCCTTTTTGATAAAGAGTCGGGTTGATAGAATGGGTCAAACAGGGAGGCGTTTTATCAGCTCTTGCTTAAGGGACCCATTTCTGCCATCTGCAGAGGGAGGATGCCTGAGAGGCGCATTATACAGATCCAGGACAAAGGAAAGAGGAAACCTGCAAACGCAGTTGACAGAGGGTGTCGCCAACTCTCTGACAGGCAACCTGTACTAGAAAGTACAATTTTACATCACAGCCACTTCAATGCACCCCTCCCAGGCAGCGCTAGAATAACGCACTGCAATGAAATATCCTGGCTATGTGAGAAGCACTGCTATGGTATTTTTCCCCCCTATTTTAGGTGGTCTAATTTTGTTACTAGGAATATTCTGGCCTCCATATGCCAAACTGATTTCATAGCTTACTACACACCATGAGACCGTGAAAGTTGTCAAATCTTTTTTTTTTTTTTTTTTTTGGTACTGGAGATTGAACCCAGGCGTGCTTAACCACTGAGCCACATGCCCAGCCCTTTTTAATATTTTATTTAGAGACAGGGTCTCACTGAGTTGCTTAGGGTCTCGCTAAGTTGCTGAGGCTGGCTTTGAACTCGCGATCCTCCTGGCTCAACCTCTCGAGCGGTTGGGATTACAGGCACGCGCCACTGCCTGGGGAAAGTCGTCACACGTAGGTTGAAACTCAGATGTGGAAGGGTTCCTTATAACTTGAGTGGTGGATAGCAGAGAAGAAAAGCAGTCCGAGTTCAGAATGTCACAAATGCAGAGCAGGCTAGCAGTGGGGACTGCAGTTCTCCAATATCAATAGTCTATTGGGGAGGCACAGCTCTGGCTTCCCAACAGAGGACTGTGGAAGGTGGGACACATCACAGAGTCACCTTGTAAGAATGGACTTCCACTGATCTTCCACTTGATAGAAATGGAAGCTTTTCTGAGGTTGCAGCCAAGCTTATGGAGGTTGAATTCTCTCTCTGAACTCTTAGGCTTGCAGCTAAGACAGCTCTACTGGGTGTCTTGTTGCCTAAGTTATGAGACCTTGCATGCAGAGATGGGATCTACCTCCAGCAGAGGCACCAAGGACTTTCTTGGTTACATCTATGGAACTGACAGTCACACATAACTTAATATTGGGGACATGTTCTATGAACTATGTCATTAGGCAGCTTTATCTTTGTGTAAACAACGTAGCATGTATTTAACCAGATCTAGATGGACTGGCCTGCTACACACTCATGCTGCATGGTACAGTCTGTTGCTCCTTGGCTGGGTTACAAGAGCCTTAACCCAATCAGTGAATCAATCCCCTGATGAGATTAATTGAGTGGTGACTAAAGGCAGGTGGGATGTGGCTGGAGGAAGTGGTTCACTGGGGGCTTGGCTATTTCTGGAGAGTGGCATCTCTCTCTGCTTCCTGCTTCCCATGTGAGCTGCTTCCCTCTGCCGCACTCTTCCTCCATGATGTTCAGTCTCACTTCAAGCCCCAGGAAAGGAGTCAGATGCCTATGGATCGAGACCTCTGAAACCACGATCCCTCAAATAAACTTTTCCTCCTCTACAGTTGTTTTGGTCGGGTCCTTAGTCACAACAGAAAACAAGCTGACCCAAATCTTACTGTAGTGAATTCTGTAGGTGAAGGCCACTTGTTATCTAAGACATCAAAACATTGGAAAAGTGCAATAAACAGGGGCTGGAGGTGTGGTTCCGTGGGAGAGTTCCTACCTAGCAAATGCACGGCATTACAGAGAACAAAAACCAAAGAAAAACAACTGGGCGACGAGGAATATTTTAGCTGTGTTATAATCTCATAGAACCACCATCATATAAAATGGCATGTGACACCCAATTGTATTGATCAAAGTGCTCTCACAATTGCCTGTTTGGACCATAAACTTTTCAAATCCTACAGTCACCATGTGGGAGGACAACTGAGCAAAGTGTACCTATAGCTCAGTCTGTAATTATTGCTCTGCTAGAAACACAAACAGCCTGTATGTTATATTTACCTCTAATTTCTAACACTGATGCACACGTTAAGGAAACGTTTGAAATAATGCAATGCCACGCCAGGTAAGTATTCTCCTCCCTGGAATTCATGCTCATCACACCTCCCTGCTGTCCTGGAGCTTGCTGAGGGTGTCCCCCTGTCCTCCCTGCTTGGAAGAATAGAGGCCTCTTCAGATACTTGAAGCGCTGGAGGCTCCTTCGTGTCTCCAAATGGGAGAAAGGAGTCTACTTATATGTAGGGGCAGCCCCGTGTTGCTGGAAGGTAAGTTCTGGACAGAGCTCAACTGATGGAGATTTGGGAGCCAGGGGGCCTTGCTGAGCTAATTTGGGGGTTCAGAAAATGATACCCCAAACTGAAGGTGAAATCTCTCCCTGCCCTTCCTGGCCCTCCTAGCTCTCACCCTTCATTGTCTCCACTGAGGCAAGGCATAGAAACTAGAATCCTCTTCTCCAAGGCTCACAAAAGACACCAGAACCGGTTTGCCCCAAAGCCAGAAAAGCTATATACATCATCTTCTAGCTCATCCCCACCTTTGTGTGGAAGAGGGGGACATGAAGACATTCTCTGGCCTACTCTGGCTGAGAGTAGGTCATCACACCCCGCTCTAGAAAAAGTCCTGACCCATACCAGGGAGCGAGGAATGCTCACAGAGGAGCCAGGAAGAACCCAAACAGGCAGGCCTTGCTGGGCTCCCCACTCAATTAGTATCAGCTCACACCTTTTTGGCCAATCACAGTTCTACATGGCTGCCTATGTTTCCTTGAACCTAAGCATAAACATGGTTTGGATTATGCTGGGGTCACCAGTCTTCAATCTGAAGCCTCCTGAGTCAGTAAAACTACTATCAAATGTTAATGTGTTTCCCTCGTTAACAGAGAGGGTGTTTATTTCAGGTATTTATTTAATATTGAACCAATGGAGGGAAAGTTTGAATTTCTCCATATCTCATGTTCCCCAGACTACAGCTTGTCTCTGACTTCCTCTCTCCCCCTGAAACTAATTTCTTTTGTGACCAAATAAGGCTTCTGTCTTTTTTTTTTTTTTTCCATGTTCATCTCTTCCTCCTGGATAAGATCTCTGTTTTATGTATCTTGTTTATTGAGACTTGAAACAGCCTTTGGGCTCGTTCCAGCCCTGGGAGATTGGGGTTATCATAGACCCCCCAGCCTGATTTTAAGGCCCACCCAGACCATCACACTAGCTGCGGACAGGGCCATACTGCTGATGCACGGCTGTGCCTGCCTTTCCTTTGTCCCCCTGCATCAGCTTCCTCTGCCACCCTGCTGGGCTGGCTCTTAGAGTCCTGTCCCTGCTAACCTGGCCCACCTCCATTCTCTGCTTCTGCAGGCCCTGTATGCCCTGGAACATCCTGAGCCAGGTCACCCTGTCCTGTCCTGGCTCCTCAGGTGCCAACAGGCTCGTCTTCGCCTGCTCCATTTACCTTGTGGGTTCCAGGTTCTGGGTGGGCCCCAGGCTGGCTGCGACTCTGCATTCCGTGTGGGCACCGCCCTCCTGATGGGAGGCATGGCACAGCCTGTCTCCAGGCAAGGCTGTCATTTCCCTCTTGAAACCTGCTTTTATTGCATATCTGTGGTTTTCTGGAAGTCAACAGTAGGTTTGGGGATGCAGTGACATTGGTCATTTTAAAATTTACTTTGATGAGATGAAATGACTTTTAAAGCTAGCTGTGACTCTTTGGCATTCTAAACTGTAGAGGGAAGAAGGGCATGAACTGTCCTGTTAAATGTCACATATGAGTCCCGAGTCTGGAATCCAGAGCTCTCCATCCTCCTCTCATTACAACAATGGGGAAGAGGATAAACTAAACACCAAAGGCTCTGAACAGCATAAGAGTCCATCTGGGTCCAAATCACAGTTCTGCCTCCCAGGGACTGTAGAAGGATGTCCCAATCACCACCAAATGTGCACTTCCCAATCCCCAGGACCTGTGGATGTGTCACCTTACATGGCAAAGCAGACTTCACAGATGTGGTTAAGGATCCTGACACAAGGAGATTATCCTGCATTCTCTGGGTGGCCCACTGTGTAATCACAGGAGTCCTTACATGTGATAGATGGAGGCAGGAAAGTCAGAATCAGGGAGAGATTTGCAGATGCTATTCTGCTGCCTGGAAGGTGGAGGTAAGGACCATGAGCCACAGACACAGGCAGCCTATGGAAGCTGGAGAAGTCAAGGAAACAGATTCTCCTCTCGGGCCTTGCTGACTTTGATTTTATCAGAGCAAGACCCACCACAGATGTCTAACTTCCACAACTACCAGATAATACATTCATGTTACTTTAAGAGAATAACTGCAGAAATTTGTTGCAGCAGCAATGGGAAACGAATACAGCAGCTGTGTCTCTTTAGTTAAGTTACTTCTCTCTTTCAGTGTGTGTCCTCAAACTAGGAATCATCATAACACACACACCATACGGTTGTTGTGAAGTGGGATAACTATCTACGCAGCATTTATCTTACAATGTATTTGGTATTACAGCTCTAGAGATGATTGAAAGGATATGGGAGAATGTGCATATGCAAATACTGTGCTATTTTATAAAAGGGACTTGAGCATCTGGAAATTTTAGTATCCATGGGGAGTCCTGGAACCAATTCTCTGCAGATATTGAGGGATGACTCTGTGCATATATGTATGCATATATTTATGTCTATATATGTATGTGTCTATATATGTATACACAGACACATATATGAATATTCATACATGTATGTAAATGTATGTATTTTGTAGGTATGTATGTATATGACATAATAAGCACCTTAAATAAAAATAAATTGGGATAGTAAATAGATAAGTCCAGGTGAGAAGGTAGAAAGTGGCAGTATGATTTTAGATGGGTTTGAGACATTGTGTGCTTGAAACAAGGAGTAAGTTGTGTGCTTATCTTCAGCAAGAGTGTGATCAATATAGGAACCAGCAAGTGTAAAGGCCCTGGTGAAGGGCAGTGTGACTGGAAGCCCTAGGTAGAGAGGGAGAGAGGGAAGAGATGAGGTCAGATTCCTGGCGTTTAGATTATGTAGGGCTCACACACACTCACACACACACATACACACACTCATGCACACACACACGCACTCATGCACACTCACACACACATATATACAACTCTCACACACTCACACTTGTGCATACACTCACAGTTACACACACACATACTTCACACACAGACACATTCACACATACACACTCATGTACAAACTCATAAACACATGCTCTCACTCACACATACACTCACACATACTCACACACACTCACACATATGCAACTCACACTCATATCCTCACACATACACATATACACACTCACAGACATATACATATTCACATATACACTCACACTTATGCACAAACACAAACTCACATATACAAACACTCACACTTGTACACTCACACAAGCACACTTACTCACGTTCACACACATACACACAAACTCACACATACACTTACACACACTCATGCACATACACTCACTTGCTCACACACATACACTCACACACTCATGCACATACACACTTACCCTACATTCGTAGGTTATGCTGAGGAGTTTGGATTTTGTTGATTTGAAAAGCTGCTGGAGAATTTTGAGCAGGGGAGAGTTGCATTTTAAGTTACAAATCTAAAAATTTCAAAAAAGAGCCTTTGTGGTTAAATGGAGCTTGCATTGGACTCTGTGGAGCTGCCTGGCTGCTCCTGCCTGAGTTGGCAGCTTGCTGGCACTCCCCAGGAAAGAGTGAGGCGTTACACACAAAAGTAGCAACAGTTCAGGGCAGGGAGCCAGGATCCTGCCCCGGGTTAATCAATAGCCAGACTGGAGGATCTGCTGCTGCCGCTGCTTAATAATGGAGCTGAAGTTTTATCAATTCTTCTATCCAAATTTAATTATTTAAATGATGTTGAACTTGCTGCTATGAATTTCCAAGCCTCTGACTTGTTGAGAACCCTGTTTTAACTACAAGGTCCCTACCCCACCCTTCCCTGCTGCCTGCAGACGTTTTTCCATCTGAGAGTACCAGTAAGAATGGTGTTATAGCTGTGAATATTTCTTTCCCACTTGAATGATTGCCTAGGCTGGTTAATTTGAATGCCAACAAATTTGCACCTGCTTATGTGAATTTTGTATTTTCAATTTGCAGGAATAGAGAAAGAAGCCTGTCTCATATCCATTCTGGATGTTTTAGTTTTGTATGTTGCATGTAAGTTTTGTCATTTTTCACCAACTGTAACTGGTTGAACTCTGTCATTTGATTTAGGGATTGGAAGAGCATAACATTTGGCCATTGGGCCCCATTTCAATGGAATTAAAATTGGGCTTTTTGAAATAAGGAGACTATTATATTCTCTCCCACCTGCCTTTTGTTTCCTAAATTATGTTTCCAGAGATAAATAGATGTTGTTTCCTAATAAATTACTTAAAAGATCCTGGGTAAAATGTGCAGCTGTTCAGAAAGGAAGTTTACAGAGTTTAGAATTTATCCTACATCTTCATCTACTTATTCCTCTCCCTACACACCCATGTGCACGTGCACACACATACACACACACACACGCACACACAGAGGATCTACTCCTTATGCAAATATCATCGTCAAATATTATTATTTATTGTCCCTTGAGCCAGCAACCAGGCGTCTAACCCAGAAGATGAGCACCCCTCCCGGGTGCTGGAACTAAAGGGAGAGCTTAAAAGGAAAATGAAAGATCAATGGAAGGCAAGCACTCATTTTAAAGATGAGGTCCTTTCTCCACTGCTTTTCCAGCAGTTTCTGATTGGACACGTGCTGTCACTGCACCTCTGGGCTCCGGCCCAGCTTGCCCCGACACACTGCCTCTGGACCCTAGACCAGGAATCACAGCGAGCCTCTCAGAATTGCCAGGTGGATGGCGAGTGTGGCCAGTGTGCGCATGCGTACAATGCTCTCCCCGCCCCAGGTGTTCATTTTATTTTCACTGTGGAATTCAGATTAGTCCCAATTCAGATACTTTACATAGATTCCCCCCCCCCCTTTTACCTTGGGGATTCAAGAGAAATCTTGATTTCCAACTATAAAATGTTGGGTTTTAGAAGTGTCTCACAGAGAACAAAAATAAGTGAGGCGGCCCTGGCCCTCAGTAATTGCCTTTCTTCCAAAAACACATTTAGCCTATATCCTAGAACCTTAGGGTGAGCTGTATTCCATCTCCATGTCGTTCGCATTCTTCTCCACCTGTAAAGTTCTCGGCCTTCCTGCAGGCGCCATACCTCCATCTAGGCAAACTTCATCCCAAGTCCTTCCTTCCTTTACACTCAGTTCCTGTAGTGCTCCTAAGTGACACTGAAGCCCACTGTCCATGGCACAAGGCCTTAGAATTGCTCTTTTGCTATTTAAATCTAATGCCAACTGGATCACAAAGTCCTTGAAGAAAAAGATCATGTCTTTAACTTGGTTGCGCCTCTTAGAATGCATCACAGGATTAGAAACCTCATTTTCCTGATCTGGAAGTAGGAATAATAATAGCGAATAATAATAACAATAATACCTACCTATTGGGCTGATTTATTAAATGAGTCAATACTGAGTAATTGATTCATACTGAATCCTGGGTACAGTTATCATTCAATAAAGTTGAGCTATTATTTTAAGAAGCTAATCATTCTGGTTGCTTATTTACTATTTTTTATAATTGGTGGTAATAACTGGAATGCTTTTTAGTTGCAGAGAATGTCTCAATTCAAAACTTTCACAGTTATAGAGTAGAAAATTTAGAAAACTATTTAAAATGTAGAGATAAATACAAAATGACTTCTAATCTTATCTCTCACGTATACTAATATTATATATTTCAGTGTTTTTAAGCTAAGTTTTTTTTTTAGTTTTTAAGCTAAGATAACATATTTTGAATATTTCATTGTATGCTTTGTTGCTAATTTTTAAAAATTAAAAATTTTATGCAGTTGGGCATGAAGGCATGTGTGTATAGTCCTAGATCCTCAGGAGGCTGAGGCAGGAGAATCTCTTGAGCTGGAGAGTTCAGGACCAGCCTGGGAAACATAGCCAGATTTTTTTTTTCTCTTTAAAAACTTCTATGCAAAATTTGATTTTTAATCCCATACTGTGGCTATTTTGCAATCAGAGATAATTATGTTCCTTATTGTCAAATGTATCCAAATAATAAAATAACACCAGACTAGCTAGCACCATCCTGGTTATAAGTTGCACAACAGGCTGAATTTAGAAAATTGCATTCTTTACAGTTTTAGTTTGCAAATTCTTAAATATGATCGTTCATATAACCCTTTGTGTCTGTTCCTTACCCACCTTATTGTCTTACAAATAATATGACTTGGAACCAGATAATTGACATCATCTTTTTCTACTCCTTCTTTTTCTATTAAACCATGAACTGACATTTTGGAATTAGTCTAGATTGATGTGGACGGTATTCAGCACAGGCAGAAAATACTATGGTGGTTTTTCCATATAGCAATACCGGTCCCCACAGCCCCTTCAGTTATCGAATACTCCCAGTTATACCATTTAGCTGGGTCCCAGGTGCCGAAAGAACACTTACATCTTGAAGATCAAAGTAAGGTTCTTGCACTTTCCCCTTAATATCAAATTAAGGACTTCTCCTTAATAAACATCAAAATTTTATGACATGTTACTAGCTTGGTGCTGGTTTCTTTCAACTTGGTTTCTTTTCAGTATTATTATTTTGTGATACTGGGGATGGGATTTTTTTTAAACTCTAACCGTGAGGTACATCCTCAGTCCTTTTTATTTTTCACTTTCAGACAGGGTCTCCCTATGTTGCCCAGGCTGACCTTGAACTTGAGATCCTCTTGCCACCTGACTTGTTGAAATTACAGGAGTATATTACCGTGCTTGGTTCCATATTGCTTTTTAACTATAGCAAAATTTCAATGTTAAAATGGAATTTAATTCCCCTTCTATCTAAAAAATGTATCTTTTAAATTCATTTGAGGCCTCACGTTGTAAAAACTTCCTCAAAGTTAAATCTGACTTAAAAAACTTAAATGGGAAAGCATGTGTTTAGCACGGGCAAAGCCCTGGGTTCAATCTCAATTTCCTAGTTGACACTTTAAAATTATAATATTTATGAAATATATCCTGTTATGGATCAAACTGCTCAAAACTTAAGTTTGTTCCTTTCTGGTTTTCACCCATATTTTAAAATAATTTGTCACAGTAAGTGACAAATTTCTGGCAAAGCAATAGTAATGAAGAAAACAATCAGCATGTCACACTTTCAAGACACAAGGTAGATGAGGGTTTTTTTGGGGACTCAAAGGGGGTGATAATAGTGTAGAAATCATCACACTGATCAGAAATTGAAGTAAGTTGTTATAGTAGAATAAAAATGTTTTACCTAAATCTCCATTTATGCTTTTTTACTTCCTTTTTATGTAACTATTATGAATCCTTTAATATTCTGTCTAAGGGAAAGGAGTCATCATGTCATATGGAGATAACCAATTTTCAAGGAACTGGACTTTGAATAGATTGTAAAAGTAGGTTGACCATAAATTGGACAAAAAGTAGGTTACTAAATAACCTGATTATATATATATATATATATATATATATTATTTTTAAAAGAGAAAAAGAAATCTCACTATGTTGTACAGATTGATAGATTTTGAGATTAATCCCCAAACATTAATTTGTATGTGGGGAGACCTACAAATTATTAAAGTCTTTCTGTATCACTTCTTCTCTTTTAAAACTCCTATTGTAGTAATGGTTGATCTTCCCATCATGGATGTCTTAGAATCAAGAAGAGTTAAGATAAGCCATAAAAAGCTAAGGTTATCCAGGGCTAATAGAACTACACGACACATAGCTTTTCATGTTCTGCTCTCCACTTCTGTGTGATTTCTAAGGAGAACATATATTATTTGTATGGTAAGAAAAAAATATAAGTACTATGAATATAATGTCATCTCTTTTTCCAGTGGGGAGAAGACAAATTAAAATCAGTGTCTCTGGACCATATGTTGTAAATGTTGGATATTTGGGAGATGGGTAGAAAGGCGAAGGGACTTATATTTCATGCTGTGGGAATACAGGGCCATATGATGTGGCCCAGACTCAGGCATCTGGAATCAACAGAGAGCTCTGGAAGCACTAAAGAGTATGCTCTGGAAACACTAAATGTAATGATGAGATTTCCAAGTGCAAAAGATGCTTCAAGTCAGGCAAGGTGGTGAGTGGGCAGTCAGGGCACCCTGGGTGGGAAAATCGGCAACTTTTCATGGACATTCGACTTTATGATATTCTTTCACGGCCAGGGATACAGCACAGTGGGAGAGCATTTGCTTAGCATGTACAAGGTCCTGAGTTTGATCCCCAGTACTAAAAAAAAAATTATTTTCTTAACATTAAAGAAACCTCCAAAATAAAATTATTTGAATTGTTTATCTGGCCATTCACTTAAAAACAAAGAAAACTTTTGTAAAATAGGAAGAATCTTATTACAGTACATCTTGTCAAAAGATGTACTCTAATAAGACCTTATTTAAAAACTTCTATGCAAAATTTATTACAGAGACCTTATTACAGTACATCTTGTCAAAAGCCTAACAATGAGACAAACTTAAAATAGCATTCCTTGAAAACAACCATAAAACAGCAACAGCAAATCTCTATAAATATGAGATAAAATATCATCAGCCAGGAACATTAATATCATATTTAGACTTCAAAATTATTTAAAAAAGAAAAAAACTGACCTGACAATCCACCCCCCCTCCACACACCTCTGCCTGCCTCCCTCCTTCTTTCCTTAGCCTTGAGCTGAGTCGAGCTGTCTGGGGTATGTTTACATACAGGAACCTCCTGTCACAAATGACACTATCAGTAGTGAGATCTTATGCAACTGGTCAGAGCATTGCTCAGTACTATGCATCTAAGTGTATGCTCAGCTCTCGATTAGTGAACTATCCATGCTTTTCCTTTTCAAAGCATGCAACAGCTTTTTGGACTTTCAAACCATCAGCTGTAACAAGTCATCTTGTATAAACATACTTTCCCAGCGTAACCAGACTCATTGGTAATTTGCCTTTTCACCCCAGTCCATCCGGAAATACTGTCAAAGAGAAAAATCTCAATTGCACTGTGATTTCCCCCCCCCTGCTTTGGATGTTTATTTTATGATTTTTCTTCTCCTTTTCCTTTCCGTTAAAAAAAAAATCAGTTTTCCAGTGTTCAAAACTGATTCCCATGGAGAGAGGGCAAGATGCACGCGGGGTTCTCTCTCATTGTCTATTTCCAGGTGGACACCTGGGCAACTCTGGGCAGGGTGGATTCTGTTCTGTCCCTGCAGCCTGGGGGAGAGGGCTTTGCTGGTGGTGGGAGACAGCGGCCCGTGCTACCTGGGTCTCTGCTGGGATTTGCCCATGCACAGTGCCCAAGCCTTCCCTTCCAGGGATGGGGCACTCCCTCTGCAGAGATGCCAACGTTGCCCCGTGTCCAGTCCTGGCTGCAGACACCGGGTGGGAAGATGGCATGGGAGAGAAGGGGACAGGAAACTGTGGCTCTTACCTGCAGTGTCAGAGTCCTGTCTTCCACCCTGCTGCCCGGCCAGCAGAGACGCAGCCACAGAGGCAGCCTGCTCTGCTGGATGCCCCCACCGTGTGGGCACTTGTCAGCATGCTATAAATAAGGCAGATCCAGAGCGCTGGCCCAGCCCAGGAGATAAGAACCCAGTCCCTGGCTCCCGAAAGCCTTTTAAGGTCTTCAGAGGCAAGGAGACTCAGGGCCCAGATGGGAAGGGGCTGTCATGTCCCCATGTGGCCGACCTGCTTCAAGGACATCTCAGACCTGACACCTATCCCAGCAATCTAAAGAGCAGCTGAAAGGGGAAGGCCATCCACGCCAGAAATGGATCTCGCCATGTCAAACAACTGGCAGAGCCTGCAAGACTGGAGCCTGGCAGCTCCGTGGCTGCATGTCCCTTGAATGAGTCCACTGTCATTGAAGCACAGGAGCCGGAAGGCACTTCCCCTGAGTCACACAGCACCTCTGTGGTTGTGGAAGTGTGGGTCTCAGGAGCTGCCTCTGGGTAGAGCTTACCCACCTGCTCTTCCTGGCTTAGGAGGGCATTTGCTTGGGTGAGAAGGATTCTAGAGGATACTGAAAGATCTGCTCAATGCCTGCCAGGCACATGGGCAGCTGTAGAGTGGAACACACTTCCAGAAAGTTCTCCTCATCCTCCCCATTCTTGCATGATTGTAGGGTTCTTGAGCCACGGATCATTTTCTCTATGGAATTGAAACAGAGAAAACTTACTGGAGCCTTTTTTAAAAGCCACATGCTATAAGAGGAAAGAGAAGACTAGCTGGAGGGAGCAGCAGCCCCCAATTCCTCCTTAAATTTCCTGCCTATGAGTGTGCTGAAAAGACATCTCAGGCACAGCCCCTCCCCAGCTGGGTCGGCAGCAGATGTCTGAGTTACTGCAGAGGCTCCAGGTCTGGGAAATCATCCCAAGGAAAGAACTGTGGATGTGGGCGGCCGCCTCGCTACAAGGACAATTCTTGCAAATCTTGTTTTAATTAGGAGGTAACCTCAAGGCCCAGCAAGAGCAGACCAGCAAAATGAGGTAGGGGAGGGGTAAAGGGCTTCCCTCCTTCTTTCTAGGTCCCTTGGGTTGCAGATTAAAGTGACATAAAACAGATTAACAGGAGGAAAGTCCTCTTAATTATGTGCGTATGCACTAGGGTTCCACAAAATAGAGACGAAAGAGGATCACGTGGCTCGAGCCTATAGAGCATCCTCAGCCCCAGAAAGAAAAGAAGGATAGGGGTTGGGAAGGTGGAGGCCTGACAAGTTAAGAAGGGTGAGGGAAGGAAAGGTATGGGGAATAAAGGCTTTATCATGCCAATAAATCTCTCAGGTAACAAATCTCCCAAAGGGAAACCCTCTATCTGTGGGTTCACATCTGCAGATTCAACACTGCAGACTGAACATATTACAAAATAATTGCATTTCCAGTAAACATATATAGACTTTGTTTTTTTTTTTTAATTTTTTGGTCCTGGGGATTGAACCCAGGGAGGCTTAACCACGAGCCACATCTCCAGCCTGTTTTTGTAGTTTCCTTTCAGGGAGGGTCTCTCTGAGTTACTCAGGGCCTTGCTAAACTGATGAGTCTGGCTTTAAACTCACGATCTTCCTGCCTCAGCCTCACTACAGGGATTACAGGTGTGCGCCACCAGGCCTAGCTAGACTTTTTTCTTGTCATTATTCTTTAAGCAATTTGGTATCACAGCTCTTTATGTAACATGTACGTTGTGTTAGGGAACATAAGAAATCTAGAGATAATTTAAAGTACACAGGAGGATGTGCACAGGTTTTATGCAAATTTGATGCCAGATTATATAAGGAATTATGTAAGGAATCCAAGCATAGGCAGATTCTGGTATCCTCAGAGATACTAACTTCACTTTACTACAGATTTCCTTTATAGATATAATTTTTTTTAAACAAAAGGACAGTTTTTAAGAGCTACTCTGGTACCTGTCTTTTCTCAGAACAATCTGCTCAAATTGATTTGGTATGTCCTGAGCACCGAGAAAGAGGAATAAGTGTTTCATAAAATGAACTATTCTGCAAGCTTTAGAAACACAGAACGATATTAAATGATATGTAAAGAATATGCACGACCTACTGGTATTGAAAAAGCAGATCACTGTAAAGGAAGGGAACTCAGCACACACAGGAACCTGGCCCCCACGCCCTGAGGGGTATGTTCCAAATGGGAAGAGGTGGTGATCGCTTGGATCTGCGTGACCTGATGTTTTTGACTGGTGTGCAGTTTCCAAATCATTTATAAAAACCTTTTGTTATTTTTATAAGCAAAATCAATTTCATTAAATGTCTACGTTTCTGTGACTCAGAAGGCAGCTTTCTGTGTTTGTTCATTAAGGAACTCAACATTTTTTTTTTTTTTGATTCCAGAATTCCTTGAGGTCTCCCTAGTCTTTGGAAAAACCCAAGAAAGGGCAGAAAGTATATATATATATATTTTTAATGTCAGTACCAGTGATAGGATGTAGCTGTGTCTACAGAAGCCCCCAAGCACCCCTGTCAAGGCAAAGGTAAGGAGAGAAGGAAGGAAGGGAGGGAGGGAAAGAGAGGAAAGGAAAAGGAAGAAGAAAAGACAGGAAGAGAGAAAAGAAGCCGGAGAGGAAGAAGCAGCACTGAGAGGAAGAGGAGGAAGAACATAGGAGGCTTTTTATAATATCTATAATAACAACATCCCCAATTCTTTTATGTTTTGAGACAGGGTCTTGCTAAGTTGCTGAGGCTGGTTAGAACTTGTGATCCTCTTGCCGCAGCCTCCTGAGCCCCTGGGATTCCAGGTGTGGGCCCATGACTGCCCCTGGCCACGGTTATTCTTATCACAGATTAAAGTGGGGTCGCTGCCTGGGTGACACAGAGCCGTTCTCCTTTTACGTAAAACTCCTTGTCGTTGCTACCTCTGACGGGGAGAGGGGTCTCCCTGTCGGAGCTTGTCCTGGTGTGGTGGGTACAGAGGCCTCTGAGTCCGTCCACGGCCTGCCTTCTGGATACGGACGCCACATGGGGGTCACTTCCCCTATGACCAGCAGCTGGACTGAGGCAGAGAATCGGGTCAGTTTTCCACGCTTTCCTGTCGGGTGGCTGTTCTGGAGGAGGCTCTCTAACAGACTCAGCCCAGGGGCAGAGCCCGCAGAACAAGGCCTCAACCTTCTAGAGGATTCTTTTGAGTTTGGGGTGCCAAAGCCCTTCCTGGGTTGCCCGGACTGCCTCCTGGTGTGGTCTCTGCTTTCCGTCAGCGGGCGCATGGGACTGTTGGGGCTCAGAGTGTCGTGCCCAAGGAAGAGGCCTCAGAAGCAGTCCCTCTCTGACCTTTTGCTGCCCTCCTGTTCTTTCCCCAGAGGGGAAGCCACAGGAACTCGAGTTCCTCTTCTCAAGTGGGTCTAGAAACCAGAACCCCTTTCCCCAAACCCGTGAAGGCTAAAAGCAGTATCCTCACCTTCCGCGGCCTTCCTGGGTGAGAGGCGACCATGAAGAACTTCTCTCACCCCCTGAGTCTGAGAGCAGGTCATAAGACCCCCCGCTCCATACGTGGTTCTGCCCCATCCCCAGAAGGACAGAATGCTGCCCAGAGGCCTGAGGAGGAACCTGGACAGGCAGGCCTTGCCGTCTCAATCTGTTTCCATCAGCTCACGCCATTCTCTCCAGTCCCCATCTTCACGAGGCCCCCCCGGGGGGTCCCTCCAGCCTGGGCATAAACCTGGGTGGTTCGCCCCGGGTCTTGGCGTCTTCAGTGTAAAACCACCGTCGGATAACTTGTCTTTTGTTACAGTGGTGTCTGCCCTGACCTGATGAGGGGCAGGAAAGGGATTCCCCTCGCCCCATGGCATCCCCCTGTGTCCCACAAGTGTGGGACCCAAGGGGAACTCTACTCCAGGCCAGCCCCGGGGTGAGGCAGGGTTTCCTGAAGTGGAACCTTGACCTCCATGTTTTCTGAAATAACAACAGAGTGTGGGGAAAGCTCCTGGTGGGGTGCCGCCCAGGAAAAGTGTACAAAACAGGGTGAAGCTGGTTCCACCCACTGAAGTCGACGCAAAGGGAGGGCAGATCCTGTCCCTCCTCATCACGGCGGACGCTCTGTGATAAAAGGCAGATTAACAAGAGAAAGGGTCAACAGATTTATTTCACCAAGGTTTTACCTGCTCTGGAGTCTTCAGAAAGGAAGACCCGAAGATCCAGGGAAAACTGTTGTCCGCACAGGCCCGCCATGTAGAAACCGATCCCCTGCAGAGAATCTGAAGGGGGCACCCGGCAAGGCTGGTGTCCAGGCCCTTCCTGGCCCCTCTGGGCGCATTCCTTCCTCCCGGGTGTGGGCCAGACCCCTCTGGAATGGGGTCTCAGTGTCTCCTATCAGACAATTATACAGTCAGGCACTTTCTTCCTGGCATGTCCAGGACAGAAAGAAGGGAGATTGGAGTCGTGTATTTTTGCTTTATGGTGGCTGGCTTTGGAGAAAGGTGGTGATTTCTACGACCTGCCTTAGAGAACAGGAATTCTGGCTTCTGTGACCACGTGGAGGAGGGAGCTGGAGGCGGGGCAGGGAAGGTCAGGGAGAGACTGCTTTCTGAGGATCTTTCTGAGCCTTGAAGTGCCATCGTCTGGGGTGTCCTTTTCTGAGTCTCCACGGTGCCTTCCCACTGAAACGCTCCTGGTGATGTAGTTCATCCTTCTCCTCCGGGGCCAGAGAGGGATTTCCTTTAGAGATGAGCACTTCTCTTACAGAAGGATCACTCTCCCTCACCCTGGGGCATGGCGCATTCTGGTCTCCAGTGGTGCCATCCCTGTGTGACGCTCTCCCTATTCCACACTGACTCTGTCACACAGCATGGGAGTGGGTGGGAGGTGACTGTGGAGGGCGCCTGGTTGGTGTTCACACCCACCCCCTGCAGCAGACTGGAGGGAACAGCATCAGAGCGGGGTGAGGCCCAGTGTTCTGGACTGAGGGCAGGACCAGGAGAGTCAGGGAGAACTGGTCACAAATGTGGCACTTTTCTGTCTTTCACAGTATCATAGAGGAAAGACTGACGGCTATTTCTGGGTTGTGTTTTTCCAAAGCTCTGAGACCAAAACCAAAAGACAGATGGGTCTAGAACAAGCATTTTGATTCGACTTGGGAAACGTGTACCATTAAAGAACAAAATTACAATAATGAATGTTTTTTTTTTTTTAAAGATTTCAGTTGGATTTATTTGCAATTCTAGCATCAAACTCACAGTTTACGTCCTAAAATAGAGTAAGTGTTCTCGATGGGGCTGGGGCGGAAGAGGTTGTTTTTATAGGCAGAGCAGAACTGAAGAAAGCAGAACACAGGAACATGGAGCAGGTGGGTTATTTCAGACAGGAGTAAAGAGAACAATAGAAAAATAATTGATTTGTTAATATCGGGCTGATTCAGGTTACCTTTTTTGTGTAAAAACGAATGCCAAGGGGACTTCATCATCATGCCAATTGAAAGTGTCTTGTTTGGGAAATGTGGTGATTAGCCCTCTAATGCTGCTTTTTTGGAAGGTGAGAAAGCTGATTTTCAACTGGGTGACAGGGACCTTTAGCGTGAGTGATTCCATTTTGATTCATAGTCTATGTAGGAACTTGGTCCGAATCAGTGGCCTCCTATAATTTTCATTTAATAGTATTGAGCCCCTGCAGGAACCAGATCCTGCAGGCACAAGAACAGAGAGATAAGAGTCAGTAGGCCATGAGCCCCCACAATTCACCCCTGTCCACCAGGTGAGGTCACCCTCTGTGGCCTTCTGTTAGAGGAGTGTGGGCTGTGAC
This sequence comes from Urocitellus parryii, assembly GCF_045843805.1. Classification (NCBI taxonomy): domain Eukaryota; kingdom Metazoa; phylum Chordata; class Mammalia; order Rodentia; family Sciuridae; genus Urocitellus; species Urocitellus parryii. The sequence continues at coordinate 9,243,548 of NC_135542.1, forward strand.
CCCGGTGGAGGTGGAGAAAGAGGTCACCCCTCTGTCCCTGCACTTCCAGCCTGGGCAGATGTTCCCTTGGCAGACTGGATCCGTCGATGTCACGAGAGAAGAAGATGAGCTTTCCAGGAAGCCAGAGGAGAACAAGGGAAGAGGCGGAGGAGAAACAGAGTGCAGGGACTGGACGCTGGGTTCGGGGAAGGAGAGACACCACTACTTGTCAGTAGAAAAAAGAGGGCAAAGCCCAGATGTGCTTTTGTGAACCAAGAGGTGCTCAGATGCAGGACCAGTGTGTGTGGGGTGCAGAGGGTGAGTGGGCTTATGAAATGTGTCACCCACCAAGTGTCTATCTGCAGAAACTGGAGGACAAACCCCACCTCGTTTCCCAGGGAATGCCTTTTACTGCCAAGCCACTCGGTTCGCTCTTACGGAAAGCTCTGCATAAACATTCCTTCCGCGCTTTCCAGAACGAGAAACAGGCAGGGAGGGCTGCGTGAATGTCCGAGAGGGTAAATACATCTACGAGCAGCTCTGGAAAGTTTCACCCTGAAGAAAACAGCACCGCCATTTGTTGGTGTGACAGAATCCAGGCACCTCTGTCTTTTGAATGTGGCTGAGGTTGAAATCATCTGGGTGTGGAAATGAACTAAGTCACCCGGTTGGAGAACTAACTCAATAATGACCGGAATTTTGGTATCTTATTAAATAATCATGCTGTTTGAGTTAAGATAGCAATATCCCAAAGTTAAGGCCCTGAGATGAAATTCTCCCTGACCTTCCTCCTGTCTCTCCCCTCACTCTGACCCCAGGAAAGCCATAGAAACTAGGGTTTCTCTTTCAAGGCGAGTCATGAAGACCAGGATCATCCCCTCTCTCCAAATTCAACTCAAAGTCAAAAATAGGAACCTGTCCTCTCTGTGTAAGAGGTGGCCATGAAGAAATTCTCTGAGCTATCTTGCATGCAAATAGGTCTTGTTTTAGTCAGCTTTTTTGCTACTGTGACCAAAAGACCTGATAAGAACAATTATAGAGGAGGAAAAAATTATTTGGGGGCTCACAGTTTCAGAGGTCTCAGTCCATAGAAGGCCGGCTCCATCCTCGGGGCTCAGGGTGAGGCAGGACATCACGGCAGAAGAGTGTGGTGGAGAGAAGCAGCTCAGGTCATGATCAGGAATCAGAGAGAGAGAGAGAGAGAGAGAGAGAGAGAGAGAGAGAGAGAGCGCTCCACTCAGCAAGGATAAAATATATATATCCCAAAGGCAGGATCCCAGAGGACCCCCTCATTTGGCCATAGCCTACCTGCCTATAGTTACTAACCAGTTAACCTCTAGGGAATTAATGCACTGATTAAGTTAAGACTCTCATAACCCAGTCATTTCACTTCTAAACCTTCTTGTGTTGTCTCACACATGAGCTTTTGGGGGATGCCTCACGCCAAAACCAATGCAGATCTTAAAAACCCCTTTCCAGAAAGTGTCCTGCCTCTCACATGGAAGAATGGAAATCTGCACAGAGAAACCAAGAAGAATCAGAACAGACCAGCCTAGTAGGCTTCCCCCACTCAGTCTGTTAGGCCACTTCCTTTATCCAATCATATTTCTACAGGAATGACCATGCTTCATTAAACCTAAGCATAAAAAATGGGTAGTTCCCTTTGGGTCTGCAATCTGAAGGCCCCCCGTGTTACGAAACTATTGGCAAATAAAGTTGTGAATAGTTGTGTTAGTTCTTGTTCTGTTAGTCGGCTTCTGCCGCAGTCCAGCTGCAGCAAAATAACCGGGGGGTGACGAATAACTTGTGCACGTTGATACAGCAGGAATGGGAGCCCTTTATTGTAGGGCAACAGAGCTATTTATACATTTTGCACAGCTTAGCTTAATTAGCATAAACTAGATACATCAATCAACCAATAAGGAATCTCCACACTTAATGGCTCGCTTTTGTTACTTTTCAAACTACTCCCTCTGACATTTTGCCAGGCACCATCCAGACTTGTTTACGAACTCTTAACATTTCCCTGGCAAAATACCAGGTGTTATTTTTGACTTATTTACAGACCTTAACAATCAGGGAAATGTTAAGAGTTCGTAAACAAGTCTGGATGGTGCCTGGCAAAATACCAGGTGTTATTTTTGACTTATTTACAGACCTTAACAAGCTTCCCCGTCACTGTGACAAAATACCTGAGATCAACAACTTTAGAAGGAAGAAACCTTTATTTTGTTTCATGGTTTCCGAGGTTGGCCCCATCATTCTGGGCCTGTGGCAAGGCAGAACATCATGGCAGGGAGTGCGTGGTGGAGCAACGCTGCTCCTCTCAGGATGAACAGGAATCGAAGAGAGAGAAAAGGAGAGAGAGAAAAACACCCTCAACGACCTAACTTGCTTTCCCTACATCCTGCCTCCCAAAAGTCTCCCAACAGTGCCATCAGTCGGGGGCCAGTACATGAGCCTTTTGGGGGGTATTTAACATCCAGATCATACCACTGTTAACTTACCTTTTATTACCGGCTGTCCACCAGGACCCTTGGTGCTGGGTGGAACAGGGATCATCCTATTTTCACCCCTGTGATACTTTCAGGAGGGCTGAGCTTCCTGCAGTGGACTCGGTACCTTATTTTGTATCAAGTCCTATCAAATACAAATACACAAACGGTGTCATGCAGTAGATGCCGGCAGATCAGCATCACCCACTGCACGGCCAATAGGGTGTCTTCTTATTTTCCCTCCCTTAAATCCCCAGCCCGTCTACTCCCAGAGTCTCATCCACACCAGTGCACGTGACTGAACGGCTCCGTGATAGCTTGCCAAAGTTATCTGTACTCCAGTGGTGGGCAACATTTTAAATGAGATATGTCAGGCTTCCCCAAGGAGAGGAGAGAGGGTTTGGAGAGGACTGAGTGCTCTGCTAGCTTCTGAGTTGATACATGAAGCCACTCCCAGATATGCCCCTCAGTCATTGTGTCCTACATGTCCCATCGGCCCGCTGACTGATGAGACGATGGCCAAAGATCAGCTGTCCGTCTTAGGGTTGGTTTAGCCCATGGAGGGGTGAGCGGGAGGCCAGAACACAGGAGGAGGGTGGGCCCGGGTCCTCGGGAGCCCAGGACCTCCCTGCTGGATGGCTGTACTCTACCTCCAGGAAGGCTGCTGCTCCCTCCAGGGGCCGTCCTCTTGTCCCTCAGCCGGGGGGTGTGATGACTCCCACAGTGGTTATCTGAGTCTTGTACTGTCCCTTGAACTTTCCTCAATGCAGCCCACCCACACCTTTGTTTCTTGGTTTGAACACTCCTCCAAGTACCTCGGTTGGGTACGGCTTCTCTTTCCCCACCTGGGGCCCTGCTAGGAGTGGATTGTGCTCCCCGAGTTCATGGGTTGGAAACCGGATCCCCAAGACGACAGTGTTAAGGGGTGGAACCTTCAAGAGGCGATCCGGTCACGAGGGCTCTGCCCCCATGGCAGAGTGGACTAACATCTTCCTGAGGAGAGTGGGTTTGTTATAAAAGGACGGCCAGCCCCCCTTGGCTCTCTCACATGCCCCTTCACCTGCCGTGTCTCCCACCGTGGTAAGATGCAAGAAGGTCTTCCCCACCTGTGGCCTGTGATCATAGACGATTCAGCCTCCAGAACCACGAGCCAAATGAACTACAGTGGTCTATAAATGACCTGGTCTGTGGCATTCTGTTACAGCCGCAGAAAATGGACAAAGAGACCCTGATAGATGCAGAAGGGAAATTGAGGTGTCTTCAGAAGCAGCTCCAGAGAACCAAGCTCCTACCCCTTCTCTACTGCAGGCTGAGTGAAAGGAAGGGTGAGATCTCTGCAGGTGGGCCCCTTGCTGCTGCTGTGGATGGGAGACTGCCTTCCACATGCAGTTGTTGGCCACCAATGCGAGTATCACATAAGCTTCCAGATCCGGGTACAGTGCAGGTTCTGGTAGGAGTCGGGGGGAGCCCAGCAATCCCAGGGAGAGAATTCCCTACCATGCTGATGGAGTAGCTGCCCAGAGTCCTCATTAAGTGATTTTAAAGGAAATGAAGCAATCAATATTTCCTGCAGACCCGTGTTTCTACGCTGAGTCACGCCTGCCTTAATAACAACAATACCTGCCATTTATTGAGTTTCCTATGACTGTGAGGCTATCCAAGGGGGCGCAGCCAGGATGTGGAAGGTCAGGACTCAAAAGCCATGCACAATCATGTTCTCGATGCCATTCTCTTGGGTATGGCTTCTCTTTCATACCTGGAACCCTGCTAGGATTGGATTGTGTACCCCAGGTTGATTTGGGACGATTTTGATGGTAGAATTGGCTTTGGGAAGCATCAGAAAATGCCTGTTATTATATAGTCACTCCTCTTCCCCTTGGATGTTGTTCCCTGCAGAGGCGGAGGTGGGGAGGATGGGGGACCTGCAAGTGGGGGTCTGATGGCAAATCCACTCCACAAGCCTGTGGTTGGCTTCTGCTCACTCTTCTACTCATGAACACAGAAGCTAAAGAAAGAGGAAGCGAGTCGCGTGTTTTCCATTTTGCACTTTATCAGATGAGGAGGATCCTCGTTTCCTTTCTGGACGGCTGAGGTGCTGATGGATCCTGCTCAGTGCCCTGAGGGCCAGCAGCCGTTCGCCCTCCCCCAGTCCTCCCCCAGACCTCCCTGCGGAGACCACCCCTGACCCCCAGCTGGCCTCCCTCGGAATCAGGAGCAGCCTCACCTTGTTCCAGAGCTCACTGAATGGTTTATGAGTCGTGCAAAGAACGACTTTCTGACTCACACTACGCTTGGGCAGAAGTTAACTTTTACATGTCTTCAATGCCCAGGCTTCCAGAGGAAAATCACAAGGTAAAAATATTTTTTGAGCAAAAACCAGACTCTGGTATCTACTTTATGTGAAGAGTTTGGTGGCAGTAACTATATTCATGTTGGTGTGCAGCCCTTGGCCCCAGCCATTTCCAGAACTTTTCCAACTCACCGAACTGAAACTCTGTCTACCCTCCAACTAGCCCCGGCAGCCACCACTGGAGTTTCTGTCTATGAATTTGACTGTCTTAGATACTGCCTATAAGTGACATCATGGAGTATTTGTCCTTTTGTGAGTAGCTTTTTTCTCCTAGTGGAATGTCCTCAAGTTCCATCCATGCTGCACTGCATATCAGAATTCCCCCCTGCTTTATTTTTGGAACTGGGAGTTGAGCCCAAGGGTGCTTTATGACCGAGCCACATCCCCAACTCTTTTGTATTTTTTATTTTGCCACAGGGTCTTTCTAAGTTGCTTAGGGCCTTGCTACATTGCTGAGGCCGGCCTTGAACTTGAGATCCTTCTGCTTCAGCCTCCTGAGCCTCTGGGATTACAGGTATGTGCCACCATGTCTGGCTTTTTATATAAGGAACTTGAGAACCCATGGATGTCGGTGTCCTGGGTGGGTCCTAGAACTCATTCCCCTCAGATATCAAAGATGATTTCTTTTCTTTGTTGGAGGCGGGTACTGGGGATCGGACTCGGGGGCACTCGGTCACTGAGCCACATCTCCAGCCCTGTTTTGTATTTCTTTTATTTAGAGACAGGGTCTCACTGAGTTGCTTAGTGCCTCACTTTTGCTGAGGCTGGCTTTGAACTCGCTATCCTCCCCCCTCAGCCTCCCATACTGCTGGGATTATGGGCGTGTGCCTCTGTGCCTGGCCAAAGATGATTTCTTGAAAGAGTGACACGCATGTGAGAATAGAGTCCTGGGGAGATGGAGGGGGTGGGGAACCAGAGCAGGACAGCATCCCCAAAGCCAAGGAAGTATTTCCAGAAAGAGGGGTTGATTAGGGGTACCCAGTGCTACAGAGGCCTGGAACAAGGACAGAGAAATCAGAGATGACAGGGTAGAAGGCTTGGGCAACATCAACAGAGAAGTCCTGGTGGATTGGAGCGTCCTTGGATTTTGATATCCACATTGAGGTCCCACAGATTCGGAAGGAAAACTGTACTTAGCCTCAAACAGTAAATAAAATGTTGTGGAGGGAATTAGTTCAATGTGTCCCAAAGGGATAGTGGTGAAGAGGCCATAGAAATTGGAGTATCCATATGCTAGCTGTTCATTTAATTAAGCCCTTTGATGGGTAGACTAATTAGAAGAAAAATATATTGTGTTGAAAGAAAAAGTGCATCGAATTTAATTAGGGGTAATAAAATGGTTCATGGTGAATCGAAGACTTTGTGTCAGTTATCAGGGAAGCTGAGAGCAGGGCTGGGCAGTTGAAGGTGTGACTAAGCCCTTTCCAGGTAAGTTCAGCAGGGAGGGGCCTGGATGGTAGCACCCAGGCCAGTTCCCAGGGCCACAGGTCTATGCGACAAGCTGTCCTCAAGAACACCTGTTGATTTACAGCATCGTGAGTCACAGGGGCTGGAGAGATAACAGGTATTGAGAACCTAGGTCTACCCCAGCACGTGACCAGGGCATTTTCTGTGGCCGCACCGTCTGCAGCATCACTGTGAGCAAACCAACCAGCAACTAAGGTGGAGGATGATGGGCGCTGAGGCAGCTGGGCAGCTGGATCAGGAAATTCTCTGCAGAACTTTCAGGGACAGAAGGTGAGCACTCCTGGGATTGCCCCAGGCTCTAAACAGGAGTGATGTCATCAAAGCAGCAATTGCTCCTTTGAGGATCAGATGCTCCAAGTGAGCAGGAGAATGGGGAAGCAGGAAGCAGGGGTGTATTTAATTTAGAAAAGCTGCTCAGGCGGTTCCAAGAGGTTCCTCCAGCCTCCACTCCCCCCCTCTCCATCTGAGAACTACTCTCCAGGCCTCTACCACCGTTTTCTCTTCATGGTGTATGAAGAAGCTGGAGATCAGAGTCCCTCGAGTCTGTTCCTTCATCATGACCTGCCACAAGTGTATGGCTGAATCCTTCCTCTGTCCAACAACAACGCGCTTCAAGAGTTTTCTTTCTTCCTTCATTCAATAAACCCTTACAGATGCCTCTTTTTTTTTTTTTTTTTTTCCTACTGGGGATTGAGCTCAGGGGCACTTAACCACTGAGCCACATCCCCAGTCCTATTTTGCATTTTCTTTAGAGACAGGGTCTCCCTGAGTTGCTTAGTACCTCACTTTTGTTGAGGCTGGCTTTGAACTTGTGATCCTCCTGCCTCAGTCTCCTGAGCCAGTGGGATTACAGGTGTGCACCATCGCGCCCAGCTCAGATGGCTGTTAAGTGAAAGAGTTATTGTACAAACCCTTAGGTCTATAGTGACTCAGCACCACCTTCTGCCCTGTTGAGCAGAGAATTTCAGATGAAGTCCCTGTTTGGTGATTCATCCTGACCTCCTATTTGACTTTCAAACACTGTTTTAGCTTCAGCTACTCTTTAGCTTTTTTTTTTTTTTTTTGAGTACAATTCAAAGTTTGGGTTCAGTACCGGTTTAGAAACTTTTGTCTCCTGAAGATGAAACTGTTACAAAACAACCAAAAACCATTAGGAGCTTTCAGTTCCCAGACAGGTTAGCTTGTCAGACTCCAGTTACTCACGTTAGCCTGTGTTCAGTGCTCGTGCACAACTGGAGATCTGTGAACCTAAGTGGCAGAGGGGCCCTGGGAGGCAGCCACCCAGCTGCCGCTGTGATAACTAATGTTTCTTTTCTGTGATCATGTCAAAGTTACTCCTGGCACCTAAGTGGTAACCTAAGCCTAGTACTGGCCCTGCCAAGTGCTGAGGGAGAGCTTCTATAATTACAGTGAGAGGGACGGGTTCATTTCTACCCCTTTAGCACTATGAAGAGAATTCAGCAATGGAGGTGGAAACTGGCTCTGCAGGCAGAGAGCAGGGGAGTGGTAAGTGAACAGGTCAAACAGATTTTCTGAATTTGGAAGCCGGATATTCCCCCTATGTCAGAAGCTGAAACTCCCCAGCGGAATATTTTTTTAATAATCTCAAACGAAGGGAAGATACGGAAAATCAAAATTACATAGGGAAATGTTGAACCACCCAAACATTAAATGGCATAACAACATTACATGCCCATGTTCCTCCACTTACGAAGGAGCCATGTCCTGATACACGGTATACCCCTTGTAAATTGAAAATACCGTTAGGTCAAAAATGCCTTCAACATTTCTGTATACCAGTGACAAATCCTCTGAAAGGGAAACGAGGAAAACTACCCCATTTCCAATAGCCTCAAAAAAAAAAAAATACTTGGGAATCAACCTAACAAAAGAGTTGAAAGACCTCTACTATGAAAACTACAGAATGCTAAAGAAAGAAATCAAAGAAGACCTTAGAAGATGGAACGATCTCCCTTGTTCTTGCATAGGCAGAATTAATATTATCAAAATGACCATACTACCAGAAGCACTATGCAGATTTAATACAATTCCAATCAAAATCCCACTGACATTCCTTGTAGAAATAGAAAAAGTAGTCATGAAATGCCTCTGGAAAAATAAGAGGCCCAGAATAGCTAAAGCAATCCTTAGCAAGAAGAATGAAGCAGGTGGTATCACTCTACCAGACCTCAAACTATACTATGGAGCAATAGTAACAAAAATGGCATGGTATTGGCACCAAAATAGACTGGTAGACCAATGGTACAGAACAGAGGACACAGAGACAAACCCATATAATTACAGTTATCTTATATTAGACAAAACATACATTGGAGAAAAGACAGCCTCTTCAACAAATTGTGCTGGGAAAACTGGAAATCCATATGCAACAAAATAAAATTAAACCCCTATCTCTCACCATGCTCAAAACTCAACTAGTAATGTTGCACTTGTTTACTAAAGATAAACTTTTAAGTTGTTCTATGGGTGCACCCATAGGTACACAAATTATTGCATTAAGAATCTGGGAGCTATGTTTCAGACCATGGCTGATGCTGTCATTTTTCAATCAGGAAGAATATTATCTGTCTATTTTATATCATGAAGATATAAAATAATTTAGTAGTGAGTATTTTTTTGCCACCCATCTGCAATTATACTCTAAATTCTGCTACACTACATGAAAGTAAATAGAAGTTCCAGAATACAGATATGATTATATAATCTTTAATTATTATTAAATCAATGATTGCTGAGAATCAGTTATGCATTTGTTTCAGAGTATAACTCATGGTTTACAGTACATTGTAGGTGACACTAGATGGTGAATAACATATTCCCAGTAAATTTATGTAGCGATGAAAAATAACATGCCTTCTGTAGACATTTTATAAGTGCATTTTATATCACATAAAGTTTTTTTTCTTTTAAAAAATGCCTTCAATACACCTCAGCTACTGAGTATTGAACCTTAGTCACATGGTATGCTGTGGAGTGTTACATGGTATGCTGTGGAGTGTTGCATGGTATGCTGTTGAGTGTTACATGGTATGCTGTGGAGTGTTGCATGGTATGCTGTGGAGTGTTACATGGTATGCTGGGGAGTGTTACATGGTATGCTGTGGAGTGTTACATGGTATGCTGGGGAGTGTTACATGGTACACTGTGGAGTGTTACATGGTATGCTGTTGAGTGTTACATGGTATGCTGTGGAGTGTTGGTCTGTGATTGATTCCAAAGTCAGTGTGTTGGAAACTTAATGTCCAGAGCAGCAGGGTTGGGAGGTGGGGCCTTGAAGAGGGATTGGGTCAGGAGCTCTCTTCTTGCCCACTCTATCTTGCAAGTGTCCACTTGCCCTTCTGCCATGTTATGATGCACAAAGAAGGGCTGCCTCAGATGGGGCCCTTCAATCTTGGACATCCCAACCTCTAGCACCATGAGATTAATAAACTTGTTTTGTTCAGAAATCACCTCCAGTCTGTCAGATTCTGTTGCACAGCAGAAAATGAACTCAAGACAGTTGTGCACCCTCATGATTGTCTGGCCAACTGGGAGCTGTGGCTGGCTACCACTTTCCAACACCGTAAGAGAGTACTGTACCTCGGATGGATCACCTGGACAAATCCAAAATTTCAAGTGTGCATGCTTTTCAATTTCAATATGCATGTTTTCACAGTGTACATATTGCTTAGCATCCGCAAAGTGCAATGTCAGGAGCTGAACCATCGGAAGTCAGGGCCCACACAAGGGTTCAAAGGCAAATACAACCTGGGGAACATACATAAAATACATACAATCAAGTATTAATTTCACTAATAGAGTATTTTATTTTAGCATAACAAAGGTAAGTAATCCAATAGAAAATGAGGTCAGGTACATAAAGCTGGAAATTTACTAAGCAAAAATAAAACAAAAATATCAATAACCTATTAAAATATGTCTGGGCTGAGGAGTAACACAGTGGTGAGCATGTACCAGCATGCATGAGACCCTGGGTTCAATCCCCAGCACACTAGAGGCAAACAGCAGCCCTGTCGACTGTGATGTGAATGTGAATGGGGTCACATTTCTGATGGACATTGTGAGGGTTAATTTTATGTGTCAACTTGACTGGGCCATGGAGTGTCCAGATATTTGTTCAAACATTATTCTGGATGCTTCTATGAGGGTGTGTTCAAATGAGATAAGCATCTGAAATGGTAAACTACATTAAGCTGGTGGCCTCCAATAATCTGCGTGGGCCTCATCCAATCAGTTTCAGGCTTGAATAGAACAAAGACAGACCTACCTCAAGCACAAGAGAATTCTTTTGCCTGCTGATCTTCAGACATGAATATTTGTTCTTCTTGACTGTTCTTCAAACTGGAACTGGATATCAGTTCTGCGGATATCAGACTTGACATCCCTAATAATCAAGTGAGCCAATTCTCATAATAAATTAATGTCTCTCCTTCTCTTTCTCCCTCTGTTTCCTATCCATTCTACGTCTGTGGAGGACCCTGCCTATCCTTAACTAATACAACCTTTTAACAATACTTGATAAAATTTAAAATTAGCACACAAGTTGAAGCAGAAATTCCAAACCTAGAACTGTGTTCTAGGAAGACATTTTATAATTATATGAATATACAGATACAGGCTGGGCACATGGTGGTATATACCTGTAATTCCAGCTACTTGAGAGGCTGAGGTAGGAGGATCACAAGTTCAAGACCAGTCTCGACACCTTAATAAGAACCTGTATGGGAGTTCATAACCCACTTGAATCAAACTGTGAAATATGATGTATTAAGAACTATGTAATGTTTTGAACGACCAACAATAAAAAAAAAAAAAAGAACCTGTCTGTAAATAAAATTAAAAGGGCCTGGGGTGTAGCTCAACAAGGCCCTACGTTCAATCTCTAATATCACAAAAAGAATGCCAAAGTTTTTTTTTTACTTCTTGCAAAAAAAAAAAAAAAGAGGTAGGGGGACAAACTAAATGTTCACCTAGAGTTTTGCTTAAATAAATTATGATTCATCAATACAATGCAATACCATTCACTAAGATAAAACCAGGTGGTATTTATTAACTCAGTTAAAATATATATAATATGTTATGTTATGTGTTATACACACACATATATAATGAATTAGCATGTATAGCTGGACTTCACCGATGTGAGTGGCATGTTATTTGTTGTGTACCTATACATGCACTATGATTGGAGAGTGTTGTTCAGAAATATGTTTAGTGGGTTCAGGGGGTTAGAACTGAGGAGGTAGCTCAGTGGTAGAGCTTACACTTAGTATGTGTGAGGCCCTGGGTTCAATCCCTACCACCACACATACACAAAAAGCAGTATATAAATTCAGGGGTCATCTGGGCATGCTGGGAGACTGGTACTTTTTATTTAATGCTTTATACTTTTCTGAATTATTGTGTTTTATAATATTTATGTATATTTTTAATCAAAACAATGTGAAAGTTCTTTTCAAAATAAATCCCCACCAAGGTTTAATGGCTGGGTGAGAACTAGAACTTGACCTCCTCGAGTCTCTGGTCAATCTTTTCCTGCTTTGCTGCATCTTTACCTCCCCCCAGCCACACAAGACCTCAGGGTATGGCTATGGGGGTTGGTGTGGTGGGGAGCAGGGGTGAGAAATAGGAAGTTTTGGGGGCCTCCCTCTATCCGCTTGTCTCCACGACCTCTTCTGAACACCACCGTGTGACCAGTGACAACAGTGACCAAAGTGAGATGACCGTCCAAGTGGACACATCATTCCCAGTTGACATCTGTTTTAATAGAAGCACCAGGATAATGATCGGAGGCATGGCCATTTTTCTTGATGGCCTCACAAGTTTCAATCATTTGACAAAGATTTCCAATGTCTCTCAATAGTCCATATTCAAGCTGCCAAATGCTCACAACTTTACCTATCTGTCTGTCTATCTATCTATTGGTACTGGGGATTAATCCCAGGGGGCACTTAACCACTGAGCCAAGTCCTTAGCCCTATTCTGTATGTTATTTAGAGGCAGGGTCTCACTGAGTTGCTTAGCACCTCGCTTTTGCTGAGGCTGGCTTTGAACTTGCAACCCTCCTGCCTCAGCCTCCCAAGCCACTAGGATTATAGGCGGGCATCACCGTGCCTGGCAAATGTTCACAATTTAAAAACTAATCATCTATTTTGATAAATGATATTTATATTCTCATCCTCCAGCATCCTTCAGTGCTATGCTGCTTCCCTAAGTTTACAACAGTTTATACAAAATGGTACACGTTGAGCATTCCTAATCCAAAAATCCAAAATCTAAAATGCTCCAAAATTTTTGAATGACAACATGATAAGTGGAAAATCCTACACTTCACTTCATGTGTTGGGTCGCAGTCAAAATGCAGGCACACAAAAAAATATGGTGTGAAATTCCCGTCAGGCTGTGGGTGTCAGGTGTCTATGAATTTCAAGTTCAGACTTGAATCCTATTCTCAAATTCCTCATCATATATGCAAATATAGCAAAATCAGAAAAATTCTGAATGCAGAAAGCACTTCTGATCTCCAGCACTTCAGAAAAGGAAGAGTCCACCTGTGTGGTTTCTCGTATTTGTCCCAACCTTACCTATTTGAGACTTTAGGTGGAGGAAGCTCTTCAGGGTGGATCTCAAGTCCTGGTTCACCTGGAACATGCTGTTCATCCATGGTCTTCACAGGGCTTTTAACTCTTTTGACCCAAATTCTCAGCTGTATTCGGTCCCATGTGACAACCTAAGCATTACTTTCATGTTGCCGGTCTCCAGTTCCTTTGAGTCTTTTTTAAAAAACTGTGGCAACCAGAACTCTCCAAAGAGAAAAGGCACCATGATTTTTGTAGGGATGGTGTTTTAAAAGTGGCACTGATATAGAATGCTTGCCCCAGCAGAATGGAAGGAGGTGCCCAGGTCACCTATTACACCAGCTGCCAGGTGTTAAAACTCAGGTGGCCGGAGGACATGGCAGTCCAGGACACCGTGGGGGACCCTGGGTGTCTCAGAGCCACAGAGAGCTTGAGAAGCCACTATTACCCATGGACAAGGAAGTATTTTAATATTTTAACAACAGATAGAAAGTCTTGCTTTGGAGCTTAGATAATGTTTTCTGTCTTCTTTTCATCACCATCTGGTCCTCTGTTTTGCATTTCCAAGATGAGAACTGATTTCTTGCAGAGCACTTGGAGGAGATGCCAATTTCCATCAGAGGACCAGGGTTTGGGGATATCAGAGAGTGTGGGTCAAATGGCACCCAGCCATGTGAATCATGAATCCCAGACTTTGAACCACTTCCTCTAATTATAGTCATTGACCTAAACACACAACACAGATGCTCCAAGTGCCAACACCCTACGGCCTGGGAGTTGAATGATACGAGGCTGGGACTAAAAGATCTCAGGCAATTGGCACACAAGTCTTTTTAAAAAACCGAGTCCATGATCCACAGCCTTGAATTATGTGTCATCTGATCAACAATCCCAAGCATTATGGGTTGCATGAAAGAAATCTTTATTAAAAATTGCCTTACTTGGCTAATCTGCATGTTGGTTTCCTCCTTTGTGCGTGGGCAGTACTGAAGATGGAACTCAGGACCTCAGACTTTCTAGACGCGGGATCAACCACCGAGCCCCGCCCTCAGCCCTCACTTCCTCTTGAAATCGTAAATCTGCACTTCATTTTGATTCTCCATCTCTTAGGCGACTGTCATCGGGGCCAACTATCATAGGACCTCTTCTTTCTGTTTTCATTTCTTATTTCCAGCGGGGGTGTTTGTGTTCAGAGCAGGCATGAGGTCTCAGAGGCAGAAGAGCCAGCTATCAAGACTTAAGAAACAAATACCAATAATGAAACACTCGTGGGAGTGACTTGCCCTTGAACCAGTGAACCCACGTCACCCCTTCCAGCTTTTGCCCTCCCATTTTTTCTGATGCTTGCCTCCGAGGATGGCAATCCACCATCCAGGCCAGCGAAATAGAGGTCAAGAATCCTTCCAGGTTTACTAATGAAGTCAGGAGGAAGAGAGAAGACTAGACAGGTAGAGAAATGGGCCCCCAGGAAACTTCCTGGGCAGCAGATATAAATAGCAGCTGCAAGGTTTTGCTGAGAAACTTATTAAAAGGTTATTTTGAAGTAGGAGGGGCCTATGGGACCTGTCATCTGTAGGAAATGGGGACACATATGACCTGGAGCCCACGGCCTCTCCAAAGAAGGAAATCACCTTATCAGTACTTTGATTGGACTAAAGATGGCAGGAACCTATAGACCCAGATGAAACCTAGACAACAGCCATTCACTAGAAACCCCCTCACGTAGCCCCCAGTCGTAGGAGCCTTCCTTTCCTGTGCTTCAATAAATTCTTATACTTTGCTTTCACCTTCTGCTGTCTGTGAATCTCATTTCTTGAATTTTCGAGAAAAAAAAAAAAAACCCACTCAACTCTATGCTCCGTGTGATACTAAGTCAAACTACCTGGTCACGCTGTGAAACTCCTCATTCTTAACATGGGAACAATCGTACAAAAAGAGCTGCATTTTGAAAGTCAGCTCTGAGTCTTTCTTGAGATAGAGGGGAAGATGTGCTGGGTCCGGGATGTGTAGGAACAGAGAAGGCTCGGAATGCCTGTGTGTGTGTGTGTGTGTGTGTGTGTGTGTGCACGTGTCTTCCTGCAGGGTGCCAAGGGATGCTTGGGAAAGAAAGTGTAAATCCTTTCCAAAGTGAGTTACCTATCATATCACACAGAAAGGGAACATTTGGGCCGGAATCACTTTCCACGCACTTGGCCAGAATCTTCCAACTGGCTTCACCAACGACTCCCCTCTCCGGCCCTCGTGCAGACATCCACCTTGGAGGAGTAAACCATGCTAACAGACACTCCACCAGGGAGCTACTTCCTGTGAGTGAAGCTGATCTCTGAGGTACAGCCATCCTGCATCATTTCAGCTTGTTTAGTGGACTCTTGAATCATTAGGCAGAGATTCAAGATTCCATCAAACAACCCACATACATCACTTAGGCTTTACTGCCAGACCAGCCTCACTGGAAGAAAGTGATGGTGGTATTCACCAGGGTTAAGTGGGTGGCTGTATATTGCAAATGAGCTTTTGCAAACACATTTAGAGCTTGCAAACCAATTTAGATAGCACAACGAATTAATTAGCTGTGAAAGTCCAGTATGGCTCTCAGAGGGAGGACAGCAGAGAAGAGAGCCTCAGAGTTAGAAAGAAGGAGGCCTGGAGGCCAGGTATGGGCAAGGTACGGGGAGGCTTCTGTTATTTCGAGCTAGGCATAGCCTGAGTTAAATATAAAGCTCTTTACTGACTGTACCCATATACAGATTGAATGGCCACCCAGCCCTTAACATTAGAACTCGAGTGAAAGCATTTGTTGAAGACAGATAGAGAGATACGTAACATACTTATATTGTAATAGACTTCTGCACATCTATTTACGTATTTCGTGGTTCTGAACTTGTTTGGGATTTTCACATGTACACATTTCTGAACTACAGGGGACAGAACACATTCTGTCAAATCCAGGAGGCTCCTTAATCACGTTGAGTGTCTGGCACGAAGCTATACTTGAACTTCAGAAATGATAAAAATTTGTTTACCCTTAGTAAAATACAATTTCCTGTCGGCGGCCTGGGAGGAAGAGAGCCTTCTTAAAAGAGACTTACTCAAATCACTTAAAAGTATTCTTGGACATGAAAAAAACAACAGTTGGCTGTATTAAGTGCAAATGTAGGAGAAACAGGGATTATATGTCACCTCAAGTACTCATGAAGTTCAACAGCCACAGGAAAACTAGAAAAAGTCCAGGAAGGGAGAGATTTGGTTTTGCTGAACTAAAATCATTGAATAATAAATGGTGACATTTGACAAAGTCAAGATGTCACCTGATTTGTCAACCTCCCCTTGAAATGAACTCTTATCTGCTACTCACAAGAAGACTTGTTCTCCAACTCACTCCATGCTATCGGGTCATTATAATTTATGGAAGGTTTTTAAAGCAACACAGATTGACCAGTAAATCTCCCCATGCATACGGGTAGTGACTGTGGCGTTTGTTAACTCTTTGATGTTTCATTGGTACTACCATGTAGGCATTTTAGCACAACTGGCACTTACCCAGCGGAGGGTTAGGGTGGTAGAGACGAGGGAGCCATAACCCATCATTCCAGGTTGGATTCCCACTGTCAGGCTACAAGCTGTGGGATTCAGTTCTAAAAAGAGGGTGAGTAGGGCTGTCAGGGGAGGAATTGAGGAAGAATGTGGGAATGCTTCGGAGGAGGATGGGGGAGAAAGCAATGAGAAGAGATGGGAAAGAATAAGAAAAAAAAAGAATGGAAAATTCACTACCAGGAGCAAGTGGAACTGGATCTCACCTTATGACTCAGAAACTTTCCAGAAAATAAAATGTCCCTTGCAAACTGGGTCTAACCCTCCGACAATGAACTTGGCATGGAGATGCAGCTGCTCTCAAAGAAAAAGTCAGAAGGGTGAAGTAGCTGACAAGCCTTCCTAAGCACTCCATGGGGAACTAATTGAAGGTGTTCCTTTTCCTATCTGTATACTTATTTCCTCACATATAGGTTGTCTCAGTCCATTTCAGCTACTGTAACAAACTACCATTGGCTGGGTGGCTTATACACACAGGAACTTCTTTCCCACAGTTCTGGGGGCCAGGAAGTCCACAATCAATGCACCAGCAGACTGGGTGTCTGGTGAGAGCCCACTTCCTGGTTCATTGAGGATACTACTGGGCTTTGACCTCACAGAGTAGAAGGGATAAGGGAGGCCTTTTTTGTAAGGGCACTAATCCCATTCACGAGGGGTCCACCCTCATGACCTAATCAGTTCATAAAGCCTCCAACTCTAACCAGCGCCTTGGGGGTTAGGATTTCAGTGTCTGGATTTTGGTGGGATGTAAACATTGAGACCATATCGCAGGTTTTGTGTTATCTTATGAAAAAAAAAAAAAGGTCAGCTATCTAATAGGGAATAATTGCTACTGTGCCATATACATTCTTTCTTTTTGTCTTCAGGTATGGGAATATTTATTACTTTTTAATTGATATGCAAAAGCAAGAAGTTGCACATATTATGGGGGTACCATGCCTGATGTATCAGGTGTCCATTGCCAAATGTTTAAATCAGGTTAAACCTATTTATCTCCTCCAACATTTACCAGTTCTTAATGTGAACACTTTCAATCTCCTCTTGACATGTACTATTTTTATGACGTGAAATATTTGCCCTGCTTTTTATCATCAGCTGTTTCTGCCACTAAAACATAATAAGGGGAAAAAGTCTCAGATTAATATTCTATTTGCGACAGGCATCAAATGGAGAGGCTTTGAGCAAGAAGGTAAAATCTTTTTTTCTATTGTGAAGATATTATTGATTTCAAAAACCATAAAGTAGGCAGGAAGTGTCAGAAGGAAGTCAGATGATAAAGTAAAATCCAAACACCTCGTTTTTTTCAAAAGTCCACCTCTCCAGAAAAGGGTGAGTTGGCCAGTGGTCATGTCCAAGGGCTCTGGAACCCAGCATGAAATGCAGTTAGCTGATTAGAAGAGGGAGGTGTTAGGTACCTTAGTTCACTGTTCTAGAAACTTCTAGGGTCACTCTACTTTCCTACTCTGGTAGCCCATCATGAATGGGTAGGAAAAGGTATTATGTAATTTGTCCTGCTTTAATCTCTTTATTTTGACTCAGCGAGGTATGCCCCAAAGTGGGAACTGTAACCCTGAAGGTCATAACTCCTTGTCCTTTGTGATGATAACCTTGTCCTCTTACTTTGGTCAGTGTTCATTGACTGTGGTCTCCCTTGACTTAAGGAATTCTGCTCCAGACTCTAGAACAAATGTGCAGATCTGAAAAGAATGCGTGCCTCCAGTCGCCCGCCCGGGTCCCTGGAAAAGCTAAACAAACAAAAACCAATCGGGAATGTCTGCCGCTTCCCGCTTATCGCCTTCCCGCCTTCATACTTCGGGATATTTATGGAAAGTCCGATTCTCTGAGTAAGCTGTTTTCAGTAACATTCCAAAAGCAAGAAACTCGAGGTCTGTTTTGTTTAAACTGAAAAGAAAAAATGTAGGAGGGAGGGGGGAAAAGGGGAAGCAACAGCCGTGCAGAGGCTGATGAGTGGAACCAGACTGGGAACAGCTGAGGCTCAGCTTTAGGTTTTGGCTGGAAACCGTGGCAGCACCTGCTGGGCATGGGGGTGGGGGGCGGCTCGGACCCCGGAATGATCTTGCATTGGCGTTAGAATCTGAACTGTCCAGGCTGGCTTTGGATTGTCCTCCAGGACTGCCCATCTGCACCTGGGGCCGAGTCCGGCTGTTGCTAAGGTTTACTCTGAACTGCTCAGTGTCCTTCCTGACCTTCCCCTGTCTGCATTAGCAGCCTGCACCATGCACGCGTGCACCTGCCTGGAGTTGACGACCCTTAGACCCCTCTTAAAACTTGTAACTCAGTAGTGCGTTCGCTCTAAGCAGGTTCCCAAGGGACACTAAAATTGGGACAGGGAAGTACCTTCCCCCAAGACCTCCCACTTTTACCCACCTGAAAGTCTTATGCACATGGCCTTGACTCTGTAGCCTGTTGCAATTCCAGGTTGAAGGAGCCATGCTGGTACTGCAACCCATGGGGCCCTCAGTCTGCTCTAGCATCAGCCGCGGGACACTTATCAGAGTCCTTGGACAAAAGCACAGTCCAGCCTGGAGCTAGAGCTTTCACTGTGACTCAGGCCAGAACCAAACCCTTTTGCCCATCCACCAGGGAGTTCCATGGTGTACAGGCCGAGGACAGTTGTGTCATCAGTGTGCACCAGGGACTTGTCACCAAGCCATCCCTTCAGCCTGTGGCTCTTTGGGATTCTGGCAGCAATCTGCAGACCAGGGTGGAGAGCAGGATGCCTAAGAATCGGGTAGGAGAGCAGTTTACAGAGGAGCAGTCACAGCTTTGGCCACCTCGATGAGGTCAAGCAAGAGCTGGCTCTGCTAATGGAAAGGAGGGGGCTTTTCCCTCTGCTGAGTGTTGACAGACACCCACGCCCGTGGCCATCACCCACTCCTTCAGGG
This sequence comes from Urocitellus parryii, assembly GCF_045843805.1. Classification (NCBI taxonomy): domain Eukaryota; kingdom Metazoa; phylum Chordata; class Mammalia; order Rodentia; family Sciuridae; genus Urocitellus; species Urocitellus parryii. The sequence continues at coordinate 9,262,935 of NC_135542.1, forward strand.
TTACAAAGGAATGTCCTAAAATCTCATATACTAAAAATTCAGTTTTCCCCTTAAGGAGAAGCCTGATAATATATATCTGGTCTCTGGTGTGTGTGTATATATATTTATTTCTGATCATAAGTGTTTGATCCACTAGTTTCAGAAATGAAAACTGCCAGTGTTCTCACAATCCATAACTAGCTATGGTTACCAGTGTGGTTTCTTTGTTTTAAATAAAAATCTTAGGAGATCCTAGTTGTAGACCGAGCTCCTGGGCTAGGCTGTTATGGACCACACCAGACCAAACCAGAACAAAGTCATTCTGAAGCCAGAATTAAAGACCAGCCCTTGATATAGGCAGGTGATCTGGGTGGGATCTAGAGAATCAAGGCCAACCTGGGTCCAGGAAGTTGGAACCTGCCTCTGGGAGATTGGAACGTTCTTGTCTCCAGAGCCCTTGGATGCTACTCCTCCCCAAAAGGTTGTAATTGAAGCAGCTCCTGAGCAGCCCAAGAGCTGCTCATCCACGCCCCGGGGCTGCCAGCCCACCTGCTCACCGGCTGGCCATCCCGCAGGACGTGGGGAAGTGAACGAGATAAGGGAGAAGAATGCAGGAGAACTAGGGACACCTCAGAGGTAGAAAAGGGACAGGACTTCCTCCTCCCACGGTTCCGCCTTTGGGTCCCCTTCTTCCACGGGGAGAAGTCTGTTTTACTGTCCTTTAATAAATCTTCTCACTTTCCCTCTGCGCTGGCCTCAGCCTGCTTTTCTGGTGTTATCTTCAACAGCTGAGGAAGCGGGACTCGGGAAGGTAACTGGGAACCAGTGGTATCAATCCGTGCCAGGAGCCATGCGATTAAACTGAAAATGAGCCAGTTTTTTTAAAAAAGCCAGACATTCCACGAGAAGGGGCCCAGTGTACCCCAGCCACACTAGGAGGAAGTTCCCTCTGTTTTCACCCTACGTGGAAAGTAGCTTTGTAACAACCCACTGGTTTCACTCTGTTTCTGCCCAAAGGAGGGAATAAATTTCCCTGGGTGAAGGCACCTCCCTTACCTCTATGTCAGGAAGAGAAGCGCACTCCTATCCACGGAGATGGAGAGTCCACCTGAGTTTGCATGAACTGTTCTTACTCAATTGACCTTTATCTTCCATTAGTTCCTCCAAAATTTCTCCGCCCCTTGTACTTGATTCATCGTTCCTTGAAACTCACACCCCCTTCCTCATTAAAATGGTTTACAGGATCCTGAGACTAACCCCTTCTCTGAGTTCTGTTTCTTTTCTGTGAATTGCCTGTGAGTGTAAATATTAGTAAAAAAATCATGCACTTTCCCCCTGTTAATCTGTATTTTGTTAGTTGAGTTTGCAGGCCCCGGGAACTGAACCTAAGAGGGAAGAGGAAAGATGTTTTCCACCTGCACACCTTCTTTTCTCTGTGTCCTCGCATGGCCTTTTCTCTGTGAGTGCACAACCCTGGGGTCTCTTCTTTTTTGCTTTTTCAGTGCTGTGGCGTACATGCTGCAAGGTAGGTTCCTGAGCCGAGGTTTGTGTCCCTACCCTTGCTTCACTGAACTTCCTCATCTATGCCTCAGGGCCTTTGCCCTACCCAGGCTGCCAAACGTGAGTCACTGTCTCAGGGGAAGCGGGCATGGTGGAAACTGAGAGTACAGAAGGACAGTCCTTGGTGGTTGAGTTATAAAATAAAAACAAGTAAAAAACACTTCCCCCCCCCCAGTTTTTCAAAATTTGTACATGACACAGTTACGCAGAACCAACTCATCTCCTCTTCATGTGCCCTGTCCCCACTCCACTCCCAAGACCAGATAAAGTGAAAGAGGGGACAGGTAGGACGACACGGGAGGCTAGAGGCTCGTGTGGATTCCTTGGAGTCCACGGTAGGGTCAAGGCAGCCAGGAGGTCAGTCGGTCCTGGGTTCAATCCCAAGGATGCCCCCGGAGCACCAAAGGGACCCCAGAGACCCTGTGCACAGCACCAGCCCAGGCCCTGGATAGAAATGGGAGAGATGATGGTTGGAACAGGAATTAATGTATTTCACCCCAAAATGACCGAGCAAAAGTCCAAAAAGACATGGAGATGACCAGCTTGTTTTTTTTTCCCCCGTGAAGCAGAAGGGGATTGCAAGGTGAAAATTTAAAAATCACTTACAGGCAAACAGAAGAAGAGACATATTTACATATTTGAGTTTACAGATTAAAAAAAATGTCCCCCAGTTGGTGCCGGGAGGGGAGCCCAGTGGTGGATGCAGGATTCCGTGTGAGGGTCCCATCCCCACATAAGGAAGACCCATCATCTGCTACATGGATTTCTGAATATTTTTTGAATGTTCAAGAAATGACTTGAAGAACTGAAATGATCTTTGGGAAGGAAGATGAATGACCAAAGTAGAATGAGTCTCTAGTGGCTCTTGGGTATATAGAAAATCCAAATATCAAGAGGAGATATAAACTTTTGGTGGCAGCACCGGGGTTTGCATGTGTCCCCCCAGTTCACGCACTAGAAACTTCATCCCCCACGTAACCACGCTGGGAGGAAAGGACGAGGTTGGTTATCATGGGAGTGGGTGAGCGATTGAGAGACCTCTGTCCTGGTTTGACACTACGATAAGGTCCTCACCTTGATCTTGAACTTCCCACCTCCTACCCTGAGAGCTGTCAGAAAGAAACCTCTGTTCTTTATAACTCACCCAGTAGTGGGTTTTGTTACAGCAGCTCAACACGGGCTGGCCAGCTGAGCAGACTGGTGTGGCCCCTCACTCATGTTCTCCTGGTTTGGAAATAGGGTCTTTGCACGGGTAATTAGTGCTGAATTTCGAGATCCTGGATTTCCATTGGGTACTAAATCCAGTGACGGGTGCTCTTTAGAAGAGGAAGGAGAGGAAGCTGTGGACCAGGAGGACAGGAGGAGGTGAAGAGGCAGGTGACGGAGCTGTTCTCCTGAGTCGAGGCCCACCAGGAGCTACCCCACGCTGGGAGAGATAGGGACAGAGCCTCCCCGGATGCCTGGGGAGGGAGTGTGGCCCTGGAAACGACTGAGGGAGAATCAATGTCTGTGGTCTTAGTCAAGTCTGTTAAAGCAGCCCCTGGAGAGTAGCCTCTCTCTTAGGAGCTTGCTGTACCGCTGTGCCGGGAGGAGTGCCTAGGAGCCCACGGCCACTACCTCCCCCTTTTAAGTGCACCTTTGTTTCTTGAGTGCCAGGCCTAAGTTTAGGCAGAGGACACAGAAGAAAATGGTCAGGCCCAGGCCTTCTGTCTGCATGGAGCCTCAAACTTAATGAGGGAGAACAAGACCCCAAGGAACCAAATCCTCGATAGTTGGGCCTTCTGTCCAAGGGCTCCATAACTGTCCATGGAAAATATTTTTTTTTTTAAAAAAATTGCATCTGTACTGAGCATGTGCAGACTTCTTTTGCTGTAGTGATTCCCTAAACAATAGGTCACATTTACCTGGTATTCCATTTTATAAGTCATCGAAGAGATGATTTAAAGTTCCCAGAAGGATGTGCCCAGGTACCAGGGAAATGCACCTGGGAATCGTGAGGTCTTGTGGGTGGGGGTGGGGGGTGGGGTGGAACCAAACTCCCTTAGATCCCGAGGGGCAGGACTGTGCCTGAAAGAGTGGCATGCATGTGGGGACAGAGTCTGGGGGTAGGGGAGAAGCATGATGCCCCCAAAGCAAACCGGGGAAGTATTTCTAGAGGAAGAGTTCCAGGGGCCACGTCCCTTGCTGCCGTGGAATGGAATCAGGCCAGAAAAACTCAGTGCAGCAGAACAGGGCCATTGGTGAGCCTGGCCCAGGAGTCCTGCGCTGGGGCTCCTGAGTGCGGAAGTGAAAAGAATCTGGCCGGGTCAGGCCTTCTGCTGCACAGAGGAGCAGAAAGGCAGAAGCAAAATGGGGGGTGGGGGGTGGGGGGGGCTTTTTCATGAGTTTGCTTTATACTTCAGACTGAAGAGAGTGTAGTATATAGGCGGATGAGAAGAAGCAGGAGGAAGGAAAGATGGGGAGAGAGGAGGGGGAGGAGGAAGGGAGGGGACGCAGGGGAAGTCTTCAAGTAGGAGGGAGATGAGGAAGGGGCTAAGGCCCGGCCAGGAGGGGGCCAGGGAGGATCTGGCCTTGGATACAGCAGGGCCTTTCCCGGACCAGGGAGACGGGGAGATTTGGGGGTCGGGAGAGGAGGGGCTTGTCTCCCTGATGGCTTTTCTCGTCTCCATAAAACAAGACTCAAGGTGATCCTCTGGGAATGAGGAGGAGAATGTGCTGGGGTCCTAGAGTTTTGCCCCCTTCCCAGGTCCCTGTGCCCTCTGCCAGAGACCCCTGGGAGCCGCCTGGGATGCAGCAGTCGGAGGGATCCAGGTTATTTCCTTATTAAATAGAGAGGAATCTCCAAGCAGAAGGATTTTATTTGGGAGTGATATAAAGGTCAGAGTTGCCATCTGGGACACACACAGACCAAGTGGCCTCTGGTCTGTCCAGAGATCAAAGGAAAAGCCAGGGTTCTCTTGGGAAAGAGGAGTTAGGTGAGATGTTTTGGAAGAGCATCCACTGGTACCTGAAGTGCCCTTGAGGAGCTGGTGAGCTCTGATCAGGGACTGGTGGCTGTGGCTGGGTAAAGCTTATCTGGAAGTCAGAGTGGGGCTTGCAAGGCAGTACCTAAGGCCAAAGTTCTCCTCCGCCAGATGCCCCTGTGCCGCTAGCTGCCAGGTGTGACTCATAGAACATGCTGTGGTTTAGAAAAATTCCTCATCCTCGTTCCTGCTTTCAGGTAAATCTTGCATGACCGCCTTCCTTCATGGCCTGCCCAGGATCCTCTTGGCCAGAGGTTGGGTGCGAGCGACCCCATCTTGAATACAACTTTCATGGTTGGATCAGCAAAGCGGGGCGGGCAAGTCACCCCTGCCAGTCCCACAGGGCTGCCGTCGGAGTTTGTCACTCCTTTGTTCATGACCCTCAAATTGTTCATGTTCAAAGAGCAGGTCTAAGTTCCTTGGCTTGCACTGGGAGCCCCACCATCATCCCTGAAGACTCCCCGCACTTCCTCTTGTCTTGCTGAACGGGCTGCCTGTGGAGTCAGACATCGCTGGCCCTCCTTCCCCACTCGGGTCAGATATGTACCCACAGTTACTCAAGACAAGGTGTCAGGGAAAGGAGGACCAGCCCAGGCCTGCTAGGAGGCAGGGGAGGAGGCCCGCAGAGTAGACAGCCTCTACTCACTTGCAGGGGCCACTGAATGGACGTGCAGGCCTGGTGTGTCTGACTTTCTGCGCTCTGCAGATGAACCAGTATTTTTTTTCCCCCATTGCTATTATTACTCTCTACAGTCCCTCCATAAAGGACCCGTGGACAGATTCTCCTCCTCCAGGTTGGGCTTGCAAGAGTGCAAGAGTTTCCCAACAGAACTCTTTTTTTTTTCAATGTCCTAACATGTCTATAATTCTATTGGGAGCAGATGGCTCCCAGATAACCCTATGCCAGATAACAGTCAGCAGGAAAACATTTCTGTGCTAATTGTTCTATTTTGGTTTTGGAACTTCTTGCTCCCTCCCACTTCTGCAAGCAATTTCATCTAAATGTTGGCCGGGAAGACAACCTTCACTAAACAGAAGCAGAGACAGAAAGCACCGGCTGGGTGGAGAAATCCCCAGGGTGGAGGAAGATGTCCGTCGTTCCAAAGGTGGCTGCCACGTTGGGTTTGGAGTGGTGCACGTGGAAATCACACATGGAAGCTGGTCCTGTGTGAGCAGTTCTGCTTTCAAAATCAAGTGAGACCTGACACCAACAGGAGATGGGAACCTGGTGTGTGATAGGTCCAAAGCCTTCCAGGCCCAACAACCCCTGTGTGTGGGCTGTGTCCAGGGCCCTGTTGGTGTCTGATGGTTTGTTCCTATGAAGCAGTCAGGAGCCAAGAACACCCCTGTAACATCCTGCCCAAAGGGGCTGCAGGGTCTCCTGCCTTCCAGTGTGACCTCTCTTCATGTTGAACGCTGGGAGACCACTGGGAACAGATGACGCTAGGAGAGTTGGTTAAGACACTCATTACCAGTAGGTGAAAATACTGGGGCCTAATCCATGAGTCGTGGCAAACTTCTGTATGCTGTGTATATCTTAAAAGATGCATTTAAAATTCTGCTTCCTTTTACTCTGCTATCACTTGAATGTGTCCCTCCGCAAAATATGTGCTGGAAATGCAATCCAAATGCAACAGTGTTGGGAGGTAGGATCTAATGCAAGGTGTGAGCCAAATAGACTTCTGTTTGTTGTAAGTTACCCAGCCTCAGGTACTCTGTTACCGCAGCAGCAGCAGCAGCAACAACAACAACAACAACAAAACAGATCAACCCACTACTTCAGAGAGTTTAGGCAGCAAGCACAAGAAATCAGATACATCTTTTTCAGTTACACATACTCTTACTGTGGAATAATCATTATAATAAAAATAACTGGAAGCAGTTTAAATGTTCAACAATAGGAGGTATCTGATAACTTATGATGTACCCATAAGAGACCATGTGGCTAGCCACGCAAGAATATGCTCACCTGTCACATGAGCTGAGAGATGGATATAAATATAGATGAGAAGCACAATCTCATTTTTTTTTTCATTTTTGAACTGAGAGTGAACATAGAACATGCTGTGGTTCTAAAATTTTCTCATTCTAGTTCCTGCTTTCAGGTAAATCTTGCATGACAGCCTTCCTTCATGGCCTACATGGCCCAGGGGTGATTTACTACTGAGCCATGTCCCCAGTCTTTTTATTTTTTAATTTTTATGTTAAGACAGGGTCTCACTAAGTTGCTTAGGGCCTCCGTAAGTTGCTGAGGCTGGCCTTGAACTTGTGATCCTCCTGCCTCAACCCCCTGAGTTGCCGGAATTATAGGTGCCAAGGCACCAGGCCATCATCCCACTTTAGTCAAATAAAAAGACCTACACCTGTGCACAGAAAAAAGACCAAATGAATATACCCTGAAATACTAAGAATATCATCTTTGGATGATAAGATTGAGGACAATTTCTTTTTTTTTTTCCTAGTAACTGACTCTAGTCTCCCTTCCAAAGAACATCTCTTAATTTGTTCTTTTTTGAGTTTCTTTTTTGGTGTGTGTTTTCCCTTTGTTTAAAATTTGTATCTTATATAGACAATAGCGTTTTATAGTTATGGGGTACAGTGCAAGGTCTTGGTATATGTTTACTCACCAGAAGTAAAAGATGGGCCCGTGACAGACTAAGTTCTGCTTTATAATAAATAGTGCCTGGTGCAAATTTTTAGTGTGGATAAAAAAGTGAGACCCTGTGCCTTGGTCATGGGATAAAGGAAATATGAAAGCTCACTGTGCCGAGCATCTCACCTTTCCCCTACATCACCCCCTGTCCTGTTCTCCAGCCTGCTCCAAGTCCAGAGGACTGACAGGCCTGTGTGGGCTTCATCCATGGGGCCCTAACCTGGCCGCCACTGGGTGTGGCCTCTGGGGCACCCTGGCAGGAGATAGGAGAGAGGAGAGTTAGGGTGTTTTTCATTTCCCTCCCTCCCATTCTGTCCCTCCTCATGGAAAGCCACAGCGCTGCCAGGTGGCGCTCCTTACACCGTCACCTTGCTCCCCAGCTTGTGGGGGTCATTTATTCTCTTACATCTCCAAGTCTTAGAGTGATACATGATCTCCCTTCTTGCTGGCCTCAAAGAGTCAGGCAGGGAGAGTGAATATCCCTTGTGAAAAATGGTCCTCTTAGCCCGGCAGGGTGGCGCATGGCTATAATCCCAGCGGCTTTGGAGGCTGAGGCAGGAGGATCGTGAGTTCAAAGCCAGCCTCAGCAACTTAGTGAGGCCCTGAGCAACTCAGCAAGGCCCTGTCTCTACATAAAATATGGAAAAGGGCTGGGGATGTGGCTCCGTGGTTGAGTGCCCCAGAGTTCAATCCCCACTGAAGAAAAAAAAAAAAAAGGTCCTCTTATTCAACGTGCCTGGACCCTGATGTCACACTGTCCTGGTCTCAGCTTCTAGTCTTTCCACTGGGGGAAAAGCAATTTGAACCAATGTGAAACTGGAATTGCACAGAGAGGCATCACAAGAAAGCCACCTTCTTCGGGTGAAGATCTGTATTCGACCTGAATTCGAAGACATGCTGAGCATTCAAAAGACAAGAACAGAAGAAATAGGCTTCCAGGCTCACTGCTTTGTTTTTTCTTTGTGCTGAGGATTGAACCCAGGCATTGCGCACGCTGACCACACACTGAATTCACACCCCCTGCTGCCCGAGCACGCACCATTTCTTGGGAAACAAATTCAAAAACCGATAACCAGCCACCAGACTATCTCCCTTCTGCTGTTCATGCCCCAGGGGACCAACAGGAAGCCAAGAACACATTTTTCTGCAGCCCAGGCAGTCCTCACCGCCTCTTCTGAGGTCTTTACCCTGAAGATGACCCCACTTGTCCTCATGTGAAAGCTGCTGTGACAGATCCACGGGAGGGATGTGAGCACGAGGTCAGGTGAGCAGGCTGGGGTGGACCGGCATGCCTTAGCACACTGGCTCAGAAGCTCTGCCCCAGAGTCAGTGTGCTGTTGAAAGTAGAGAGCAGAGTCCACAGCTCCTTTGAAGACCCAGCGATTCTCTAAACTCTGATGTCATTCATCAGGACTCGATTTTTAAAAAATCAGTCTTCTTTCCTCAATTCGCCTGCAAATTCCAAGATGCCCCACCTTACTAGGATGCCCCTCTTAGCACTACTCAAGGTGTCGGGTGCAAGCAGATGCTGCATAGACCCCGGGATATTCATACTCTTGACACTACACCAGCCACTGTGCTGTGTTTGCATTGACATCCCATCAGCCGGGTAGCATCCCTATTCCCATTTTATGAATCATGGAACTGCTCAGAAAATTTCAGTGATTGGCTAACAGAGTCGTGCTCCACATCTGTGGTCCTGCTTTCCATAGTTGGTTACCCACAATTGACTACAGTCCTGAAGTATTAATATTTGTCTTGACTTTTTCAAGAAAGAGATCATATTCACTTAACTTTCATTACAGTATATTCTTAGAGTTGCTCTGTTATTTTATTTATTTATTTATTTTGTGTGTGTGTGTGTGGAGCTGGAGAATAAACTCAGAGCCTCATACATGATAGGCAAGTGCTCTACCACGGAGATACACCCAGTTCTAATCGTTCTATTTTATTTTAACAATTAATTAATTAATTAATTTAGAGTACCGGGGATTGAACTCAGGGGCACTCAACCACTGAGCCACATCTCCAGTCCTATTCTGTATTTTGTTTAGAGACAGGGTCTTGCTTTTGCAGACGCTGGCTGAGAACTCCCGATCCTCCTGCCTCAGCCTCCCAAGCCGTTGGGATTACAGCTGTGCACCACTTCGCTGGGCCCCACACTGCACTCTGCACTTGCTTCCCTTTGACCGTCCGAAGCTCACATTTGGATCGATAAAATGAGATGAAAATAGCTCTGAAGATGGGCCAGGAAAATTTGGACCACAAACCATGTAAAATACTTGGTCGGGAAAGACTTTTTCCAGGGCTCCAGGATAGACAGTCGAACTTCAAGTTCATGGAGGTGGTCCTGAGATTTTAATTTTTGGGACGAACATGCTGAGGTTGATCTATTCTTGATGGTCTCCGTCCTTGAAGAGTGTGAGCTTAGAATCATGAGCTGGGGAGGGATGGGAAGAACCACAAAGATAAACATACGATGTCCTCCTTCTATTTAAACTTGGCTATTGTAAGGTCTGAGGAAAAGAGATTTGGGTTGTGGTGTGCAGCCTAGTAACATACCTTTTCTAAGACCTTGTTGGCAATTCAAGTTCCAGCCATCATCAATCACATTCCTCAGGCTCAGAAAACACAGAACTGCACGCAAAAATGTTCCTTCGTTTCCTCTAGAACAGGAAGGGATTCTTAGAGATGGAAAGAAAACAGAGCTATCAGAACATTGGCCTGGGTTCATGTTACCGCTTTTTAGCCAACTAGAAAAAAAAAAAATATATATATATATATATATACAGTCTTGTTTCCTTTACTTGATTAATCTAAAGAACATTTTTAGAGAAATACTCATTTTCTAAACAATCTTCTTATTTTTTTTTTTTTAAACCAGGAATTGAACACAGGGGCACTTAACCACTGAGCCACAGCCCTGGTCCTTTTTATTTTTATTCTCACTAAGTTGCTGAAGCTGGCTTTGAACTTGTAATCCTCCTCCTCCCTCAGCCTCCAGAGCTGTTGGGATGACAGGTACACGCCACCAATACATTTTTTTCTGTCAGTTATGTTTGTGATGATCTCTCTCTACCACACCCGTGAAATGCCTGAGAGATTCTTCACCAACATCACTTACCACTCCTCTACAATCACGAAGACAAAAAGAATTAAATGTAAAACACTGACTGCGTAGTAGCTTAGTTAGCAGCTTCTCTGCCTGGTTGGACTTGGCCTGTGAGAAACCTCCCAAGTCAGCCCAAGACCCAACGCGCCGTGGTGGAGTCTGGTTTATGGGTCTCTATTTCCCAAGAAGATTGAGTTCTCTCTCTCTCTCTCTCTCTCTCTCTCTCTCTCTCTCTCTCTCTCTCTCAGTAGTGGCCTTGGAAAGCGATTCCACTCTCCTCCTCTTCAGGGCACTCTTCCAGGGAGAACCGTTAACAGCATCACACTCCGTCTGCCAATTTGAGGGCAAACGTGTTCTTGCCTACCCTGGGAGGGATCGCAGGACACGGATTCTGAAAGGAGAGGCGTTTGCAGGGCCAGGGCACCAACAGCTGACTGCCATCCCGACTGGCCCTTGTTCCTCCCAGCTTCCTCAACATAAGGAGCATTTTCCACTGGGGGATCTCCCACCGTTCCCAGGACGACATCATGGAGGGGACTTTTGTTCCACATGGTTGGCCTTGAATGACGGAAGAAGTTGGAGGGAGTACCTGACCCATCTTGGAACCAAACCAACTCTGTCCCTGGCCTCCATCTGGAAGATCTGGGCTCCAGTGTTGTCCCTGAACACGAGAGCAATGGCCCTAAGTCAGGAGATGACACAGGGCCTTTGTCCCACCAAGCCTATGTGACTGTCCCAAACTCTGCATAGGATGCCCCCGGGGGGTTAAAGGATGAACGCTGTTAGTTTCATTTCAAATAGATCTCCAAAACCAAGTCATTTGCATCCAGTTTACACCACATGCCTGATCAGGAGCCACTAGCTGTGACAGTCTTCTCTGGTATTCCTGTGTTGCCATTCATTAAGTTTTTACATGATTTAAATTAAGTCATTTGCCTTTCAACTTCTTCAACTCTTGGAAGCTTTTGAGATAATGAACTTCCTTTCTTTCTCTCTCTCCTTCTGTGTGTGTGTGTGTGTGTGTGTGTGTGTGTGTGTCCCCATCTCTCTCTCTCTCTCTTTCTATTTGCACACCTACTATGTTTTATGCAGGTGACTCACCATTAAGGGCTGGTTCTAAGTGTTGTCATCCGAGTCCCCATTCTTCAGTCACATTCTCTCTGCCCATCCTTATGTGAGTTCAGGTCTGATATTTGATTTCAAATCTAGATGCCAGGCCACATGATCAGAGTTTGGTGCAGTGGTGTCTGAAAGGTCCTGTCTTAGGAATAAATGCGACACCTGTAAGAAAAGACAAAACTGAAAACGACCTAGGCCAGAAGTATAAAATTCACCAGGACAGGGTTATGGCAATCAGCGGGCATGCTCTCTGCCTGCGAGATGGAAAATTAACCCAGCTTGCAGGAAGAAAACAACTTTCACAGTCTTTATGATGTTTTTAATATGCGATTCCAGAATTCAAAATAAATCACAAACCCTACTAAAATCAAGTACAAGTGACTAAAAACTAAGAGAAAAAAATAGAAATAAAAAATTTCACTAGCAATGTATAGATTGAGGTATCAGACAGAGATTTTAATACAGCTATGATAAATATGCTATAATTAAGTGGTCTTGACATAAGACTAGACCCAAACCTAAAAAAGGATTTGTGAACTAAAGAAAGGTAAAAGAAAATATCCAAGATGCAAGCCAAGGAGCAAAGGTGAAAATCACAAAAGGGCTAATGTATGGACAGTTGGATTCCAATTGGATTCCAAGTGGATTCCAAGAGGAGGAAAGAAAGAAAAGAAAGTGGAAGGAAACCATATTCTTTGTAAAAATATTGCTTAAAAAATATTGTCTACAAAATTAATAAAAGTCAACATAACATACATCCAAGAATCCTGGGGAATGCCTGTAAAGGAATGTGAAAATAGCCACACCCAGCTTCTTCACAGGAAAGGAAAATGGAAAGAGACTTTCATCATCTTCAAAGCAGCAACAGAAAGGCTGCTGACTGATTTTTAAACAAGATTCTGGCCAGTAAACTGGACGGACAACAATGGAATGTCGTCTTTATGGTGTCGAACAACAACAACAACAAAAAACATGTCAACTAAATATTTTCAAACATTCTAAAATACACTAAAAAAAATTTGTGGGGGGGGGCAGGAAAAAAAAGAATTCAGAAGAAAGTACATACGTGTAGGAAGGAGTATAAAACACTTAAGGGCCACTGAAAAGGCAATGAAAATTAAGAATATTGAGTTCTGTGTTTAAAACACAGGCAAGTTTAACAATGAGAGTGCACATTCCTGTCCACAAATACACAGCCTTCTCCTTCCTCAGCCAGGTGTCTGGTCTCTCACTAGTCGGTGAGCACGTCATGCCCCTTCTAATGAAGACGTAGAGCATGAAGGAGAAAATGAGAGACCAGCCGGTTTTAAGAAGTGAAGGCCTCCGAGGTTTCAGGGTAGGCGTGCCCCCCGAGGTAGCTATCAAGAGGAAGGGGTGCTGGAACGGATTTCATGACAGGCTTTCGGTTTCCATTCCCCCGCTGGCTAGCTTCCAAGGTGCTTCCCCAATTCTCTGGGTCTCAGTTTCAAAGAGATTCCCCAATGCCAGATCCCATTGCATCAAGTCTACAACACCTGCCTTATTTCCTGGATTCCTTTCTTGTCTTATAAAGTAGATTCTGGATCATTTTTATAGGTCTGAAGTTGAAAATCAGAGGAAAGTCCATGGACAGAATCCAGCCAATATATATATATATTTGTGTGTGTGTGTGTGCCTGAATAATTCTATTTATTTAAAAATGTGTTGGCAATATGCTAAAGATGTGTATTTATATCTCTCTGAAGAAAAAAAAAACCAGGAAATTTGACCACACTGGGTTTTTCTTCAGCATTCCTGCTGACACTGGTGCCAAGGAGAGACGCAGTGCTTTTGGACAGGGACACTTACCTGCTTACCCCCCACTCTCTATTTTATCTTAGTTGACTTTATTGACTCACTGTGTTCATCAGCTTCCCATCCTTGTGACAAAATGCCTGAGATAATCCACATCAAAAGAGGAAAGGTCTGTTTTGGTTCGTGGTTCTGGAGATTCCAATCTGTGGTTGATTGGCTGTTGCTTTGGGGTCTCTGGCAAGCCAACACATTGTAGTGGGAACTTGTGGCCGTTTGGAGATAAAGAGAGAGAGGAAGAGGCTAAGGACCCAGTATCCCCTTCTAGGGCAACCCTACCTTCTCCCACTAGGCCCTACCTCTTAAAGATGCCACCTTCCAATATGGCCACAGACTTCAATCAACACTCATCCAAACTCCAGCACCACCTGTCAGATGCCTAGCAAGTGCAACCCAGTACCCACTCAGGCTGGGTCCCTGTCAAGTCCCCGTGAGGATCCTTCATGGCTGCCTCTTGCTGGCTTTGACTTAGAATTATGCTCTGTTAGAAATGACAGTCCCATGGGCATTCGATGTTCTTCCAATCCTTTGTTTGTCTTGTGATCTCAGAGTATTTCTCCAATGTCCTGCCTCACACAGGGCGACCCCTCTTCAGACGTTACTGGTTCCAGGAAAACAAACAAAAACTCGACGATTGGACCTCCTGAAGGAATGTGTGTTTGTTTTCCTCTTCCTGTGACTCCACTGCATTTTTCAGGCCCTCCAAGTCTTCTTGAGCCAAATGATCCTCGAGTTATTTTTCTAACCACCATTCTCCAAATCCTGTTTTCTTTCCCCTTTGCTTTCCAAGTGTTCAGCTGGAGTCACTTAGGTTTGGGGGGTGCAGCAAAGCCTTTTGGGGGTCAGGGGTTATGTCTTTGGTTGTGGTCTGACAGGCAACAGCTGGGATAAGAGGTCACTCGGTGCTCAAATCGTCACAACGACAAGGTCACCTGCTGGAGGCACCTGGTCCCTCTTCTTATCCCCAGGAATGACAAGGCACGAAGGAATGGAGAGAGAATCCCAGTCTGTTCCATCTCCTGACTGGTCACTCAGTGAAGTTGGTTCTTCTCCAGTGTTGACTGCCAACCCCTCCTGACACCCTCGATGTCACCTGGGACAACGAAGTCATCAATATTTAAAAGACATTGCGTGGGCAGAATGCTTGAGTCGACTCCTGCCAGCAGGGTGGTGAGGGGGTGCCCTGTTTCCCATCTGGGGTTCGACAAGAAATGCATCCAGATTCCAAGTCCAGCAGGTGCTCCTAGCAAACTCCGTCTTGCCATCAGAAATTCTGAATCAGGAGAACCTGGTCAAGAGCCGAGGAACCACATGGTGTGTGCCTCCTGCCGAGGGGGACCCCACTGTCCACTTAGTGAAGCTGACTGAGCCCCAAGCCTCCTGCCACTTGGGGTCTTATCCGCTGTGACTTTCTGTCACCCTCTGAGAGAGCACGGGGAGGGCAGGCAAGGCTTTTGCTTCCACCTCTATTTTTTCTTGTAAACATCATATTTTTTTTCCCCCAGAAGGAAACCCAAACAACAGATGCTCAACCCACGCTGGGGAAGGTGCAGAGATGTCAAATATTTCACAGCGCAAGGCCAGCCAGCTCCCCGGGGTCTCTCTGTCCCTCCCATGATGCTGTCCCGAGACCCCTTTGAGGTCTGTGCCCTTGAAGAGAAGGGGATTCTGCTGCTCTTCCGATTACGAAAGCCGCGGCGGATCCCTTTTCCAGTAAGTCACTTGGCAGGATTTGCACGTTGTCAGTATCGGTCCTTGAAGAGGAGTGTCTCAAAATAGGCTTTAGGGACTCTGAGCACCGATGCCCTCAAAGCTCAGTGACACAAGCAGCTAGGAGAGCTCACAAAAATAGACAGGTGTCAGCGGTCACCCGTGCTCCTGACGCACGCTCACTACGCCCTCGTGGCTGTCAGCACCTCCTCCTCCGCTGTCCTTCCTGCCCCTACTATCTGTCTCCCCCTTAAGGCCCACTTGCTCTCCTTCTCACAGCAGAACCACCGAAGGATTCCAGGCCAAGGGACACAGAAACTTGGCCATTGGGTCCCTAGCACTTGTGCCTTTGGGAGAGCGTGGCACATCAAGTTCGTTCTCTTGGAAATATGCTATGTACATTTAGGACGGATCTCCATGTACATTCACCCCCCAAATTAAGAGAGTGAGCACGCGTCACTCAGAACAGCCCAGGAAGTAGGGAGACCTTAAAGTCGATGGAGATTGGAGGCAGCAGGATGTGGCTAGAGTTGTTTGCTTTTCTGGACATTTCATAGGAATCTCTTCATCCATCTCTGAGCAAGTAGAAAGAGGACCCTTATTCAGCTAGCGTTTCTAGCTCACCAGGGTCACCATATCCTGCTGGGCAGATGGTGCCTTGCACCAGGCCAGAGGGTACCATCCCCATGAAGTCCTACCACCATAACTTCCTTCCTTCTGTCCTATAGATCCTGATGTGGTGGTTTGGTAGGAGGAATGGGGAAGACTTCAAGAAATGGGGTGTTTGAATTAAAAGAAGTTTCCTTGCCCCTTCCTTCTGCCTGATTTCAAATTGTGTTGTCACTCATTGTCTGCTAACTCCTTAAGTTTTTTTTTTTTTTTTTTTTTTTTGGTACCAGGGATTGAACATAGGAGTACTTTACCACTGAGCCACATTCCAAACCCTTGTAATTTTTTTTTTTTTAATTTCTAGACACAGCCTTGCTAAGTTGCTGAGGCTGGCTTTGAACCTGAGATCCTCCTGCCTCAGCTTCCAAGTTGCTGGGATTATATGCCTGCACCACTGTGCCCAGCTACTATTTCTTTTTAATTAAAAAAATTCTAAAAAATCCATCGAACTCAGAGATAATCGATCTTGTTCTAGAAAGTTCTAGAACTCACCGAGGGCTGCTGGTTAAGTAAGTTCCCACTGTCGGCCACACCCTCTTCCTGGGTTCATCCCCTTCTGTCCATCCACCTGAGACAGATAAGGTTGCAGAGGTCATCGCTGTCAAGGGGGACAGGCCTCACGACCCTCACAACCCTGGAGCTGAGATCAGCATCAACTGAAAGTTGGAGGGACGGGAGAGGTCATCTATGACAAGCCTTCATCCAGTAACGAACGGGAATCCAGTTTCTCTTCTTCCTCTAGTGACTGCATGGCATCTCACCAGATGGCCCTGATCATTATTGACTCTGTCTGGTTATTTGATGTTCTTTGAGCCAAAGTTATACTGAGCCCAAATCCACCTGTGCCCTGACTGCAATCACCCACTGTGTGTCAGGGAGGGCGCTGACAGCTGGGGACATGAAGGTGAGACCCACAGGATGTCACCTACTCTCAGTGACAGTTAACACAGTGGAATAATTGCAATAGATGGTGCAGATCCTTGCCAGGGGAGCTCCCCAACTTGGCCCTAAATCAACCAGTACCTCAACTGGGTTTTGAATTTGTGTGTGTGTGTGTGTGTGTGTGTGTGTGTGTGTGTGTATGTTTGGAAGCACTCATTTCAAGTTATTCTGTGCTTGTATAGATCTCTGTGATTTTTTTAATATAGTGATCACATCACCCCTTCACCTCCTTGGCTCTATGTTTACCATCCTCGTTGACTCCTTCCATTCACAGTAGCACACGGATTTTCTTTTAATCATCAGAGTTTCCCCATCTAATGCTTCTTTGGAAATATTACACCCCAGACGGAGCCCAGTGTTCGCCCGGCGCTCCACCTGGGTCACTGTGCAGTTATCACATCCCATGCACGGTGCACAGAGCATCATGAAAACCTTGGTCCTCTGTGACCTGGGTGTTCCAATGATGTGACCAATGAGTACCTTCTTGTATTTTATAGGTCATCATTTGATGATCAAAACCCAACTTCTTCCTGCCCAAATCTCCTCTAGATTATACCTGCCACCTTTGGGACTCTACTCACTTTTTACACCAAACAGCCTAGAGTGACCCATTTCCCTCCACTCTGCTCAGCGTTCTGTGCTGCTTGAAAGCCACCTGCTGCCCACCTTGCTGACGTCAGCACTTCCCCCGGAAGGGGCTAAGAGATCCCAGAGGGCCTAGAACCTGGACGCTGCTGTGTCATGGTGGGGACTTTGCATCTGTGCCCTGGGCCTCATGTCTCCCTGGAAGTGACACATCCAGTAAGTATCACGGCCCTGATCGAACTCAGTAAAGCTGTTGGGAAGAGATATAGGTTTGTCCTCAAGTCGCTTAAAAAATATCTATCGGCTTAAACATACATCACTGGAATTGTAGTTATGTTCTTCGTGTGTAAAATTGCATCACTTTTTCTTTCTCACCAGGTCATGTACACATTTGAAATCACATAATTTTCATGGCTTATGATGAAAACTTAGGATCTCAGGCTTCCCTCCCCTGCAACCAATCCACTTCCCAGAGACAAAAATTTCTTCACTCTTTTACCTGGTTTCTCCAGTACTTGATCAAAGGGTTCACTTATACTGCTATTAAAAATTTAATACTCCTTTTAAATATTTTCAAATATTTCCTGATTTTTACACTTGGTTCAGGTCTTGTCTGTCTTATTCCTGTGGATTATATCATCATAGATATACACAGAAACACACACCTATATATATATTATAACATCATTCCTGTTAATGTCAACTCACCACGGATGGACCTCACATTCACCCTCTTACTTTGCCTTCCATTCTTTTGATAGTTTTATCAAAACTTTTTGTTAAATCATTGTGGGAGGCCAGTGCGTGCACATACACTTACGGATATTTTTGTTAATTCGGTTTATGGGGATTATCATTATGATTGTAAAAATATACCGAGTCATATTTTTTTTTCTACAACTGTTATTTTCTTTCTTTTTGCTCTTCTGTAGTGTTCTGAAAGTTCGCCGTACCGAATCTTGGTTTCCAGCCTTTAGTCTCCAAGTGTGCCTCCTTCAGTTCTGGAAGTTTTTCTTGTATTATCTTATTGATTATTTCCCCACCTCTCTTTCTGAAACTTCTATTATCTCGAATGGATCCTCCTTTGGTATTATAGTCTGTGTTTTAGATTTAATTTCTAACTGATCACCTATCTAACTGAATTTTCATTTCCACTGTCATAATTTTATATATTTTTAGAGTTCTATGGTGGTCTTTGAAGGCTTTCTTTTAAAATTGAATTGTTTCATAAATACAATGTCTTCCTTTACATATTTTAGTGTACTTCTACTTCCACATTTTCTGCTTCTTATGAGCGCCTTCTCCTTTTGCTTTGGTTTAGCTTGTTGCCTTTCACATTAGAGATTTTTCTTCCATCCTTATGGTGCTCAGCTGTACATTCATAAACTTTAAAGACTCAGAAGACTTAGGTAAACCGCCTTTATTCCCTATAGAACAGGCAACCTGATACTCATTTTAAATAAGCCCAAATTGTGTTTTAAAAGGAAATCATTTCCCATTTTTTATTTATTTAATTCAAATTTGAGTTAAACAAGTGTCTTACTCTACATTGGAAAAGTATTTTAAGAGTCAAAACTTCTGCTTTATAATATTTGAAGCACACATTTCTAAGACAATACTCTAAAAAAATAAATATTCCTGGTTAAACTTTGTGCAACCTTTTATTTCTTTACTATTTTTTATTTTCCAATGCTGGAGACCAAACCCAGGGCCAGGATGATAGTAAGCACCCTATCGCTGAGCTATTTCCCCAGTCCCTTGTAGAACATTTTAATCAATATTTCCAGAGGTCATCTTGAAAGAAACCATGTTTGCTACTGTGGAAAAGAAGTATAGAGTGGACAGTAGGGTGGGGAGAAGTATTAAAAATTAATTCTGGACATGAAGAGAGAGAAATGCTGACCTGGATTGGGAAGGCTTACCTATTACCCAGGTAGGACAGGGTAATACAGTGGTGCTCACTGTGTGTTGAGCACCATGTGATATCTTTGCATTTTTCCTATTGGATTGTCTTGTTGGACCTTTTCAATTTTGTGATGTAGGTTTCCTTGTTTTGCAGGTGAGAAAACCATGTTCAGGAAGGTGAAGCAAAATGTTGAAATCCATCAAGTGCTGGGATTGGAATTCAAACCTAGTTTGACCTGACTGTCAAACCCATGTTCCCCAGCAACACTTAGTCTTCAGCCTGGCTGCTAAAACATCATCCAAGGATGAGAACATGACCTTCTAAACCGGTGACTTCAGAAACAAGAAACAGAGCTAAGGTTTTAAACGTGATTCCTTACTCAGAAAAGCGAGTTTTCACACTCATAAACATTGGGATTTCTGGTCCCCCGTGGCGAGACCAGCTCTTCCTAGACTCTGTGGAAACACCACACCCTTCCTATTTTAAGAGGCAATGGTGATTATCATGAGCTGACCTCACCCCCGAGATGGGCCGTGGCTTTCTGTCGACTGCTATCTGAGGTGTGGCTTTCACAAATCCTCACTCCTTCAGCTCTCCACAGGCAGCTGGCTCCTGGGAGATCTCACCGGGCAGCTTTGCTGACGGTCCTTCAGAGGTGATGAGCTGTATGTGAAGCCCCTTCAGATCCAGGTCCAGGGAGGACATTGTGCACCAGGCCATATGTACAGAGATCATTAACTTTTCAAGGATCGACCGTCTATGCCAGGAAGTGAAAGACACAAATAAAACCCCTAGGCACTTTGAGGTTATACATTTGGCAGTCCCAGGAGCACAAGAAGCAACTGGCATGGTTTTTAAATCGCTTTATGTTTTTGGATTAAAAAGTTATTTTATTTTTCTCTGGTACTGTTTCAGAGACTCAAGCTTGATAATGAAAAATTAGACGCTCAGCGGAGACTAAGGCTTCCAGATCAAAAATGGTGGACAGTCCACTAGAAGAGGGGAGAACAGTATCTCTCCTCGCTCCCTTTGTTTTCATACACGTGAGACCCCATTTCTTGTACTAGGAAATATAAATACCCCAGGGAATCCTCATTTGGAAGTTTTAAGATTCCAGTGCAGAATCGTCTTTGTGGTTCTCTTGTGTTCTGCCAAGAGAAGTCAGCCAAGTTCTTTGCTCCCCTCTAGGGGTAGAAAGATCTTGAAAGCATCAGGAATTTGCAGGGCTGGATTCCCCAGGAGGGGAGGGGTAGACTAGTTGCCTCTCTGGGATTCATTAGACGGAGGCCTCTGAGTTTGAGCTGCTCGGCTCACACGTGCAAGGAAGCATTTGGGGTAAGATCTTCATCTCTTCATGTTCAGAGAGTGCTGGAAAGAACCCTCATCCGGAGTGGAAGGGCAAAGGAACGTGTCCTAACCCTTTGGGCAGGGCAGGCCCCAGAGGGGAGGTGACGGTCCCAGCCATTGTTATTATAAATAGTTAGCTCCCTTCTCCAAATAGAAGCCTGTGTGGCTATCTCAAGTTGCACGTTAACAGAGTTCTCGGGAAAGCAAAGTTTCCAGTCGCCTTTTTGATAAACACATTCTTGGAAAGGGCAGCCTGCTACCTAGTGAGGGACCCTGGGGAAGATATTTTGAGCAAGTCCGAGGCCGTCTGTCTGCACTCTCTGTGCTCAGAGTTTCAAGTACTCTCCAGTTTAATTGTCAGAAATGGTGAGTTCGGATCCGACTGGCAGTTTTGATCAATATCTGTCAACCGTCTTCTTGGGAGTCGGGCATGGGGCTGGATCCCAGGACCTGGAAGTTTTCAGGGTCTCTTCTCAGGCATGAGATTTTTCTGCTACCATCTTGGCTACAGGGATGTGAGAAGAAGGGGTAAGGAGGCTCTGTCTGAGCCCACAGCCCTTAGTCTCCATCTCCTCTCACTTGTCCATTTGTCTCAATTATCCAGCACACAGTCAGACCTTTCTCTGGAGTGAGGAAATCTTGACCCACAGTTGATGAGCTGAGAAAACATCACAGCTCCATCACTCACACACACACACACACACACACACACACACACACACACACAGCTCTCCAAGGCCCTGCTTATCTTTATGTCTGCTTGGGGACAGTGTCTTTCTCATGCTTCCATCCTTGAATCCCCGGAAATCCCTGGATCCACAGGAACATTTTCCGAGTGTTTCCGAGTGGGTCTCAGACCTGCACTTCAATTTCAGAGGTAAATGAATCTCCTGGAAATTACTTGCCTCTTTATTCCTCTGGTGTATCCTGGAAGAAGTCTCCAGAATATTCATGAACTGCTCTTGCCGCCATTATGATACCTAATCCCCTGCCCAGCCAAGAGCTTTTGGAAGGAGGGGCTTTTGGACAGGAGTGGCCATCCAAACGTGCAACATGGGAGCCCAGTCTTCCAACTCCACTTCTTCCTTGTCCCTCTACACCTCCTTCCCACCCATTTCCCTTTTGATGTCATTCAGTTGAACCCCAGAACCACCTTATCTGGAGGGCAACATGGTAGACTATTGGAACTATCAGGTGGCCCAGCGTAACCATTTTGTCAACTGCTTGCGCTGTCTCTGGAGTTTCCTTCCAACCTCGCATTTTATATATCACACATGCACACATCAACCCCACCCCAAGACCCTCTTCCTGAGGAATGTCTCAATTAAACATCAATATTTTTTTGAAGCTTAGTCACCTCATAATAATGGTTCACTCCTGCACACCCCTTCCCAGCCAAGAGATAAACATCCTCAAATACAAACAGTGTCTTTTCATGACTCACAGCAAGATCACAGAGCGAATGATCCTGTGGCTCCACTTAGAGGTCTAGACACCTTTGCAAGGAAAAGGCCTGATGCATTGGCACACAGTGATGAGATTGTGAAACAAAATAATTCTTATATTAAGAATGTTTATGCGTACTATTGTGATGCCACCACATCAATGTTTATAGCAGCTCAATTCACAATAGCTAAGCTAAGGAACCAGCCTAGATGCCTGTCAACAGATGAAGAAAATGTGGTACATATACACAATGGAATATTAGCCATAAAGAAGAATGACATTCTGGCATTTCCTGGTAAATGGATGGAAGTGGAGACTATCATGCTAAGTGAAATAAACCAATCCCCCCAAAACCAAAGACCAAATGTCCTCTCTGTTAGGCAGATGCTGACTCACAATAGACCAGGGCAAGAGAAGAAGGGGAAGTTCACCGGATTGGACAGAGTGCAGTGGGGGAAAGGGGAGGGAGATGGGAATAGGAAAGATGGTAGAATGAATTGGACATAACTTTACTCTGAACACACGATATGTCAACACACACACCCTACTGTCATGTATAATTAAAAAGAAATTTTAAAAATTTTAAAAAAGAATGTTTAGGAGAATTTTTTTTTTCATAGAAAATTGTTTTGCATGCATAAAAGGAAGTATCACATGGAAAACACATGTAAAATGATTCATTTATAATTGATTTAGGCAGGTTCGTGAGGGTCCCAGAGGAGCTGTGTCCTTCACTGTGGCCCCAGCCAGATGAAGCCTGTGGATGCTCTTGCCAATGTCAGCCTGGCCGACAGAAGAGCACTGAGAATAGCCGCTGGCTCCCGTCCTGGGAGGCACTTTTCTTGTCAATTCTCAATTTCCAGTTCTGAGAGTTCAGAACTGGAAACAGAAGAGCAAACCAAGTATCTGGGAAGACAGCAAAAGTCCTTTCTGAATTGTCCAAAGAACACTGGTGGGAAGGAGAGACCTGGGCCTGCCAGGTGCCCAGCACTGCCACCCACTGACCGGGAGGCCTAAGCACACCATTCACTTCCAGGTTTCCTCCCCTGACATGTGGGTGGATGACACAGTTCGGGGTACTGAGATGAGACCATCTGGGAAGTGCTCAGTCTGGGACGTGACCCTTCAGTCCTTAGGACTTTCCACGGAATTGCCCCTGCCGCTCAGCAGAGAGCCCAAAGCTCTAACTAGTGCACGATGTCAAAGGAAGGGTCTGAGCTCTTCTTCCACGTCAGAGTCAAACCACTGGGAAGCAGATGAGGAGTGTCTATATGCTCAGTGGAGTGACACGAAGTCACTGAAGAGAGCCTGTGTTTGTAGCTGGGGGCCCAGGACAAGAAAAGAATTAGCAGTCAGTGAGGCATGAATGGCGAAGTCTGTGAAAACCAGAGAGTCCTGCTCTCTTTGAATTTTTTCTCTTCCTACAGGCACACCGCACACAACACACCGTGTGCTGTTGAGTTGGTGGCCTCGTGTGTTCTTTACTGATGTTGCACAGTAACATTGTCCCACGAACGAGACCCTTTCTGATTGGTGGCTCATCTTTTCACAGCCCATTCAGAACCTCTGAAGTGGCAGTGCCACAGCTGGGATCCCCTAGCCCCTACTGACCTCAGCCAGAGACCACAAGCTCCGGGTCTGACGGTGTCCAGGCCTGGCCACAATGTGCGAGACAACCTACCTCGTCCCCGAGTGCATTAGCAGCCGGAAAGGAGACACCAGAACTCTCAGGCATCAGTTTAATTTTTCCTAACATAAAATAACTCTGATCTTCCTGTGACTCCAATTCCTTTTTATTGGAGACCACCTATCCGCCTATAAATTGATAGAGTTTCCACTGAGCGAAAACAGGGGCTTATCATCAAATAGAACTCACTTCTCATTTCACACCCGCTGTGAGCGTTTGGACAAATTGCCTCACCTGTGTGAGCTCCAATTTTATTAATTGACGAATGGGGAGAGTTATATTTAACCCTGGAATTTGTTAGATGATTGAATGGTATAATTTATGTAAAGCACTACTGCCACCCTCATGAAAAATTTTTCTTGGCCCAGGTGGTAGTTATTTTTAATAAATTACTTCGGTGGTCATAGCTTTCTACTTACCTTCTCCTTTTCTTTTTTTTTTTTTTTTTGTATTAGGGATTGAACCCATTTGCAACCCTTTTTCTTTTCTTTTTTTTTTGGTACCTAGGATTGAATTCAGGAGCACTCGACCACTGAGGCACATCTCCAGCCCAATTTTGTATTTTTATTATAGACAGGGTCTCCTGAGTTGCTTAGTTCCTCCCTGTTGCTGAGGCTGGCTTTGAACTTGTGATCTTCCTGTCTCAGCCTTCCAAGTCTCTGGGATTATAGGCGTGTGCTACTGCACCTGGCATCGCATCCCTTTTTATATCTTATTTAGAAAGAGGGTCCCACTAAGTTGCTTAGGGCCTCACTGAGGCTGGCTTTGAACTCAGTGATCCTCCTGCCTCAGCCTCCCAAGCCACTGGGACTACAGGCATGAGCCACCATGCCAGGCTTCAACATTCTTTCAAGGTCACTTCATGCCATCCTTTAGCTTACCAACTCTTACGGTTTCCCGTTTATTTCCTATTCGTCCTCACTTACTTGATATTTTAAATATAGTCTCACCAGAGGGTTTCCCCTGCAGACACCGGCTTCCTCTTAGTTATGAGTCTCAATGGTATTATGGTGTCTTTGGTGTTGTATTTGTTTCAAGTAAGAAACTGAGGCCCACAAATGAGGTACTGAGTCATGGTGTCAGGAAGGGTGGAGATAAGAGAGAAGTTTTTGTTTCTCGCTCTGTGCAAGAGGGACTCTAAGTCATTTCTAGAGGCTGGGGCTGTTTGAGGTAGGTTCTTGCCATCTGAAGGAGAGCCTGCGGGTGCCGGGGCCAGATCTACTGCCAGGTGCACCCACCTGCGGCTGCTACGGGCACTGGCTGGGAATGGCTCACAGGTGCGTCTTCCCCTGACAATTGCTCATGGGCAGTGGGACCTGCCTCGTCCTGAAACACCTGGGAGATTTTGCCCTTCAGTTAGAGGTGGCCCTCAGCTAGAGACTGACAGATACGGGTACGAACTCTGGGTTCCACGTCCCAAGGGAAGACCACTCGGTGGTTGCCATTCACACTCCTCCCTCCTACAGGAGGTGGCTGAGGGTAGAGGTCAGCTAAGCCCACACCTGTACCAACGGTGGTCCCCTAACCTCCCCTGCTTCTCAAGGTCCCTTACAGGACTCACTGGAGAGCTGTCCCCCGACAAATCCCTCCTAGCCCGCTCATCTCAGGCACTGATCCTGGGCATCCTGAACTTCTTACTCGATTTGCATGCTTTACAGACCACCTCGTTCCCTCTTCTGAGACACACTTACAATCAGCTGGAAAATAGGAGAAAAGTCAATTGAGCCAGCGAATCCATTTTATCACAAATGATGACCTCCATGGCTTTTTTGAAAATACCTATTTATAAGATGATCTTTATTAAGTTAACTGAACTAAAACTGAATGCAGTGTTTAGATGTGCTATGGTTTGCATGTATGCCCCCCAAATCCCCGTGTTGGAGTCTTAACTCCCCAAGTCACACATCCCTGATGTGAAAGGTGGGGCTCTTGAAAGGTACAGAAAGACTCAGAGACCTGATGGGGCATGCTGGCTCTGTCTGGTCACGTGATGCCCTCGGCCACGTTATAATGCAGTATGAAAGCCCTCACTAAGTGTCGCTATGCTCTTAGACATTTCAGCCTCCAGAACTGTGAGCCAGATAAAACTCTTTTCTTTATAAATCACCTAGCCTTTGGTATTCTGCTATTGCAACAGAAAACTAAGAGAGGGTGCACAGACATACTAATCCTGATCCCACCATGGAAGATCACTAATTGCTTCAAACCAATATTCTTTGAAGATGAATTGAATGTGCATTTAGAAGGCAGAATGAGTTTTATTTGAGATAGAATCAGAGAGAGAAGGTGAAGAAGAACCCTTGCCTCTCTTTTATTGCTCAGAATAATTCAGCTCTGGTTCCAAAATAGCAAATTCTTTGTAGCAAAACGAAATCCTGAGTTGAATTGGCCCAAGCCCACCACCTTAGAAAGTGGCAAAAGCCATGCTTCTTGACACGCCCTCTGAGATGTGTCTTCCTGCCTGCCGCAGTCCGGCTGCAGCAAAATAACTGGGGGTGGGGTGACGAATAACTTGTGTATGTTGATACAGCAGGAGTAGGAGCCGTTTATTGTAGGACCAGAGCAATATTTATACATTTCACACAGCTTATCTTAATTAGCATAAACTAGATACAGCAGTCAACCAATAAGGAATCTCCACACGTAATGGCTTGCTTTTGTTATTTCTCAAACCACTCCCTCTGGCATTTTGCCAGACACCATCTAGACTTGTTTAGGAACTCTAACATTTCTCTGGCAAAATGCCAGGTGCCATCCTGACTTGTTTACAGACCTTAACATCTTCCCACCTTCTAACTCCTGTCATCACCCCAAGTGGCTTCTCAGCATATTCCTCACACCCTCCCACAGGAGAGAGTAAAGTTAGACCTGCCACAGGGATTCATCTTCTCCACCACGTGCTCCTCCTGTCAATACATCACTGCTCCATCAGAGGCCATTGCCCCAGGAAAGCAGGAGGGCAGATCTTTCCCCAACTGAAATCCATTTGTTCCCGAAAAGAAGGGGTATCAGGGGTAAAAGAGGTCTGTGGGTTTGCCCTTGAAAGTCTGACCCAAGGGTGCACTGAAGGCATCTCACCCATGCCCCTGGCTCTTACTTACAACCCACAAATACTAGTGTCCTCAAACTGTGTTCCCCTCCCTCCACGGCACAGAGACTCCTGGCCACGTGACACTGTGCTGGTATTGGCCAGAGACAAAAGATCAGTGGCAAAGGTGCTGCTGCAATTCAGAGATGACCTTTACAGTTAACATTCACACACTGAAGTTTAGAAAGCAGACACATCTACTTAAAGTTGATTAAAAATAAAGAAATGATGAGGGGGTGGTCTTAGGCAAGTAGGACCATTCCTGATCAAACCATCCTTAGATTCTTTGTGAAGGTCACTTTTGAATAAGCCCTTGGGTCCAAGTGCTCCAGGGCACCATCGAAGCCACCACGAGAGGAAAAAATGCCCACAGGACTTCTCCCAAGGGCAGTGGGTGTTGGGATAGGCTCCGTTTAAATCTCCATCTCTGGAAGAGCTCTCAATTTGCAGGTCTCTTTACCGGTCCTCTTTCTCTTTATTTCTTGTCTTCTTGTGGAATGGCTACTATTTATGATTCTTTTCTCCCCTCTATGTACTTAGACAGTATGCTTCTTTCCTCATTAGAAAAATAAATGTAGCCACGTACCATGGATCATGCTTGCAATTCCAGCAGCTGGGGAGGCTGAGGCAGGAGGATTGAAAGTTCAAGGCCAGGCTCAGCAATTTAGGGAGGCCCTGAACTACTTACTGAACAACTCTGTCTCTAAAAAAATTATTTAAAAAAGGGATGAGATGTGACTCAGTGGCTAAGCACTCCTGGGTTCCACCTCTGGCGCCAAAGAAATAAAAAATAAATTAAATTAAATAAAAAATAAATTTAGTTGTGTATATTTGAGGTTTACAATATGACATAGCTATCGTCTCATATAGTTATTTTTCGATGTGTGACAAGAGCTAAAAGCTACTTATGTAACAAAAATCTCTAATACGATAAAATTTTATTAACTTGACCCTCAATTTTTAAATTATGTCTCTAGGCTGTTTCTCTTAAACTCCTTTACATTCTTTATTTTAACTTTTTGTACCAAGGTTTGAACCCAGGAGCGTTTAACTGCTGAGCCACATCCACAGCCCTTTTTATTTGGAGTCAGGGTTTTGCTTACTTGCTGAGGCTGGCTTTGATCTTGCCATCCTCCTGCCTGGATTATAGGTGTACACCACCGTACCCAGTTCAAACCGCTTTACTTTTAATTTAGTGGTTAGTTTAGACATCACAGCTTACATTCTTATCAACCTAATATTAACACTGTCTCTGCCCAGACAGTACATTGATTTGGTGGTCCTCTCTCTATATATAAATTACACATTGCTATCATCTAAGGCTTTCTATTCTTTTATCACCAAAATATTGCTTTATGCAGTCAATATTTATCCAATTACCAACACTTTATTGCTCTTTATTCCTTCTTGTATTTTTAAACTTTCACTGGGAGTCCTTACTTTGGACTTGTAGGACACAGTTAATGGTCATTTAATACAGGACCACTGGTCACAAATAATTTCAGCTTAGTTTGCCTAAGAATATAGCTTCCTTCTTCAAGGATATTTTCATTTGGTATAAACTTCAAGTGTTGATTTTTAAAAATCATGTTAACTATGTTATTCCATTGTTTGGGGGTTCTGTTTTTGCTTTTTTTTTTTTTTTAAAGGTAGTCTAAAGAGGGTTCTCATCTTTTCTTCTCTGGTTTCTTTTAAAATTTTCTCTTTATCTTCAGCAGTTATTTTAGACTTTGATATGAGTTACTGTTTATTTATAGCTTGTGCATCATAGGATTTCTTGAATTTGTGGCTTTTGCCACTTTTGAAAAGTCTGTGTCGTTACCACTTTAAGTTTTCCTTCTGCCTTATTTTCTCTCTCCTCTTCTTTTCGGACCCTCAATTCCACGTATATAAGACTTTCCTACTTGATTCTGTATGGCTCTTATATCCTCTGTATTTTCATTCTGTCCTCATTTGTGCCCATTTTGCTATTAAATTCTAGTTATTCTAGCATCATTATTATTTCACAAAGTTTTGGTTGCTAAGCTTAACTCTTTTAATAAATGTATTCTAGAATTTGCTTTTTTATAATTTCCATTTTCTGCTGAAATTCTCAGTCTTGTTTTTAACTCACAGGCATAGTAAACGTGATTTCAAGGTTCACATCTGGTAATAGGTCTATTTCCCTATTGTCTTGTTTCTTGTGTATCTTGTTATTTTTTTTGCTTGTACACCAGCATTTTATTGGTATAATTGTTTGCAGAAATAAACTTGAAGCACATTAGGATGCTACCTTGGTCCACAAAGGTCTGAAAGCCTTATCTAACTTCAGAGTTTGAGATAATCTGAAGCTATTTGAGAACCCATAAGGGCCCGTCTGCTCTTGTTTCACTTTTTCTTAGCATTTAACCTAAAGGGAGGGGGATTTTCCTGCAGCAGCACCCTACCCACCTGCCCTGGTAAGCCCTGGACTCCCGGGTCTGTCCCCCTAACCCGAGTGTGCCGACATGACGTTCCCAACCAACCTCTCAGCTGCTCGTTGACGGACGGGCTTATTGCATTAGAAAAAAAGCAACTCCCTGCCCTGGTCTTACCCTCTCTCGATTCCCGTGCTAGCGTGTTACTCTCCAAATGCCTTCCAACAGATGGTGGTTGAGACTTTGTGGAATTGTTCTAGCTGTCTTCAGGAGGAGGATTTGCCCAACATTTTTGGCATTATTGGAAGCAGAAATTCCAGACTGAAAATATCTATGCAAAGTTGCCACAGCACCACCACCACCACCACTACCACCTCTGCTAGTAATAATAACAATAACCCCTCCCACCTCTGAGGTTACCTGGAAGCTAACAACAGAATGAAAGGAAGACAGTCTGCCTCTCATGCCCGTTAACACCTGCAGTCTTCTTCTGAAGTCCTCTGGTCTCTGTTTCCTACTTCTTCATCGCATAGTTTCTGCATGATTTCATTACTTTGAATCCGTGGCTCGTGTTTCCATTCACAACGTTATTATTTTCCAACTCTCTTTCTGCTGAATCATCTGTAATTCACAAAGTTTGAAATGGTGTAAAATGGAACTCCCTCCTGTCATTATCCATGACCCGTAGTCCTCTGTTCACTTTCTTTCTCAAGTCATCCTGGGCCCAAATGTTTCCCCTTGACCAAAGAAGCCACCATGGTGCAAATCCTCAGTCAGCCTAACTCCCTGGAAGTAGAATCCATGAGCTCCTTTGCCGCTGACGACAGCCAAGGCTTTGGGATGGATGACAGTGGCGAGAGTGACCCTGAAAGGCATTGTGTGAGACCATCTCATCCAACAATTAAGTGAACGTATCTGGAAAGTTAATAGAAAGGGGGAAAGTCACACCCCTTTTTGAATTGGGGAGGTGTTTCTATGTATTATAAGGCTTGGCAGGTAGGCATTTAGTCGCCTATGGAAAAAGAAACACTTCTGAGGCAGGGAGAAAGTTTTTCCAGCCTCCTAGTGTAGGCATGAGAAGAACATAATTACTTGGTTTATTTTATTCCCCTGTGGGGAAATCAAGACTGTGATTCTCCTGACATATTCCAGAATCCCCCCCAAAGCCAAGGCAGGTCAGACTCAGTCATCCTTTACTGAATCGTTGGGTCTTGTTGGATGGAGGTCACATGTCGCTTAATGATGGGCTACGTTCTGAGAAATGTGTTGTCAGGCAAGCTTGTGGTCGCGGGGACATCAGAGTGCACTTCCGCCAGGTCGGAGGGAGGTGGCATCATTAGGTGAGGGAACCTTACAGGCTCAAAACTCACAAACGCATCTCCTGGACTAAAACCTCATTGTGTGGCATCTGGCTGCCTGTGCGGCCCACATGTCAGATTTGACCTAAATGTTAGAGAATGTGGATCTGATGAGATGGAGCCAGAACTCAACCCAGACCTTTGCAGTCTTCACCCGGTCCCTGACTTTTAAGCCACATCTCACTTTCTCCAATGTGAACGCATACCTTGACTTCTCAGGCCAAGTAGCCCTTTGTGGAAATTAGTCAGAAAGATAAATATCTATTCCTTTGGGCCTATAAAAAGCCAGCCTATTTATCATGGTAATTTTGTGCAGTCTAGACTCTGCTAAATAGAAAGGCCCTTAATGCTCAGCACTCTTTCGGCTTTTTGCTGAAAATTCACCATTTGCTGGAAATTGGCCTTTGGACGGCTCTCAGGTGTATTGGTCCACTTAGTGAAGTCCATGATGACATCAAAATGCAGACGCTGAAACCCATTCTCCCACTTCAGCGAACATGATCCCAGTCACGGGCACCTTACAAGTGCAGCTGGCCAGTAGCTGATGGGATCTTTTCAAGGCTGCCTCCCCGAGATGATGGATCCACCTTGCCAGACAGCCCTCGGAGACAGCCCTCTGTATCTGCCACCCCCGTGGACCCGTCGGGCCTCACCAAGAGCGCACAAAGTCTGCCAGCAAAACCCAGCCGATTTTTATTGGGTTTTTACAAAGTTGGCTTCCGGCCCATGTCTGGCCTCAGAAAGAAGCGCCCGGGGACCTCTCCCACTAAGCCCAGAATCGCCTCCCCGCTCAGTCGGCCCCTGGCGCCTGCCCCGGGCTCTGTCTGTTGTCAGATACCAAACACACAGACACACCCCACTCCACGGTGTCTTGTTTCCCAAGGTTATTTTTACTTGAAATAAGCACCTCCCTGAGTTTTAGCACTTCTCGGGCACTAATTGATCTCTTGTCACTCTTTTCTCCCTTGAAGCCTTTTCCTTTGTCTGGGTTGACTGTCAAAGCAGATGCACTCCTTCCCCCATCACCCATTTCTCAAGTGCATGGAAGAGTAAATATTGAGTTTCATCTGGCTCCAAAGGGAGCGTTCAGGGTGAGTCCCCGGGACACTCCCTGTCTGCGGGAATGATGTCACAGAGCAAAAGCTGTTCGGTCCCCTGGGTGCCTGGTCTCTGATGCTGTCTCTTGGGGCCATTTGCCCGGGCACAGGATCTGTTAAGCATCCAAGTTCCTCCCTTTATCTCCAGTAGTCATTTAAGAGCCATGTGCTTTGTGTGGCTGCACCCCCACCCTTGTGGGTACCAGGGTCCACCCCAAAAGAGATGATCCTGGACTCACCATGAGGTCAGGTCCTGAAAAACCCATTGTGAGATGAACTATGGTAAATGGAGAATGAATCGAGGACACCTGCTACACCTGCCCTCCCTTACATCCCAGCTCAGCAAGGCAGCGAAGGTAGAGCTTTGCTCCCCTTGATCCGTGGGACTGATTGGGAGCTATGACTCGAGGCGGCTCCCCAGCATCAAGAGAGGACTGATTGGTGCCAGCCCGGGGAAACGATCCAAATTGATCATTCAAAGCCTGGTTTTGAGTAAATGTGTATCGCTTCTGCACCATCGTTAAGTCGAAAAAAATCATGAGTCAAGCCACTGCAAGTTGGGGGACAGCCTGCACCGTGCTCAGTTTATCCGATGAGCAGTTATTCTTTTTGCTTCAGCCACATCGGATTTTAATATAAGCAGTTTATATAAACACAGAATAATAAGCAAACAGCTTACATAAAATGTCACTGATGTTTATTGAATGATTTGAAGTGTTGACTTGCATTACTTCATTTGAGTCTTACAAACTCTGTGAAGCATGGGAATTCAATAAAACCTTTAATAGATATGGAAACTGAGCCTTCAATTAAGCACTCTACTATGGATTAGCAGTGCTGGATTTAAATCTCAGTATTTTAGTTTCTTTCTGCAGTTTCTTTCTGGCTGACCACTTATTTTGGCAGCAAGAGTCGGGAGCCTCCAAGCTGTCTCCCCGTAGTTACTCAGATGTTTTCAGAGTGCTCACAAGCCTGGTCAGTCAAAGCTAAGTGTATGTGTTGACACATGCATACTCAGGGTGACATTGGCAATGAGCCTGGACCTGTCCCCAAAGGCTTCTGCTTGTCCCTGGCAGCAGGCAGCAGTTTCCATTCAGCTACCACATGTTCCTCCGTGCCCTGGAGCTGAACAGCAGCAGTGGCAGGGGAAGCCACGGGCCAAGCCAGTCCTTACTCCTGAGTGTCATGTCACCGTATAGAGGATAAGGAGGCCATGCCCTCCAAGAGCTAGTCCCCCGCCTCTTTCTCCCAACCTACCACCTGCCACCCACCCATCTACCTCATTTCCCTGCTTCTAAACCCACTTCTGTGCACCTGACATGCTCCTTCAGACCTTCTGCTACGGAGTGAGTTTCTCTGTTGCAGAACTATTCATTTCTTGTTCATGATCCTTCCCTCCCTGACCATGGTCACTGTGGGTGAAGTGGACCTCCTGTATTGATGTCAACCTGGCCATATGACTTAACTCTGGCCAAGGGAATGGTGACAGAAGGGACAGTGTGCCCATCCTGAGCCAAGCCCTCGGGATGCACTGGAGGTTTCTGCTCCTTGCTCTTGTGCTTCTTCCACCTGAGCATACCGCAGGTACGTACTGGTCCCAGAGTTTGGAGACATGAGGAACTTGGCTGAATCTAGTCCACAGCCTAGAACCCAGACCAGATGAGCTTAGCAAAACCCCAGCTGACCCATGGACCCAGCAGGAATGAATGCTTGTTGCATTTACAAGCTACTGAGATGTGGGGTCATTTATTCCTCACTTTTTTGCCTAGTAACTATCGTTTACTAGTAACTATCGTTTCCTTATTAGGAGACAGCATCTCGGCTTGACACAGAATTTGGAGCAAAACCTCATGGGCATGTATGTGTGGGTACATGTGTTGGGGGAGTGTTAGGGGCTGACTTGGTTTAAATGAAGGAGCAAGACCAGGATTAATAAGCATCAGAGAGCAGCAGCACCCCGAGGGGTGAGAAGTAAGTGGCCATCTGCCCCGACCTCTCTGGGAACCCAGATCAGGGTGCTGACATGGATAAATACGTTCCTCATGAAAGCATTTCTAGCAACCAATTTCTAGTCCAAGGTGCCCTGCAGCCCACCTCCCACGCTGTAGGCATGAAGGCTGCCATGATGAAAATCTGGTGGAGAACGTAGGATTAAAACGTCTGGAGGGGACTCACTCGGCCTCAGCCAGTGAAAGGCTACCTTAGCATGAGTTGCTGTGTTAATGGAGTCAGCAGAACACAGGCTGGGGGAGAGCAGGCACAGGTGCATACATTTGGAGGGGACAACATAGGAACAAGGGTCCCTCTTGGGGGCAGTGCCCACCAGGAGCTGCAAAGGGCCTGCTTTGGATGAATCCAGGGGCCAATGAGAACCTGGTTCAATTATCCTGCAGGAGAAATACCCAGAGAGAAATTAGGGAGAAAGCCCTCTGCAAACAAGCCATTTTTTTTTTAAATGAACAGAGGTCCCCCAGGCTATCTATGAAAGGAAGGGACAGTCTAACCAACCCTGGCTTGATGCTTCCTGTCCTGGCAAAGGACCCAGGTTTGTTTCTGTCTCCCTGCAAAACACACATACTCCTGTTTTCTTCTGTCAGACTGAAAGTTCCCGTGGTTTATTAACTTGATTTCCAGATAATCATGTGGCAATGCAGTTTTAATGGGGATGTTTTCTATTTTCAGGGCTCGTCGAAGATCCAGCTCTGCATTAACATATTCTTTTTCCTTTTCTGCAGACCTAATGTCTCCTTTGGTGGCACGGCCCTGGGTTCTTGCTGTTTCTACTACGGTCAGGCGCCAAGGGACTTGCTGACCCCATGACCAGGAGCGTGTGGGATGGGTGCCCGGGACTTGTAGCGGGCTCTGGGCTCTTGCCATGCTGCCTTCTATAACTGACCCCCTGCCCTCTACAGAATGCCATGTGTGCCTGAGACTGTCCCAGGGGACTTGCTGCTAGTGGCTGCCAGTGGTGTTGACAGGCCCAGCAGTGGCCTCTCCACAGGCCAGCGTGCCGGGCACACCAGCCAAACCAGAATGGCACTGGAGACTGCAGTTTTAGCTCTAGACAGGGTCTCCTTGACCTGCCATGTCCAGATGCCTCAAAGGGCAAAAAGAATCAGAATTCCTTCCCCGAGGGTGGGCTCTCAAGAAGCATCACCCGCGTGTGCCTGGAGATCACAAGTTTGAATGTGGACTTGACAGCTGATCTGGGTTTGGAGTCAGCTTCCTGGGTGGATCCTGTGTGAGGTGAGCCAGAGTCCCTGTGCGTGGTAACTGTGACAACCACTGTACCAACCTCTCGGGGTGCTGTGCTGCACGGAGAGAACCTCAGCACAGAGCTCGGCACGTCTCAGGTTCGGTGATGCTGCTCTCAGTACTGCCATGACCCTGGGTCAGATGGCCTGTGGCGGGCAGCAGGTCCGTGGGTAGGACAGGTCCTCACACTGATGGCTGTGTCCTTGATACCTGGTGCTGCACATGTGCTCTTCTCGCTCCAGCCTCCACAAACTTAGAAGGTTAGTTTGTTCATTCCTCGGTCACACCCAAGGAAATAAAATTGCCCAAGCCTACATCTGTCCTCCCTCGTCGGCTTCTCCACAAGTGCCCAGGGCTCTTCTGCCCTTCGTGTCAGCTCATTTCCCACACTGCAGGGTGTTGCCACCCACATCCAAAGCCGATCCAAAGTCGGACCACCATTTGCTCTGTAAGATTAATGCTGAGCCAGGCACAGTGGCCCATGCCTGTCATCCAGCAGCTGGGAGGCTGAGGGAGGAGGATCTTGAGTTCATGCCGCAGGCCGGCTGCAGCAAAATAACCAGGGGGGTGACGAATAACTTGTGTAGGTTGATACAGCAGGAATGGGAGCCGTTTATTGTAGGACAACAGAGCTATTTATACATTTTGCACAGCTTATCTTAATTAGTATAAACTAGATACATAGATCAACCAATAAGGAATCTCCACATTTAATGGCTCACTTTTGTTACTTTTCAAACCACTCCCTCTGGCATTTTGCCAGGCACCATCCAGACTTGTTTACGAACTCTAACATTCCCCTGGCAAAATACCAGGTGTTATTTTGACTTGTTTACAGACCTTAACAAGTTCAAAGCCAGCCTCAGCCAAAGCAAGGCACTAAGCCACTCAGTGAGACCCTGTCTCTAAATAAAATACAAAATAGGGCTGGGGATGTGGCTCAGTGGTTGAGTGCCTCTGAGTTCAATCCCTAGTACCAAGGCCCCAGGCAGCCCTCTCTTGGGTCTGATCCCTTGTGCCACTGGGACTCCACAAACCACCTCTGGGAAAGCTCTGCCTCACTCCCAGAGAGAAGAAATTGCTCTCTGGTCCAGAGCTCCATAGCACTGTGCTCATTCTTGCTGGAGCTCACACTGAAGGGCATTCTAATTGATCAGTTTGCATGCTTACAATAGGAGCTCTTAAAGAAAATTCAGCCAGGCTTACTGGCAGAAGCGGAGGCAAGAAGACTGCTAGTTCAAGGCCAGCCTGGGCAACTTAATGAGACCCCCATCTCAAAATGAAAACAAAAAGGGGCCAGGTATAGGTAGTGCACTCTTGTCATCCCAGTGGCTTGTAATCCATATGTAGTGCACTCTTGTCATCCCAGCGGCTTGGGAGGTTGAGGCAGGAGAACCACAAGTTTGAGGCCAGCCTCAGCAACTTAGCAAGGTCCTATATCAAGATAAAAATAAAAATAAAAAAAATAAAAAAGGAGTTGAGGATGTGGCTCAGTGGTAGTGGTGGAGCACACCTCAATTCAATCTCAGTAAAGAAAGAAAGGGAAAGGCAAGGCAGGACAAGACAGACTGATTCAGCCCTATCAGTATTTATCAGACTTCTCTCAGCCAGGGGATTTCACGTACTCTGCTCCTGAAAGGCAGGCTCATTCAACTACCTGCAGCCTGGCTGGCTGGACAAGCTGTGTAGTACCCTCATTTGGGGCTAAAAATAGATCAAGTGCTTAGAATAATGTCTGGTGCACAGTAAGAACCAATTTGTACACTACGCTCTCAGTAAACGTAAAATTAACACAGGAAAAATAAAATCAGGAGCTCAATTTAGTCTTTGATCCAAAGGAGTTGTTTCAAGTTTATTGAACACAAAAAATGAATGAGTTTAGATAACAGAGGGAAAAATAGCATGCTAAGCCCCAGGACATCTATTACTGAATGATGTGGAGTCCTCCAATCAGATGCCATCATCTAACTTCAGTTAAATACAATCTTTATTTCTTGACAATAAAATACAAAATACAATCTTTATTTCTAACAATTAGCAGTTTGTTTCTTTTGACAAGTGGCTCCTGAATTGTGCCCAGCCAGACTGCGGCATAACTTCAGTTAAATACAATCTTTATTTCTTGACGGACAACCCAGATCTTGCATGGGAACAATTAGCAGGATGATGCTGAGGCAGACAGACAGTGCTGTCCCTTGACCATATTTTGAGAGCTTGTTTTAACCAAATCCGTTTCCAGTTTTGATGAGATCATATTTTCAATTGCTTTTCTGGTATGTGGAAACACCTGACCACATCATTTATTTTATATCCTCTGAGTTTAAGCATTCTCAAGAACTCCAGTCAGAGATGAAGGGAAGGAAGAGACCAGAAGGGCATGCACATTGACTGAGCTCTGACCATGTGCTCTGGGTTTAGATAATCTCCTCTAGGAGATGGAATGAGTATGAAGAAGTGCCAGGTATGTGTGATGAAATTCATGTAGCTCAGGAATCCACAATGTGACAAACACAAAGCCCCTGTTCTCCTACTCCACCCGTTTCGGTGCTCATTCATGCCGTGGTGTGTCAAGTAGCTTTTGTCACCAACTGGTTGGCACTTCAGGGAATGCAGATGGTGAAATTAATCTTTGTCCAAGAAGTTTATATTGGAAAGTAAAGCTAAGGGGGGGCAGGTTGCCAATAGAATAAGTGATGTGTGCAACATGTGACATGTGAACATTTCATAGTCCCCAAATTTAGTCACAATTCTACTTGTGAAATCTTGGGCTAGATCCTACATTTATGTAATAGTATAAACTACATGGATGTTTGTGTCTGCTGAATATCCACTGGTTGCTGAAACAAGAGAAGATCTATCTTATTATAGCAGGAATATTGAATATTTATTATACTGGTTGTTGAAAAAATAATTTTTCAGTGTTTTTACTTTTGCTCTTCAAGTTTAATAAGGAAAAAATAAAATGAATACAAGATAAGTAGTACATAAGAGAAGAGTACATACTAGCTTCTTGTACTTCTTAATAGTAGTTGATATACTATTTCAAAAAATGTACTGTATAGTTAATAATTGTGCATAGTTGGGGCACTGTTTAGTTAATAATTTAGAAACTCTTGTAGTGATAGGCCAGTAGGTTGCATAATTACATACAATTTCTTTTAAAAAAAATGATCATTTTCATTTGTTTGAAATAAATCATTAATATTAAATATACACACTGTTCCTTTGACAGAATAAGGATGTGTTAGCCAACTCTTTAGATTGCCTGAGATGCTTCTTCTCTGGGAAAAGCTGAGGGTGAACTAAGTCTTTTATTGTGTTATGCCCTTGTGTGAAACATTATTATTAAATTATACTGGCCTGATTTAAACCAACTAGTAAAAGGCTGGATAGGTAAAATAAAATGGACTGAAACTTTGGAAAATTTTAAAAAAGAAAAAGAAAGCAGAAGGGAAGCCAATTCTGCCACCTGGTGTGAGAATGGGGTATTACAATTTCCTTCCTTCCTTCCTTCCTTCCTTCCTTCCTTCCTTCCTTCCTTCCTTCCTTCCCCTTTAAACCCAAAATAACACCTAATCCTTTATTCCTCATTTATGGAGGGTGGTCAAGTCATCGTGACATGGTGAAATTTGGGGTATGTGACCCTTCCACCTTTCAGGTAACTGAATCTTGTTGCATATTTTTTTTTTGAAGTTCTTGGTGGGAATGTTGCTAAAGTGATTACTCATTTAATTAGGCAAACCTAATCACATCTTTCCTCAGACCCAGGATGCTCACTAACGACCACACTTTCTCTGTAAAAGGTGAGGGAACCTCGAGGTTGGACACGATTGTCCCCTGCTCCTTTCCCCTTGGACGTTTGTGTCTGCTGCAGAGCTTCGACCTCAGGTTCTGGCTGGCAACCCAAGGTGCTGGACTCCCGGCTCTGCAGGACGTCGCTGCTCAGCTGAGGAACCTGCACAGGCACCGGGGGGCGGAGGGAGCCAGGAACCCCACCCGGCTGCAGAACCTGGAGCCACGAGGCAGAAATGGGTGACTTCCACGTGCAGCCGCCACCCAGAAACGCGGAGCAGAAAGCAGGGGGTCAAATGGATGAGGAACGCCCGCAGCTCACAGAGCAGAAGCAAGACCCAAGCAGAAGAATAAAAACGGAGGGAAGTTGGAAGCCAGGCAGGAGTGTGGCAGAGCCCCGGGTGCTGCCGTGCAGGGGTCGTGGATCTCATCTCCAAATCTTGGCGCCTCCTTCCTCACTGTCACAACTGTCCTCAAACATCAGCAAGAGAGCAGGTCACTGAAAGGGCTAAGATGGGCCTCTGCAACTTTAAAAACTAAAACCCACAGAGGCCCTGGATTCTGGTGGTACAAAGTCCCTCTATGGGAAATCAGTTCTTAGAACCCTGTGACCCAGTTGGGGGCTGTGGTGCACACCTGTGATCCCCGCAACGGGAGGCTGAGGCAGGAGGGTCGGGTTCAAAGCCAACCTCAGCAAAAGTGAGGTGCTAAGCAACTCAGGGAGACCCTGTCTCTAAATAAATCCAAAATAGGGCTGGGGATGTGGCTCAGTGGTGGAGTGTCCCTGAGTTCAATGCCGGATACCCCATCCCCCCCAAAAAAAAAAACCTATGGTCCAAAGTTTCACTAAGTGACTGAGCTGAACAAATGACAGATCTATAGCATGTAAATTATAAAGGGTTCACCACTAAGGCATCTCTTTATCTGCTGCTTTTTTTCTTGTGAACCCGATTCATACAGAAGGTTCCAATAGCAATGTTTAGAATACAGTTACTTGAAACGTTTCTTTAAAAGTAAATTAGATTCCATACATCAGAGGGGGGGGAAAAAGTAAATTAGGTAAACCTTGGAGTTTTTCCCCAATAAAACAACATAATGTGAAATATTATTACTAAGTACTCAGAGCCTGGGGGTAAGTTTGTGAAGCCAGAGGACTGGAATCAATTCAGGCATTAAACCAAGAATTCAGTTTTAGGGTTTTAGAAGTTTCTACTTAAAATTTTTTTTCTAGATCTATAAAACTAACATGTTTTTGTTCATCTGGCCTCACCCCAGCCTCAACATTGAATTTCATTTGACAGCCTTGAAGTTTCTTTAAAATTCTTTTTATAATTGTCTGAAATCTTCAAATAACAATGAAGAATCCTTTTTTTTTCAAATATTTTTTTCCATTAAAATATATCCTCCATGTAACAAGGAAATCATTAGCTGTTTTTCCCTTAGTAATTGCATGTGAATCGTTGATAGGACTAGATCTTCAAGTAGACTAAATTTACTGCTTTTGTTAAAGTGAAGTTCTGCTCTAATTATTTGTGGCCACAGGTACAGTAATGACATATTCTATTTTTCCAAGGGAAACACCAGCTTATGTCTGTTGTGCTGGTGTGTCCTGTGGACTTAATGCCCCTTTCGGTCCAAAGATATCTTCATCTGGATGGTGAATAATATGTTTACCCTAATATTGGGTAAATAGTATCAACTCACAAGTAAATACTACTAGTTCTTCAGATTCTATAAAACCTTCACTTTTCTTGTAAAAAATGCTACTCTTTTTTTTAAATGCATCAGCTCAAACACATTTTTAGAAAAAGAAAATAGATGCTTCTTTCCATAAAATTTTAGAGATAGTATTCTAAAATGCAAATTTTTGGAAAAGTTCTAGCTTTGGTTGCTCTTACAGTCAACCCAACCACTAGAACTTTGTAGTTCCAGGAAGCCAGAAGGGCTGGGTTTAGCAAAAAGAGGAGTTTTAAGACAGTACCAAACTATCAGGCAACAAAAGCTTGAGAAACCACTTTTTACAAGCCCGGACTTGAATCACCTTAATCTCTAAGAGATAAAGTAATATTTTTTCTACCAAAAGCAACGCAAATTCTCTTTAGTAGAAGACAATAACATCTAGAGCCACAAATTACCTCTGTGGGTTTTCTTACACAGTGTCTAGTATTCAATCAAAAATAATCGGGCATGCAAAATGAAGTCAATAAGCAAAATAATCAAGAAAACATAAAGACAATAGAAATAGATCCTCTTCAGATCCAGATATTGGAATCATTACATATGAGCTTCACCTTAAAAAATATTTTTGCAGAGTTGGGGATGAAACTTATGGCCTCATACATGCTAGGCAGGCAGTCCACCACAGAGCTACACCCCAGCTCCAAATGAAAACTTAAACAAAATGTGATTAATAAGTTCAATAAGTTTAACAAAGAGTGGGAGAAAGTTATCAGAAGTTAAAAGTGAGTCAAATTGATATTTTAGAGCTGAAAATAAAAATAATGAAAGTAAGACCAGAATATAAGTGCTTAGAAGAAGAAAGTAAAGTATACATGATTTGAATATGGTGAGATTGAAGCACCTCAGTTCTTTCTCAAGGTAAATGAGCTGAATATATAGAAAGTAGTCTAAGACGTATATAGCACAAGGTGAAAAGCTCTAAACATGTGACATATTGGAATCCCAAAAAGAAGGGAGAATGAAGCTGAAGCAATCTAGAGAGAGCTGATGGGGATCTTTTTTTAAAAAAGACAAAATACCAATCAAGGGGGTAAAACAAACCAATTGCTTCACCAACAGAAGCCACTGATAACACAGTAGAAGAAATGTCCAAGGAGGAGTTCAGATGGTATATAGTTCAGCTGATATGTGAAGTAAAGGATAGTGTAAGGAGTGGAATCAAAGAAAAAATACAGGAAGTGAAAGACCACTTCAATAAAGAGTTAGAGATCATTAAAAAAAAGCAGAAATCCTCAAAATGAAGGAAGCAGTAAACCAAATTATAAATTCAATAGAATGCAACACCAACAGATTAGACCACTTGGAAGACAGAGCCTCAGACAATGAAGACAAAATATATAACCTTAAAAGCAGAGTTAAATGTGTGGAGAAGATGATAAGAAACCCTGAACAGAACATCCAAGAAATATGGGATAACATGAAAACATCAAACTTAAGCGTTATCAGAATACATAAAGGAGCAGAGATACAAACCAGAGGAATAGAAAATCTTTTCAATGACATAATAGCAGAAAGTTTCCCAAACCTAAAGAATGGAATGGAAAATCAAATACAAGAGGCTTATAGGACCCCAAAAGTACAAAATTACAGAAGACCCACAACAAGACACATTAAAGTGAGAATGACTAACACAGAATAAAGATAAAATCTTAAAGTCTGTGAGAGGAAAAAAAATCAAATTATGTATAGGGGGAAAACAGTTCAGATTTCAAATGATATCTCAGCCCAGACCTTCAAAGCTAGGAGGTCCTGGAATAATATATTTCAAGCTCTGAAAGAAAAAAAAATTGTCAACCAAGAATTTTATACCCACCAAAATTAAGTTTCAGATTTGAAGATGAAATTAAAACATTCCATGATAAACTAAAATTAAAAGAATTCACAACTAGAAAGCCTACACTACAGAGCATTCTCAACAAATATTCCATGAGGATGAAGTGAAAACCAGCAAAGGGAGGATCTACACTAAAGGGACATTCAACCAAATGAGAAACCAAGACAGATCAAAAACCAGAAATGAATCAATATGACAGGAAATACAAATCATATCTCAATAATAACTTTGAATGTTAATGGCCTAAACTCATCAATCAAAAGACACAGACTGGCAGATTGAATTAAAAGAAAGACCCAACAATATGCTGTCTTCAAGAGACTCACCTCATGGGCAAAAACATCCACAGGCTGAGGTGAAAGGATGGGAAATAACTTATCACTCACATGGATTGTGTTTCCATTATTGTTTCAAAGTAGACTTCAAACCAAAGTTAATCAGAAGAGACAAAGAAGGACATTTCATACTTCTTAAGGGAAGTATATATAAGCAGGACATAACAATTATAAATATTTATGCCTCAAACAATGGAGCATCTATGTACATCAAACAAACCCTTCTCGATTTCAAGAGTC
This sequence comes from Urocitellus parryii, assembly GCF_045843805.1. Taxonomy (NCBI): domain Eukaryota; kingdom Metazoa; phylum Chordata; class Mammalia; order Rodentia; family Sciuridae; genus Urocitellus; species Urocitellus parryii. Next base: position 9,305,638 of record NC_135542.1, read on the forward strand.
AAATAGACCAAAACACAATAATACTGGGTGACTTTAACACACCTCTCTATCTACTGAACAGATCCTCCAAAGAAAAACTAAACAAGAAAACTGTAGAACTAAATAATACAATCAATAATTTAGACTTAACAGACAAATATAGAATATTTCATCCATTAATGAGCGAATATTCTTTCTTCTCAGAAGTACATGGCTCCTAGTCTAAAATAGACCATATCTTATGCCACAAAGCAACTCTTAGTAAATACAAACAAACAAACAAACAGACAAACAAACAAAAACAGAGGTAATACTCTGCATTCTATCAGACCACAATGGAATGAAATTAGAAATCAATGATAAAATAAAAAATAGAAGTTACTGTAACAAATAGAGACTAAATAATACACAATTGAATGATGAATAGATAGTAGAAGAAATCAGGGATAAAATAAAGAATTCTTAGGGGTAAATGAGAACACTGATATAACATTTCAAAATCTCTGAGAAACTATGAAGGCAATAGTAAAAGGAAAGTTTATTGCATTGAATGCATTCATTAAAAGAATAAAAAGTCAACAAATAAGTGACCTAATACTACATCTCAAAGCCCTAGAAAAATTAGAAAAAATCAACACCAAAATCAGAAGAAGACAGGAAATAATTAAAATCAGAGCTGAAATTAATAAAATTAAAATGAAAGAAACACTTGAAAAAATTGACAAAACAAAAAGTTGTTCTTTGAAAAAAAAATAGATTAAACCCTGGCCATGCTAATGAAGAGAAAAAGAGAGGAAACCCAAATTACTATAATACAAGATGAAGAAGGAAATATCACAACGGACACGTCTGAAATTCAGAAGATAATTAGAAACTATTTTGAAAATTTTTACTCTAATAAAATAGAAAATGTTGAAGACATGGTCAAATTTCTAGAGACATATGACCTACCCAAACTGAATGAGGAGGTCATATATGATTGAAACAGATCAATTTCAAGTAATGAAATAGAAAATGCTATCAAAACCTATGATCCAAGAAAAACCAGGACCAGATGGATTCTCAGCCAAATTCTACAAGACTTTCAAAGAATAATTAACATCAATATTCCTCAAAGTATTCCATGAAATAGAAAAGGAGGGAACCCTCCCAAACTCATTCTATGAGGCTAATATCACCCTGATACCAAAACCAGACAAAGACACATCGATGAAAGAAAACTTCAGACCAATATCCCTGATGAACATGGATGCAAAAATTCTCCATAAAGTTCTGGCAAATCACATACAAAAACATATTAAAAAGATAGTGCACCACGATCAAGTGGGATTCATCCAAGGGATGCAGGGTTGGTTCAACAAACAAAAATCAATAAATGTAACACATCATATTAGTATTCTTAAAAGCAAGAATCATATGATCATCTCAATAGATGCAGAAAAAGCACTTGAAAAATTACAGCTCACCTTCATGTTCAAAACACTAGAAATCTAGGAATAGTAGGAACATACTCAATGTTGTAAAAGCTATATATGCTAAACTCAAGGCCAGCATCATTCTAAATGGAGGAAAATTGAAAGCATTCCTGCTAAAACTGGAACAAGACAAGAATGTTCTCTTTCATCACTTCTATTCAACACCATCCTCAAAACTCTAGCCAGAGAAAGTAGACAAAAGAAAGAAATTAAAGGGATACAAATGGGTAAAGAATAACTCAAACTGTCACTATTTGCTGATGACATGATTCTATATCTATAAGATCAAAAAACTCAACCAGAAAACTTCTAGAACTAATAAATGAATTCTGCAAACTGGCAGGATATAAAATCAACACCCATAAGTCAAATGCATTCCTATATATCAGCAATGAATCCACTGAAAGAGAAATTAGGAAAATTACTCTGTTCACAATAGCCTCAAAAAAAAAAAATACCTGGGAATCAATCTAACAAAAGAGGTGAAAGACATCTACAATGAAAACTACAGAACACTAAAGAAAGAAATTGAAGAAAACCGCAGAAGATGGAAAGATCACCCATGCTCCTGGATAGGCAGAATTAATATTGTCAAAATAGCCATACTACCAAAAGTGTTATACAGATTTAATGCAATTGCTATTAAAATCCCAATGACAATCTTTATAAAAATAGAAGAAGCAATCATGAAATTTATTTGAAAAAATAAGAGACCCAGAAAAGCCAAAGCAATCTTTAGCAAGAAAAGTGAAGCAGGAGGCATCACAATAACCAGACCTTAAACTCTACTACAGAGCTATAGTAACAAAAACATGGTTAAATGTGGTTATGTCATACTAGACAAAGGTGAAAAAAACATTCACTGGAGAAAAGATAACCTATTCAACAAATGGTGCTGGCAAAACTGGAAATCCATATGTAGCAAAATGAAATTAAACCACTATCTCTCACCCTGCACATAAATCAACTCAAAGTGGATCAAAGACTTAGGCACTAGAACAGAGACCCTGCGCCTAATAGAAGGAAAAATGGGCCCAAATCTTCACCATGTCAGCCCAGGGTCTGACTTCCTTAACAAGACTCCTAAAGCAAAGAAATAAAATCAAGAATTAATAAATGGGATGGATTCAAATTGAAAAGCTTTTTCTCAGCAAAGGAAACAATAAAGTGAGGAGGGAGCCTACAGATTGGAAGAAAATCTTCACCACATGCACTTCTGATAAAGTACTAATCTCTAGGATATATAAAGAACTAAAAAATTTAACACCAAAAAAGACAAATAACCCAATCAATAAATGGGCTAAGGAACTGAACAGAGACACTTCATGAAAGAAGAAATACAATTGATCAACAAGTATATGAAAAACTGTTCAACATCTCTAGCAATTAGAGAAATGCAAATTAAAACTACGCTAAGATTTCATCTCACTTCTGTCAGAATGGCAATCATCAAGAGTACAGGCAACAACAAATGTTGGTGAGGATGTGGTGAAAAAGGCACACTCATACATTGCTGGTGGGACTGCAAATTGGTGCAACCACTATGGAAAGCAGTATGGAGATTCCTCAGAAAATTGGGAATGGAACCACCATTTGACCCAGCTATTCCACTACTTGGTTTATACCCAAAGGACTTAAAATTAGCATACTATAGTGACGCAACAACATCAATGTTTACAGCAGCTCAATTCACAATAGCTAGACTATGAAATCAACCTAGGTGTCCCTCAATAGATGAATGGATAAAAAAAATGTGGTATATATACTCAGTGGAATATTACTCAGTTTTAAAGAAGAGTAAAATTAGGGCATTTGCCAATAAATGGTTGGAGTTGGAGAATATCATGCCAAGTGAAATAAGCCAATCACACAAAACCAAAGGCCAAATGTTTTCTCTAATATGCTGATGCTAACTCACAATAAGGTGGGAGGGCACTAGGGAAGAATAGCGTTACCTTAGATTAGGTAGAGAGAATTGATGGGAGTGAAGGGGAGGGAATGTGGGGATAGAAAAGATAGTAGAATGAAACAGACATTATTACTGTATGTATATATGTGACTTCATGACCAATATGATTCTGCAACATACACACTCAGAATAATGAGAAATTATATCCCATCTATGTATGATATATCAAAGTGCACAAATGCATTCTACTATTAAGGATAACTAATTAAAGCAGATAAAAAATATTTTTTTAAAAGGCATGCATGGACTATCATATAAAAATGCTATAAGAAAAGTTGAAAAATCAAAGTATCCAAGAGAAAATTTGCATAATTTCTTCAAAGGAGCAGCAAGGATGGGAGGTGACTTCTTAACAGAAATAATGGAAGCCAGAAGACAATGACTTCAAAATGCTGAAAGAAAGTAACTTCCAGAACAGAGCTCTTTTATCTAGGGGAATTTCCCTTCAAAGGAAGACAGAATAAAAATCCAAACTAAAACATTTTTTACTAGTAAATTGCCTAAAGATTAATCAATTGAACATATATATGTATATATACTTATTAGTATATATATTCTAATCAATTGTATGTACTTATTGATAAAAAGTGTATATGTATGTATATATATATATATATATATATATATATATATATATACACACACACACACAAATAAATACATTATCCAAAATCAGTATAACTCAAAATCAAAATAATTGGAAAATTCTCCCTGTTTGGGAATTAAGCAATGCAACTCTATATAAACCACAGGTAAATGCAAAATCACAGTGAAAACGAAGTATTTTGAAGTTAATAAGAAATGAAAATATATCAACACTTGCAAGATTTAGCTAATACCTAAGTTAGAGGGAAATAACACAGATTTAAAGGAATATTTTGGAAAAGAAGAAAGGCTAAGAATAACTTAAGTATTCACCTCAGAGTTTTCTTTGGTTTTATTTTCAAAATGTAGGTTTGTTTAGAAACAAATAAAAAAAAAACCTAACAAGTTTTTAATAAAATAGATGCCCATTTATTATCTTTTAAAAATTCTTAAAAAATTTGGAATTAAATTACCTTAACCCAAATAAAATGTATAACATGCATTCAATTAATTAAAGAACAATCATTATTTTTAAGAGTAAAATATTATTGATTTAATATTGAGAAATGACAAGCTTCCTGCTATCAAAAATCCTATTCAAACTGGGTGCAGTGGTGCAAGTCTGTAATCCCAGCAACTAGGGAGGCTGAAGCAAGAGAATTCCAAGTTTGAAGCCAGCCTCAGCAACTCAATATGGCCCTTTCTCAAAATAAAAATTAAAAAGGATTGAGAATGTAGCTCAGTGGTAAAGTGTCCCTGGGTTCAATCTCCAGTCCAGAAAAGAAAATTACTCTTAATTGTTGTGAATTTCCTAATCATTGCTGATTGAAGGGAAAAAAGTATAAGCACTGCAAGCAAAGATATAAAATCTATTTTATTCAGAGAATACAGTTTGTGAATAAGTTCTAAAAATTCTGTAGACAAACTAGCAAATTTATAAGTGAGTTTGGGAGAACTGCTCAATATAAGGTCAATAAAAGGAATTAATTTACTTATGTGTACCAGCACTAAACAATTAGAAGACAGATATTTCAAAACAACTATATTTACAACTGCATAAAAAACATATTTCCAAAACTATACCAATAAACACACACACACACACATACACACATTCACATATACACCTATAACAGAAGTTAAAGAAGACCTAGTTAAATGGCAGTACATACCATATTCATGGATAGGAATCTCATTTTCTAAAGACATCAATTCTGCCCATATTTATAGATTCAATGCACTCAATTTCAGCAGTGTGTGTGTGTGTGTGTGTGTGTGTGTGTGAAAATTTAAAGTTTATGTAAATAAATAGGAAATAAATGTTTAGAAAGTTGAATGATACACACTACCGGATATGAAGACCTATAATTAATTAATCAAGACAATGTGATACGATGTAAAGATCAACAAATAGAACACTAGAAGAGAAGAAAAAAATCCAGACACAGATCCAAACATATATGGACGCTGTATGACTTCTGACAGAGGATTTATATCCAAAATATATAAAGAACTTGAAAAACATAACACCAAAAAACCCAAATAACTCAATAAATGGGCAAATAAACTAGATAGATATTTCTTAAAGGAAGAAATACAAATGGCTAACAAATATATTTAAAAAAGTGTTCGACCTCATTAGCAATTAGGGAAATGCCAATCAAAACTAGTCTGAGATTATCATCTCACACTAATCAGAATGGCAATTATCAAGAGCATGAACACTAGTAAATGCTGGTGAGGATGTGGGGAAAAATGTGCACTCAGACATTGCTGGTAGGACAATGTATGAGTGTACAACCACCATGGAAAAGAGTGCGGAGATACTTGAAAAAACCACCACATGACCCAACTGTCCCACTCACCGGTATTTATCAGCATCCTATAGTGATAGTCATTACAATGTTTTGTTTGTTTGTTTTGTACCAGGGATTGAGCCCAGGGGCACTTAACCTCTAAGCCACATCCCCAGGCTTTTTGTGTTCCTTTTTCATTTTGCGATATGATCTCTCTAAGTTGCTTAGGCCCTTGATAAGTCGCTGGGACTGGCTTTGCACTTGAGATCCTCCTGCTTTAGCCTTCTGAGTTGCTGGGATTACAGGCATACGCCACGGTGCCTGGGCCACTTCAAGGTTTATATCAGCACGATTCACAATAACCAAATTATGGAATCCACCCAGATGCCCATCAATAGATGAATGGATCAAGGAAATGACACACACACACACACACACACACACACACACACACGGGAGTTTCACTCAGTCATAAAGAAGAATTAAACAATGGCATTTGCCAGTGAAGGGATGGAAATGAAGAAAATCATGCTAAGTGAGAAATCCAGACTCAGAAAAACCAAGGATTGGATGTGTTCTCTCATAGGTGGATGCGAGAGCAAACCAAGGGAAAGGAGGCAGTAGGGAGGGATCAAATATCATAAGGAGTGAGGGAGGATCAACGGAGTAGAAGGAGGAGAACAAGAGTGGGGGCAGAAAGGGAGGGAAAGGGGGGAATATGGAATGAATTAAACAAAACCTTGTTATGTCCATGCAGAAATGTACCAAAAAGAATGTCCCCTTTATGTGTATGTAGAAAACTGAAAATAAATAAAGACTGAAAGGAAGATCAATAGGGGTAGGGGAGAGGGGAGGAAAAGAGGGCTTGGGGATTGAAATAAAATTTCTTTTGTGTATTATTTTGTCAAAATTAACCCAAATCTATATATAAATATAATGCTCTAATAAAAAAATATCAAAAGTATCAGAATAAAAAAGAAGATGAGACAGCATTCCCCCCCCCTTTTGTTTTGAGGAAGATAGTTTTATGGAATATTTTTTTTTCCTAAAAGAATTTCATGGCAAAATAAACTAGGACAACACGACAACCTGTAGTCCTAGAAAGTAAAAGCGAGTCAGTACCATAGAGGCACAGAAATCACCTGCTGTTAATCAACCTGGAATTTCTCAGAGCTAATTGAGCACAGGACGGTTATGTCGCTGAATGCTAGTGACATCTACAGAACTCATGTTTTGCAGAACACGGTGCTGATTTTAAACTATGAGGTCCAATCCAGCAGACAGGGAGCTTGAGAATGGCCACTTCTCTACTTAGCAGCCCCAACAGCAGAGCCAAACCAACCATGGATCAACACATCTTAAGTGCACCAGAGAACTGCAGTCGCAGGCTAATACCGCTCCCCAAATTGGAAGAAGTCAGGTGGATAGAGGGACTCACGTTTCTCTGGAGTGGAAACTTCTGGAGGCTCACTGTGGACACATTTGAGAGACGAGAACTCCCAGGGGAGTCCGTCTTCAAGAAGGTCCCTGCACTTTTGAGAGTTTGGGTTCAGCGAGCTCCACTAGGTTCTCACACTGAAGATGGGAGCAAAAACCCGTTGTGATTCAAGGCCTGCTGTTTCCCAGAACCCACCCAACCCCGGCCCCCCGTGACCTTCCTGTCTCACCTAATGGGAAAAGTTGAGAGGCACTTGTGAACCCGGAGGCTGAGTGACAGGCTCAGAGTTCATCAGGGGGCCACAGAATGCTCTCTGTCCCCACGCACCTTGCCACCACACATTAGGCCTCCTGTGCCATGCCAGGAAAATAGGGTGATACCCTGTGGAGAGGTCCCACTGGAAAGGTTGCAATGAAGGAGTGTCTGGAAGAAGCAGTGGTGTGGTAGTAGGAGCAAATGTGGCTCCATTTTGTTTTGTGACTCCATCCTGTAAACAACCAGGCCAAGCAGAAGAGTCATGACTGGGGCAAGATGTTCTTTTCCTTTTGCTATAGAAACCTTTAAGAACACGGGACTACCTAATGGGGTATTGTTTCTGTAACTAGGGTCACGGGGCTCTGTTTCTGTAACTGGGGTGACTGGGCTCACTGTGATGGTTAGGCTTCCCTCCGCTTGACTGCACTGTCCCGCTTCTGTAACCTGGCTGGCTTGCATTGGCTGGACCCCCGAACATCCCTTTTGCGGTTTTCAGGCTTATAAGGAGTGCCCTTGCAATTGTTGGGGGCTGATCAGGGGAACAGCTTTATGTTCTGGTCAGCCGCCACCAGTGTGCTTCAATAAAGGCTTGATCTGATGATACGTGAGTGGTCTGGAAGTCAGTTTATGAATCCCAGGGACGAAGCTTTAACTATAACAGTGGTAACACAGAGAAGCCGTCTTCTTCTGCCCTCCCTTCCTAGGCTCGCTTCCTGCGTCCACCATACCTTCCCACCCACCCGAATCCAATCCCTCCCCTAAATTGCTCCTCTGGTGTGAAGTGTCCTGAGGACTCGAGCCCACAATGCTCCCTGCTGTGCCGTGGTCTTTACCACACACACTGACACTGACATCCTCAGGTTTCAGCCCTAGTGAGTTGTTTTGTCCGTTTGATGGTCTTATTTTTTGACGCACACCGCCCCCTTAGAACACCATTCTTTTTGAGAACAGAGGTTTGACTTATTCCTTTGCCCTCACCATGTAGCACCTCTCTTTGTATTCACTTGTTGGATCCATAGAGCCCTCACTGCCAGCAAGTCTTGGGCAAGGGTTGCATGAGAGATGCAAAAATAAATCAAATGTAGAGGGTGGGAAAAAATATATACACAACATCACTAACCTCTAGAGGAATGCAAATCAGCCACCATGAAATATCAACGCACTTATCTGGACTGGCGATAATGAATTTATAATAAAATGGAAAAATAATTGCTGTAGGAGAATAATGTGGAGAAAAGGGAACCCTTTCATGCTGTTGGTGGGAATGTATGTTGTCATTGGGGAATATCTTTTGGAGGTGCTTCAAAAATTAGAATAGAACTACTAAATGATCCAGCCGTTTCAATACTGGGTACCCATGCAAAGAAAATGAAGTCGTGTTGAAAAGACTTTGCAATCCCTATCGCAGCACTGTTCACAGTAGCCAGGATGTGAAATCAACCCAAGCGTCCATCAGTGGATGAATTAATAAAGAAAATGTGGTATATACATGCAAGGGAATTCCTGCCATTTGGGACAACATGGATGAACCTGGAGGATATTATGCTAAGTGAAATAATCTAGGCACGGAGGGACAAATACTGCATGATCTCACTTATATACGGAGTTCAAAAAAGTTGAACTAATAGAAGCGCAGAGTGGAAGTGGTTACCAGAAGATAGGGGCTTGGGATGGGGAGATGGTCACTGAATGATTCCAATTTCAGTTCCAGAGATCTATTGTGCAACATGGTGATTATAGTTAATAACAAAGCACTGTATACTTGAAAATTATAAAGAGAGAATATTTTAAGTGTTTTCACCACACACACAAAATGGTAAATATGCTGTTTAAGGGATATGTTAATTAGTCATTCCACAATGCAAACACCATGAACATATATAATTTTATTTGCTAATAAAAAAGTTAAAATCTAACAACCAAATGATTGGTTATCTCAAGAGGGACTAAATTACTTTACTAATATCATTATTTCAAGTGTGTGCTTCTTACCATAATATATACAGACCTCAAGATCTCTTAATATACTCACATTATTGCTTTTAAATGACATGTTTTCTAATAATTTATTAAGGCTAAATTAAGGCCATATTACAATCATAAGCTATGGAAGTGTTTATTCTTTTTTTTTTTTTTTAAAGAGAGAGTGAGAGAGGAGAGAGAGTGAGAGAGAGAGAGAGAGAGACTTTTTAATATTTATTTTTTAGTTCTCGGCGGACACAACATGCTTGTTGGTATGTGGTGCTGAGGATCGAACCCGGGCCGCACGCATGCCAGGCGAGCGCGCTACCGCTGAGCCACATCCCCAGCCCAAGGAAGTGTTTATTCTTAAAGAAGTCTCACAAGAAAATAAAACACTGTAAACTTTTTGTGCCAGAGACAGGAAGCCAAACATACGATAAATTATCAGTCTATTGTCTAAGTTGGAGTTAGAAGGATGTGTTCTTTACCCATCCCAGCCTGACCCTCCTGCTCTATTTTATGTCAACAAACAGCATTACCTTGTGAATGGAAGTTCTCTACAGAAGCCACATCTACATTGAAGGTCCTGCAGACTGAACTTGGCTGACCATGACCTTGTAGAGAGACAAAATGCTACAGGTCAAGCACCCAAAGCATTTTGGGCCACCTTAGCAACCTTAGAGCCATTTACTTTCCACCTTTGTCTGTTTTAGTCAGTTTTGTGATGCTGTGACCAAAACACCCAGCAAGAACAACTTAGAAGAGGGAGAGTTTATTTTGGCTCACGGTTTTAGAGGGTCAGCCCATGGTTGGCCAACTCTATAGCTCTGTCCCTGAGTGAGGAAGAACTCATGGTGGAATGGTGTGGTGGAGGAGTGCTGCTCAGTCTGTGGTGGTCAGGAAGCAGAGATAAACAGAAAGCCACCACAGGGAAGACGTATTCTTCCAGGGCATACCCCCAGGGAATCGCCTCTTCCAGCTATGCCCCACCTGCCTACGGTCACCACCCGGCTGGTCCATTCCAACAAGGATGGACTGACTGGGTTCTCATAATCTATCTCTCTCTCTCTCTCTCTCTCTCTCTCTCTCTCTCTCTCTCTCTCTCATAATTTAATCATTCCCCCTCCAAACACTTCTGCATTGACATGAGAAATGCTATATCCAAACTGTATCACTGAACTACCATTCTCATGACTATTAGATAAAAGCTTCAGAATGTATCATTAAGCTCAGCACATGTCTATCCCACCAACCCTACAGCTATGAAGTTTATAAGACAACACCTGAGACCTATCTAGAGATTTCCCCACGATGCCGTACCACCTGCCTGATGCCCCCACGAATGTACTTGGTAACTGCATTGATTTACAACTTCCTTTTCTGTCACTAAAAAAGATCATGTAATCTCTTCAGTGCTGGAGCACTTTGTTCAAGGTCACCTGAATCCATGTTCGTAGGTCTGGACCACTTATACTTGTCTCATTTCTTTAGGAGCAGGAACTGTAGTTTGCATTGACAACCTCCATCTGGCACCTCCAGTTCAAGCAGGGTCTCTGGAAGGTTCTGTGATGCTCTCTCTCTTCCCTAGACTGGGGCATCCAATCGACCCTGTTTTCTCATATTCTCCTTCTCAAACTTAGCTGCTTCCCTCCATCCCCTCTACCCTGTTCATAATCTGGTCACTCTTAGCTCAGTCTGGCTTCCTGCACTGTCCTACTTCAGTCGTGACTCTAATCCATTCTTCGTTGAACCCATGAGTATCCAGCTTGTTTCTGAATCCACTTCTCCGTTGAGTCTCTCTGGGTCCTTCTGTCTGCAGAATGGAGTCCAACTCCTCAATTTGCCTCAGGAGACTCTGCCTGAATTTCTCTAGGCCTCTTGACTATCCCTCCCAACTTTCCGAGCTCATGGCTCACCTTGGACACACTATTTCCCTCCAAAGCTTCAGGCTCTGCACCTGCTCTTCTTTCTGGAATGTTTTTCCCCTAATCATCTCCAAACCCATGTGAGACACCCCTCCTAGTACCCCTCACATGCCACCTTATGCTCAGGCCCTCATAGTACACAACATAATCTGTGTACTACGTGTACACAAAATAACTGAATATTTGCTTGTGTTTCCCACAAGGCACTATGAGCACGGAGACCATGGCATGCTGTGTGCGTCTTCCAGCATGGTGCTGACACATGGTCCCTGCTTGATGTGCCCCTGCTGTCACAGGAGCTCAGCGTTTGATGAACACCTGCTGATAAACAGCCTGCAATGACAAGAGGATGGTGGAATGAGTGTGTGTTGTCACCACCCCCAGTACCTCAGAATGCCACCTTATTTGGAAATAAGGTAGTCGCAGGTGTGATTAGTTAAGTTGTGGTCCCCTAATCCAATATGACTGGCATTCTTATAAAAGGAGGACATTTGGCCAGCATAGTGGTGCATGCCTATAGTCACAGTGGCTCGGGAGGCTGAGACAGGAGGATCACGAGATCAAAGTCAGTCTCAGCAAAAGTGAGACACTAAGCAACTCAGGGAGACCCTGTCTCCAGATAAACATACAAAATGTGGGGGGGGGGATGTGGCTCAGTGGTTGAGTGCCCCTGGGTTTAATCCTGGGTTCCTGGATACCACCTCCAAAAAAGGAGGACATTTGTACACACACACACACACACACACACCATCCTATGAACATGAAAGTGGAGACCAACCAGGGTGATGTGTTACAAGTAGAGGACTGCTAAAGATTGCCAGTGACCGCCAGGAGGTAAGAGTGAGGCAGGATCAGATTCCCCCCAACCAGGGACCAACCCTGCCATCACCTGGATCTGATTTCCAGCCTCCAGAAAGGAGACAATGAACGTCTGCTACTGACTTCTCAGTTTGGGGTACAGTGTCCCTTCTTGGAAGGGAGGGACAATCCAAGGAACTCTGAAGAAATCACCGGTTCCACTGGCCTCCTTCAGACACAGTGGCAGTAGCCTTGAGAGCATACCAGGGCATGCACAGGCAACAAAGAAAGGGTCGTGGGGGGCACCTGTGGCTCTGTGACCTCCGAGTTCGATGCTGCTGCTTTCTCCCCTGGACTTTTTGAGACCAGCATTTGCTGGAACTCAGGAGGTTTTGGCTGGTTAACTAAAAATGCACGAAAAGAAAAGGATCTGCACTTTGCGCATGCTGCCGCCAGGTGGCAGTGGTATGGTGGAAACTGCTGGCTTCCCGTCTCTCCTCACCTCTCCTTCATCCCCCTGGGCCAGTTATCCCTGGGTGGCTTCTCAGATGCAAATTCAGTTCCTGCTCTACAGCAATGGAGAGAATGCTATGCACTTCCTGCAGCCTGCATGCTGATGTGCTCTCTTTCTTTGGGGGGGGGGAGGGATTCTGGAGGGACTGTGCAGGAGGAAGAGGCATCTCTCCCTGGTTCTGATGGCTGCCTGTGTGGTCAGTGATGAGGCTGTGAGGGCTTTGGTGGCCATCTATTATACCCAGAACGTCGTACCCTGCATCGAAACCCTGTCGAGCCCGTGTTCCTCACTGGTGTGTGGATGCTACTTAAGGGGAGTGGGGGGGGGGTGACAACTCATTTGCATCATTAAAGTGACTAATATAGGTGCGTTCCTCAGGAGCATGACTGGACCTCTGGGAAGCCAACTTGCTGCTCAGGGTTGGCAGGACAAATGAGCTGGAAAATCCACTGATGGTGTGCTGAGAGCCATAGCCAAGTAGGAATGACGCATGGCATTTTTGGTTGAAAGGTGACACCAACAAGCCATTGAGATGATAATGATTATGTTAAGATGCGCATTCAATTGGAGATTAGACCCCTGCTGTCCTCGGCCACGGCATGCTACTTTGGAGCTCTGAGTTCCCATTGGTTGGGGAAGTGCGGTAGGAGGGAATTTGGAGGAGGGATTTCCTGTTGGTGTAGTGTGTCCCGGGAGAAGGCTGCGTGCATGGCGTTCGCGTGAGTTTTGGAAATAAAGTTTGTTCCTGCTTGAGTGGCTCGTGATTTTGTGCCCAGCCAGACTGCGGCAATGGTGCATGTGCTCATTCCAAACACACTTATTAAATAAATTCCTTCCCTTCACCTCAGGTCAAAAGAGAGGAGAAACTCCTGACAGAAATAAAGGCACTTGGTTCTCATCCCAGGGACACTGCCACTATGTCCCTGTTTTGCTCAGTGCTTTGGGTTTGGGCACAATCATCAATTTTATGTGTCACTTGACCAAGCTATGGCCCAGTTGTTGGGTCAAACCCCCATATAAATGTTGCTATGAATGCATGGGGGGAACGTGGCTAATGTCTACAGTCAGTGGACTTTGAGTGAAGCAATATAATGTGGCCTTGTCCAACCAGTTGAAGGTCTTGAGAGTAAAAACTGAGGTCTTCTGCAGAAGAAGGAATTCCACTCTAGACTGAAAAAAAAAATCCTGCCTGAATTTCCAGCCTGCCAACCTACCCTACAGGTTTCAGAATTGCCAATCCCCACTGTTATATCAGCCAATTCCTTGATGTGTGGGTGGTCACACCCAGGGGACAATGAGGCAGCCATTTTTAGTAACAGAAGCAACTTTGTCTTTAAAACCCCCAGGGTGGTTAAATCTAGAGGAACCTGAAGATTACTTCCCAGTGTCTCCTGGAGAGCCTACAGAGGTCAAGCAGACATGCCATCCCACAAGGACAGAACTGGGCAGTTAGTGACTCAACACGCTCAGAGTGGTCACCCTGCCAGGCTCTGGGGTCCTTGTAGGACACAGTGACCCCAGTGAGCCCGGGGACCCCAGCACAGACCTCAGAGGACAGAGGAAGGCACAGAGCTAGTCATTGAGCATGAATCTTTAGACAGCTGAGCTATTGATAGACCCAACCTGACTTTCTCTTAAAATTGGGAGCCATCTCGCCACAAAGCCATGAAAAGCGACTTCCGGCTTTACTATAAATGACTGCAGATTCTGAACCTGCTTGGAATGCCTGCCCGTGCCTTGAACTCACCCATGCCTGGCTCTCTGACCACATAGCAGCCCTCTCTGAAACTTTAGTGATGCCTTATCGATCTTGGCCTTCCCTGGACAGACAATGACCCTCTCTGGGGCTCTAGTGACCTTCATAAATTCTGATGCCAGGGCCAGCAAAAATGTTAGGCTCGTCAAAGTTTTGTTTTCTGTAACCCACCCCCCCCCTTGTGTAACTGTTATGTTCAAATTCGGGATCCCCAAAAGACCACTAGAGACCCAAGATCGATGTAAGCAGCAAAGAGGTGTTGATTGCGAGCTAGCTCAGTCCTCCGTGCACTCACACAGCAACTGGTAATGCTCAGAGGCCCCGAGCCCAGGGTTTGCAGCAGTTTTATACACTCTTTGGGGAAGGCAGGGACCTCACAAACATCATAGTATCTTTTAGCAAATCATCACACACCGTGGGAAAATCAATAACAACTCTAAAACATGATTAGCACATTCACTGGCGGGAACAATTTGGGTAGGGGTGATTGGTTACTACAAGAGGGGGATTCATTTGAACTGATTGGTTTAGGCCAAGAGGGGTGTACGTGCTGAACTACATGGTTTCCCAACATGTTATCAACCACCATAAACTACTGGGGGGTCATCTGGCATCCCAGGTATTTCCCTGTCTCATGCTGATTGGTGGCTGCTAGGGGGTTGCTATGGGTCCCCACCTAGCCTGACTGAGTCAGGGACACCTGGCGCAGCAGATCTCTCCTATTATTTGTAGATAAACAACTTAGCAGGGTGGGAATGTGCCTAGGAGTGCTCTGTGGGTCTTTCCAAGGACAAGGGTCACACCCTCTTCCTTGGAAAGGCTTGGCTCTGAGGTAGAGGCTGGTTTTTCATAACTTTCTGGGCTATAAAGCTGGGCTGCAAGAAAGCTGCAGTGCTGTCTTGTTCCCGTGGTTTTGGGTGGGAGAGGCAGCCCGGCTGGTCGAAATAATAAGCTTGCTTTAATTTGATTTTAATTGGAGTCAGTGGTCTTTTCTTGCAGGGACAGGATACACCATGCAACCAGGATACACTATGAACCCTGTGCTATGAAGGTGTCTCTAAGACTGGGTCCTGATACAAGTTTGGAAGTCTTAGGCCACAGGGACGTTGAAGCCGTGAAGAAGTTATATTTAACTCCCGGCACCAAAACTCTAAACCAGAGGTGGCAAACTGTGTCCTGTGGGCCAAATCCGGCATGTCGTCCTGCAAGGAGAGCATTGACATTTCTAAAGAGTTGCAGGGGAATCAACAGAAAGAACACTTAGGGGCACATGAACATCCTATGATATTCAAATTTCTGTGTTGAGGAATGAAGTTCGTTGTGACATGGTCACACCTGCTCTTGTACAAATCTGTGCCCTGAGGTCAGCATCCTCTGATTCCACCAACCTGGGATCAAAACTGCAGTCAGGCCCACGATGGCTGTGTCTATGCTCAACATGAACAGTTCATTTTCCTGTCATAATTCCTTAAAAACACAGTATGATTCTACCTGCATGGCATTCACATTGTATTAAGGGATTGTAAGTAACCTAGAGGTGATTTAGGGGAGGTGGGAGGCAGAACGTGCATAGGTCCTATGTAAACGCTCCAGAGTTTTATACAGTGGGCTTGAGCATTCACAGATGTTGGTAACCAGGGGTGTCCAGGTACCAGTTCCTCCTGGACACTGAGTGCACTAGTCAGTTTTCCACGGCTGAGAACAGATACCTAAAGGGACCTAAAGGGAGGAAAGATCCATCTTGGCTCACAATTTCAGAGCTTCCTTCAGTCTGTGGTCTCCTGGCTCAGTTAGCGTTTGGGCCTCAGTGAGTGAGGTGGCCCATAATGGCACAGTAAGTGGCCAAGGAATGCTGCTCACCTCTTCGCACCAGGATGCAGGGGTGGGGGTGGGGAGGAAGGGACCAGGGACAGGATACACCATGCAAAGTCAGGCCCCCAGGAACCTGCTTCCTCCCAACAGGTATCACCTCCTATGGTGTCCGCCACCAGCTGGGGACCAGGTCTTTAACACGTGGGTTTTTGGGGGGAACATTTCAGATCCAAACCATAACACGGAGGGATGACGGTATTGTCTACAGCTGCTTTCACGCTCCCACAGCACAGCTCAGAAGCACACTGCAGAGACCACCACCTTAAAATATCGATTGTCAGGCCCTCTACAGAAAAGAAGTGTTCGGACCCCTGCTCTCAGCCGTCCAAAGCATGCCATCCTTCTGGCAGGGTTATAACGGGAGGAACTGAATGAATGTATAAATAAGGGAACTC
This sequence comes from Urocitellus parryii, assembly GCF_045843805.1. Lineage (NCBI taxonomy): Eukaryota > Metazoa > Chordata > Mammalia > Rodentia > Sciuridae > Urocitellus > Urocitellus parryii. The sequence continues at coordinate 9,322,357 of NC_135542.1, forward strand.
CTGCTAGATTTTATTTCAACGTGCAAATATTTCGAGACAATTACATAAGCAATAAAGACTACTTTAGTTTCAAAACCATGGTTCCCTAACTCAAAGAAGAAAGATGCCAAGATGGGCCCCTGTGCCAGCCCCCGTGATGGAGGGTTTGTGGGTGCTTCGAGCTTCTCGGCACATGGTGATTTCATGCTGCTGTGGGAGGGACAGGTGATCGTTCAGGGCTGCTTTGACAGGTGGGAAATCAAAGGCCAAAAGTCACCTGTCACCTCACCTGTCCCTGGGCACAGAACTCGGGACCAACAGTGTGGGTGGCCCTTTATTCTGAGACACCACCTTGTCCTCCCCAATGGAAGGGCAGCAAGAGGGGGCCAGCCTACGAGATTTCCCCTGGGGGATCAAGAACGAAGGTTATAACACTCTGGATTGTTCCAAATACAGCTCTCCTCAGTCTCCCCGCCCAGGGGTCCTGAAGTGGAACTTCTGCCTGTAGAGAAAGAAAAGGGGGCGGTGAGCACAGGCTGTCACCCCCCCCACACTCAGGCGTTGGCCTCTTCTGTGACTGCCCCAGGAGATGTCCGTCAGAATGACCATCCAGCTGGATGAGTAGATGAACCCCTGCAATTGAAAGAACCCAGACCCAGGGTACAAAGGGGCCTTCGAAGTTCTTACGGGCACCCGCTACGAACCTCTAGCTGGAGAGAAGACAGACAGACTGCACGGGGGGCTGTCTGCTGAAGCCCCGACTCTTTAGCCCAGGCTTTCTTGGTGTCTCTGCCGAGTCTAAATTTCTGAGGCCTGAGGGTTCCGCCATCCTCCTGCTGTACCTGAATTCTGTGCACAGAATCTAAGCCCATGGAGAGAGAGGATTGCCTCCATGTTTTAACAACGCTCCCATTTAAAAAAAAAAAAATGGCTCTTCTATAATGTGTAGATAATTAAAGGAAAATATCACCCTATTCAATGCATTTCTTTTAGTTACACACTTTTTACTTTTGTACATTTGCTGATTTAAAACAACAACGCTAACAATAGCATCCCCATAGGAAAGGAGTTTCTAGCGTGGCCTGATGTCTCCAACTCCCCTGCGGATCAGTGCACCCCAAGAAGTGCTGTGCCTTCCCACGTGATCATGCTTCCTTAGGTGAGCAAACGAGAAATGACTCTGCCGCCTCTCCTGTTCCATTTCAGGGCTAATTTCACTTCGGTGTCATGCAGTGGTCACATCAGTCTGGCTGGATGACGCCTTCTCCCGCCCCACGTGGGAGAAAGCTGACACAGAGAATCCGTTGGAAGTGAAAATCACCTCTAGCAACTTTTGCAAAGGTCCAGAAGATTTATTAAAAGCAAAACACCCCCCCCCCCAGGCTGCCGGTGGCTGAAGTACTCAGTGTACCTGCTGTGGCATTCTTGCTGTCCCTGACATCCTCTCCCTCCACGCTGTCCGCTCCTGCCCTCCACCTCCTGTGGACGCCCCACCTGGACTTCAAGGAATCTCTTAATAATGGTGGTTCGTGTTCTTCCTCGGTGGCCTTCCTGTGTAGTGGGAGCCACATCCCCGCAGCAAACACTTGTAACCGAACTTGTCAGAGTCCTATTCAAAATTTGTGACACCTTCTTCATTACCAGAGCTGGGGACAAGTCTGAACTTGAGTCGGCAACCTGCTCAGAGGCTCTGCCCGGCCTTGGTATCCTGGGGCCCATTCCAGCTACCCTGGATGTTTGCCTTCTCTGGATCCATCTCACCCATGACCCGCTCACATCCCTAGGTGGTCCCTGCTCAGCCCACACCTACTTCCTCTCTCCCTGCGGCAATTCCTCTGAAACTCCGCTCATCCAGTGTCTCCTTTCTGAAGCACTCCCCTTCGTCTGTATGTTCTTTTTAAACTCTTCCTACCAACCACTCTCCCAGGGTTCGGTAGTAGCTAGCAATGAGCAGTGAAATGCAGGCAAGGTCACAGGTGGTCTCTAAAATTACTTTAGAGTCTCTCTTTAAACTACTTCCAAAGTAGACAAGAAAAAGCAAAGGGTGCTAGTTGATTTGTAGAAAATAAACAGAAGCAAGGGAGCTAGTTGGAAACTGTGCCAAGAGAAAAAGATTCATGGGACTAACTTTGACAGGGTCCGTTGATGTTGATGTAAAGCTAGGAATTGTGGCTGTAAGTGTCTCCAGTCCTCTGGGAGGAAGGTTCCTTTAGTAGCTCAGGTGCACAAAGGGAGCTTCTGACCAGCAACTGACCCCCAGCATCCACATTAACATGGGGTGACTTGTAGACCAGGCCCCCCTGAATAGGATGGCCACCGTGGCAGCTCCAGAGGGGACCAACTAAGGTCGAAAACTCCACTGTGTGCCGAGAGGGAGGAGTGGAGCACCTGATTGGCCAAGAGTGCAGAGGCGGTCCCCGGTTCTCCTGGTAAACATCAAACAGTCCTAAAATTGGGGACAGCGTTGTCTCCTTTGTCACTCTCTGCTTGGGGATGACCCACTTTCTCCCTTGAGAGTGTGTTCTGCTGAAGCCTCACTTTTCTTTTACTTGATTTTTACCTCACTTTCATCTATAATGACTTTTTCATCTTGCGTGACTTTTGGTGTCTGACTTTAAATTTTCTTTCATCAGAACACAAGGGCTGAGCTTTGGCATTTCAGCTCCCTGCTTTCCTGTGACATGGGCCCTGTAGGATGACTGAAGGACAGGCCTCCCTCCCTGCCTTGGACAGGAGCCAGTTGCCTCGAAGCACCTGACGCCTGATTGAAGGTAGCAGAAAGGGACGCGCCAGAGAATGTCCTTCTGCAGAAGGGATACTCTGAGCCCAAGGAGCTTTAGGAACCACTGCTGCAAGAAGGGCTTTCTGGTCACCCCTTTGCTTCCCCCAGAAGGACATAAAGGTGAAAGATGCCCTTGGTACACCAGAAGAAAAGAAACCCTCTCCTACAGGGAACTGCATCCGAGGGAACCTCGAGCCGGCAGACCTAGGGAAAGGATGCCCATCGCCTTTAGCCTCCTCACCTGATTCAGCCACTTCCCCACGGCTTCGTTACTTTGCTACAATTCCAATTCAGTACCTAAATGCTCCACTCTGTGTCTTTGTCTCCTTATGAAGATTCTCATGTTGCATCCACTTTTCTTCTTTTAATTGTTCACCTATCAATTTAATTCTCAGACCTCGCCAGGGAGACGGTTTGAAAACAGTCGGCTTTTTGTTGTTATTGTTGCCATGACCAAAAGACCTGACAATGTAGAGGAGGAAAAGTTTATTTTGGCTCATGGTTTCACAGCCGAGCCATGGTTAGCCAACTCCATAGCTCTGGGCCCCAGGAGAGGCAGAACATCACGGCGGGAGGGTGGGTGGAGGAGAGCAGCTCAGGATATGGCAATCAGGAAGCTCACAAAATATAAAAACCAAAAGTATGCTCCCAGTGACTTATCTCCTCCAGCTACACCCTACCTGCCTAGAGTCACTGGCCAGTTAATCTGTATCAGCACGGATTAGGTTAAGACTCTCATAACCCAATCATTTTACCTCTGAAAATTCTTTTGATGTCTAACCCCTGAGCTCTTGGGGGACACCACATATCCAGACTATAACAGTTTTTTCTCTCCTACATACTAAAAAATAGTGAGTGAACTTATGGACCAGAGGGTGTTGGTGGAAGATGGTACCTTCCAGATTCTCTGAATCTGATGAAACTTTAGAAAATTAGAGATTTAGGGGATGGGGTTGTTGTTCAGTGGTAGAATGTGTGCTCAGTGTTCACGAGTTCAATCCGCAGCAGTCCCTTCACCCCCTTCCCCAAATAAAGAAAACTAGGGCAAGTCCCACTCGGAGAGATTGTGACCTAATTAATCATTAAAATGTTCCCCAGATGATCACAGAGTGCAGCAATGATGAAGAACAGGGCACGAACAAACAACCCAATGGGCAAAGGAACTGAACAGGCACTTCACAGAAAAAAAAATGTGAATGTTCAAAAAAATATGTGAGAAAATGTTCACTATCTCTAGCAATTAGAGAAACGCAAATTAAGACTACACTGAGATTCCGTTTCATTCCAGTCACACTGGCAATTATCAAGAATACAAGCAACAAAAATGTTGGTGAGAATGTGGGGAAAAAGGTACACAAATACTTTACTGGTGGGACTGCAAATCAGTGCAACTACTGTGGAAAGCATCTGGGGATTCCTCAGGAAACTTGCCACAGAACCACCCTTTGACTCAGTTATCTCACTCTCCAGTGTATAGCCGGAGGGCTTAAAATCAGCACACTGCATCAATGTTTATGGCAGTTCAATTCACAATAGCTGTGCTATGGAACCAACCTAGGTGTCGGTCAACAGACGAACGAATAAAGAAGATGTTGTATGTAGACCCAAGGAATATCACTCAGCTATAGAGAAGAATGAGATGATGGCATTTGCCAGTAAATCGATGGAACTGGAGACTCAGGCGAAGTGAAAGAAGCCAGACCCCAAACACCAAATGTCAAATGTTCTCTCTGACATGGGGATGCTAACCTATAACAAGGGAGGGTAGGGAGTGGAAGGAGAGAAGAGTTCATTGGATTAGACAAAGGGGAATGAAGGGAAGGGAGGGAGGACGGGAATAGAAAGACAGTAGAATGAACCGGACCTCACTTTCCTCTGTTCATATGTGAACACACCACCAGGGAGACTCCACATCATGGACCACCGCAAGAATGGGAGGTTACACTCCATGCCTGTCTAACATGTCAAAATGCACTCTACCGTTATGCATATCTAAAAAGAACAGAGAAAACATAATAATAGGGCCTATTATTATCATTTGATGTTGAGAAAACTGAGGCCAGCAGACCCCACAGGACTTGGCTAGACACACAGTTCATGAGTGGCCAGAGCCCACGTCAGAACCTGGGTGACTCAACTGCCCTTGTCACGAACAAAGGGCATCAGACAGAGTCCTGGGGAGACCCGTCACCCTCGAGGTGGGTCATTCAAAGAGGGTCTAGAAGGACAGATCACCACGGCACTGTGTAGGGAAAACGTACCAGGCCCCGTGAGGTCCCAGGGATGTGCCGGCCACACACGTCCCCCTGAAGTCCCCAAGGGACGAGGGGAGAGAGGCTCTGCCTGAGACCTGGGGTTTTGTAGAGGTGGAATCGTGTAGAGGTGGCTGGAGAGATGAAGGAACGTGAGTAGCACAAAGAGATTTTTGTAGGGGACACTGAGGAAAACAGACCCTGACCTCACTCTGTACTCCGTCCATCCATCCTCAGGTTCTGCAGGGGCCCCCTATTGATGAGCCCACCAGAAACCAGAGGTCACAGACACCTAACTCGTGCAGTTCATGCCTGATGGAAAAGGACAAGGAGTGGACCTGGAAGGCCAACAGAAAGTTCCAGCACATAAACTCATGGCGCCTGTGAAGTTTCCCAAACAAGCCATGGTAAGCTCCTCTGTTTCCCTTGCTATAATGAAACACCTGAGGCTGGGTAATTTGTAATGAAATGAGGTTGACTTAAGTGCTCAGTTTTGAAGGCTGAAAGCTCAAACTACATGTTCCAGCTCTGTCACCTCCTCCCTAGTTTTGTTACACCATGACCAATGGCATGAGTGAGAGAGAGGAGCGAGAACATGATGAGACCGGAAACAGAGCAGGGGCGAGGCCAGGCTTGCTCTTGAGTGACAGCCCTCTCTTGATAACGAAGCAGGGTCCCAGGAGAACTTCATCAGTCTCTTCTGAAGACCGTGCCCTCCATGACCTAGTCACTCCCACTAGGCCTCAGCGTTGCCTCAGCATTGCCACACTGGGGACCAGGCTTCCAGCACATGACCTCTTGGGGTAAAATCCACATCAAAACCGTAGCAGTGAGTACCACTTCTGTTCCTTCTCTGGAAGCCACCGGCCCAGGGCTCTTCCTACCACCCAGGTTAGGAGGGTACGAGATGAGCACCTTGCGTACACAGGAGCTCTGTCTTGCCTGCATGGGTTCACCTCATGCTTCAAATCCCAGGCCTCGTTTTATACAGTGGTCCAAAAGTGGCCTTGGGTCGTGGTTCCCAGAATGGTAGAGGAAAGACAGGGGGCTGCCCTGGGCCTGCGATTCGGTTTCCCCGGCTTGGAAACGGGAGGATGCAGCGTCTGTGTGACCTCTCTCACTGGTAAACGGTGACGCCTCAGTAAGAGGCTTCAGAAAGTATCAGGGAAAACCAGGGCAAAGCCACACGGACACCAGGAAAGTAACTGTCTTCTACCAGGAACGCCTTGGCTTCCAGATTATTCCACATGGCCAGGAATCGGGGCAGCATACACCTGGACTCTCTGCCCTCGGAACCTGAACTAAATCATCGCAACCCACAAAGGAGGCATTTCCCATCAACTGAACTTGACCCATGAGCATGTGGGTCCCTGGAGGCGGGGGAGGAGCACACAGCTGGGAAGTGTGGCACCTGGATGCAATATGGCCCAACCTGCTGCAGTCTGGCTGGGCAAAATAACCGGGGGGTGAAGGCTGAAAGAGCAGGAGCTACTTTATTGCGAGTGAACTCAGCAGGAACTGAGAACTCAAAGTAGCGGGCACCCGAGGTAGCAGGAGCCGCTTCTCTGCCGGACTGCAGAGGTACATAGACCCAACTAATTGCACCCAGCTTAACTTAATTGGCATCATCAAGACACAGCAGTCAGTCATTAAGGAATCCCCATCATCTTAATGGCTCGCTGGCATTGGCTCACAACCACTCCCCTCGCATCCTGCCAGGTGCCATCTTGACTTGGCTGTGGCCCTCATCGACAACCCTTTCCTCTACCTGTCCAGTCAGTGAGGAAGGGGGTCCTGAGAAGGGGTCATCCAGACAGAGGTTGAGACCAGGCCCCGGCACGCAGTGGGCACCTAGGAACTCTGACCAACCGTCCTGTTTGTTATCATCTACACACAATATTGACAGATTTGTGTACAACTCGCCGTTGGTCGTGACGCACGACCAGACGGTCACCCCAAGTGAACTTGGGAACTAAATAAAGACACAGACACAGAAAGTACCTTTTTCTTGGGTTGGGTGACCGCCCTTCAGGAGCAGCCCCCATAAGGGGGGCAAGGCAGGCAAGAAAGGGCGGGGAGCACCTGCGGACCCCTTTTATGGGGGAGAAGCCATTCAGATGAGGCGAGGGGTCAGGGTTCAGGGCGTTGAGTCCAGCTTCCTGATGTCTTGCTGTCGGCAGGTTGACTGACATCTAGGAAGGCCAGGCCATCTCACGTGCTGTGTGGGGCTCACAGGCAGAGCGACGGAGAAGACTTGGAGGTCACCCGCCCGAACAGAGGGGCCATGACGGTTCAGTCCACCCTGTGCGCTCGGTGCTCATCGTCCACACACAGCCCGTGGCTGGCTGGCCACATCTCCACATTCTCATCGCTCAAGGCTAAGGGGCTCTGGGTTCCTAAGTGGCAGCTCCCAACAGCCGGTAGCAAAACACAGCCATCCCTCTGTATCCAGGGGATTGCTTTCAGAAGCCCCCACCCACACTCAAATGCACAGTGCTGATCAGTGTCCCTTACAGGAAACAAGGTGCTGTTAGTGTGTGACCTAGGCACATCCCCTTGTATGCTTTAAAACACCCCTAGATCTCTAGTGCAAAACAAATGAGAGGTAAATTCTACTCATTGTCTGCGTTGATCAGGGGATAACAACAAGGGGGAAAGTCTGCACATATTTAGTGCAGACACAATTAAAACAAAACAAAACAAAACATTTTCTGGCCAGGTGTGATAGCTCCATAGACACAGTCCACACATCTACAGTCTGTCATCCCAGCAGCTCAGGAGGCTGAGGCAGGAGGATCTTGAGTCCAATGCCAGCCTCAGTAACTTAGTGGGGCCCTAAGCAACCTAGCGAGACCCTGTCTCTAAATAAAATATTTTTTAAAAAAGGACTGGGGATGTGGCTCAATGGTTAAGCACCCTGGATTTAGTGCCTAGTACCAAATCAAAACAACAACAACAACAAATTAAACAAACAAACAACAAACAATCCCTTTTCTGTCTGCAGTTGGCTGGACGTGAGGGTGTTGAAAGTGCGGCTGGAGAGACCTGACTGTGTGCCCCTTCGAACTGGTCCAAAACCTCTGGCGGTGCTCTGCGTATAACTAATGGAGTGTAGCTAGACCACAGAACCCTCCTTGTGTTTGAAAGACGGTCTACATTTTCTTTCTCCTTGACTAGGAAAGTCGCTGGAGCTTGTGCCAAATCAGCAAAACACCACGGGGTGAGGATGGTGATGGCACTTTACTTACCTTGGAGCCATGCCCAGTGCCCCGGGCTCCCTGCCCGGCCCCACCCCGCCTGACACAAAGCCTCTAGTGTTTCTTTTAGCCACAGGAACTTCTCCTCTCTTCCAGGGAAGTTCCTTTGCAGAACAAGGAGGTGAGAGGACATTTTATATCTAATACACCTGGTCTTCAGTATTACCACAAACTTGGACGGCTTTGAGGTTTATTGCCAATTATCTCTCTTCAATTACATATGAGTTTCCTTCTTCAGAACCCAAGTAGAGGGGCCTCGAGCCCTTCATTCTTAAAAACGTACATCTGTTTCAGGGAATAGCCTGTGGCTCCAGGTGGAACTGAGGCTGGCTTCTCAGCCTGGAGGATTTCAGCAGATACCTAACCTTGCGGAGGTTCAGGGCAGGAGCCTTGACGGTGAGCTTGACACACAAAGATGATTCATAGGAAGCACAGACCCTGGCTGCAGGATGCACTTCAGACCAGATCATCACCTTCTCTCACTAGACTCCTCTTCCTACATTGCTGCTCTCATTCTTGCTCTCCTTGCAGAAAAAGTCGTCTACGATTTTGAGGAAGCCTGAGATTGTTGTCCTAAAACCCCTCTAGGCCAAGAAGTACTGCCATTATTTCTTGCCTTCCCAGCCCCACCTGGCCTTTTCATTTCAATTCAGGCCCCCAAACTCTGGTGAACACAGCCTGGTCCTACCAGCCAAGCTCCCAACAGCAGCATGGGCGCCATCTCCTGGCCATTTTGGGAAAATGCACATATCTTACTCATTCAGCTTTGCTAACTAACCACCATCAGCAAAGGTGACATTAAAAAAACGATTACTAACCTATTTTTAAGTAAAAACATATGGTAGCCCACTCAAATAGGACCTCAAACGCTTTGTATTTTGATGTCTTTGTTTTAACTTATTGAGATACTAAGAATGAGAGTTAAACTTTATACATCTATTCAACCACTGTATTTATTTTATTTTTTAAAAAATATTTTTTTTTAGTTGTAGTTGGACCCAATACCTTTATTTTATTTATTTTTATGTGCTGCTGAGGATCCAACACAGGGCCTCACATGTACTAGGCAAGCGCTCTACCACTGAGCCACAACCCCAGCCCCCCCCCACACACACACTGTATTTATTTTGCAAGACAATTATTATCTGAAGAGTCGAACTTCTAAAAAGTTGCAGAAAAATAGCAAATGATGACTAGGAGTCTATGTGATGAATGTCTGGATGTTAAATGAGGTTGAATTCTCCCACTCTGCCCCATAGCAAAGCAGAACCGTTAGAAGCACGGAGGGACTTGGTAGGCAGAGGGGCTGTGGCGGCCTAAGCCACACTACCTCCATGAAGCAGGCGATGTGTACTGGGGGAATTACTCACCATACGTCCTCACCTGAGGTCACTGCTGTTGCTTCTCAAGAAAGGTGACTTCAGGTGACCTGGAGCAGACCTGTTCTCCTGGAAATCACCATGGAGAAGTGTCCTGTTCAAGGGGATACTTGAACTTCAGCAGAGACAGCCGACAACAAAGCCAAGACAGAAAAAGAAAAAATTGGGGGGAACCCCTGAGAAGGAAGACAGCTGCCTATCAGGTGGAGAAACTGAAGTCCTCTTGGAGGTGAGGTGCAACCCAGAAGCTCCGTTAGGTACCTGTGAGACCAGGCTGTCACCAGCTAGTGACTCAAAGAAGGGACGGGATTGAGAAACATCTCTCTCATCCTGTGCTCATGAAATACAGGACTTGCAGATTGTCCACCTCCCCCACCCCCACCCTCATTTCTCCCTGCCTGCAATAGCTAAAGGTATAGCTAAACTAGTCTGCTTATGATATAGATGAGCCGAAGTTACTCGGGCACCTATGCCTTTGTTTTTAATACATTAAAATTTTTTTTTAGTTATAGATGAATGCAATATCTTTATTTTATTTATTTATTTTTATGGGGAGCTGAGGATTGAACCCAGTGCCTCACACATTCAAGGCAGGCTTCCTACCACTGAGCCCCAGCCTCAACCTTACAACACATTTTTTTTAAGATGATTTTTTTTTATTATTAGTTGTTCAAAACATTACAAAGCTCTTGACATATCATATTTCATACATTTGATTCAAGGAACCGATGTGATTCTGCAATATGTATACGGGGTAAAAATGGGAGTACAACACATTTTTTAATACTCAGTTTACCGTATCTTATTGGGGTGGATAAACTACCTCCAGCACAGAGAACTGAGGGAAACAGGCACTTATATGCAAACAAGAAGACCCTAGCAACTACTCATGAAGCATTTCTAAAGCAAGCCGCTCCCTTCTATGAGATGGAAACATACATTTCAGCAATAATGTATCCTAGATATCACACCAAGAACTACTGATTTGACCAAATGAGCATTTTCAATTGAAGTTTTTGTTTGTGTGTTTATTAATGACAGAGGCCAGTTTTGGGGTTTGCTTACTTCAATATCACCAAATTCTCTCTTGCAGTTTCTCCTGCCCATCTTGTCCCTCCTCTCCCTCCCACCCCCAGACACACCACACTCATGTCCCGTTTCATCATGTAGTCGCACAGGCCAGGAACACCATTCTGACGGCCACATGTTGAACTCCTTGCAATACCTGCACATTTTATTTTAAAAGGGAATATTATTTTAACTCGACCAATCATAATTCTGTTACATGATGGCATACAATGTTTGGATACATGTGTACCACGTGGGATGGTTTTAATTTGTAGCTGACTCTTCCTTCATCTTTGTGGACATCATCCTGGTCCTATTCAATATCACCTTTTTTGTTTTTAAAGATCATTTGAATTTCAGTTTGTATTTTAATTGGTAATACAAAGGTACAACCCCCCCCCAATTCAATAAGTATAGAACAGTGTTCAGTGATAATTAAGTCTCCTCCCCCACCCAAGTCCCCACCTGGCCTGTGACTCTCCACAGATGGCTCATTGCGCCAAGTCCTTCTGTGATCTTCCAGCGATAATCTAATATATCCAATTACTCTATCATGTGTCTTGTCTTTTTATTAATTAAAGAATTTAAGGCGGTGCTCATTCTACAAAGAGTTTTCATATTCTTTAAACAGCTGCATGTTATCCTATCATAGAAATAAACGGTGATCTATTTTACTGTTTTATTAATCAGTGGGCATTTAGCCTATTGTCAACTTTTTTTCAATTTGTGAAATAAATTCTTAAATGGGAAGTGACTAGATTAAAAGTGAAAGTGTAATCATGACTTCCAGAAGCACTAGCTTTCTGATCGATGGTCTTCACGGTTTCTGAAGGTGAGTCCGTGGTTGGCTGACTCCATGCCTCTGGGCCCAGGTGAGGCAGAGCATCATGGTGGAGAGGCCTGGCAAAAAGGAAGCAGAGCGTCCTGCTCACTGTGGACCAAATACGAAGCCCAGGGGCCGCCCTCAGTGACCTGCCTCCTCCGCCCACACCCTACCTGCCCACTCCCACCACCCAGTTAATCCACATTGGTTGATGAACCTAATGATTTTGCCTCTGAACATTGTCTCACACATGAGATTTTGGGAAACAACACATAAACAACCCATAACACCCTGTCAATCCTTTCTCTACTCTGCAACCCAAGCAATTTTTTCTCCACTTGGGTATCCCATTGGCTTAGCACCATTTGTTAAAAAAGACATTTTCTCTATACAGAATTACCTTACACTTTTGTGTAAATCTGTGGACTATACCCCATCCCCTTTCTCTCTTCTCTCTCTCTCTCTCTCTCTCTCTCTTTCTCTCTCTCTCTCTCTCTCTCTCTCTCTCTCTCTCTATATATATATATATATATATATATATATATATATAATACATATGTGCAATTTTTTATGTTATATTGATTTATATGTTTATCCAAATACAAATTTCACAGTTTATAACTTTTGCTATCCTGGGTCTTTTTGCATTTCCACATAATTTTAGAATTAGCTTGTCAATTTCTTCCCAAAGCACTGAACTAAATCAAGACAAAACAGAGGCACAAACCCTGCATTGAGTGTGTACAGTTCAATTTCACTGTTTGAAGAAAGTCACTTTGAGGAGAGTTAGATTTTGTTCTTTTATTTGTCCTTTATTATGTATTTTGAATTTTATTATACTTTGCCTATATAACATATCTTTTAAATTTCACTTTGTAGAATTTATTGAAGTTTCTATGTGGCCTAATATTTGGTAAGTTTTCATCAGTGTTCCATTGTTGTATTTTTTATTTGTTCTTTTTAGATACACAGGACAGTAGAGTGTATTTTGATATATTATACATACGTGGAGTATAACATTCTAATTAGGATTCCATTCTTGCAGTTGAACATGATGTGGAGTTTCACTGGTCATATATTCACATATGAATGTAGAAAAGTGATGTCCAATTCATTCTACTGTCTTTCCTATTCTCATCCCCATCCCTTCCCCTCCTCCCCTTTTGTCCAATCCAATGAACTTCTAGAGCATTAAATCTTAATAATATCAAGTCTCCTAATCCACCACACAATATTTCTCTCCTTTTATGTAGGTCTTCCTCAGTTGCTCTCATCAGTATTTTGTAATTTTTTGTATAGGTTTTGCATATTTTTGTTAAATTTGTCCCCAAGTATTCAAGATTTTCTGATTTTATTGTAAGCATCACTTTCTTTTCAATCATTGTTAGTGTGTACATATAAAATTGATTATTGATTCTCTGAATTTGTGTCAAAGCCTGTCACCAAAGTAAAAATCCAAGGGAACCTTCTTAACACAATAAAGAAAATTTATTAAAAAACCTGCAATACCATCATACTTAATGATGACATACTAAATGCCTTTGCTCTAAGATTAAGAATGGGCAAGGATAGTGTCTCTAATTCCTCATCTTCAACATTGAATCAGAAGTTCTAGCCAGAGTAATAAGGCAGGGAAAAGAAAAGTTCCAGATTAGAAACAAAGAAAGAAATGTCTATTTGGAAATGACATTATTATATATCTAAAAAATACCAAATATTCTTCAAAATATGCCTCTATAACTAAGCAAGCAGGTTTTCAGGATACAATGTCAATATTTATGCGTTGATTGTATTTCTATATATCACTATATATCAACAGTAAACAATTGGAACTTGAAATTCAAAATTATTCATTATTTAAAATTTTTGAACTTTGGTTTAAGGAAGAGAGGCCTCAACAGGAAAATAATTGGGTGTTGCCTTCATCCCGGACTTCTCAGCCTCTGGAGAACTAGAGAAGTACATTTCTGTTGTTTAATCAGGAAAATATGATTTATGAATAAGACTAACAAATTAAATGCATGCTCAGTATGCTGAAAACTACAAAACACTGAGTAGTGAAATTAAAGACCTAAATAAGTGAAGATGTGTACCATGTTCATGGACTAGAAAAGATTCAACACGATTTTAAGTAAAAATTCCAGCAAGTTTTTTTTTTTAATACAGATTAAAAAAACTCATCTTAAGACTTATAAAAAAGGAACAGGAACTAGAAGGGCCAAACAGTATAGTCAATTAACTTAGAACAAAGATGCTAAGATGATTCAATGGAGAAAGAATATTATTTTCGATAATTGGCTTTGAAAAGAACTTTAAGAAATATCTCCGAGTCTATTCAATATTAATTCAACATGGATTATGGCATAAATGTAAAACATGAAACTTAAAAAAAAAGAGAGAGAGACATCTGCATTTGCAGAGCTTTTAAGTATGCCTCCCCAAGACAAACTTGACTTTATCCAAACTAAAATTTTTGCTTTGTGAAAGATGCTAAGATAATGAAAAGACAGCTACAAACTAGAAGAATATATTTGCAAGTCACATGCCAAATAAAGGACTGGCCAGCACACCATTTTTTTAAAAAAGGGAGCCAAAGATCTGAACAGACATTTCACTAAAGAAGACATATGGATAACAAATAAGCATATGAAAAAAACCCTCAGCTTTACTAGTCTTTGGGGGAAATGCAAATTAAAACTATAGTGAGATAGCACCACATATTTCTTAAAATGACTTCAAAAAAAGAAGAAAGAAAAAACTTAACAAGACCAAAGGTTGACAGGAATACAGAGCAGCTGGAATTTTCATACAATGCAAAATGCTTTTGCTATTTTGGGAAACTGGCCATGATTTATAAACTTACATGTATCTTTATTGTATAACTCTAGAATCCCTCCTTAAGGCATCCCCAAGTGAGCAGAAAAGTACGTTCACACGAAAACTTAGAGGAGAATGTTCATAGCATTTTTATCCATAATTACAAAGAAAAAAACCTGGACACAAGTCACATGTTCCTCAAAAGGCAAAAAGACAAGCTCGGATATATCCAGGCAATGGAATACCACTCAGTATTAACAAAGGATAAGCTATTTTTTTTTTGTAGTGAAAGAGCACAGATAAAATGTAACTGTGTTTAAGTAAGAAAAAGAAACCAGATACAAAAAGCTACCTATTATATGACTTCCTTCATATGGCAATCTGGAAAACACAAAGTTGTAGGCAGAAAATGGATCAGGGGTTGCAAAATGTTGAGGACAGACTAAGTGTTGGCTGTAAACGGGGCGGTACAAAGAAAATTTGGGGTTGATGGAACTTATTTGTGTCAGTATGTTGGGGTTCTTCCCCACAAAAAGTGAATTTTACTGTTCGAATATCTAAACAAAATAACCGGATGCCAGGGACCCCAAGATGGGAGGCAGAGTGTGCAACCAAGTATATTCCTAATGAGCCATCACCACTCTGAAGGGGTGGGTAAGAAAGGAACTAACCAGACTGCCCACACCAGCCCGCCCAGGACCCAGGCTCACAGTAGGCCTGAGTCCACCCCTCCACCAGTAATCACCCACCAGAGCCCACCCTCCAGCACAGGACTGCCTCTTCCGACCAGCAGACTACCAGGGGAGCCCAGGCCTGGCCCAGATCTGTCCACACCGACTTGCACAGGACCCAGGTCCAGGGTAGGTCTTAGTTTGCCGCCCCCCATACAACATCTGGGAGCCTAAGCCTAACCCACTTTCCTCTTGGGACATTGCAGTCATTGCTATAGCCTTCCCCACACAGTAGCCCCTACCTTTTTGACAACAAACAGGACCTAGAAGCAGCTGCATCTCAGAGCAGGCATCCCAAAGGGAGTGTGAGGCCCACTCTGTCAGCCCCATCTCTGTAAGACATGGCTTCCATCTCGGGGCACCTTAACGATTATCTCAAGTTACCTCGGCCATTGCCACCACCCACCTTAGATGCAGTAGCATACATTGAGGGACACCTGCAGGGTCTGGAAGCCCAACATCAAGGTGAGTACAGACAATCTGCACAGGTACTACAAAAATATAGGGAAGAAACTGTAATATCCCAGATCCATTCTGCAAGAAAGGAAGACACATCGACAACATGAAAAAACAAGGGAGGAAAGCGCCTTAAACAAACCAGGACTCTATAATAACAGAACCCATGGACACCGAAGTTGATGAAATGTCAGAGAAGGAGTTCAGAAGGTTCGTAATTAAAATGATCTGTGAGTTAAAGAATGACGTAATGAGCAAATACAGGCAAGAATCGATCACTCCAACAAAGAGATAAGAGCAAATACAGGAAGCAAAGATGACGTAAAAAAAAAAAAAAACAGTCAAAAATCCTTGAAATGAAGGATACAATAAATCAAATTTAAAAACTCAATAGAAAGCATAACCAACAAACTAGATCTCTTGGAAGAAAGAACATCAAATAATGAAGACAAAGTTTACAATCTGGAAAATAAAGTTGATCACACAGTGAAGATAGTAAGAAACCATGAGCAGAACATCCAATAATTAGGAGACAGCATCAAAAGACCAAATCTAAGAGTTATTGGGATAGAGGAAGGCATAGAGTTTCAAACCAAAGGAATGCACAATCACTTCAATGAGATAATATCAGGAAATTTCCCAAGCATGAAGACCAAATTGGAAAACCAAATACAAGTTGAGATATTAACATACAAAGCTTCATTCTGTCTTCCATGGTCTTTCAATTTTTCATGGTATTTTTTTTTTTGGTATGTAATGTCATTCTAAGCAAAGGAAAGTGAAATTTTTGTTATTAGCATGAATTTTGCTGTTTATGCTTATATTGTACAATATTTTGTTTTAAAGGCAAATGTACAGGCTTTAATTTCATTGGAAATCTTCACCATTGCACAATTTATATTTCACTACTCATGCATGCACCTGTTTTTCATTCTTAATTGAATCAATGAGAATACTGCACAAATCTTATTCAACTGTTTTTATTTCATTTCTTGATACACATATGAATATTTTGCCAACATTCACTATCTTTAATGAGTCAGGATGAATTAGAAATACAAGAAATTTTGAATTTCCCTCTCTTTCTTTGTTAGGTTCAACCTAAGTGGAGGGAATTCAGGGAAGTAAAAAGAGGAAGAAAGTGTGTGGGGGTCTTGTGTATTGATTGTGTTTCTTGTAATGCTATTGTCTTCTTTGTGCACTGGAAGCAAGCCCCAGTTTGAATACAGTCCCAGTTTGAATAGAAAGCATGGCTTCTGTCTGCCCCTCCACCCCAGTTTAGTTGTAGACATAACATCTTGTATTTGTTTTTAGTCTTACTGATCTTCCTTAAATGAGTCGACCAAAATTCTGTCCTCACAGTACATCACAAGTGCTATATGTGAATACAATATCAAACTATGGTAGCCAACAAGCACATCACAGATACATCTTCTGCTCATATATATGCCATGTAGAACTTTACACACGAGACACAGACTCAAAAATAAAATCATCAGAAATTTCAGATATAATAGCAGAGTATAAAACCAATCAAGGTGGGGCTTGGGCTGTGGCTCAGTGGTAGAGCACTTGTCTGGCATGTGTGAGGCACTGGGTTCGATTCTCAGCACCACATATGAATACATAAATAAAATAAAGGTCTATCAACAACTAAAATTAAAAAAAAATCAAGGTGCCGTGAACAGTGGCACACACATGTAATCCCAGCAACTCAGGAGGCTGAGGATTGCAAGTTCAAAGCCAGCCTCAGCAAGAGCAAGGTGATAAGCAACTCAGTGAGACCCTGTCTATAAATAAATACAAAATAGGTCTGGGGATATGGCTCAGTGGTAGAGTGTCCCTGAGTTCAATCCCAGATACAAGCAAGGGCCCTTTTAAGTCCAGGGCCCTATATGATTGCATAAATCATCTAACTCTGAAAGCAGCCATGGTAATTGTATAGTCAAAGAAACATGGTAAAGTTAAATGTGGCTCCTTTCAGCAGATAAGATCAAAATTATTGACCACTGCATCTTCATGATATTAGTTTGTAAAGCAAGGACAATATTGGTTAGCTGCTGTGTTACTAACTTGTTGTCACTCTGACCCACATACCTGACAAGACCAACTTAGAGAAGGAAAAGTTTCCTTGGAACTCATGGTTTCAGAGGTTTAGCCCTTGGTTGGGTGATTCAAGTGCTTTGGGCCCGAGGTGAGGCAGAACACCATGGCAGAAAGAGAGAGGAGAAGGGACTATGGAAAGATAAACCCTCTAGGGCAGCCTCCTAGCCATGCCCAAGCTATATCCCACCTGCCTTCAGTCACCACCCAGTTGGTCCCTTCAAATTAGAATGAACTCAATAGGTTACAGCTCCAGATCAAATTATTTTTCCATATTACTATAGCAACACAGGAACTTCGGGGGGACATCTCACATTTGAACCATAACAGCTGTCAAGGTGATGGATAAATTAAATGGATTATTTACCAATTCGTTTCATGATATAAAATTTGCTCCAAGTTTCTAAAAGGAGACAAAATCAATGCCAAAGCTGTAAATACATTATATTCTATTATTCTCTTTTTGCATCAAATTACTCTAGGGTCAGTGCCTTGAAGAGTGATATGATAACAGCTTATCTTAAAATTAAGTGGGCTAATGTCATGGTTATGTTTAGGTCTGAATTTTTAAATCTTCCTTAGACTTAGATTAGTACTTGTTGTGGGGCAGGTCACTCAGAAAACACACCAAGTCCCAGTTTTGTCCAAATTGAAGAGTCTTTATTTAGCTGGCCAGCTGTCGACTGACCCCCACAGGACCCATAACTGTTTTTGCAAGGAACAGCCTGGAGCCTGAGCATTTTAGGATATGTAAAGGCAAAAACCACATCTGGGTTGATGTAGCTGCAAGCAGCAGGTACAGAAGCTGAATTGGGCAGTTAGCGAGACAATGCAGTGGGTACATTGGTATTTCCCACAGGACTTTCCAGGTTGTCATAGCAGCAAGCAAGCAGAAGGGAAGTGGGTCAAAATGACCCTAGTTCAGTACAAGTTAGAGAATGGTTACTAACGTCTAGACAATCAATCTCTGATAGGTACATTGCCCAAGAAAAATGGAAATCAAAGAGAACAATTTTACATTGTATAAGAATTGCTATTTTGTGTTGCCAAGTGTGCTGTGCTAGGTAACTATTAATGGGTACAGAGGAGGGACTTTCCATGGGAAAAGGATTTCTTACGTGATATGGAGTCTCAGGGTAAAATGGAGTCTATTTGGTCATTTCCCATATAGCCTGACCCATAACATTCCCCACTAGTTTTATGGAACTAATCAGATCATTAATTAATCATCATTGATATACAGTTGATTATGACAATGTAGGGTCCAATTAAAAACCCTAAGAGGACTAACAGCAGTGGGCAGGCCACAGCTGATATAATAACGGTTAGCCAAGGGGACCAGGAGAACAAATTTTGATACCAATTTCCTACATGTTGTCTTGCTTCTCCCCTTTCCTTTAATCACTTTCTGATTAGAGATAGACTGTCTCTTACCACTCCCGAGTGATCAGTATAGCAGCAACATATTTTCCCTAGTGCCACACATAGGCCTCCTTGTTTTAAGAGCAAGAGATGTAAACTTTCTCTGTTTTGTAATACTGCTTCTGCCAGGGAGTCAAGAGAGGTCTCACATCTGCTCACTGATTGTTCTAGTTCCCCCACATTCAAATCTACCTGTTTGCTCAGGGCTTTGAAATTGTCATTTCCAGTTAAAAGGACTGCTGTACCCTGCCGCAGTCCGGCTGCAGCAAAATAACCCCAGGGGGTGACGAGCAACTTGTGTACGTTGATACAGCAGGAGTGGGAACTGCTTATTGTAGGACCGGAGGGGTATTTATACATTCCACACAGCTTATCTTAATTAACATAAACTAGATACAGCAGTCCACCAATAAGAAATCTCCACATTTAATGGCTCGCTGGAGTTACTTCACAAACCACTCCCTCTGGCAAAATGCCAGGCGCCAACAAGTCTGAGGTAGAAATTAACACAAAACAAAAAGGGGACAAATGATAACAAACAACAAACAAGACAAGACAAAAACACAGGACAGACAATAGAACAAACAACAGGTAAGGCAGCAAAGACAAATTTAACCCGCAGAAAATAATGCAGTCTTCTTATAAAGAAAACCTCAAATACACTCTGTCTTCCAAGTGACTAAAAAGTGGCTCTTTAGACAACTCTCATGGTGGTAAAAACTTTGGATACATCGAAATCATTTCTGTTAACAAAGAGGAAAAGTCTTTATGTAATGACGCTTGGTGGGAAATGGGAAAATTCTCATTTCCCCTTGCCAAATGCTATTGACAGAACATTAACGGAAAGAGAAAAGCATGTCTGTGAAGATGATATGAGAATTTTCACCAGCTATTATCTGAGAATTGCTCTGGTCAGCTGCAGAAACCACTTTTTTCAAAAGAGAGAAAAATACCTTTCAGGGATGAGGCCAACCATACTGAAATTTGGAGTGCTCTTCTCAACAGTTAGTTGAACTGAGAGCTTTTGCTTTTTCACTGGGATAAGCAATTTATTTCAGAGACTCAAAAAAAAAAAAAAAACAACTTCATAACAGTGAGATGTTTCTACCCTTGCAAATGTTTCATGCAAATGTTTTGTTGTTAGTTTCTTGTCAAAATTGTCCTCTCTGTAAAACGCATCCAATAAGGAACAGTGATCTATACCTGCTGCTTTCTTCTTTGTGCCAATGGTTTTTACAGGGCACCTGTGTGAACCTATCAAACACAGTTAAAATACCCAGGAAGATGATCTGAATGCTAAAGTACCTGGGAAGTTTTCCCCAAGCTCGAGCTGATACAGGAGGATAGGGAAGGCCACCTGAAGCCCATCTAGCTCCCAGCAGGAACAGTGTTGCTATTGGTACTTCTTTCCTGCCACGCGGATGGAAGTCCTGCAGAAATGGCTGCTCCCGTAGGTTGGAGCACATGGGAGAGATTATTTGTGCTGGCCTCTGGGTGACTATCTTCAGCCAAAATGAGTATTATTTTGTGCTCTAAAGTTAGATTTTTATCTTCCTGGGCACTGACGATTTTTCAAAGAGGTATTCACCATATCCTTTTTAAAAATAATCACACTGAAATTTTAGAAGGATAAGGACAGACATACAAAGATCTTTATGTCGTAGTTTTACTGATGTTTATTTGAGCTGGTCTTCTTGTCTTCTGTATAAGTGTTAGGAGCCACAGCAAAAATATTGATATAGGCACCTTTGGATTTAATGACTGCCAGCCAGCAATTCACATTCATATGGTAATTGGACTCATGCTGTTCAGCTGGGCCCATTTCAAGACTCAGGTTACTCATGTCACTCTTGTAATGGGAGAGTTCCCATTGGTTGGAAAAGGATGGTAGGAGGGTGTTCCGGGGGAAGGGGAAACCCCCCCGGCTCAGGTAGAACACACACGTGGCGGGCCCACCTGTTAGGGGACGCACACGGCCTTTCTCTAAATAAAACTTTGTCTCAGTTTGACTGGCTTGTGTTTTTGTGCCCAACCGGGTTGCAAGATTGCAAGCCTGTGTGCACTGACAGCTCAGCAGGGAATCGCTCAGCAGGGGTGCCGCAGGCAGTGCTCGGCAGCAGGAGCGGGACTCAGCCGGCCCGGGGCCGGGCAGTTTGCGGCATATAAGATACTGTGGGGATTCTAAACTAGCCAAGGGTCTCCCCATTTTAGGATCTTATAATGCAGGAGATAATGCATGAAGATCAATAATTATGTTTCAAAAGTGGCGAGACTTTTAAAGCAGAGAATTCCATGGATGTTCAGATTGGGTTGAGATTGCTACCGGCTACCTTGATCCAGAGCAACGCACAGGTCCTCCCACCCGGAGGCAGGACCCAGCCCTACAGCTGTAAAAACAGGAGTAGTTTAGACACGTGGTCATGGGTAAGAGCAAGCAGAGTATCACAATTTCAGGATCTCTATTGAAAGATGCCACAGTCTGGCTGGGCACAAAACCGGGAGGTCACGAGCCACTTGTAGGTTCAAACAGGAACTACTTTATTGCCCGAACCCCACAGGAACACACCTGGAACTCAACCGAAACTCCTCCGCAAGAACCAACAGGAACTCAACTGGGAACTCCGCGAGAACTCAAAAGTAGCGGGCGCCCGAGGGAGCAGGAGCCGCCTTATTGCCGGACAGCAGAGGTTTACAGACACAACTGAATACACAGCTTGCCTCAACTCAGCATCATCCAGTTACAACAATCAGTCATTATCTTAATAATTATACACAACCCAACTCAATGATCATCATCTTAATGGCTCGCTGGCGTTACTTCTCAACCACTCCTTCCGGCAAAATGCCAGGTGCCATCCTGACTTGGTTGTGGCTCTCAACAGAAAGACGCAAGTTGAAAGGAGGCCTTAACAAAAGAGGTGGAAAAGGTTGAATTTGCATTGTGGAAAATTTGAAGGCTGGCCCAGGAGAGATATGCCAGCTTTTGAGCCTGGAAGTGACTTGATCTTTCAAACATCAGGAAGAGAATCCTGCAGAAATGGGCAAGGTGGATGGAATTTGAGAGAGAATGAAGGAGGGATGCCGGTGTATACTTTGAAATAGTAGAAGAGGGAGAGTCTTCAGATCAAAACTTTCTTACAGCCTATAGCTCCCCATTTAAGAAGACTCTCTGGAGCTGGAGTTGTGGATCAGAGGTAGAGCACTTGCCTAGCATGCGTGAGGCACTGGGTTCGATCCTCAGCACCACATAAAATAAAATCAAGGTGTCAAGTCCACCTATAACTAAACAAATATACATATATATATAAATATATATATATATATATAAAATAAGAAGACTCTCTGGACGTTTCCAGTGCCCAATTCTTTATGACTATGTCAATATTGGGAGGACACAGTGACTTCATCTCAGGCTCTTAATTAGATATGAGTTCCTGGGGCTGACTTAACATTGTTTCCCAAGGTGTGTTATAAAGATGGGGAAAAGCTTTCGAGTTTAACACACTTGCAGTAGGCGAGGTGGAACAATATCAATAAGTTACTTACTTGCAGGACTTCTCAGGGCCTTCAGTGTGTCCTGTGTACTGAAGATCTCTATGAGCACATCAGCAGGTGTGTTTAATGAAAACCCGCTTTTCTTTGCCTGGCGTCTCCATCCAGCATCCTTAAGCAGCATCTGCTCACAACTCTCTCGGCGACCTGGGAACTGCCAAGCGGGAAGACCCAAGGACTATACTTGAAATTGGCTCTCTACCCTCAGGGCAAGGAAATGAGCCACGTTTTGAGCTCAGGGCTGAGAAGCTGAGAAGAAGGTCCCCTTTTCACCAACACTGTGTCTGTCACTCTGGGCCCGAGCGGCCTGGCAGGAATGATATCATGTGCTACTCACTCCCCAGACCACCGCTGTGTGGGTCCGTGGGACAGGGGACAAACCCTGGGCTTAGAGTCTGGAGGACTGAATTGTGAGCCTTGGGGTGTCTTTTACCAGTTGTTGTTTTTTCTTGGAGGGGTACTGGGGATTGAAATCAGGGGCACTCGACCACTGAGCCACATCCCCAGCCCTATTTTGTATTTTATTTAGAGAATAAATAAACTGAGTTGCTTAGTACCTCACATTTACTGAGGCTGGCTTTGAACTCACAATCCTCCTGCCTCAGCCTCCCGAGCAGCTGGGATTACAGGCATGTGTCACGGTGACTGGTATCATTCTACCAGCGTTTTGATCTTCAGCAAACTGCCTAATCTTTTTGAGTCTCCTCTGAAAACATGGGGCTAGAAATCACTTTG
This sequence comes from Urocitellus parryii, assembly GCF_045843805.1. Classification (NCBI taxonomy): domain Eukaryota; kingdom Metazoa; phylum Chordata; class Mammalia; order Rodentia; family Sciuridae; genus Urocitellus; species Urocitellus parryii. The sequence continues at coordinate 9,345,713 of NC_135542.1, forward strand.
CTACTTAATAATTATTGTCCCCTTCCTACCTGCTGGGCACTCACTGTTCCAGATGTGAGAACACAGAGTTGCTCAGCCCCGGAGTTTCCAGCACACTGTAACCAACAGTGAGCTTTCCTTATGCATTCCCTGGCCCTAGTTATTTTTATAAGCAATACCTAATGAGAACTTCACCAATTTGCTCACCAGGGGACAATAAATGGCAAAGGTCTAAAATCCACAATTTGGGGCTGAACTCAAGCTTCAGAGGAGCTGGCCGTCTGGCTCCAGCACTGCGGGAATTTCTAAAGGCAGAGAAGTTGGCCGTTTTATCTTGCTCCATCTCTCCAGGGAATTAAAAACTGATGAATCAAGCCTCCTCTCCAGAAATGTGCCACAGGAAATGACAACATTTCCCTTGACAAGTCTTTTATATCAAAGTGGCTCCACATTAAGGCTGAAACCCAATGGGAAGACTGAAGCGTTGAATTGAAAATGTAGTTTTTCAAAGAGCCGAAGCCAGGCTCTAAAGGGATGTGGGATTCCGGGAAGTGGGAAACAGCAGCGGCTGCAGGAAGAAGCTCCTCCCATCAGACAGGGAGTGGAGGGAAGGGACTGGGGTCCTAAGCCCTGTGTGCACAATCAACCCCACGGCTCCTTCTCAGGGCTCCTCCATTCCCAGCTTACAAAATTAATATAGTCGTTCAATACATTCTGCCTCATTGAATTCCCAAGTCAGCACTTCAACCCTTCTGTGTTCTGTGATGGGGAAACTGAGGCTCAGAGAGGCCATGGAACTTGTCCAAGGACTTATGATGTGTGAGTGGCATATTAGTAAGTTTGATCGATTAAAGAGTGTTTATTTTTGCAGGCGACACCACCTGTATCAGGGAACAGGGAACAGATGGCACACAGGGAACAGGGTAAGAGAGCACTTATAATGTGTGGGAGTGCAGTCTTGGTAGCAGTCAAGCTGTGAGTCCCCTTGGAGAGGAGGTGACAGAATAGTTACCTGAGCCTGGAGGAAGGCAGAGCTGCGCAGGAGGAACCCAATTCCTCCCAGGCAGGGGAGGGACCCCCTGGGAAAGCCACCATGCCCTTGCCCTCCCCCTCCTCCCCCTTCCCATCCTGCAGATCCGTCCCACCCAGAAGCCAGGGGGCATGGGAACCCTTGATGTGGTTCCTGCAGGTCAGCCTGGGGGACAGAGAGCTGGGTGCGGGGATGTGAGTAGATCTGGCGGGTGAGAAGGAGAAATGAGCTGGGGCTGAGAAAGTCCTTCTGCCCGGCCGCGCCTGCGTCTGGGCCGAGGGAACCAGAGGAGCCCCCGGGGAGTCACCAGCCATCTTCTCAAGCACACGCTGAAGCGGTGACCTGTCAAGACCACGACTGCTCCAGGCTCACTGGGGAGCCTTGTTCTCCCGAATCACACTCTTGGAAATTGCTGCCCCGGGAGGAAGAAGCCTTCCACTTGTCCATGCAAATCACTGTGACACGGAGAAGCCACCTCAGTTTCCAGGTGCAGAGCTTCTGGAGTGCAATCCCATCTCCATCTGAACTGTGCCATTTCTGAGGACGCCAGACCCTGCTTCCCTCTGTGCAGGGCAGACCTGGGCATGCCCATCTGCCACTGTGCAGCGTTGAGTCAGTGGACGCACAGCTGCATTTAAATTCCACCGGAACCCCACCATCTCCCACATCCTGTAGTAGCTGAACCTTTCCCTTCTTGCAGAGGCTCTCTTGTTGAACACAGGCCCCCAAGTCTGATCAACCAGCCCTGGTGCTGCGGCTTGGGCATGGAACCATGGAGAAATGGGCTCACCTTTCCTTCCCTGACGTTGGAGTGTGATGTGATGGTCGGTTTTTTCAACTACTGGAGTTTCTGAGCTTCTCTCCAGCTGTCAGGAAAGAACAAGGGTTTTAATCCTTGTAGGTAACCTGCTTTTCCACTCTGGAAATGTTCAGCCATTTTCTCTTCTTTCAGGACTTTCTCTTGGTCTAGCTCACTAGGATTTGTGTGTATTTTTTTCTTCTCAGTCCTGCTGGGCCTTCTCTGAGCCCCTTCAAATCACAGTTGGGCCTCTCCTTCCTCTTTGTCCTTTAGGCAGGGGATTTGTAGTCCTTGCAAACAAGGACCATGTGGATGGTGTGTTGGTCAGTTTTCTGTTACTATAACAAATTCCTGAGGTGATTGGCTTATAATGAAGAAAGGTTTGTTGGGGTTCCTAGTTTTGGAGATTTTGGTCCATGATAAGTTTGAGCCTGTAGTAAGGGAACACATCATGGTAGGAGTGAAGGGCAGAGGAAGCTGCTCCCCACATTGGCAGCTGGGAAGCAAAGAGAGAGAGGAAGGCACCAGATACCAATGTCCTCCTCAAGGGCACCCTGATGAGCCATCCTCCTCCTAGTAGGCTTCAGTAGAGGCACAGGCTGGGGCCAATCCGTCATCACATAGGCCTCTGTGGGACACTGGGCCAAACCCTACAGGGAGAGACGGGAAGAGGCTGTTCCATATTCACCCCACTCGTTTGATTTCAGCTGAGAGATGGACTAGACTTTTCCCTCTGTGGGGGCTTCTCAGTAGCTTTTCTGATTTGAAAATTGCCTCCATATACACCTACCCCTGCAAGATCCCCTGACTGCAGGATCCCGGTGCCACTCCATGAGGGTGCCACCTACCCCCAATCCCTGTGCCTCTCCATGGAGTTAGCAGGGTTCTCGGGCTCCTGAGGTCCAGGGATCGCTTGACCCCACCAGGAGGTTGCTGGGACTCTTCGTTCCCTCACTCCTGGGGCCAAGGGGTGCAGCACTTGAGACCCATTTGGTGTTGCCTACCCGTCTCACTGTGGCTAACAGTGGTGCTGTGTCTTTTGCATGTACCCCCTCCTGTCCCCTATCCTCAGTCCTGTCCTGAGGAGGACACTCTGCACCCACCGCTATCAGGTCCCTGACCTGGCCTTCATGGCTCTTTAAAAATTGGTGAGATCCTAACTCCTAAACTGGGGTGTCTCAAATCATGGGACCACTGGACCCCTGCATTCAGAGCCACTCTGATGTGAAATGTTTATAGTGTCATGCACGGCCAGGTGACAGGGCAGGAGCTCAGCTCTCAGCTGGGACAGGGTGGACTTTCTTCTCTGCCCCTCACTAGTTTTGCCAGCACAGGCTTCCAGGGAGCTTCGTTCCCCAGATGGGGGCGCCCAGCCAGTGCTCGCTCCATGTGGCCCACACACGTGGGAGGGGGAGCCTGCTCCTTGTCTTGCATTGGGACGGACAGTTCTGGTGTTTTGTCAACCCCTCCAGGCCGTGTGGGCTTCTCTGGGAACAGCAGAGGGGTCTGTTTGACTCTTATTGATTTTTCTATTTTTTAATTGCAAATTAAAAATAGAAAAAAAACAGATAACCCCAAGTTGACCATGTTCACCCTTTCCAGAGTACATCTCCGCAGGAGGCCCACTCACTGGTCATACGGCCAGGCTCAGAACCAACCCTTCATCTTGAAAAGCAGAAACTCGACACCTATTAAATAATAACTCCCTGTCCCCCACCCTCTCTATCCCTGGCAGCCACCTTCCTACTTTCTGTCTCCACAAAGGTGACAACTCCAGATCCCTCATATAAATAGAGTAGGGCAGCATTTGTCTTTGGGGACTGACTTCTTCCAGTTAGCATAATGTCCTCAAGATTCCTCCACATCGTACCATGGGTTAGAATTTCCTTCCTGTTTCAAACTGAACAACATTCCATCGTAGGTGTGCATACACACTGTCTTAGCCAGCTTTCGCTGCTGTGGCTGAACCATGTGACCAGATCCGTGGTAGAGGAGGAAGTTTATTTGAGAGCTCACAGTTTCAGAGGTCTCCGTCCATAGAAGTTTGGCTCCATTCCCTGGGCTCAGGGTGAGGCTGAACCTCATGGCCGAGTGTGTGGCAGAGGGAAGCAGGTCACATCGTGGTGATCAGGAAGCAGAGAGACAGACGCCACTCTCCAGACACAAAATATATACCCCCAAGCCACGCCCCAATTCCCACCTCCCCCAGCCACCCACTACCACTTTAGTTAGTTCTCGGTTAATCCCTATCAGGGGATTAATTCACCGATTGGGTTAAGACTCACCACCCCATCATTTCTCCTCTGAACCTTCTTGCATTGTCTTACATGTGAGCTGTTGGGAGATACCACATCTAAAACATAACATATACCTACACAATAATCATTGTAAATAATATGTGTCTATACACATCTACTTGTGTGTGTGTGTGTGTGTGTGTGTGTGTGTGTGTGTGTGTGTTTGGACACACCCCACATTCTGGTTCCTCATTCATCCAGTGGTGCACACTGGGATGCCCCTGCCCTCGGGCTATGGTGACTAATGCTGCCGTGAACACGGGCCCAGGGGCCTCTCCTTGGCAGCAGACTTGGCTGCTCACCGGTTGAAGCACTTCTGTTGAGCGGCATGAATGTTAACCAGGAGCTCAATTGGAAAAGAGTCCCCCCCCCAACATTGCCATCTCAAAACCAGAAGTGGGAGAGCCCTGGGGCCTCTGTAATCAGTTCTGATGATACACGTCTGTGAACCTCAAGACCACTCACCCACCCCATCCCTCCATGAAGAAGAGGAACCGTGCTTCTTCTAGGGGTCATGGCTCAGAGAAGCACCTGGGCATCCCTGAGGACAGCAGGCAAAAGTGCCCCTGATTTCCTGGAGCACCTTTTGCCATTGGGGCAGGAAGGGAGCCTGATCTAACTGTATGTCCACTTCCTCCCACAGAGGTCACAGAAGTCCCTGGATGGCCTGCGTGAGATGGCCTGAGAATCGTGTGATGGAGTTTCAGGGTGACTCTCCTTGCTTCATTCACAGCTCACCTATTCACCTTTGGTGGCAGCCCTGACAGAAGGCCCCACTGGTCAGTGACGGCTCTGGTCAGTACTAGGTAGAAGAAGGTTTGCACCCCCTGCAAAGGGTCCATCTCCTTCAGTCGCCGCTGGCAACTCCCGAGCTCCTCCTGGGCACCCAATCTCCCTGCTCTTCCCTTTACCAGGGTGGGGAGCAGGACAGTGCAGGGCAGCACCCTGAACCCCTCTCTCTGTGGTAGACCCAGCTTCCAGCCTGCCCCAAACCAGGCCCTACTGCCCTCACCCCCGACCCCAGCTGAGCGGCTGAGCCACCTCATCTTAGCCTGCAGGCTAGGAGCTCTTCCTCTCCACCGCTGGGTCCGTCCTGTTGAAGAGTGGTCACCTCTCAGTCTGGGCAGCTGTTACCCAACACTGCGCCGCACTGGTCGAAGCCGATTCAGTGACAAGGTTGTCTCGGGGGAAGGGAGCAGCTACCAGTCACTCTTCTGCCCCATGGGCCGAGCTTTCCATAGGAGACTGAGTTGGGGACAGAAGTGTCAAGTTCTTCTCTGCACTCTGCCACGGTGGTGGGCCGGGATGCCACACGTGGACTAGTCACAGCCAATTCCAACCTGTAGGGTGTTCTCTTGGGACCATTCCAGCACCCGTGGGGACACACATTCCACGTTACAGTGGGCAGCATGTCATCAGTGGGAGCTGGGAGCTCAGAGAGAGCAGGCTGTGCCATGCCCAACACTGGGCTCCGGGGGTGAGGGCTCCGACAGCTCAGTCCAGACAGAGGTGATGTCCCTGTCCCTGAGGAGAAGAAAAGAACCATGACTGTAGGAGTCATTCTAAAACGCCTTCAGGGACAGCACCTTGTCCAAACCTTGGTCAGGATGCATGCTCAATCCAAGTGTAAAGGTCACACTGTCAGGCCCAAGGCGTCCAGCACCGTCACACAGAGAGCCCAGTGCCCTGTGCCCTAGGCCTCAGTACCTCACCCTTGGCCGGATCAAGAGTTGGGAACAGACAGTTCTTGTGGATGCCCTGTCCACTGTAAGGTGTTTACTTAGCAGCCTCGCTGGCCTCTACCCACTAGATGATGATTGCAAGTCCTACCCCTAGTCAAGACAATAAAAAATGTGCCCGGACTTTGCCCGATGGGAACAAAGTCAGCTTTACTGAGAGTTTTTTATGTGCCAGTGATTTTATCGGGATTAACCTGTAGGATTCTCCTAACATGGTGAGATGGACATCTTTGTTGCCACCATTTTGCAAATGGAGAAACAGGCTACAGAAGAAAAGGGACTTGCCACGATGGCACGGCCAGTAAAGGGACAGGCCTGGGGTAAGGACACCAGGCCACGATCTAGAGCCACGCTCCTGACCCTGTGCCTCTCTGCCTCGTTGATGCTCACGGCCGCCTTTCGTTTGCTCAGTGGCCCATTTCACAGATGGGGAAGGAGAAGCCAGTTCTCGCACCAAGGCCTCACAGCCAGGGAGAGGCAGGGTCCGAGCTGAAGGCCACGTTCCCAAAGTGGACGTTAAAGTAGTGGAGGGCACTAAAAGTGACTGAATGGAGGAGGCTGCTTCTCTATCACCAGGAAGAGGGTGGGGTTGGGTGAATGCAGGAAGGCGTATTCTGCAAAATGCTACAAAGCCAGGGCAGTGGAGGTCCCAGGCGCCCAGGAGATGAACTCTTTGGGCACTGCTGCTACCTTCCATTACAAAAATATCCTCCTGGGTGGTCCACAGAAGTGTCCTTTTATCCCATCCCAGGCCACTCCTTTTAGTGAGGGCAGTCACAAAGGTACAGGGCAGGCCTGACTTGCAATCTTGTTTTCCATTAATCAGCTCTGACCTTTAGCCAATTACTTGACCTATGTAAATCTCAGTATCTGTGTTCCCCCCCCCCAACTATAAGGCAATACCTGAGGCTAGAATCTTTAGAAAGAAAAGAGGTTCATTGAGTTCACAGTTCTGGAAGTTCAGGGAATGGTGCTGGTATCCCAGTTGTCATGGTAGATGGCATCACAGGGGGGGCACATGGGAGAGGGAGAGATCACATGGCCAGATAGGAACCCAGAAGCCAGGGAGGGGCCAGGCTTGCTCTTTAGAGCCACACTCCCTTGAGAACTAACTCAGAGAACCCTGAGAACTGTCTTCATCCCTTCTGAGTGTGCCCCCCCCCAGGAACTAAGGAACTCCTAGACTCCACCTTTTAAAGGCCCCACCACCTCTTACCATCCACACACAGAGGGCTAAGGGTCCAACACAGAAACCACAGGGGACCAACCACAGCAATGTCAAAATCCACGAGACGGGAGCCCCGCCACCCTTTGCTAGGCTTGGAGGGTGTAAGGCATGTAGTAAACCCTCAATCCACAGCTGTACACCAACTATGTGTTGGCTGGCACTACCCCTTCCACAATCATTTCCCCTTGAGAACTTCAAGCTAAAAAAAAAAAAAAATGTGTGTGTGAGGGGTGAGACGGCAGAATTGTTCTTTCTTTTTTTTTTTTTTTTTTTTTGAGGATGTCATAATAAGCCCTAAGGCTAAAAATCCGTATTGGAGATCATTTCTACTTAGGTTAAATAACAGTCTCGCCCCGATGGCCTTCCTTGCCTATGCCTACAGAGGAGCTCTGTGTAGCAGAGATGAAATCTGCCATGTGGGATCTGTTTTATTTCTTTATTTTTCTATCAAATAGCCCTGCCCTTATTTTGAGCAATGGAAGATGAAATGAAGCCAATTCTGAGAAAATGGCCCAGCAGGAGAGACAGGGGGATTGGGCGGCACCCATGGGCTGCCTGTGGCTCCCGGGAGTGCGACAGCAGGCTGGTGGCTGACCTTAGATCATCTTTTTGATCCAATCCCTGCCACCAGTAGCTATTAGCCAGCCCATGCTGAGTTCAGGCCCTTCAAAGAAAGGCTTTTTAAAAAAATTCTTCTTCCCCCCAAAATGAACACCCATTTTGGGTCATTAACCAGCAGACTTCAGGGGAGCAAGTCTGTATGTGGCCAGCACATGCTTCCTTCACGTGGCACGCTTTGGTTGGGGATGTGGTTTGCTCTGAAGGTGTCATGGTTTGGATGTGAGGTGTCCCCCAAAAGCTCATGTGTGAGACAATGCAAGAAGGTTCCGAGAAGAAATGCTTGGGTTACGAGGGCCTTAACCCCACCAGTGAATTAATTACCTGATGGGATTCGTTGAGTGAAGGGCGGTGGGGTGTGGTGGGAGGAGGTGGTCATTGGGGCCGTGGCTTTGGGGATATATTTGTACCTGGTGAGTGGAGTCTCAGCATGAGAGCTGCTTCTCTCTACCACACTCTCCACATGATGTTCTGCCTCGCCTCAAAACCCCAGGAATGGAGCTGGCTGTCTATGGACCTCTGAAACTGTGAACCCCCAAATAAAATTCTCAGCCTCTACAATTATTCTGGTTGAATCTTTTAATTGCAGGAGAAAAAAAAAAGCTGACAAAAACAGCAGAATTCATGTGTTGGAGGATTGGTCCTCTGTGTGGTGATGTTCAGAGGTGAGGCTAGGGGGAGTGTCCTGAGGTCAACTGAGGTCTGCTATTTGAATGGCCTGTGGAAGGTCAGTCTCTCTCCAGCTTCCTGTCTGGTGGTGTGATCACTCTCTCCCTCGTGATGTGATCTGTCATGATGCAATCTTCTATGATATGATGTAGGCAATAGGTCTATATGATATAGACAATAGTTCAGACACCAAAACTGAGCTCAATAAACCTATTTTCTTTATAAACGTAGCCTGCCTCAAGTATTTCATGATAGTAATAAGAAATAGACTGATACGAGGCATCTCCTGACTATTTTCTGGAGTGGGTCTGGGCTCAGTGTTCATGTCTGTGGGAAGTTTGCACTCTGAGACAATGGAGGCTATTGATCATCGAGGCAGCAGCTTCTTATATGGCAGTTATGATGAGTTAATTTCATGTGTCAACTTGACAGGACCACAGGATGCCCAGATGCTGGTTAAACATTATTTCTGAATAGGTCAGTGGAAATGTTTCTGGAAGAGATTAACATTCGAACTGGCGAACTGAGTAAAGCAGGTGGCCCTTGCTAATATTGCTGGCCACTGTCCAATCTGTTGAAGAGCTGAATAGAGTAGAAAAGTGGGGAAAAAAAAGTTGAATTTTCTCTCTGCTTGGCTGAATGACTGGCACATATATGGCTCTCTCCTGTCCTTTGTGCTCCTAGTTCTTGGGACTTGGACTGGGTTCTGCATCATTGTCTGTAATAGCTTCCAGGCCTCCCTAGCATACCATCTGGGTTTCCTGGGTCTCCATTCCACAGATGGCAAATCGTGGAGATTCCAAGTTCCATAATTGTGGCTACCTACACACACACACACACACACACACACACACACACACACACCCCTTCTTGGTTCTGTTTCTCTGGAGAACCCTAATACAGTGGTTGTCTTTAGTGACCTGGACTTCAGGGTAGGTGTCTGTGTGCTACACGATCCATTGCACTCAGTGTCTGATATTAGGAATGTGCATCAGGGCGTGCTGCCACTTCAGGGGAACCAACTGTCCTGTGTTTGGATTTATGCCTGGAGTACTAATTCTCAGAAGGCTTCCCACTCTCTGAAGTGGTTCCTGAGAATACTGGTGTCTTGGTGTGAAACACAGAAGTTAGTGCATGCACAGGGCAATCACCAGGCCTCTGGGTCCTGCCCCCAGAGGCTCTGATTTACCTGCTCTGGGGCTGGAATCCGCCGCTGGGAGTTTTATGTGCCACCCCAGTGTTTCTAATATGAAGGCCAAGGTGATCACGGCTCGTGAGACAGGTCTGGGCTGAAGGCCCAGTGGTCGGCCAGTTGTAGGACCCTGGTGAAGGATACAAATGACACTGACTCCAGAGCCTTGTCTCAGGACGGCACGAGGCAGGGTGTGTGGAGTGGCCCAGGTGCCTCTCAGGGCAGGATGCCTGCAGGGTCAGGTGCTGCAGGCTGCTCGCCGGCCGCGGGTCGAGCGGGCTGGCTGAGCCCAGTTCCTGCTGCTGCTATCCCCGAGCACTGCCTGCCGCACCCCTGCTGAGCGCTTCCCTGCTGGGCTGTCAGTGCACGCGGGCTTGCAATCTTGCAACCCGGTTGGGCACAAAAACACAAGCCAGTCAAACTGAAACAAAGTTTTATTTTGTGAGAGGCCGTGTGCGTCCCCTAACAAGTGGGTCCACCACGTGTGTTCTACCTGAGCCGGGGGGCCTCCACTTCCCCCGGAACACCCTCCTACCATCCTTTCCAAACCAATGGGAACTCTCCCATTACAAGAGTGACATGAGTAACCTGAGTCCTGAAACGGGCCCAGGTAAACAGCATGAGTCCAATTACCATATGAATGTGAATTGCTGGCTGGCAGTCACTAAACCCAAAGGTGCCTGTATCAATATTTTTGCTGTGGCTCCTAACAGTCAGGGTCTGGGGGACTCCTTTTTTACGCTGCCCTCTGCCAAGCTAAGAGACGGGAAAGAGCTTAGAGTCCACTATGCTCGTTCTTATTAGGAGGGTCCCCAGCTCTGGCAAGTGTCTCTCCTGAGTGGCCAGAGTGGCTGGGCTTCCTCCGTCACAGCAGCCACCTGTGGTGTTTGCCTAGTGGCTTTCCCATTTCTAATACTAGGAGGCCCCCTGAGGGCTAAGGACACACACATCCTCCTGTTCACCATGGTGTCCCCAGCACCTGGCAGGAGTTAGCCAATCAATATTTGTGAGATGAATGAATGAATGAATAATTGCAAGAACAAACAGAGGAGGGCACTCAAAACCACACAAGCATGACCCATTTAATTAAAAAGTTCAACGAAATGATCATGCAAAACGCCGGAATTTTATTGCAAATATTTAAATATTTCATTGTGTCAGCCTCATTCCTGAATTCTTTCTTTTCGACGGCTTTTGTCCCCCAGTAGGAAATGACAGCCTGAGAATTCCATACCTGTACACGAGAATCTGCCAGGTCCGATGTCAGGGACTCAGGCAGCCATCGGAGAGGGTGAGTGGAATATTTTTGAAAGTGTGTCCCCCTCTTTGGAGACATTAAATGCTATCCTCAGGGTGGCGTTGGGTACAGAAGAGCTCACAGCCACGCTGACTTGATGGGGCTCTCTCATCGGCATTCATTCCCTAACCTCAGAATAAGTGGCACACCCCTGTGGAATATGTCCCCAAAGCACTTAGCCATGGAGACAGAGCAGCAGGTCCGGAAGAGGGCACCGGGCCCAGCCATTGAGGAGGGTCTGAGACAGGTACAGCGGGTTGGAGGGGTGTTTTAACAGTCTGGAGATGACAAGATGGCAAAGGGATCTAAAAACCTGAACACAAAGGCAAAACAACCATTTCCAGGGACGTCTTTGAGCTCTAAATGCCTGGCTGCCACCTCAGACTCTAGCAGAATTGATTCCCGCCCCTCGGAGGAACTGTTTTCTGTGACCGACCTACTTTTGCACATGAAAGATAGATCTGCTCACTGGAGTGTGCTTTTCCCTTAACTGAATGTTTGAAGAAAAGTACTTCTTTTTCTGACTCCTGACACATGCATACTATGGAATAAGGCACGTTCGTGGAATAGAAGGATCTTTCCTGTCTTGTAGAACTTTCTGGAATGAGGAAAATGTTCTCTATCTGTGCTGTCCAGTTTGACAGCTCCAAGCCACATGTAACTAGGGAGCACCTGAAATCTGGCGGCTAGCATGACTGAGCAGCTGAATTTTAAATATGATCAAATTTTAATTAATTTAAACTTAGCCACATGTAGCTAGGGGCTTCAGGTCAGACTTATACATACTGATATTAAAAGAGCTCCTAGTCATATTATCAAAATGAAAAAAAAAAAAAACAAAGAGGCAAATTGCTGTGTGTATAGTTAGTATAATTCCCCTCCCCCCTTTTTTTTTCTTGGTACCAGGGATTGAACCCAGGGTGCTTAACCACTGAGCCACATCCCCCAGTCCTTGAGACAGGACCTCACTAATGTGCTGAGGCTGGTCTCAAACTCACTATCCTTCTGCCTCAGCTGCAAGAGTGGCTGAGATGATAGGCAGCACCTGTAATCAGAGAGGGTGAGTGGAATATGTGTGACAGGCAACATAGTCCCCCTTTTGAAAACACACCCATCCAGAACAAAACAACACACTTACATTTGTGCATATAAGATGTTTTTACACGTGTAAAAACTGCTGAAATTATACCCAACAGAACAATAGAGTAATTAACTCCAGGGAAGAGAAAGGAGGAAATCTCTCTAGGGAAGTAGTTTGCTTTATCAGCTTTTCTTGAATTTTTTCCCCCAATGAAACTATATCTTGTATTATTTGTACAATGCAATCTTTTTTTTTTAAAGAGAGAGAGAAAATTTCTAATTTTTTTTTTTTTTTTTTTTTTTTTTAGTTTTCGGTGGACACGACATCTTTATTTTATTTGTATGTGGTGCTGAGGATTCAAACCCAGCGCCCCGTGCATGCCAGGCGAGCGCGCTACCGCTTGAGCCACATCCCCAGCCCCAAATGCAATCTTAAAAAAAGAAATTAATGTTTTCTTGCCTGAGATATCTAGTTATTTTCTCCTTTAGGTCCAGTTATTAGAGTAAATCCACTGGAGTCTAGTATCTACAGCTTGAAAACAAGCAGAGGAACAATAAGATGTTCCTATAGAGCAGGGAGTGGGGCAAGCTGGAAAAGCGCGCCTGTATCCATGTGTACCAGCTCTCACAGAATATGCTGTTCTCGGCTTCAGCTGTGCAGTAGAACCACCTCTCAAGAGTATGCAAACGCTGAGTTCTCAAGTTGAGGTTTCGATTTGCATGGAATGGTCCCAGTGTTATTTTTTTAAGCTGCCTGGGTGATCCTATTATACAGCTAGGGCTGAGAACGCCTGCGCTGGAGGCAACTCCTAGAAGAATACACAGCAAAGTTGGTGAAGAGCTGGGTGGGAAGACCCTCAGTCCTTCAGCCACCAGGAGTGCAGGGAGAGCTCTTCAGCTTGGCTCCACGTGGAGAGGAACAGGCATCTGCCCAGCAGAGCACCCAGGGGCTGGGTTCTCATCTTTATCTGTCCTGGTTTCCTAGCAACTCCTCCAGCACGGCTTTCAATGGTGACTGCCCCCTCCCTCCAGGCAGTGACTGTCTTCCACAGAGCATCTCCCTGCCTGGGGGCATTCCTACTCAGGTCCCCCAGCCTCAGCACAAGCCTGTCCTGTTGGGATCCTGGTTCTCACCCAACAGCACCACTCCTCAGAGCTGCAGCCAGACGCTCCATGGAGCATCGCGCCCGCTTCCCTTCCTGCCCACCTCGCGTGGCTCCTGCTCAGGACCCTCTCGCTCCATCTTTATGGAATCCACCACGATCCACCCGTTTCTCACCAAGTCCTTGCTGACGGGGTGCCGTGGTGCCCCGCCATCCTCTCTGAACACCACAGCGGCCCCCACACGGGTCTCTAGATTTCTTTAATTCTTCCTCCTTTCAGCCAAAGCTCCAAAGAAGAGCAGAAGAAACTCGTGAGCACAGCGCCGTGTCTAGAACTCCATGTCCCAACCCTCCAGTGGCTTCCTGACACTCAGGGCAACATCTAGGAACCCACCACGACCCTGCATCCCTTCCAGACTCACGCTACTCACCCTGGTCCTCCTCAGCTCTGGCCTGCTCTTCTTCACACGCCCTTGGATCATGGGCTTCACCTAGGTCTCTGCTCAAACCCCCTCCTGGCCTTTGGCCTCCGTCAAGGGGCCCCCGCCCTGACCCAGCGTTCTCCTGTAGCTCCTCAACCGGCCCGATTTTTCTACATGGTACTTGCAACTAACTCTTCAGAATTCCTGCTTATTTTCCCCTGTTTGCCTCCTCCCACAATCTCCACGGAAACCAAAGTGCCTGCAGGGCTTGGGCCACCAGCCAGCCGTCCTGCCAGCCCCCAGCTCAGGGCCAGCACACAGCACCTCTAAGAGCAGCTGTTCCATGTTGTGGATTGAGGGCGACTTTCTTACCAGCTGCTGCCCTAACACAATTATGTGTTTGCTCACTCAACTATTGTGTGTGTGTGTGTGTGTGTGGTGATACATACATAACACAAGATTGACCCTTGGGGTCTTTTTCCGGTGCACAGTTCAGTGGCATTAAGAACGTCCACCCCAGGAGTCGAGGTCACTACCACCTACTTCCAGGACTCTTTCATGATCCCAGGCTGCAACTCTGTTTCCGTGAGACACCCGAATCCCCATTTCCCCTCCCCCCAGCCCCTGAAAAATACCATTCTCCCTTCTGTTTCTGTGATTACTATAAGTTCCGCTAAGTAGAATCAAGTGATTCTCTTGCTCTTTGGATGTCTGGCTTATTTTTACTTAGTGTACCATCGTTAAGGTTCATCCGGGTTGTGGTGTGGCGCATGCCAGGATCACCTTGAGCTGTTTCTCATTTTTATGCTTATGTCATTGTGAACCGGTAAAAAGACAGTTCATAACCAGCCCCAGCCCCCAGGCCTTCCTTTAAGGGGTAACGCGTCCTGGTGAGATGATTGAGGGAGGTTCTGAAGGGATCTAGACTGAATGAAGTGTTCACCTTTCATCCTTCTCAGCCTCCTCCTCCCAAGCTTCCGAGGATCACCTGAATCCAACCATTCCTGAAGTCACGACCTTTTTAAGCCACATCAGCTCCTAATTCCCCTTGTCTTTTTCTTGAGCTGAAATTTCTCCCACTTGTAACCAGTGACCACTTCAGGGAGTCTCATTGTCACCCAGGCTTTTTGTATGTGACATCTTGCCTGCCAGCCACCTCCCCTTTGGCTAGGAGGCAGGACCTGGCTTAACACCAGAGGGCTGCAGGAGTCTGCTGCTGCGGAACCACCAGACCAAGTAACTGGTTAGTGGTATTGCCCAAATAATGACCTCTTGCAACAGCATGATGTGTTTTTTTTTTCTTCCTATGTTTTCCCAAGAGGGTAGTGAGGTCAGCATCTCTGTGTGCTGAGTGGTTTACCCAGCAGGACCAGGAGAGGTGGAGGGTGGGATGGAAGACAACCGAGGACTTGCAAGAGTTCCCTCCAGGTTTGAAAGCTTGCAGGGACTTCCCTCCAACTGAGGGCACTTGGGCTCAGAATCTAGGCACCATGACGGCTCTGGGACAGCAGAAGCCCTGTTTAATAGACCCATCTCTCCAGAGCCAGTAGTGGGAGAAAAACCAATGGGGAGTAATGGCCCTAAGAGGTGTGTATCCCTGGGGGAAAAAAAGTTAAACCACTGGGGAAGTATGTATTTTGAATAAAAAATTGGCAGTTTTATAAAGTGTGTGAGAAGTGAATATTTTTACTCTATGCCCTCAATGCCATTTAAATATGACATGCTCAGCATGCACTTGATTTTGTCCTTAGAAGAACAAACATTAAGCCTAGCTACAATTTTTCTGAACTATCACATTGATGGGATTGTTTTGAAATGTAAGTGTAAACCCAAACTCACAAAGTGAGCTTATTTGATTTCAATGAACTTTTATTTAGTACTCTTAATACAGAGAATGAAAAATCAAATAATCTATGGGCCTTGTTCTTGTTCTTGGGAAGCTGCCAGTCTTTGCCAAAGCAGGATGAAGGGCTTGAATTTAGGAAATTTTTGCATTTTTAAATGCTTTTGGTTGTAAGAAACGAACAAATTCAATTCAACTAACTTAAACAATATGGGACATTAAAAAGTCACAAATAATTAAAGTCTGAAGGCATATTGATTCCAGGTGAGGATTGATCCAGGACCTCAAATGCTCTGATCAGGATTCAATCTGTTGCCCTCTTTTTTTTTTTCCTTTTAATTGACATATAATAGTTGTACATAGTTATGGGGCACAGCATGATGATCCATGCATATATACAACGCGAAATAACGATCAAATCAGGATAATCAGCATTTGCATCTCCTTACCATTGCTTTGTGTTTGGAGGTTTTGAACCCCTCTCTCCTAGTCTTCCCATCTGTTCCTCTTTTTTGCCAACCTTCTCCATTCTTGTCCTCTCCACTCCCCAGCCTCAGGCTCTCCTGCCAAACCCTCTGTTACCTGTTCCCTGGGGATCAGGAGAGTTTCCCAGAGAAGATGATGCCTTGAATATTGAGGCAGAATATGCAGGAGCCTGACAACAGAAAGCACATCCTGCAGCACGGGTCGTCTTCTCAAAGGCAGGGGAGAACAAGGCTGTGGAAGAACCCCGGGGTCTGCCAAAAGCCCTCTGGAGGGGGTAGAAGGGAGTGCGGTGGGTGTGGAGGGGCACAAACTCTGTCCTGAGCTGAGCTGAGGAGTCAGCGCTTGATACTGAAGGCATGGAGAGTAATTCTAAGCTGCTGTACGATGATAAGATCTGCCTTTCCAAAGGAAGATGAGGAAAGCCCACTTATACCAACCTCAGCAAGAAGGGAGTTCATGAGCTCACAAAACTGCAAGTTCAGAGGGCGGGAGGCAAGGTCAGCAGCTCAGGGACTGGGTCTCTGCTTCTCTGTTCTATCATTCTTGGGAAATTGGGGGATAGGAGTGAAGATCAATAGCAGAGCATTGCCTAGGGTTTGAGTCAGCTTTGTGTTGCTGTGAACAAAAGACCCGACAAGAACAAACATAAAGGAGGAAAAGTTTATTTTGGCTCATGGTTTCAGAGATTCAGTCCAAAGACAGCCGACTCCATGGCTCTAGGACCGAGGTGAGGTTCAAGTTTGTGGCAAAGGAAAGCAGCTCAGGAAGCAGAGAGAAAAGGAGGTGGGGGAGGGGAGAGAGAGAGAGAGGAAGAGGCAGCTCTGCTCACCAGGGACAAAATATTAACCCCAGAATTTGAAGTTGCATTAAATTTTTAAAAAATTCTGAAAAGAGCAACATTACTTATTGTAACCTAGTCTAATAAGGTTTATTTCTCTTCTTGGTTACACCATAAAATGGTGGTTTGTCTGCATTAAAAAAAAAAAATTAACCCCAAAGGCACACCCCGGTGACCTATTTCTCCAGTCACACTTACCTATACAGTTACCACTTGGTTAATCCTTTCAATCAGATTAATTCGTGAATTAGATTCTACCTGTCACAAGCTACTCACTGCACATCTGAAAATTCTTTCATTGTCTCACACATGAGCTTTCTGGGGACACCTCTTATCAAAACCGTAACACCCAGCATGTGTGAGACCCTGGGTGTCACCCCCAGCACCATAAGTAAAACCCTCAGGATGAGCTTCAATCTATGCCTGTCTCCCTTCATTGTAGCAGGGTAGCTGCCAGAGGCAAGCAGGGCCATCTGCCACCCCAAACCCATCCAGGGCGGGAGAAAGGAGAGGGTGTGGGAGGGGAGAGGGAGAGACAAAGAAATGCCAATAGGGCTGATCAGGAACAATAAATTCTGGATGCCATGCCACAGCCCCTAATTTCTGATCTAATCCAGAGATCTGATGTATCTTGGAATTCAGGGTCAATTTTGGATTTTAGAAAGGTAAAAGAGAACGTGCTGTCCCCATTTGATGAGATCCCTGGGGACTCTGAGGCAGCCCCCATGCACCGGAACCAGCCAACGGTTAGGCACAAACCTGGGACCCTCACACCCTGGGCTAACACACCAGCCAGCCTCTGGACACTTGGGGCAGATTTGTGGCTGGGAGGGTGGTAGGGGTGCTGGCTACAGAATTTTTGGGTGAGAGAATTTGTTAAAAGAGTCGGTTTCTGAGGCTTCAGAGATATTCATCAGGAGGCCTCAAGGAGAATGGCAGCTGTGGGCGCTGGGAGCTGGGTGAGGGATTCAGGCGCCACTGTGGAAGCAGATGGCGTGGAAAAGCAGCAGCAGCAGCAGCAGCAGCAGCAGCAGCAGCAGCAGCAGCAGAGGTCTGTTTCCGCCGCTAGAGGGCGCGAGGGAGTAAAGCTCGGTCCCTTGCTATGGCCTTGGGTGTTTGCAGCCGGAGACGCAGCAAGACTCAGGACGAGGCAAGCCTGTCTCTGTTGGTATGTTGCAGGGACAGAACAATGAGCTACTCGCTTTCCTAAATATGTGTGTGCGTGGCTCATATTCTCAGCTGTGTCATCCTAAGAATTCAAGTTCCCCTTCAGCATTGCACCACGCCGCCAGGTAAACACACCTTGCGGGGTGGAAGTCCCCTCTGGGCTGCCCCTGTTGCTGGTCTGTCAGCAAGGGAGCTGCTTGCTCCTGTCATCCACCGTTGAAGCACCAAGAGAATGAAGAGATGATAGGGTGGGTGCTTCTAGAAGGGAGGGTGGCAGGATAACAAGGAGCCTCTTGTATTTTCAGAGGTCCCTTCTTTGGTCGGCCATGGACAATTCTTTACCTGGCAGCCCCAGATGGGTGGGAAGGTTCCGGGCCTCACGGGCATGTGAGGAACAGAGAGAAAAGAGGATTCTGGGAGCTGGGAAGAAACCTTGGAAGTGGATGTGAGGGGCGAGAGAATGGGAAGGTCAGGACAAGGAGCGTTAATGACCCCGTCAGAATGTTCCAGAATGCTGGAGTTAGGATGCAGAGCCTTGTCTGCTGGACCACATTTCTCTGGTGTGGTGGAAGCCTCAGCATCCTGAGGATCAAGATCTTATCTATGAGGACAGAGACAAGGGACCATAACTAGGAAGAGGACTTCCCCGTCAGAAGTCCAGGTGCGAGGCAAGTCCAAAGTGCAGAACTTCCAGGTGGAAAAACTGAGGTCTGAGAGTTGAGGGGCCTTCCTGAGGCCACGAGCCCATGTGGGATGGAGCTGGCACCAGAACAAGGTCCTCTGGGTGAGGCTCAGGGGATAGTATCACACCATGAGGATCCAGAAAAATGGCCCCCAGGGCTGCAGCCCGCCTAGTTCGTCGGAAGGATGACTCAAGTGTGACTGTCACTCCTGATGTCTGCCCACTTCCTGAGCTGGCTCAGACCTTTCCAGTCCTCTGGATCTCCTGTTGCCCTGATTCAAAACTCCTTCTCCCAGGATTTTAGAGGGTCCATTCCTGATTGACATCCTCCTCACCATGGCCTGGGTTTCTCCTTGACCAGCAGATTTGAAGTGTGGCTCTACACCAAAGAGCACACTCCAAGTACGAATGCAGACCAGGGCAGCTTCCTTCCCTCAAAGGCTTACACCTGCCCAGGTCTTCCCTCGTGTGAGTGTGCATCTCCTGCTGCACCGTCTGCAGCCCTCTGAGGCCATCCTCCGGATCTCCATCCCATGATGCTGTCAGACAGCTCTTCTCTGTCCCAGCTCAGGTCTAATACCTGGTAGATACCACTGCCAGGACCCTGAGCACATCATTCTGCATCATGGAGCCATCTGGGCCCACAGATACAGATTTCCTAAAGGTGAAAACTCAGACCTTCACCTCGATGACATCTAAGTGATTCCTCTTGGAGCCTGAGAAAATTGTTTTAGGGGTTGACATCTAGCTGCGGTTGCCCAAAGTCTAGTCAAGAGAATTAAACCAAAAGAAAGCTCATTCATGGACAAGGAACATTGTTAGGTCTGTTGGTAATAAACCAATAGAATATTCTATCGCTCCTCCATGAGAAGTATCCACTGGGCATCATCAGGTGGAAGCTAACGGACTCACAAATTTAATACAAGTTCCCCTAAAGCCCAGAGCTCATTCCCAGGATGCTGGAAAACCCGGCAGGAAGACTGAAGAAAGCCACGCAGAGACAGGTGCTCTCTCTCGGGAGGGGGTGGCAGAGCCTTCAGAGCAAGATCTGATAACTGTGAACCCTTCATTGTAACTGAACAAAAGAATATGGATAAATTAGTTTGGGTGTCATTTTTTTTTGTCTTTTGTTGCATTCAGTATTTATTAACTAGTATATCTGACAGCTCTTTGTGTGGAAGTAAATAGATATTTTTGATGCAGGGATTTCCCTGGAAATGGGAGAGAAAGAAAGAAAAAAAAAAACACGGCGGTTAGAAAAAGGTCCCCCAAGATCTCTGTCAGGGTTGTGGGATCATTTTTAATTTCTCTCTTTCTGTGCTTTGTTTTGTTTTGGCAGTAAGAAAACTGTTCCATTGTGTTAATATTCTATTCACTGCCACACCAAAAGCTGTCAAATATATGGGTTAATAATGGGGGCCGGTGCATGGGAAAAATGGAGGAACTTTGATTGGGCAAAGGGGAGGGAGTGGAGGGGAGGGGGAATGGGGGCAGGAAAGATGGTGGAATGAGATGGACATTGTTACCCTAGGTACATGTGTGACTGCACATAGGATGCGACGCTACAACATGTACAACCAGAGAAATGAAAGATTGTGCTGCAATTGTGTACAATGAATCAAAATGCATTCTGCTGTCATATGTACCTAATTAAAATTAATTAATTAATTAATATTTTTTTAAAAAGAAAATTATGACCTTGACCCTTTGCATTCTAGCTCCAATGGGGCTCCTTCACTCTGTCCCAGAAAACTAAGGAGACATTTCAAGGTAATTTCTATCTGAGCAAAGAAAAGCAGAAAATACAGTGCAGGTCAAGTGGGGATCATTTCCTCATCACCGTTGAATCTGTTTAGTCTCCTTGGTCTTCCTGATGATTCTATTAGGTTTTGTTCTTACTTTTCTGCAGGTGACAACTTTATCCACCCACAGAGCATCTCGATCTTTCACTGGGACAGGCTTCGATTCTTTGTTCTCCCACAATCTTGCTGCTTCCACCAGAAAGAACTGTCCACCTCCCAGGCTAGCAACAGACCTCCCTCATCCTGCTATGGCTGGATCCAAGTCCAGCTTCAGGGCCAGTTTGTTTTTCACTCTGGGACACACCCTGCCTCCAAGGGACCCCAGAACTCCTTGTTCCTCAGTCTCCCTTCCTTCTTTCCTTGACCCTTCCTTCCTGGAGGCTTAGTCAAGATGGGAAGTCCATTTGCCTCCTTGGGAATGGAGCACCAAAAAGAAAAACGTGCTCAGGTTGACAGCTATGGTTTGAGCGTGTACCCCCAGATCACATTAGAAGCCCAGTCCCAAGGGTGACAGCATGGCGGAGGCTGTCACAAGGTGATTTGGTCTTGAGGGCTCCATCCTCATGAATAGATTAATGCCATTCTCCCAGAGGTGGATTCTTAATATAAGTGACATGCTCCTCCCTCCCTCCCTCTCTTCTCCCCTCCCCATTCCCCCTTCCACCCTGGGATAATGGGGCCTGAAGGCCCCCTTGGATGTAGCATCCTTGATCTTAACTTCCCAGCCTCTGGAACTGAAAGAACTATCTTTTTTCCCTTATAAAATAAGGAAATTCTGTTTCACAGAAACACAGAATAGACTAAGACACTGGCCCACTCACATAGCAGGATTGCAGAGAGATATTTGAGTGAAAGACCTGCTTTCCATTGGGGCTAGGATGCAGAAGGTCAAGGTCATGGAAAACACAGAGACCCCGCCCTGTCCTGTGGAAGTGGAGCAGAGACCCACAGAGAGCAGACAGGCAAGGACTCACTTCTGGCCTCTCTCACATCCTGGGCTTCTTCCTGCACATCCCCCATCTATCCTCAACCAGGTCCTTGCAGGGACATGTCAGTGAAAGGCCAGTGGTTTCCCAACTGTGCCTGTCTGCATCCTGGAGGGCTTGCTAACACACAGATGCTGGGCCCATTCCGAGTGTCTGATTCCATCAATCGGAGGAATGGCCTCAAATGAGCCTTTCTGAGAGGTTGTCATGTGGTGAAAATGCTCCAGGTCCCCACTCAAAGACTTGGACCCCACTGGGGTCAGCAAGATGGCAAAAGTAGGCAAGCTGAAGTCCTGATTAGTTGGGCCTCTTGTGAATTGTTTAGTGACAACGGCACACTGAAGTAACTCTCCCTTTTCAAAATTTTCTACCGGAATTTCTCTTGGTCAAAAACTTGGAAGGGCCTAAGATTTACTCTACCTGCAAGTTGACCTGTTACCCTGAACAGGTTCATGGAATGCTGGCACAAGATGCTTAGGACAGAGACAATGAGCAGTTTACAGCTCCCAACCACAGCAGTAGCCAGTGTAGCAGCATTTGTGCCAGTTCCTCAAGACCCAAGGGCCACAGGACAATGCCAGGAGGGCCAGGTGACACATACACCATGGGTGAGCTACAAGAGAGAAACCCCGTTCTCAGGGAACCCAATTTCTTTTCTGATGGACAGTAAGCCTGCCTGCCTTTTACCCTGGAGGGACAGTTCTTTATTACACTGACAATAACAAAAGCACCCACCACCAAAATAAGCAAAAGCAAACACTTTTGGTTCCATGGGCAGATATTATCCCCGTACAAGAAAGCTGTTTGCTACGTAAGCCTTCTTAAAGATATAGTCTAGAACAAGGGCAGCATACACTTCTGCTGTCAGATGTGCCAACACTTGAGATTCATTCTGCAGGAGGAATGACCTTCAAGTGTCCTTCCACTTCTTCTTATTGGAAATCACCCGCTTACAAAATCCCTTGAAGGCCACTGTGGTAAGCTGAATACAGCCTCCTCCTCAAAGATGTCCACCTCCTGGAACCTGTGAGCCCATGACCTCACACGGCCATGTTGGTTTCCTAGGGCTGCTATAACACAGCACCACCAGCTTGGTGGCTTAAAACAACAGAAACACACCTTATCACTGTTTTGGAGGCCAAAATCAAAGTGTCGATGGGCCATATTTCTGCGGAGCCCCCAGGGGAGAAGGCCTCCTTGCCTCTTCTAATTTCTGATAGTTCCCACCACTTCTTAGCTTGCAGATGCCTGGCTCCCACCTCTGCCTCTTCCTCTATAGGACACCAGCCGTATTGAGCGAGGGGCTCACCCTACTTCAGTATGATCTTGTCTTAGCTAATTACATCTGCAATGACCCTATTTCCAAAGAAGGTCACACTCTGAGGTTGAAAGTTTTACATATCATTATTTTGTGTAGATGCATTTCAACACAATAGGGCAATTAAGTTTGCTAATCAATAGACCCTGAAATAAGGGTATTATCCTGGGTTGTCTGGGGGTGGGGAGGTTTCAATGTAATTACAAGGGTCCTTAAAAGTGGAAGAGGGAGGCAGAGAGTAGACCAGAGTGATAGGATGCTAGAAGGATGTCATCCAACAACACTGACTTTGGTGATGGAGGAAGGGGCAAGAGCCAAAGGATGCGGATGCCCTTGGACTCTGCAAAATACAAGCACAGATTCTCCCCCAGAGGCACCCAAAAGGAATGCAGTCCTCCAGCAAGACTGATTTTTGTTGTTTCATTTACCAAGTTTATGGAAATTTGTCTCAGCAACAGGACACCGAGAGACTCAGCCTACACAGTTCAGTTAAGGGAACACGATTTTATGGCCCCAAGCGACTTCCTTTATTTTTTTTGTAAGTCACAAATGAACACATTTCACATGGTCATTGTTTGCAATTTCCAATCCCATGACTTCATGTTTATAATTGTTTCTAAATCTCAAAATAAAGGGATTTTGCCCAGACAGCTGACTTCTCTTGGCTTCCCTCTTTTATCTAATTTAGAGCTCTGCGTTTCTCTGTACCACTTCCAGGTGACTGAACACTTGAAACCTAATTTATATCAGGCTTTGCTGTGTTTTTCAATTAGAATATTTTGTTGATAGAAGGTAGGAAGTGTGCTTGCGTGCTTAATGTCTGTTTATCTAGCTTGATGATACCATGTTTATATAGCAGAAGCTCCGGAAATTAATCAATATTTCTGATGAAGCAATGCCTGACTCCTCAGTACACATAAAGGCTAGAAAAGTTTGAGTTGCCTGTAGAGGCATACCCTGGGGAACGTGCAGGTCCAGTCCCAGACCGCTGCAACAAAAGCAAATATAACAATGAAGTGGGGCACATACAACATACATTTGGTTTTGGTTCCCAGTGTGTGCAAAAGTAGGTTTACATGATATGGTAGTCTTCTAAGTGAGCAGTAGCATCATGTCTAAAAGAATAAGGTATGTGTCTTCATTTAAAAATACCAGATGTGATATAGGGACGTGAAATAAGTGCATGATGTTGGAAAAAAGATGCAGATAGACTCACTCCATGCAACAAACCTCCAAATTGTAAAAGAAGCAATATCTGCTAAGCACCATAAAGTGAAGGTGCAATCCCATCAAGGGTAATAAAAGGAGATCTACCTGCGTCTCACCAACACTGGCCACTTATTTTCTACACATCAAGCACTTTGAGGGAAGAGACTAAATCTTACCTTCGAATTCTCTCAAATGTAGAGATGTGAACATTTTAGACTCACTAAATGTCTAGTGAATGATCAAAGATGGGCATACTGGCTTTCTTGAGATGTTTGCCCACATTCTGATTGCTTTTCTTTTTTAAAAAATCTCTGCATTGTTTATTGTTTTCTGTTCCCCTGGCATCTCTCGGGCCTTCATCCTTCTGTAACTGAGCTTCCAGAAACAGCCACGTTCTCCAGGTGTGGTCTCATTAGAGTCTCTGAGCTGTGAGGTCATCCTTCTCTTCATAATGATGCCCTGTTCTTACCTGGCACCTGACAAATACGATCCTGTGCGGAGGAAGAACTCACACGCACGCACACTCACTTCATTCCAAGAGCTGAGTAGAAGTAGGTTACCAGCTCCTTCAGAAAACAGAACTGCCAGCCACGTGCCCCCACTTTTTTCAAGGGACCCACTTAATAGCACAACGTGTTTCTAAAGAAAATTCATAGCATTACCTTGGAATTTTAGCCTTTCCTCTTGAGTTTCCAAGCACAGGTGGAAATTTGAGCTTATCTTATCACATCCCCTGGGAACCACACTCCCACTTTTGAAGGTGACCTACTTAGTTGGAGAGTAAGGTAGGAAGCTTTGGGGAAAAGTTCCTCCACAGCCCCAGAGGGTGGAACTTTAGAAACAGGGTCCAGAGTGACATCAGTGAACTAGCGAGCGTCCAGCAACATGGCCACAGAGAAGACTGAAGCCCAATTCACTTCTGGAAATTGTAACTTTTTGAGAAGAAACAAGTAACTCCTGGAAAAATGGCAGATAATGGGAATTTCCTGGCTTCTCAGGGTGCTGTGGAGTTACTTGTAGCTCACCACTTCACATGACTCAGAAATGTGCAAACATTTTTGGTCTCAAGGTCAAGTGAAGGAGAAACAGGATTTGAATATGTGTTGAGAGCCACAGCCAAAGGGACCCCAGCAAACTTCCAGCTGCCAGCTGATTGGCTCCTCTGCAGTGATGCTCATTGGGCTGTTTCCCTGCCCTTTCAGACCAGGAGCTGCTCATTGGGGGACTCTTTTGGCTCCGCCCATGCGACCCAGCCAATGGGCCTCAAGAGCAGGAGGAGTGGGGGGGGGGCTTTGAGAGGCTTGGGGGAAGCTGGTGGTGGCAGTTGGGCTCTGAGGGAATTCCTGAAGAGCTCCTGTAGTGCTGTGTGTGTTCTAAAAATAAAGTTCATTTCTGCTTGATAATTGTGCCCAGCCAGACTTTGAGTGAAGGAGAAATAGGATTTGAATATGCATGTCAATTTCCTAACAAAGCTGAAGGCCGAGTTCCACCTGGTGTGGATGACATTAAACTACTAAGTTTGGGACATTGGAAGAAAATTCCTGATATAAATCCTGGGAGAAAACATGAATTCATGTTGTCTTTCATCTGGCCACCTTACTGTTGACTAATTCCCTCCATGTACTCCAGATGTTCCTCTGGGATTTAAAAACACTAAAATCAGGCTTCCTTCTAGTCTTGCTAATACATGTGTGAGAGACTTGACACACTAAAATCTTTTAAAGGGGTGCTTATTATGAGACAAAAGTATTATCTATAGGACACAGTTACATGCATCAGGGCTGAACAGGTTGATCTACCATACGTAAGTTAATTTAACATTCTGCTCAAAGACACTGCGGGCCATACCAGAGCTAGCCCTCGTTTCTTGGATCTTCAAGTAACTTTTCATGATGGACAAATGAAAATATAATTTGCCACCTCTTGTGACCTTTACAGACTGATGTGGTCATGAAAATACCAAGGTCGTCAAAACTTCTGGTTAAAGCTGATGGATTGGACTGACACCAGGCTGAGTCTTACGGAGCATGAGAAGGGAAAGTCAGTCACACACATTCTGTCTTCATTTAAAGTTGTGACATTTTGCTCATGGTGGATTTTCGCATTGATTCCGATTTATTAAAAGGTTGCATTAAATGTTATTTGTCCTGATGACTTTTTGGTGCCCTCTTAAATTTTGCCGCCAAGGAAAGCAAGGCTGCCTAGTCTTAGCCTGGACTTGGACATGTGACTTTAGCTTCACTCCTCCTGGAAGCCCCACCAAAATGACTCTACATGAAAACCCAGGGACAAAGTGTGGTGAGCCGTTTCTGTGAACTGTGGCCGCCATTACAAGATGGCGCTGGTTTCCCCTGTAGTCTGTGACAAACAACTCCTTATCAGAATGAGTTGGCACGCTGTGACTTGGCACCCTATGAGAAAAGTCCACGTGGCAGTTGTGCATTGGGGCTTTATCTGCTTTATTAAGGCTGGGGCACACGGCAGTAGGAGTAGTGGCAGTAATAGTAGAAGTAGTAGTAGTTGCAGTAGGAGTAGCAGTAGAAGTAGTAGTAGGAGTAGCAGTAGAAGCTAAAAGACATGTCAATACAAAGGCCTGAATAAACAGCTGAAAGAAGAAAAAGTATCAAGGACCTAAATAAACTGCTGAGAGAAGATTCCCGAGTTGCGTCTTCCTTGCAGGCAAGGGGTCGCGACACAAAGGGCAGTGGAGGAGAAGCGGTACAGCCACAGACCCGGGGTCTGTCTTCTGGAGAAAGTACCCTGAGGCCATCTGAACTTGGAGGACACAGGGAGAGTAAGAAGTAGCCTGCCAGTGAATGTGTGCTAGGGTTCGGGCCTGGTGTAAGTATGCTCCCCAAGGGCTCATGTGTTAGATTCATGGTCCTCCGTGTGACAATGTGGGGAGGTGGTGGAACCTTTAACCTGTGAAGCCAAGTGCCAGGTAACTAGGTCCTTGGGGTGCTGCCCTCAGAAGGAATTAAGGTAGTTTTCACGGAACCTCAGTGAGTTGTGTTAAGAGATAAAGCCTGACCCTTAAGTCCCTCTCTAGCTTCTGTCTTGCTCTGTGGTCTCTCCTTCTCATTTGTGCTCCTGCCTTGAGGTGACATGGCTGAGAGAGCCCTCACCAGAGCCACGCAAACTTCCAAACTGTGAGATCAAATAAACTCCTTTTCTTTATCTATAACCCATCATCAACAACAAAGGTTAACACAATGTTCAAAACTCCCATCTCCTTCCAATTTTAGGATGGGGAGGCAACCAACCTTCTACCCTCTGGACAAAGAGTGGAAGAACTTCACTTGCAGATCATACCAACCCTTGGGCCTTCCAAGGACACGGCCAGCCTGATCGTCTACAGTGAAGACCAAAGGTGGCCTGCTTCACGAGGTTCTGATCAGTCCTCACTGGCCGAGGCAGAGTGGGTAAGATGCTGGGGAGAGCATCTCACCACAATAATGGGGTGCAGAGCAAAAATGAGAAAGCACCAAGAAGATAATAATAATAACCTCAGAGAAAATAGAAGAAGGTACCACAGCCATAAAATAGGGAGGAATGTAGGTGACGGTTTGACTGTGGCAAAGGCTGGGTCCCAGGGTGGTGGTATTGGAAGGTGCTGTGGACTTTCAAGAGGTGAACTTCAACTTCTGCTGGTGAAGTTCTCCCAATCTAATTCCCAGAGGGTATGTGGCTAGTTGGTCCTCATCTTGGAAGATCAGCGTTTTAAACATTGGATCAGCCTGGTTTTTATTGCTATAAGAAAATATCTGAAAATGGATGGAAATATAAAGACAAGAAGTTTATATATCTCACAATTTTGGAGGTTCAAGAAGATGGCACCAATACCCAGTAGGAGGTCCTTTGGTCACTCTGGGAATATGCCCTGGAAGGGAATTATGGAACCTGACCTATACTCTTTCTCTGTTCCTGGGTAACATTTGACATGCTGAAGCTTCTCGTCTTCTGCTGGAGGGTTGGGTCTGTGTAAGCTGCAGGCCTCTGTAGCTGAGAAACGCTGGAGCTCTTAATGGTGGGCTGTGCCCTCCAGTGTTGCAACAGACCCCAACAGCTCACTGCCAATTTCTTCTTTCTGAGTTTTTGACTCAGAAATTCAAAGAATTAAATCTGAAGAATGAAATCCCCAGATGAGGATGAGTGAGTGTAAGAGCAGGATTTATTCCCAGGGCCAGAGGGGACCCTAGAGGGGTTGCCCATTGAGTGTGCAAGTCTAGGGGTTGCTGCAGCACTGGGGTCAATGCTACTGATTCAAATGTACGGTAATCAGGGTTTGGAAAAGTGCTGACACTGTTGATTAACCTTGGGTCTGAACGTCCATTCAGGGCTGCCCACTTCCCTTCCCCACCGTTCACCTGCAACCTCAGCTTCCCAGGAGGTGGAGGACAAGCAGATTGTAAATTTGTGGATGCTGGGTGAAGGAGGGGATTCAGAGCTGTGGCGCTGTGTGGAGGGAGCATCCGCACAGGGCCCCCCCAGCCGACCACCATGGGGTGACAGGTTGGCATGTCCTGGTTGCCTGGACCCTGGCACACCTGCTGGTACAGCGGGCTCTGTGGGGACACCACCAGCGCTCCAGCCCACCTGGGCGCTGCTTTGCCACTCCACCACTGCTTCTCAGCTAAACAGCTTGGCAGCCGGGAAGGCATGTCACGGCCATGATATGCTGTCCCTGCCCAGAGGCCCAAACCAATGGGGCCACATGATCTGAACAGGAACTTCCAGGAAAATGAGGCCAAATAGGCAACAACTCTTTACTTCATCCATAGCCTGCATCCGGCACTTTCATTATAGTGACCCAAAGCTGAACAATTTAGTGTCATATAAGAGAACATAGTCAAGGGAAAAAAAAATATGATAGCTGCAATTTAAAACTCAGTAAAAAAAAATAATAGAAAACCAATGCTGAAGAAACCTCCAAGAAATAACCAAGAGTAAAAAGACAAAGAAATTGGAGAGGGAAAGAAGAATAAGAAATTCAGAGGATCAGGAAGCAGAAAAGCAAATTACAGGAGTGAACCATGATCAGAAAATAGTAGGGAGGAAACCCTTAAAGAAACAGCAGAGGAGCATTGTTGGAAGGACACTCTTTTCTGGATTAAAAGGGCCCAACAGAAAACTTGCCCAGAGTCTAAAAATGACTGACAATGAGATTTGTATTCCAAAATTTTAGAAGTCTGTAGACAACAACCGAAAGCACTTCCAGAGACAACCAGGAGTACACAGGTCAAAAATCAGGAATCAAAATGGCATCTGACTTCTTTGCATTAACTTCAGAGCTAGAAGACAACGAAGCAAGGCTTCCAAAATTCTGAGAAAGGATTTCTGTCCTAATCGTGAAATCAAATGTGTGTGAGGGTAGAAAATGGACCTGTTAGGGTGTGCAAGATTTTAGGAACTTCCTCAGGGAGAAATCACTAAGGAAGCTACTACAGGAACAATGGAAGAAGAAATGGGTTGCAGAAACCTAGGCCCAGACATGAGCGGGACCTCAGGAAGAACGAATGGATGGATGGATAGATGGACGTGTGTCAGGAGACGGACACAGCGAGACCAAATCCAGGTTGGGGCAGTAATAACTGCATAGAAAATATGCACACGAATCCCCACGAACTCAGGAGAACTCCACGCTGCAGGGTAAACAAAATCTTCTACAAGAAAGGAAAGGAAAGCATATAGTATTGTATGAGAAATGCAAAGCACTCTGTGTGACCAGCCTGCAAATGGCATTTACAAGTGTAATTTATGTAAACACAAAGTACCAAAATTAGGATGGTGTTCCAAATGAAGATGACCAAATTAGGCGGTCCCTCTATTGATATTGAAAGGAAGGTAAGATGAGGAAACGTGTCTGAGTGCAGTAGGGATTCAGTGGTTGGCAAAGGACATGAGAAGCCAGTTGTGATCTTCCATAAAGTGAATGCAACAGACAATGCCCCAAAAACAGAAGCCTCGAGAAAGAGAACCGCAGGTGTGTTATTGGCAGACACGAAAGATCAGAACCATGTGCGACCTCTGGGTTTAGCGTGTTGCATTGTGGGGTGGAAAGTGCTAGGGAGATGCTGCTGTTTTTCATTTAAAAAGCCTTGGAGCACGATTTGACTTTGAAATACGTGCATATATGATTTTGATAGGAAAGAGACTAAATTGGACAGGGAAGAGAATGTCGATCCCTAGGAGCAGTTCATTAAGCCATAGCAGGACTGGGAGGGAGTTCAGACCTGAGCCCTTCCACACATGCAGTGACTAGGCCTCCATGGGAATTTGCAGTGACACTTCATTCTCCTGGGGACGAGCAGGGACCTGGCTTCTGGGACCTCAACACTTCTGCTGGTAACAACCCCACTCCACTCATGCTGCTGCCTGATTGCTTTAAAAATAAAGTGAGAAGCCTGAGTCTGTTTCTAGGGTAGGATATGGATAATAATTAGAATAAAAGGCACAAAGATTCCAATGTTAGCCTGGGTAGATGAGGATTAATTATACATTTGATTAAAGAGATTAGAGTTCGTTCAGAGTTAAGCGTTCTCGTTCCTCCTATTTTGATCTCGGGTTTGTAAGTGGGGTTCGCTTTTATCGAGTGCATCCTGCTCATGATCCTGAGCCAACGTGGGTTAAGTACCTCCTTCCCGCCCTCCCCGGCTCTGTCCTAGGAGCCATGCATAATTTCCAAGCACACGCAGTGAGAAAATCTCTTTAATCCTCACCGCTTCCCCCTCGGGCCTGCTGCACATGCTGAACGCTGTGAATTTTTAATTAACCCAGAGTCGAGGATGTATAGGCGGGGATAGATTCTCCAAGATTCAGATGGTTTTCTTGCTCCGGTCTGAATGGTAGTTTCTAACAAGCTGGAAAGCAAGCAGTCTGAAAAATGAAAGTGCTAAAGAGTGCTCATTTTAGAGAATCGAAATCGGCAATTATCTCAGTTAATATTGGCAGAGGGAAGAGCGATGGAAAAAAACCAATTGGTACAGTGGTGCTCTGCCTCTTTCCATTTGCCCCACCAGGCCCTCATTTGCCAGTACCCCTGTCCCTTGGGCCCCAGCATTCAAAACCTCATTGGCTGCTTCCCTTGAACTCCCTGACCCTTTGACCTCTAGCCCTAGGCTTGGGTTCCACAGGGAAGAAGGAGGGCGAGTGGGCACGGGCAGCATTCCTCAGTTACTGCTCTGATGTATCTGGCCCCAGCTTTCTCTGAGTTCCAGTAACACCACTCCCTCTCTCAGTCCCGTCAGGACTAACGATGATGTGTCAGTCCAGTTTCCATTGCTAGAACAAATACCCGAGGCTGGGTGATGGATGAAGAAAAGGTTTCTCTTCCTCACAATTTAGGAGGTTGCAAATCCCACTAGCATGGTACTGACTCTGACAAGGGCACCCCTGACTGCATGATATCATGGCGGATGGTACGGGAGGAAGAGAGGAGTTTATGTGAGAGGAAGAGATCACACGCGGAGACAGGAAGTCACACAGAGTTGGCTACAAGAACTACTTGATCCCTTCCAATGTCAGCACCCCCAGAGACCTAACCAGCTCCCCTTAAAGATCCCGTGATCTCAACACCACCAAGCTTCCCATGAACAAGGCCTGGGATATGCTCAAACCATATTCAGCCAGGTGGTGACGGTTCCCACAGACATCAGCCACTGCCCTTGACGGCTTCCTTTAACTCCACCCAACACTCTTGTTTGAAGAGTTGTTTAATGAAACTCACCAGACATGCCATCTATTTTATGCCAAGACCCTGACTGATCTGAGCCTGGTTTTGAGCCATGTCATCCACTGGTCCCTCAGGTTCTGCCCCATCTCTGACTGGCTCAGCCATCCCTCTGTCCCCAGTGCTTACATCAAGGACCAGTGTGTTTTTGGCACTCAGTATCTGATGGATGTCAGAAAAAAAAAATGCAACAATTAGAGGATTTCTATATGTAGTGCTTTATTTCTAAGAAAATGTTGGATTTCTTTAACGCCTCCAGACCAGGAGATGTGAATGGAGATGGTAAGTTCTGGACAGAGACGGTGACCAGTCTGTGGTTTACAACCCTCCCTTTCCCACCCCACACAGATGTCAAGGTGAGAGGACTATAGAACCAACTTTCTCAGAAACTGTCTCGTCTGAAGATGAAGATAAAGGTCTAAAGAAGGCTCTCATGTGCACAAAACATGGTAAATACCAAGCCTACCTACCATTTTAGGTGCTTTTGGCCATTAGCAGCATAGAATTAGAATTTCCAGAGACTTAATAAGGAGACCATTATTATGTCACATAAAATTTCCACAGGCTCAGAGACCTTCTTCTCTACCTTTGTTCCTTGTCACGTGTCTCCTGCCTCCCCCAAAAGCCAAAAGCCCACAGCCACTGCTTTCGGGAAACATTGTCACTCAAGTCCACCATAAGGCAGGAATGACGGCTCTTTCTTCTGGCTTTGCTTTATTAGGAAGTCCTTCAGCAGACACACTCCTTGGTCATTGCCTTTGATTGGCTCTCCTGCCCATAACCTAGATGCAAAGAGAAGCTAAGAAAGCAGATATCTGGTGTTTTCAGATCTAGAATGGGACACAATCTTGGCCTGTGTTGTGAGTGGTGTTTTGTGTCCCCCTCCCTCAAATTCAAAAATTGAAGTCCTAACCCCTGAGGGGATGGTCATGAGGTTGGAGCCCCTGTCCAAGGGATTAGTGTCCTTATCAGAAGATACACAAGAGCTTGCTCCATCTCTCTGGTCTACACTACAGAAGAATGCAAGGAGAGGAGTCCAGCTACAAGCTAGGAGATGGACTTCACCCAACTCTGAATCTGCCAGCACCCTGCTCCTGGACCCTCCAGCTCCACGTCTGAGGAACAAGGTCTGTTGTTTCAGCACCCAGGCTACGCCATTTCATTACCACAGCCCAGGGAGACCAAAACAACCAGCAAGGAGGAAGGAGTGGAGGATGAGCTATCGGATGAACCACAACAGTGTCAGAAACCAAAGAAAAAGAAGGAAAGCCGGAATCTCCAAAGATCCCATGCATACTCATGTGGGAAAGTTACGTGATGGGAACCTTTAAGTCCATTCTACACAGGGGTCGATGTATTTGAGTAGAGAAACTCCAGGGACAGACACTGATGATTTCCGTCCTTTCAGTAAGAAGGAAAAAGTGAGACCTAGAACCATCTCACAGATAAATACGGAGCATTAAGAAAATATAGGGCATTATGAGATGCACAGATGAAAGCTGCTATAAGCACTAAAAATACACATTAGACCTTTGTCCTTGACACTGTTCTCACCTCACCCTCAGCTGTGTTTCCATGGTTTATTCGATTTACTTGTGTTTTACAGTGATGACATTTGACATGCCAAAAAGTTAATGTTTGTCAGCAATTCTGCTGTAGGCCTCCCCTTGCCAAAGAATTGCTTAAACAATAAAAATCCTCTGCAGGTTAAATCTCATGGTATAATATCATTTTACATGCTGTCATCGACATGCATATATAAAATTTTATGGTATAACATTTAAAGTAAGGCAGTAAGGTACATTCTTCTCTTTCAATTAAAGAAAAATTATTCTTTACTTCTTTAAAAGAGGAAAAGCAAACATGGATCACTTCTTTACAGCTGAATGGGTTGCATCCTGGTGCATAATGTGTGCTCTCGCAAGGATCTTTGTGGCAGCCTTGTGTCTGGGTTGTGCATTTTGTGTGTGTATATGCACACGTAGTGTGTATGTGTGTGAGTGGTGTTCATGTGTGTGATGAGTGGTGTGTGTGTGTAAAGTGCTGTATGTGTACAGAGTATTATGTGTGTGGTGCATGGTGTACTTGGTACTTGTGTATATGTGTTGTGAGTTGTGTGAGCATGTGTAGGGTGGTATGTGAGAGCTATATTTGTATATGTGTATCCGTGTGCAGGGTGTGTGCATGTGTTAATGTCCCTTTTGTACAGTGAGGGTCCTGATGCTCAGGACAACTAACACAGTTTATTAGTGGTAGAGACCAGATTTCAAAACAGGTTTATCCATGATTTTTTTTTTTTACCAACTCCTCCCCCATAGTGTAGATGCAGATGTGACCACACTATGACTGTGTGAACTCAGTCAGTCAGTCATAAAACTGAGTCACAGGCTAGAGGGTGAGTGTATTTGTTTCCTAAGGCTGCTATAACAGACTGAGTAGCTCAAAATAATAAAAAATCTGTTCTTTCTCTGTTTTAGAGGCAGAATTCCAAAATAAAGGTATCAGCAAGGTTGGCTCCTTTTGGAGTCTCTGAGGGACAATCTGTTCCAGGCCTCTCCTCCAGCTTCTGGTGGCAACAAGCAATCCGTGACGTTTCTTGGCCTGTAGCTGGGTAACACCAATCTCTGTCTCCATTTTCCCACAGTCCTCTCCTTTCTGTGTGTCTTATTTTTTTTTTATAAGAACAGTAGACATTGGATTTAGAATGCATTCTAATCTAGAGTTAGTTTATCTTAACTGAGCTAATTATGAGAGTTTCCAGGTTGTCTTAGTGCAGTTTGTGTTGTTATAATAGAATACCTGAGGCTGGGTGATCCACATAGAAAAAAGGCTTTATTGGACTCCAGAGTCTATGGGCTGGAAAAGTTCAATATGGTGCAGGTGTCCAGCAAGAACCCCTGGCTCTGTGACAATGTGGTGGATGGCATCACATGGCAGGAGCAAGATCAAGAGAGTTCACACGGTGAGAGAGAGAGAGTAAGAAAGTGAAGAGCAGCCAGGATGGCTCTTTTATAACAACCCACTCCCTTAGGAGCTAATCCACTCCTGTGAGATCTAACCCACCCCATGAGACCAGCATTAATCCCTTCACAGGGGGATTATGACCCAGTTACCTCTTGCTTTGCTTTATTAGGAAGCCCTTCAGCAGACACACCCCTTGATCATTGCCTTTGATTGGCTCTCCTGCCCACCTCTCGGCCCCGCCTCTTAAAGGTCCTCCACCTCTGAATACAGTTACATTGGGTTCAAGCTTCCAGCACATGACAAACCACATCCAAACCATACACAGGCAGATGTGAGCTTGGGGTAAGGGGCCACCAGTAGAGAGGTTGGAGTAACGGAGAAGTTGAAAGAATCTCTTTTCACTATCAGCTGTCTGCTTGGATTTGGTACAATCAGAAAGTCCTCAAAAAGAGCAGGTGGGATCCATACTCCCTCATCTATTCAATACCCATGCTGCACCTGCTAGGCACTCCAAGCCCTGGGGTGCAGGAGTGAGCCAGAAGGGGAAGGTTCCTTGTTGAGAGCCACAGCCCAAGGGGCCCCAGCAAACTTCCAGCTGCCAGCTGATTGGCTCCTCTGCAGTGATGCCCATTGGGCTGTTTCCCCGCCCTTTCAGACCAGGAGCTGCTCATTGGGGGACTCTTTTGGCTCCGCCCACGCGACCCAGCCAATGGGCCTCAAGAGCAGGAGGAGTGGGGGGAGGGGGTTGAGAGGCTTGTGGGAAGCTGGTGGTGGCAGTTGGGCTCTGAGGGAATTCCTGAAGAGCTGCTGTGGTGCTGTGTGTGTTCTAAAAATAAAGTTCGTTTCTGCTTGACAAGTGGCTCATGAATTGTGCCCAGCCAGGCTGCCGCAGTTCCTGGGCTCCAAACTTTCTTATCTATTCTTTGCTTTGCTGGCTTAACATCCAGTGCCAATGGGGCAAGCAGGGAGGCAGAGCTGGAGCCTTCTCCACGGGCCTCCTTCTCCTTTACAGCTGTTCAGTGTGAAGTCCAGTAGCCCCCAGCATGCGCATTCTCACTCCTCACAGTTCACACCAGGCGGTTGCATGCCTTACTCTGTTCATTCTCTCCAGAGCACCTGGCAAATGCTCTTGCCATGATGTCCATCTCAATGATGAAACATGCATGACCCTCCGCCCTCTTATTCTCAAACCTGTGCCTTTTCTTTTCCCCATCTTCGTGCTATTGCAGTCACACAATGACATGAAATCCTCCTCAGACACCGGGGAGTGTGGAGACCGCCGTGAACCAGAGGCATATATTAAATACAGACTCAAACTCAATTTTTGTTGATAACGTGCCAAAATTACCATGCACTTGTCCCTGGACTCAGCAATTCCACTTCTAAGAATTTATCCTCATACACACGGGAAATAACCCAATGGTCATTGACTGGAGATGGGTGAAATAAACAGTGATATGTCCACACAAAGGGTTAGCGTGAAGCTGTTTTAAAAGCCACAGTTTTAATGTACTAACCTGCATCTGTCTCCAGGATACCCACTGGAGAGAAAAGAGCCTTTGTGCAGAACAGTACGTATTTGTCTGCACATTTGTGGAGTACCTCTAAGAATATTCAAGAAACTGCCAATATTGATTGCCTCCAGGGAGGGAAACTAGGAAGTGTTTTGCAAATATGGATTTTGATTTTTGAACTCTGTGAATATATTTCTTATTTTTTCCAGGGAGGGAGGATATGAGGGATTGAACTCAGGGGCACCTGACCACTGAGCCACATCCCGGCCCTATTTGTATTTTATTTAGAGACGGGGTCTCACTGAGTTACTTAGCACCTTGTTGCTGGGGCTGCTTTGAACCCGGGATCCTCCCGCCTCAGCCACCCCAAGTCACTGGGATTTACAGGCATGGGCCGCCATGCCCAGCTTCTTATTTTTAATAATGAACTAAAATGCTGTTTTGTCTAACAAAAACACAGGGAGAGGTGGTTTGGGCTCCATTCTGTGATCCCCTTTCCAGGCTGTGTGACAGCACTTTTCAACCTTCTCTTCCACCGCACGCCTTATCAAACTGAGAGAGGAAGTTTGTCTCCAGTCTGGTCCTGTCAGTGGACAGAGTTTAAAAAAATAAAAATAATTTCCCACCCACCTTTCTCTCTAGATTCTAAAACCACCTATTTTTTTTTGTGTGTGTGTGTGTGTGTATGTAAAATCATCTGAAGAGCTGAGTCCAAATCTTTTGTGGTTCAGGTGAAATAATTATATAATATACAATTTAATACTTGCATAATTATAAGCAACCAAGAATTAACCCCACTGCGTCTGATTTGTACAGGCTGCTGTGCTTCTTTATGGATAATTATGATTTGCTTCAGAGATCAATGCAGTTTAAATCTCCTGTATCATGAATATGCATTTCAAAGGAAACTTCTAGAGAAATACCTGAGGTCAACAGGAGGCTTGAGCATAGCAGGCCCTCACGGAGGGCAGAAAGGGTCTTATTATTGCCCTTGTGATTGCCGCTGCCGCCAACCACCGCACCTCCAGAACAAGTCAAGCTCCCCGCTGGGTGGCCTCCTGTCAGTCTGCCCTGAAGGAACCAGAGCTCCAAATGTGAACAGAAGTAGCTGAATGTTGGGAGGAAAAAAAAAAAAAACAGGAGAAAGGAGAAATGACTGTGAGGAACCAGCATGACATTCCACAAGATGATAAGAGGCTCTGGCCACACGTCCCTGTCACCATGTGGCACTCTGGCAGGCCCACGCCCGCTGAAGCACTGCGAGGCAGAGATGCCAGCATCACTGCCAGAGGGTCTGCTTGCTGCCTGTGTGCGAATGAGCGAGGAGGAAGCTCAGCAGCGTCTCCATGGAGCCCCTTCCTGCCTCATCAGACCCTGCGGTGGGAAGGTGCATGGAGGTAGGAAGGAGGCAGGCTGCTGGGACCGAGGGCTGACCCCCATCTCTGCAGTCACTAAGGCACCGAAGATTTGGGCCCCTTTTCTCAAAAGTGGATGAATTAAAAATTAAATTTAAAATTAAAAAGCTTCTTCTCAGCAAAGGAAACAATCAATAACATGAAGAGACAACATATAGAATGAGAAAAAAAAATCTTTACCACACGCACCTCAGATAGAGCACTAATCTCCAGGATATACAAAGAACTCAAAAAACTTAACACACCACACACACCACACACCACACACACACACACACACACACACACACACACACACACACACAAATGACCCAATCAATAAATGGGTCAAGGAACTGAACAGATACTTCACAGAAGAAGAAATACAATTGATCAACAAATATATGAAAAAATGTTTAACATCTCTACAATTAGATAAATGTGAATCAAAACTACTCTAAGATTTCTTCTCACTCCAGTCAGAATGGCAGTTATCAAGAATACAAGCAACAGAAAGGTTGGCGAGGATGTGGGGGAAAGACACACTCATACATTGCTGGTGGGACTGCAAATTGGTGCAATCACTCTGGAAAGCAGTATGGAGAGTCCTTAGAAAACTTGGAATGGAACCACCATTTGAACCAGCTATTCCACTTCACAGTCGATACCCAAAGAACTTAAAATCAGCACACTACAGTAATGCAGCCACATCAATGTTTATAGCAGCTCAATTCACAATAGCTAAACTGTGGAAGCTACCTAGATGCCCTTCCACAGACAAATGGACAAAGAAACTGTGGTTTATAGACACAATAGAATATTATTTAGTTTTAAAGAGGAATGAAGTTATGGCATTTGCCAGTAAATAGATGGAGTTGGAGATTATCATGCTGATCGAAATAAGCCGATCCCAAAGAACCAAAGGCCAAATGTCTTCTCTGATATGTGGATGCTAATTCTCAATAAGGGTGGGGGCTGGGGGAAAAGAAAGTACTTTTGATAAGACAGAGGAGAGTAAAGGGGTGGTATGGGAGTAGGAAGGATCATAGAGTGAGTGGGACGTTATTACCTCCTGTGCATATGTGATTACATGATCAGTGCAACTCCACGTCATGTACAACCAGAAGAATGAGACGTACGATGTGTCAAAATTCATTCTACTGTCATGTGTGACTGATTAGAACAGATTTTAAAAATAACTGGGTGAACAGAGGTCAGGTAGGCCCCAGCAATAGTGGCCTTGGTCCTACTGTGCAGAGAGGGCCAAGTGACGGAAACCAATGACAGCTTCTATGGCATGGCTTCTGCCTGGACACTTGTCTTGACCGGCAGGCTGGGCGCTGGCTCTGGGGCCAGGCCCACTTCCCACAGCTGTGCAGCCCTGTCAGCCCTGATCTCCACGCTGTGTATCGTAGGCCCTGCCTGCTTCTCCTACGTGGGGAAGACTTCGTTCTCCCTCCATTCCTGCCTTCTGTTCCCTCCCTCCCCTTGTTTCTGAAAGAGTAAGACAAAAACTAAAACCATCTCTTTCCACTGCAGAAATGCACGGAAAGCCCCACATCAATTACCTGTCACAGTCTGTTTTCTGCTACTATAACAGGAGGCCACAGACTTGGTCATTTCTTAAACAAAAGAAGTTTATTTCATTTGCAGTTTGGAGGCTCAGAAGCCCAAGACCATGG
Source organism: Urocitellus parryii (assembly GCF_045843805.1). Lineage (NCBI taxonomy): Eukaryota > Metazoa > Chordata > Mammalia > Rodentia > Sciuridae > Urocitellus > Urocitellus parryii. The sequence goes on from NC_135542.1 coordinate 9,384,780, forward strand.
TGAAGGTCTCTGTGACACATCAGAACCTGGCAGAAGGACAAGTGAGCCTGGGAGAGTCGGAGAGAGCCAGAGTGAGCACTGTCACACACTGTCACAGAGGGGTGACGCCTCTGCTACGTGAATCCCTGGGGACAAACCACATCCAAACCACCACATTCAGTCATTGTTCTGAAGCCCAGTTCCACCAACTAGGGAGGAGAGAGACCTCACTGAACCCAACCCATGTCGGCCACTTCCCCCTGACTTCAGCCTGCAGCATGGGCCAAGCTCAGGGCCCATGCACAGCACACAGGAGGGGTGACGTCCAACAGTGCATTTTCTGGACATCTTGGTGACACCAGGATGCAAAAGGACTGCTCAGTGAAGCTTCCAGAGTTTTCCCAACAGGGACAGAGACACCAGCACCCAGGCCCCTCCTCCCAGGGACATTCGCGTAAAGCCATTCTCCACCAGGTCTTCCTCGCTGAAAACCACAGTGCAGAAGCAATGAAAATGGCCGAAACTAAAAGTGAAACACGACCTGAGGAAAGAGTCTGGGATCTCGGCAACACCAGGTTCTGGTTTCCCCACCCTCTGAAAACTGGGGACAAACCAAGAGGAGAACCAACCTCAGAGAAGCTCAGGGGCCCGTTCCTATGTCCAGAGTGTGCAGCCAGGTAGGAGAATCTGAGAGCTTGTCCCAGAGCCTGGGTCTGATTTCTGACTGTCCCATGGGAGGAGCCATGGGGAAAGGTGTCTGAGCCTCACTATGACATGGTTGAGCATGGTCAGCTCATCAGTAGCGTTATTTTGTAATTTGGAGGATGCCAGGAAGGCAGATCTGTGCAGAGTGGAATCCCGAGGCCAAGGGAAGTCCCCTCAAGATGTCTTATCACCTGTCCATTTCTGGCCTCAGCCAGAGCGTGGTGAGTGATGAGTGACAGGCTACCCCTGAATGGTCACAGTTCCCTGCTGGCACACCAGAAATCCCAACAGTTACCAGATGGCGCTGTCTGCAGTCAGCCATCGGGGAGTGTGAGAAAGCGGGTGCCCTGCCTGGGAAGAGCTGCAGGAAGCCACCACGGAACACACTGGCTCCAGGGGGTGGGTCAGGAGGGCTGCCCTGGGAACACTGGAGGACAGCGCTGCCCTGGGGTGGCAGGGCCAGGAATGGAAATCTGCTGAGGAGGGGAGGAGGGGGAAAGGCCCCATCGACTCAGGGCCTTGATGACAGCCGAGTCACCACTCTGCCCAGGGGGGAGAGGCGAACCTGCCGGAAACAGACTCACCCACCCTGCAATTTTGCCGGGAGCCAGCCCCGCATTTAACGTTCCCAGAAATGAAGCTGTCAGCAAACCTGGGAAGGGCTGTTTGTCATCTGCTGGGTAGTGGCTGTGGCTGCACCTCTGGCCCCACTGCCACCTCCTCTCTCAGGTGCAAGACGTGACAGGCTTGGGTGGGAGCCACAGTCAGGGCAGCGGGGAGGCCCCGCTCTGACCAGAGGTAAGGAAGGGCCACTTCAGCACCATTCCACTGCCCTGCGCCTGCAGAAAGGCAAAAGCCTGTCCTCCGAGGACTCGTGTGGGCCTCGGGAACCTTCGCTGCTTAGAACTGTCATTTCTTTCTTATTTTTTTTCCTTAATAGAGGAAGAGAAGAGACCATCTGGCAGGGCCTCGGGCTGCACTTAAAGGAGACTGGAGTCCTCTTCACTGACCACCCGCTGTGGCCCCTTCAGCTCCCTCCCCAGAGCCCCACCCCCTCCAGGAAGTTTCCAGAAGCTAAACCCAAACCAAAAAAATCCACAAAACTTGACATGGCTCCCTGGGCTGTGGGCCTCCCTGTGCCACTTCTGAGCTGGGTGGCACCCTTCAGTCTGGCTAGCCTCTCTGGTTTTCGTTTGGTTTATTAAATAAATAAGTGAATAAAAATAAATATCGAGTTCACCCAGATGCACTCTAATGTTTCTTCAAGCTCTAACGTTTCATTTTTATTTTGTCTAACTGACACATCATGATTGTGCATATTTATGGGAAATCTCGAGACACATCAACACATGTATGTATACATTGCATAAAATTCAAAGGGTAAGCATATCTATCTCTTCAAACATTTTTGGGGGGAGGTGGGTACCAGGGCTTGAACTCAGGGGCACTTGACCACTGAGACACACCCCCAGCCCTATTTTATATTTTATTTAGAGACTGAGTCTCACTGAGTTGCTTAGTGCCTTGCTTTTGCTGAGGCTGGCCTTGAACTGGCGATCCTCCTATCTCAGCCTCCTGAGCCCCTGGAATTACAAGCATGCACCACCATGCCCAGCCTCCTCAAACATTTCTTTGTGTTGAAAACATTAGAATCCTTTCTTCTGGCTTTAAAAATACATATATGCAACATCTACAGCTGTCCCACCTTGCAGTGGTGTATCAGGGCTTCCTCCTCCTAATAGCTGTGACCTGGTACCCACTGGCAGCCTCTCCCCATCCTTCCTGCCTCCCTAGTCTTCTCAGCCTCTGGCACCTTTCTGCTCCAGACCTTTACGAGATCAAGTATTTTAGATTCTACATTACGAGTGAGATGGTGTGGCATTTGTCTTTCTGGGCCTGGCCTATTTGACTTAACATAAGAAGCTTTGACACGTTTGATCTCCAGATCTTGGGGATTCAACAATGTCAAATCACTGACCGTTTCCAAATAATATTGAGATCCATGTCCAAATGTGCCCAGAAAAGCTTCTGGAACAATGTTGTTTCTTCAATCCAGAGGGCCCAAAATCTTTGGGATAGCACCTGACATATTTTAGTGGTATACAAGTTATTTAATCTGTATGAGGCTTCTAATGAGTCCAATATGGAATCTAAAAACATAATAGCTACTAAGACATGCTGAGGGTAGACCCAACTGCAGTGTCTCTGTGAACACCCAGGAAAGAAAAGAACAAAAATAAAGCAAGGGTCTGGGTGCAGTGGCACATGCCTGTAATCCCAGAAGCTTGGGAGGCTGAGGAAGAAGGATCATAAGTTTAAGTCTCAGCAGCTTAGCAAGGCCTTAAGCAACTTAGCAAGAACCTGTCTCAAAATTAAAAATAAAACAAAATAAAGAAGGATTGGGGGATATAGCTCTGTGGCTAAATGCCCCTGGGTTCAATCCCTGGTACCAAAAGAAAAATAAACTAAAACAAAGCAAGGAGATTTATAAATCTCTCTACAAGGTTACTGATAGGTGGGAAGAGGACTGTCCTCTAACTTTTCTCTGAAACAGACTTCAACAAATGGATACTTCCCTTAGAAGGCAGAGCTTTAAAATTCTTGCCACATGTTCATCCCTTTACCCTAAAAACCGGGGGTTCAATCATGGCCAATAGATAAGGTGTCAGGGAGGATGCTCTAAGCATTTCTCATTTCTCTTCTGGCTTCCACATTACACTTTATGACACCCAGCATTAACCACTTAGTTACAGAGTCATGTGCTCGCATGACACTTTGTATATATAACAGTGGACCCATAGATTATAAAGCTGAGAAATTCCTGTTGCCCAGTATGTTTTACCATACCTCTAGGTTTAAATACATTAGATACACAAATAACTTTGTATTACAATTCCCCCACAGTGCTCACAATAGTAACCACCTGTGCAGGTTTGTAGCCTAGGAGCAGTGGTCTACACCACACTGTCTAGGTGTGCTGTAAGCTAGCCCACTGAGGTTTGTGTAAGTACACTACTCTATGATGTTCCCACAATGACAAAGTTGCCTGACAATGCATTTCTCAGAATATATTCCTGTCATCAAGGGAGGCATGACTGTCCCTAAACTGCAAATACGGACTGCCAGGAACCAACGAGACAAACTCTGAATATGGTAATAAGAAATTCGTTAATGAACAACACATTGTGGAGAGTCTTGTCGAGTAGGATGGACAAATGTTTGTCCAAGAGTTTGGTTATGTGAAGTCATGATTCACTGTATCTTAATGTGTCTTCCTCCCAAGAAGACCTGGTGGAGCCAGAGGAAAATTGAAGTCGATCACAGTGACTCCTTTTCACAACTGTATAATGTGAACCAGTAGCTTCAGAGAGGAGCCTACAAGAATTCCACACTCAGCTGTAATGAAGTGGACGGCACCTTTGCCTGTGAAACAACTGGCTGTTTCTTATCATCGCTATGGAGATGGACATCTGGCACCAGCTAGAGACATTTTCTCTCTCAACTCATGGAAGATGCTCATTGCAATTTCCGTCAAGGTGAGTGGGAAGTGCAGTTCCCATGGTGTGGTTAGTAAGTCAGGTGGTAGGGGTGTGCTGCACAATCCCATTTTTTTATTAATATTTTTAGTTCCAAGACAATGGCTTGAAAATGATCATAAAGTGATCCTTTTTCAAATAAAGTCTAATGCAGAAACCCAGGAGGTCAAAAGATTTTGTCAACATGAACCCAAATATTATGTATAACTGTATGGCACTAATGAGCAGGGTGGGGGCACTGAGGAGAAACCCAGCATGTCAAATGGAACAGTAGAGAAGCTCTCGTTAAAGGGATCAAGGGGTGGGTGGATCTCTGCTTAAAATGGGCTCTGCAGCCTCTGAGATTCTGTGGAACACTTTTGAGATCTCTGATCAGAGTAGTTTATCACGTTCTCTCCATGATGCTTTGAGGGTACGAACATCGATGAACCTAGAAATTACTTGATTTGCTGGAAAGCTAACCAGCCAGTCCACTAGAATATACATATCCACCTACAAAAGCAACATTTTAAAGACCATATTGCAATAGACTTCAACTGGAGCTACCCAAAAGCTCACAGTTTAGGGGAAAGGTAGGGATATGATTTTAATTCAGTGATATGACAACTTTTCCTCATACTGGCTGATGAGAACCATTTGTTAAATGTCTAGGAACTTTCCAAAATGATTGCTACACACAGCCATCATCAAAGATTAAACTATGGATCCAGCAATCATGTACTTTGGAATTTACTCATATGAGTTGAAAACTCACACCCACACAAAAAGCCTGTGTATGGGGTGATACAGCAGCTTTATTCATAATTGCCAAAACTTGGACGCAACCAAGATGTCCTTCAACAGGTGAGTGGATAAATAATAAGCATCCGTAAAGTGGAATATTACTTAGTGCTAAACAGAAATGAGTTTTCAAGCTATGAAAAGACAGGCAGGAATCTCAAAAAAAATGCATATTACTAAGTGAAAGAAGAAAATCTGGGAAGGCTACAAACTAGGATCGTAACTCTATGCTATTCTGCAAAAAAAGAACATTTCAGAGATAGTAAAAAGTTCAGGGGTTGCCATGGTTGGGGGAGGAAGGGGTGAATAGGCAGAGCACAGGATTTTTAAGCAGTGAAGTACTCTGGGTGACACCAACATGGTCATTCATGTATCCAAACCCACAGAACGTATTTCAGAGATGGTTTCAGAAATCCCACCAGATGTGCTGTACTGCCACACGGCCTTGTCACCTTGGGCCTGTGACAGTGCAGTTCATCGTGGCCGGGAGCAAGAGGCAGAGGAGGTCTGTTCACCTCATGGTGGCGTGGAAGTGAAAGAGAAAGAAAGGAGAGGGCCAATGTCCCCCTCAGGGCACATCCCAATGACCTCACTTCCTCCCCCCTACGTCACCGCCCAATAGCATCACAGGTGGTGACCAAGCCTCTAACACGTAAGGCCTTTGTGGGACACTCCAGATCCAAGCCCTGGCAACCACTAATGGTGGATACCTTGCTGAGTTCACATCAGAGGGTCAGTGACACGTATGTACCTAGATGGTGTTGGTCAAGGTCTGGCTTCCGGAAGCACAGATCTGCACATGTGGTTGATAGAAGTGATTCACCCCAAGGTCATCCAATGACCTCATTAAAAGGGTTCCAAGAATCCCCTCTTCTGGAAGCCAGGAACTCAGACCAACCTAAAAAATCAAATCTCTCAAATTTGAAGAAGAGAAATATGGCTCAGGAGTGGCTCCCTTGCCATCAGGATTACTCGGATCCCGTTCGGAGGGATGGGTCTTAATTGCCAAACTGTTTACTGTAATCAAGTCTATCAGCAGGGTTTTCTCCTGATGAAAATAAAGTTTGGTATATTACATCTTTGCAAAAGGACTCTCTTATCTCTCTTAAATTGCAAATCTGAGTCAATAAGAGTTCTCTTCAAAATGTGATTATGTTCCTCTCCAAGGATATGAAGGACTTTCTTCTTCTTCTTTTTTTTTTTTAATCAAATTAGTTTTTTTTTTCACAGAGAGAAACAGGTTTCGGGCATCATTATTTCACTGGAATACTATTATATCACACGACATCTCATCAATAATATTTAAGTATGTCTGAAGAAGGTGTCAACCTTTAACCAACCTTTGCTTCTAACAATAAACTATGCAATTCTGAAATAGACTCCAATCTGTCCAAGCCACTTTGGGGTCAGTATGATGGTGCTATTGTGCAGACCAAAGATGGAGGGACACCTTTGGTAAGGAGGCGTCTCACTTCTAACTGGCGTTAGCAAAACTGTTTCCTTGTAGCCCTGTGGCTCTCAGACCTGCCTACATCTTAATATCTGCATGGAGGGCGGAGGCTCAAAAAAAAAAAAAAAAAGAAATACTTAAATTCAGGCCTCATCCCCAGAGATGGGGTCTTAAGACAGTGGAGGGCATCAATTGATAAACTTCCCAGGTCGTTCTGATATCCAAAGATGAAGAAGTATGATTTGAATCTATATAAAAGTCACTTGATGCAATTGATAAGAAGCTGCTATTTGTCCATGGGAGATATTGGGGAACAAGTCGGATCAAATAGCCTCACCCTCGATAATAAGAGGATTTGTTTCTTTCGGTTTGTTAGTGAAAACTGGGTAGTTGATATCAATGATATCACAGTACTTACTGTTTAAAGATGTCACAGTCACTTTACCGTTTGACATTCCCAATGTCAAAGGGTAGGTCCTGTAAGTCAGCTCAGTGATGTCCCAGTGAGAGTCCACACTGCAGCCAGCAAGCAGTAAAACTCAATGCACCACTCCTTCTAGGATATTCCGTGGTATGCTTCATTCTGCTCGTCTCCTGGCACTGCCTTGCCTCTGACCCACTTTCTAAGCCAGATCTTGCAGTTTCCTGCCAATCCTGTGAGTTTTCTATCCTTCCAAAAAAAAAAAAAAAATCCTTCCTGCACCTTCTTTTTGCTTAAAATAGTCAGAAGCACTTTCTGTTCCTGGCAAGAAGGAGATCTTTAACTGATGCTTTGTCACATCCCCAGGAGGAAACAGAAAACAGTGGTGATGAGTTTCATCAACATTTCTGATCCTATGAACATAAAAGTTCAAAAAGAAAAAAGTTGGGAGACTTGATCTACAAAAAAAAAAAAAAACATACCCGAGTATTGCATAGTACATACAAGAAGATCAATGGAACCAAACAGAGAAACCGGAAGTGGACTCAGGCATTTAGAAACTCAAGATGTAAGAGAAACAGCATTATACGTGCAAGAAAGGCTAGATGACACAGTAAACGATGCTTGGGAAAATTCACCCTCAATGTGGAGAAAAAAAGATAGATGACTTTATGGTGTACTAAAATATCAATGCAAAAAAAAAAAAAAAAAAACAACTTCAAAACATTTGGAAAGGAAAATATTTTCATGCCATTGGGTTGGGAAAGGATATTTTTAAATGAAACATAAGCTCACTCAAAACTGAAAGAAAATGACCAATGAATTTGACTACAGTTAGGTAGAAATATATGAAAAGATATCGCAAATAAGGTGAAAAGACAAATCACAAGTTAGGAAAAGATATTTGCAATTCTTACAAGCTGAGAAGCATCAGAAACTAGCATAGATCAAGAATCCCTACAAATCCATAAGCTATAATAAGCCAGTAGAAATAATGGACATGGGATATAAATGGGTAGAACACAGAAAAGTGGAAGAGCCCATGAATATATGAAAACATGCATATTCACTAGAAAGGAGGAAAGTGCATTGTTTTATTTTATAGTCCAAAGTATTGTCAAATATTGGGCTCTCTCAAGCTGATGGGATATGTGTAAACTGGCTCAACAACTTCAGAACACAGGGAAACCTGTTCCACCTTGCACTCCCGCCATTACGTTATGTCTTGCTGCAGGCCCAAAGCGACAGTCAACCGACCACAGACTGAAACCTCTGAAACCAGGAGCCAAGATAAACCTTTCTACCTTTTATGTTGATTTTCTCAGATATTTTGTCACAGCTACAGAAAACTGGCTAAGTCGGACATATATAAATGTGCTCATTGTAATATAAGCGTTGTTTATATTAGAGAAAAACTTTTTTAAAAATAAAAATGGCTATTAATAGTGAAATGCATGATCGATGGCATATTTAAATGGTAAAATGCTGTACATATTGTACAGGAGCGAAAGTTAATGAACTAAGGCAACATACTTCACTGTGAATAAGTGTCAAAGACGTAATATCAACTAGGAAAAAAACAAGCTGCAAAATGACATCAGTTAAATCAATACCAATTATTTTAAATTCATCCAAACAATATTATCTATAGGCAAGTTACAAAGACATGGCCAGGAAGTACGTTCACTCCCTGCTGCGTAGTGGTTGCCTCTGGAGAAAAGAGAAGAAAAGTGAGACCAGGGAGCCAGGGGCAATTAGACTGTATCTGCAGTTTCTGTCCCCTAACAAGAATCTGAATCCAATATAGTAAATCTGGGTGGGGGGGGGGCTGTGATGGTAGGATATTATTTTCTGTACTAGATTGTCTGATTTTAAATATTTTTATGAATTGTACGTCTGAATGGGATTCTACGGGATAGTTCCATGTGTGTATGTGTCATGCCTTGATCAAAGAGTGCCGACCAAGCTTTATCTCCATGAAACTTAGATCCTGTTTTGAACAGCTTTTTGCCACCCATCTCATGCCCAGACTTGTACTTATTCCGCGAGCTGTCCTCTGGATCTTCGCCCTCTCTGTTATCTCTTGCTTCAGTTGTAAGTCCCCTGCCCACAGCCTGTGATCAGCCTGGCCTGGCATGGAGGCAGACACCCATGATGCAATGACTCCTAGCCTTTACTCATCCCAACAGTCAACAACCTGGGAATGGCTGTTAACTGCAGCCCGTTGCTGCCTCATTATCTGCCTGTGTTTGCTCTGCCCTTTTATCTCTTCCGACCACACTTACCCCCAGCCCCATGCCAGCTCATATTTGTGCAATTGGTTGGCACTCCTTCCTTTTTCTTTTTTTTTTAAATAAATCTATAGTTGACCCTTCTACCTCTGGATCCTCTAATTTCCATCCTCTTTCTCTCCCATCTGCCGACTTTAGGAATGCTCTCTATTTTATTCTCCAGGCCACTGATGAGACCGTTCATGTCAGGCTGGGAAAGGCGCGTCTACGTAACAGGCCCAACATGCCCACGTTCTCTTCCACAGACCAAACAGCTACCCACTGACAAGAGTCTCAGGGGGTCCATCCAGACATTGGTGCACCTCTTACAGTTGTGAAATACAGCACATGGCCGTGCCTTGGTAGATGCACAGGGGGTCGGTTCCAGGGCCCCCTGAGGATGCCAAACTTCATGGATGTTCAAGATCCTTATATAAAATGGTGTCGTGTTTGCAGAGAACCTGTGCACACCCTCTTGTGTACTACGCATCACCTCTGGAGCTTTGAGGATACGTGATACAATGCAGATGTTCTATTAATCATGTTATGCTGCATTATGGAGGGAATGATGACAAGAAAAAATTCTATACATGTTCAGTACAGACACCATTTGTCTTTCCAAATATGTTTGATCTGTGGCTGGTTGAATCCATGGATATGTAACTCATGGATATGGAGGGCCAGGTGATATATTTAGATGCCTGCCATTTATCTAGCTAGATCTAGGCTAGATCTGGTGTGATTTTAGCATTGCACTTTAGCAGCAATATAAAAATAATTATGTGGGGGTGATAGGTAGTAGAGATAGCTTTATTCAAAGGAAAACAAAGACCATATCTATTGCCATATACATTTCCAGATTTTTTTTCACTATTTTTTTTTCTTAACCCAAATTATATTGTGCTTCTATGGTACTTTGAAGTTTACCTTTTGCCTTAAAAATTCAGCCCAGTCACCTTTTTGAGGTCAGTGAGTTTGAGCCATCATATTCCCAGCAGCACTTCCAAACTCCAGACAAGACTGTCCCCAATGGGGCACCTCTGACCCTTTTGTTCCTCTAGGCCTACCGCACTCTGCCCCCAGTATTCCTCCCTGGTTTGGGGCTGCCACACTGGGCACTGGCCACAGGACACTTGCAGGGGCCATGAAAGAGGCCTTCCTCCATCCCGGTGTGAACAGAGTAAGGCGGCCATGGGGTATCCATGTCCAGCCAGCGTGGCTCACTCCAGGCAGTCAGGGCCAGGGAATGGCAGGGTTCTCTCTCCTTTAACAAACATCTACAAAATATCCTCAACTTTGCCTTTTGGTCTGCACAGCCTAAAATATTTGCTATCTGACCCTTTACAGAAAACATTTGGCCATTTCTGAAAGAGCCTTTAAAAGACTGTGTAAGAAGGAAATGAACTCTTCATCTCAACTTCTGTAGAAGTCATCTTTAAAACTTCCTGGCTTGGTGTTTTCCTTATAATAACATTGCTCACCAGTAATTCATTTCTTTCAATGTTATTAAGCTATTCCTGTACATAAACACTCACGCACTGCATAATGATGTTTCAATGACAGACCACATATGCAATGGTGGTCCCGTAAGATTATATTGCTTAGTGACATGGTAGCTGTCTTAGTTTTTGTAAGTCGACACTATGACTTTTGCACACTAATGAAATCATCCAATAACAATTTCCCAGAACATAACCCTGCCGTTTACAAGGCATGACTGTAAATATGCATGTATGTATCATCCATCATTTTAAATGGCCACAGTTTTAACCAGTTCCCTAAGACTGAACCATGACACTAATCCCAATATTTATGATTTGATATCATCTAGAATATCTTTGTAAGACTGCCCTTCATTCTGCAGGCAGCCTTTGACCCTATCCATGGGTCAAATGACCCCTCCTGGGCCATCTTCTGAGGGCAGCAAGTTTGCAAGAGGTGTGGGCTGGGCTTTGACCTAGTTGAAGGCATTCATGCAAGTTTGCTCCAAGTCTTGTCCTTGCTGAGAAAAGAGTGTGGCAGACCCTGAAGCTGAGGAATCTAAGCATCTTGGATCCAGAATTGGTCTCCCTCCCAAGTTGACAAAGAGATGAAAGGGTACAACCTGTTTCATTTGTTTGTGAACTAGATTTATAACTTAAGTATTTTAACATGGGCTAGGTAAGCCTCCCTTTGTCTTTTTGTGTCTTGGCAAACATTCGAAGTAGATCTGCATCTTCCTACAAATCACTTGTGTGCAAATAGCCTCCAGCAAATATTTTCAAATCGATGAGGGAGTCATGTTCTTTCCAGCACCAACTTTTCACGTTCATTGAGGATACGTAATACCATGTAGGGTCCAACGCTTTTAAATACCTATATTTGAATCATGCTTGGCAGATTATGAAAATCTTTTAAATGATTTCATTGGATCCCTACAGAGTTCTTCCACACTGGAAAGACAATTGCATCTCTTCTCTTTCTGCAGAAGAGGGTTTCACAGGTCAGTGAGGCTCCATGTCCTGCCCACGTCACATTCCTTCAGTGTTTTTCTGTGCCATCCCTGTCAGAACCTCTCTGGGGGCTTTTGTGGTTAGAAGTTCTTCTGAAACCCTTTCTAGAATGGCCTGCTTGGGAATTGCTAGATTCTGTTTCTACGAATGCCCAAAGCTTGCTCCACCACCATGTTTAGTTCTGAGTGACTTAGGCCAAATCGCTCTTCCTGAGGATGACTCTCGTCATCTTGGGGGGCAGGAAAGCCACTGTCTCCAGATCCGATTCCCCAGGGCTGTGCTTCCTGGGAGGCAGCTCTGCTCTGGCAAGTGAGGAGACCATGGATGCTGCTTCTTGAAATCAGCAGGACTGTGGTGACGCCAAGAGGTGAATTTCTCAGGTGCCAACAATGATCTTTGAAAGCAAATACTCTAGAAGCTTTTAATCTCTTGGGTCCTTTACTTTGTGTAAAATTATCAGTAACAGTGTCATAGCAAGATTTTTTGCAATTTCATCTTGGCCCAGTTGCAGAGGAATTTGGGAATTTGTCTTCTGCCTCTTTGATATAACTGTTTCCTCCTTAGCCGAGTGTTTTATTCCTTCCTTATATCTAGATCCTCAATTTTATGTTACCCAATATCTGAATTTCTCTCTTATTCTTTTATCAAATAAAAAAAAAATCCTGTGTCCATCTGTCACTAAGATTGTGGTAAGGGGTTCACCAGACTACTCAGTGAGAGTACAACTTGTAGTCAGAAGCCTGGGTATAGTTTCTTTATCTTCAAGCTATTGACTTATCACTGCTATAGTAGACCTCAAATAGCACTCTCATTCTGAGTGCCTTAGTCCATTTTGCGTTGCTATAACAAAATACCAGAGCCTGGAAACTTTATAAAGCAGTTTATGTAACTGACTGTTCTGGATTCAAGAGCTTGACACCAGCAATCTTCTTAGTGAAGGCCTCATGGTTACAGCCTCATAATGGTGGAAGCATGTGCAGAAGATATCACCGGGCAAGATAGGAAGCAAGAGAGATTTCAAGGAGGAGTCAGACTCCATTGTATCAACCACACTTTTGGGAAGCATGGAGCAGGAATGCACTCCAGGAGAAAATAGTTAATACCCTTTTATATGTTGGAGCCAGTTGTCAAGCATTAACCAGCAGCATGCCATTGTTTATGATATACACAGGAAAACTATAGTGCAAAGGTGGAAAGATGGTTACAATGGATGTGTATGATTGCAACTTCCCCACCCTGTTCAGGAACTGATATAGCCTTCACTCTAAGAGCACAATGAAAGATAAAGGATGACTATTTTGATCCTACAATAATGGATAAAAGAATAATGCAAAGGGAAAAAGCTAAAGAATCAGTAAAATTGGTTAAGAATTTCCAATTCTGACCAAAAAAAAAAGAGGGAACAAAATGATAAAATGGCATTTTAACTACAAACAATGACAAAGCATTAATCCCTCTTAGAGATCCAACCACCTCCTCCAAAACCCTGTCTCTTAAGGGCTCTGCCAACTCACACCAGGAACCAAGTGTTCAACACACAAGATTTTGGGGGACAAACTCAAACCATATGCAAACTGTAGCACAGTCATTCCCTTCTTCTTTTCCTTCCTCCAAAGTATATTGGAATGAGCTGCTACAAACATGGTGGCTCAATTTACAATAGCTAAGCTATGGAGCCAACCTAGGTGCCCTTCAACAAATGAATGGATAAAGAAAATGTGCTCTATATACACAATGGACTATTAGTCAGCCTTAAAGAAGGATGAAATTACAGTATTTGCTGGTAAATGGTTGGAGCTGAAGACTATCATGATAAGTAAAATAAGCCAATCCCCAAAAACCAAAGCCCAGATATTCTCTTTGATATGTGGATTTTAACACATAATAAGGGTGGGGGAGAGAAGAATAGAAGTTTCTTTGGGTTAGACAAAGAGGAATGAAATGAAGTGAGGATTGGAATAGGAAAGAGAGTAGAATGAATTGGACATCACTTTCCTAGTTCGTATATATACACAAGCAGTATAACTCCACCTCATGTATAACCAGAAGAAGGGATCCAAATTAAAATAAGTTATACCCCATAAAATATGTCAACATACCACTCTATTGTCATGTATAACTAAAAGGAATAAATTACAAAAATCTTTTTAAAAACAAAGTATACTGGAAATGTCTGCATACAATTCTTCTGAACTAAGCAACTTTTTTTTCCTGCAAAAGCTTGAAGCAGGTCAAGCGCCCTTAACAACTCCCTCTCCACCCCATGACATCAGTTTTCGTCTCTGTTTAGAGATGACACACAAGTAGGTCTCTCCTCAAAAGTCAGGGACCCAACCAGCCACTTCCCCACACATCAGTTCAAAACTCTTCCATTAAATGTGAGTTTCCAGGAATGAATCAAGGGGTCTTCTCCCCTTCTGTCTGTGTGGGGCCCCTTTAGAGTAACCCTCGGATTAGTCTTGTCTTCACGCTGCTCAACTTGATATATTTATGTTCCTGTGGACACATCACTTGGGTCATTCTTGGCTACACATCTCTGCACTAGACTAAGCTGACAGGTCCCTGTGAAAGCAGGACTCCCTTCTACCTTTGCACCAGCTCACAGATGCTCCACGAACAGCCAGTCAGCCATTCTCTATTTATTACATGTTCTGGATGTGTCAGGCACAGTGCTAGGCCCTGGGGCTCGACAAATAAAATATAATCCTTAACTTCAGGGGAGCTAGACCAGGAGAGAAGACTGAGGAGCCACTAAAGGTCACTGTAGATTACAGAATGATTACAAGTTAGCATGGGAAGTAGGAAGGCCGGGGGAGTGTCCTCACTGGGTGTGGTGGTAATCCCAGCACTTTGGGAGGCTGAGGCAAGAGGATGGCAGGTTCAAAGCCAGCTTCGGCAACTTCGGGAGGCCCAAAGCAACTTAGTGAGAAGAATTTGTCTCAAAATAAAAAATAAGAAAGGGCTGGTGTGTGAATCAGTGGTTAAGTAACCCTGGGTTCAATCCACGGTACAAAAGAAAGAAAGAAAGAGACAGAGGGAGAGAGAGAAGAGAAGGGAGGGAGGGAGGGAGGAGGAAAGGGGTGTCCTCAGCTCCCTGCAGAGCTGGCCAGGACGTCATACACGGTGACTTTGGTGTTACACAGGAGACTTATCATTGTGATTGGGACGAGGGGAGGAAGGAGCTCCCTAGATTCCTCTGTCCTGCAGACTCCCATGGACTGTTCCAGAAGAACCAGAGCTGTTGCCGAAGCCTGGCCATGTGACAGGCACCGTGGGAAGACCACTGACCCTCTGAGGTGGGGCTCCCTCGGTTGAGGTTGCACAGTCTCCGGAGGCCCAGGCCACCACCGCCTGGGCCTCCCACCCACCACCCAGGCCGGGAGCCTGCCTCTCCCCTCCCCACCCCCCTCCCAGCTGGCTCTGACCAGGCAGCTGCCTCTCCAAGTGTTTGTGACTGGAAACCCCAAAGAGGGCTGGAAGGAGGATGTTGGAAACAGGCGAGGGGTAAAGTTCGGGAGAGGCCGGGGACTGGGAAGCGGCCAGATTTCTGTGTGAGTGGACGCTCTTGGCTGATGGGCCACTTGACCTTTGACCTGAGCCCTGGGAAAGCTCGGCTTCCTCTCTTTCATTTTATTTATGGCTCCGTGCAAGCTTCCTATTTATGTGAACGGTCTGACAGAAGAGGGCTTTCATTTGGCCAGATCCCCAAACGGGAGGGTTTTTTTTTTTTTCTTCCGTGTGACCAGCTGCCCCTCTCAAGGGCCTGTCCTTCCGCCCACATCTCAAGTGGGTTTCAAGGTCTCGTGTGGGCTTTCCCAGTGGGTGTGCTGAGACCTTCTGTGGTGTGGTTCTGGAAGTCCTGCCGTGCCGTTCTCGTTTTCCCTATTGTCACTCGGGGCCACCGTTCCTGTGGGTGGGGAGCCAGTGCCCATAGACTTCTGTGGCAATATGGCACAGAAGGACAAGATAGCATGTCTGCCTACAGCAAGTCCTGCCGCCGGGTGAGATGAAACGCCCACGGTTTCACTTGGGGTTAGATTGTTTTTTTTGAAGGAGGATTGAAGGAGGAGAGGCCGAGGAGGTCAACATCAAGAGCAGTGTCTTCCATGACAAAGAAAGGCCAAAAGAAACCCAAATCATGCAGCAGGGCTCATCCAGGCCTCTGTCTGAAACTGAGTGGTAACCCAGCCCCCTTCTCTGCTCCAGTCACGGGAACCAGAAGGAGCTAGAGACAACAAGCCTTCCAGAAGCGTGAGGACCAGGCTTGGCTTCCAACCCCAGCGAACACAGAGCCAAGCCCAGGACCCCTCCGCTGACTACCTGGCCCAGAGCAGCAAACCAGACATTCCCCTGTTTAGTTTGCAAGAGGAACAAGTGAGCTCTCCTAAGCAGGAATTGGCTAACATCAATCAGGCCATTGTAAAAGGGCTGAAATCAACCTCGGAGATGGAAGGCACCGGAAATATCTGCTGTGGTCAGTGGGAGAAGACATTCCACAGACAAAGCTGTACCCCCCCTCAGTGAAGCCGCCCCCCCTTCACTAGCCAGATATGGGAGGGATGCCTTTATTATTTGCAGAAAGGATTTGCCTAATTCTGTTTTATTAGTTTGCCTTCCATTCAGGAAGCCCTGGGCAGTGTGTTGGGCAATCGCTAATCACTCCTTCACTCTTTGTACCTGTGAGGCTGATGCACCCCGTGTTTCGAAGGAAATTGGCACGAGGGATGAAGGAATTTGCCCAAGCATGAATCACCTGGAATAGTAAAGTAGGATCAAGACACAAATGATCTGTGCAAAAATAAAGGATCTGTTGCAACTGGTGTCCTTTACTGGTCATTACTGGCTCTGGGCCCCATCTCTTTCTGTCCCCTCTGTCCTCTCTTCCATGCTTGGAGACGGCACTGGTGAAAGTGTGTTCAACACAGAGGATGCTGTTTGGAATCAACCCACTGAGATCAAAAAAAGCCATTTGTCTGAATCAACCTGCTAGATCTGGTTCATTCTATCACCCGTGTCTCCCAAGAAAAGAATCAGGGATAAAGAGAAATTTGGAAATTTGAAATAAAGAAAGATGATAGAAGAGAAAAACCGTGACAAGAAAGGAATGCAGTTTAATGTGGCACAATCTGGTTCCTGAGTCAAAGGAAACTACAAAGAAAAGTGAAGAAGCTAATGTGTCTCAAAAATTACAGAAAAATACTATTTCTGTGGCCAAATGAATGACACATTAGATAGAATGAGCCTCATCTTCGTAGGTTAAAAGGTCGTGAATTATCAAAGAATTAAAACAATATTTCTTTACTGCTCAAAAATATTTATAGTTTTAAAAATGTTTCCAAGTCTCATTAGGGAAGGAAATACTCAAATTTTCAGCCTAGAGGCTGTTTTTTTTTTTTTTTAAAAAAAAAACACAGAATATACAAGCTGTCCCTTTAAAAGAAAAAAGAATGCCTTTCATGTTTGACTAGTACGATTTCCATATGTTTTAGCAATAACGTAATAATAAATCCCTTGAAGTCTAGGGGGAATCAAGGTTAAAGCCAATACCTATTCAGAGTTTTAAATAAATGTACAATTTTTTGGAAAACTGTAGGTTGGTGATTAATTCTCAGTCTCTAGGTATAGCTGTCAGTCATTGGGATGGGCACTTCTGCTTGTCAGAGCCGGATGCCATCAGGAACTTGCAGGCGACGAACCCTGGCTTGTTCCATGACCCCGAAACACTGGCAAGGAAGAAACCCAAACAGCCTTCGTCACTCACTTAGAGATACTTGGACACTCATACCAATGACTCAGACTCTGACTCCAAGAGCTGGGGTCCCATAGGAACCCAACTCCAAGTCAGGCTTTGCAAATCTGGTTTCAGATTATGACACGTTGCTCTCCTGCCTCTGTGGGTTTGTTTATGAGGCAATTGCACATAAAGAAGTGGGAGTAGGAATCAAGATGGGACAGACACCTATTCTTAAACTGGCCAAACTCTTCTACTTCTCAATCCCAGGGTGGAGTGTCTATGGGGAAAACCGGAGGGTGAGCCACAGAGGTGGGTCTCCCTTGGATAGGCCCGTCATGACTTCCAATACGGCAGACACTGGACATGCGACCCCCACTTCCCACCGCTAGCTTTCTCTTCTCCTTCAAACTACTCAGCTCACAGCTTTAAAAAGATGGGCAGTAACTTAGAACTCTAGATCTTTAGCCAATAACCATGTTCATAGGTACAGAGCTCCTGCCTAGACAGCCGCAAATCCCAGGTAGTAACGGCAGCCATCAGGGATGAGATGGCTCACCTGTACCGTGCCTGATTTTCTTTGGGAGAATGCAGGCGTCCATGCTCACCAATGAAGGTTTATATTTTTAAGTAATATCTGCAAAAATATAAAGATGGAGTAACGCAGTTGTTCCATTGATGAGCAAGGCCATCTTAGAGCAGACTTGGGAGATTTCTAAGACAACTTTTTTCCGGCCATGAATAACCTTGCCCTTGAACATGGAAAGGAAGCCCAGGCAAGGCTTCTTACATTCAGGGCTTATGTCTCGTTGTCCTTCATTCTGGAGCTTAGCACAGTGACAGGCCCAAAGCTAGTGTCCAGTGATTGTTCACACAACCTACTGAGAAGCTTCCTGCCTGGTGGAACTTGCTCCCTGTTCATTACTATTATATTAACTGTCCTGATACATTGCAAATGAGAAGGACAGGGACCCATGCCTCTGGCTTCCCAAGGCCCTTATCTCAGGACTTAGAACCTACTATTCTTTCTTATGTATCTTTTCATTATTTCCACGGTGTTTTCTGTGAACTTTTCACATACATGCAGTAACATGTATTGAGAAGTAGGAAAGACAGAACCTACCCACCACAGAGGGGAACCCACCGCAGATCCGTAAATGATCACAGCATAGAAGGCAAGGTTAACGCAGGAGGAGAGGAAGGGGCCAAAAGGCCAGTGGCCGATCCCTCTTTCACCCAGCTCTTCTGCTCTCCTCACCCACGGGCTGCCCTAGATCCTCAATTCCTGACCTTCCACAGGATAATTCTGGGGTTAAAAACAGTATTTGGATATTCACAAACAGCAAAGAAGTGCCTGGATTTGACCAACGCAAAAGTCAAGTAGCCGGTCTCCTCCAGTCCTTTGCCACAGTGTGGAGGCAGCTGGAGGACACTAAGCTCAGCAAAAGAAGCCAGGCACAGAAACACAGATCCTGCGTGATCTCGCCTGGGTGTGAGAGCGAAAGCAGTCCAGCTTCCAGCAGCAGAGAGTACAACGGGGCTACCAGAGGCCGCAGTGCAGTGGGAAGGAGTTGGAGGCTGGGGAGATGTTGGGTGAAGGATACAGAATTTCAGTTAGACAAGAGGAAAAAGTTCAGAAGGTCCATTGTACAGCCTGACAATTATCATTAATAACCATGTGTTAGGTACGGAAAAACCGGAAGAAAGTAGATTTTAAGTGTTCTCAGATTTAAAAAAAATTGGCAGCAATCTGACTTGTTAATTAATATGTATATTAATATGTATGTATTTCAGAATTTTGCATTGTGTGCCATAAATACATGCGGGAATCCCAGGCTCTACTTTCAACAAATCGTGTCTATGTCTTGTCCTTTATTCTGAGCCCAGCACAGTGCAAAGCCCAAAGCTAGTTAGTGTTCAATTGTTCATACAACCAAGTTGGAGAGCCCAATAAATTCTAATATATAGTCATAAAATTTTTATTTTGTCCATTAAAAAAATAATTAAAGAAAAATAATGATTCAAAATTTAATTTTTAAAAATGAGGGAAAATTAAACGAACCAAGGAATTCACTTTAACTTGAAATAGTACATGCAGTGTGTAAGTTAGTGTGCAAAAAATATATATTACTTGAATATCTAAAAAAAATCAGTAATAAATAATATTTTTTAAAAAATTTTTAAAAAGATGAGCGGTTCCCTGAGGGGAGCTGGAAGAGTAAAGACAAAATCTGTGTTGGTAATGATCTGTTATGGTTTAGGTGTGAGGTGTCCCCCGAAGGCTCATGTGTGAGACAATGCAAGGTTTACAGGTGAAATGATCGCGCTGTGAGGGCCTTCACCCAATCAGTGAATTAATCTCCTGACGGGGTTAACTGAGTGGTAACTGAAGGTGGGTGGGGTGTGGCTGGAAGAGGCGGGACATTGGGGTATCCCTTTGGGGTGCATATTTTATACCTGACAAGTAGTCTCTCTCTCTCTCTCTCTCTCTCTCTCTCTCTCTCTCTCTCTCTCTCTCTCTTTCCATCTATATTTCTATCTCTTCTTGGTGGCCATGTTTTCCTCGGTCACATTATTCTGCTATGATGTTCTAACTCACTTCAAGCCCCAAGGAATGGAGCTGGTCATCTATGACATGAGACCTCTGAAATCATTAACTCCCAAATACACTTTTCCTCCTTCAATTACTCTTGTCAGGTCTTTTGGTCACAGCAATGAAAAATCTGATTCAAACCATGTCTATGGGTTCCATGTCCATGAATTCAACCAAGCATGGATTTAAAATATTTGAGAACCGGAAACATTGAAACTGCTTGACGAAAACATAGGGTCAACACTCCAACATATTGATCCAGACACTGACTTTTAAAATAAGATTCCCAGAGTTCAAGAAATAACACCAAGAATCAACAGGTAGAATGGCATCTAATTAAAAAGCTTCTACACAGCAAAGGTAACAGAGTGTGAAGAAAGAGCCTACAGAATGGGAGAAGATCTTTGCCAGCTACCCTTCCAACATGAGGTTAATGTCAAGAATACATATAGAACTCAAAAAACTTAACTCCACAGAAACAAATAATCCAATCAATAAATGGGCGAATGAAATAAACAGATATTTCTCAAAAGAAGAAACACAAATGGGCAACAAATATTTGAAAAAAAAATGTTCATCATCCTTAGCAATCAGGGAAATGCAAATCAAAACTACACTGAGGTTTCAATCTCACTCCAGTCAGAATGGCAATCACCAAGAAATACAAATAATTATAAATGATGGTGAGGATATAAGGATAAAAGTACATTGATACATTGTTGGTGGAACTGCAAATTGCTATAGCCCACTCTGGAAAATAGTATGGAGTTTCCTCAAAGTCTAAGAATGGAACCACCATATGACCCAGCTATCTTACGTCGTGGTATTTATCCAAAAATCTAGATCAGCATACTCTAGTGACACATGCACAGCAATGTTTATAGAAGGGCAATTCATGATAGTCAAGTTATGGAACCAACCTAGGTGCCTGTCAATAGACAAATGGATAAAGAAAATGTGGTATATATACACAGTGGAGTTTTACTCAACTGTAAAGCATGAAATTATATCATTTGTTGGGAAAAGGATGGAACTGGAGAACATCATGTTAAGTGAAATAAGCCAGACTCAGAAAGTCAAGGCCAAATGTTTTCTCTCATATGTGGAAGCTAGAGAGAAATAATGAATTTTTAAAAGGTGGGTAATCTCATGAAATAAAGAAGGAAGAAGAGTGGAGTAGATGAAGGAGAACCGCAGGCGGGAGGAGGAATGGGAAGGGAGCAGTAGAATGAAATTCACCAAAGTGTCATGTGCACGTGTGAACATAGTACAACGAATTCTACTTTTATGTATCACTATAAAGCACCAAATTAAAAACAAAATGAGATATCTGAGAAAAAATTGCATCTGTACTGAAAATTTCTTGTCATTATTTCCCAAACAATACAGTAAAACAGATATTTATATAGCAATTATATTGTATTAGGTACTATAAGTAATCTAGAGTGATTGAAAGTGTACAGTAGGGTGAATGTGGGTTGTGTGCAAATAGTACATCATTTTACATTAGGGATTTGATCATCTATGGGTTTGGTACCTGCAGGTGGCTCCTGGAACAGATATTGAGGGATGACTATATGTTTTAAATCATTGGTAGGCACACAGGGGCACATTATTCCTTATATCATGTTTGGGTCTCAGATTTTTTTCAACAACGTATTTTCTAAAAAATAAATCATCTTTCTTTTAACCTCTCTAGGCTCTGTGTTCTGCAGTTGCTGCTGCCTCTCATGGCTGCTGCTGACACAGACTTCCTTCCTCCTGAAATCCAAGCCATCTCCACGCCCCCAGGTGATGCTCTGCATCTGCTTAGGCTGTGAGTGCTTTTGCCCCACTGTTATGGTTTGGGCACGTGGTGTCCCCCAAAAGCTCAAGTGTCAGAAAATGCAAGAATGTTCAGAAGTGAATGATTAGATTGTAAGAGCTGTGACCTACTCAGTGGATTAATCCACAATTAGGGACTCACTGGGTAGTAACTGTAGGCAGGTAGGGAGTGACTGGAGGGGGTAGGTCATGTGCTTTTGGGGTTTATATTTTGCCCCTGGTGAGCACAGCTCTCTCTGTTTCTCGGATGCCATGTCCTGAGATTCTTTCCTCCCACCATGATGTTCTACCTCACCTCAGGCCCGGAGCAATGGAGTCAGCCGTCTACAGATGAAACCTCTGAAACTGTGAGCCTCAAATAAACTTTTCCTCCTATAATTATTCTTATCAGGCCTTTTGGTCACAGTGACACAAAAAGTTAACTAAAACACCTATACTCTACTCTTTCAGCAAATGGAGAGAAACAGCAGGTAAGATGTCTCTATTCTTTTCGGACTTTGTCTAGAAAGATGGTCTCATGGCCCAGACCCTGGTTTCTTCAGAAGTTTATCGTCCCCAAACCGCACTACACACTCCTAAGAACACCAGTGCTGGGTCTTCCTTGTGTCCCAAGAGCCTTTGCCCACTCAAACAAACATACATCTTTTTTGTGCCACTGAGTCTTGCTTTTGTTTTGGTGGTGGGGAAAGAGGAGGGCTAACCTACCTTCTGGTGGCATTTCCTCTGCGTATTGTATAATATTAAAACTATTTGCATCTCCACACCTTCCCTGAGACTCAGCAAAACTCCTACAGGGCATCAGCAGGGATCAAGCTTGGATAAGGGTATGCCAGGCAGAGCCCCTAACAGCATCTTCCCCTGCACCCATCATGCTGATGCCTTCAGGAAAAAAGCCTTTGCTTTCCATTTCTCCTTTTCTTGGAACCCATCATTATCAACAGCACCATGCTGAATAGACCCCCAGATCCCTTTTGGATTGCTCTTTTTAGGACAGAATACTTTCGCCACAAAACTTGCTCTTCTGACTTTCTGGACATCCACACAGCCCTGGAAGTGCCTTTTTCTTGGAGTTCCATTTCGCCTCTTTGCTGTGGTATTTCTTGGCTTGGAAAGGCTGATGTCATCTCGGAGCTTTACCACTTCAGTTCTCCAGCTGGGTGCGGTGGTGCATGTCTGTAATCCAAGCTACCTGGGAGGCTTGGGCAGGAGAATCTCAAGCTTGAGTTCAGCTTCTGCAATTTAGTAAAACCGTGTCTTAAAATTAAAAATTTTTTAAAAAAGAAATAAAAGAAAAGGGCTGAAGATGTGACTCAGTGATGGAGAGACCCTGAGTGCCATCCCGAGCATCACCAAAATCAGAACAAAACCAAACCCTTCGTGCTTATACGTCCATCCATCCTCATTCATGGCCTCGACATTGAGATGGTCTCTTCCAAGAGGAAGCTGGCTCGTCCTTGCAGGGTGCTGCTCATGGTCCCAAGAGACACTCAACGCCTGCTTCTTAGGCCTGCACGTCAGGTGCCAGAATTCATTTCGGCCCCTGCTGTGTGCCAGGGCAGCATTTTCCAAAATCATCTTAGCCACCGGGACTCCTATACGAATGACATAAATTAACTACAAACCAGATAAACTGGAAATCCAGGGGCGACTGTATCTCCCAGGCAGGATCTGAGGGTGACCACCCATCATCCTGTGCCTTGTCACTTGCTGGCCCCAGCATTGCCGTGGTAGCTGACCTTGAAAGAGCTCAGAGACCTTCATCTCCTGCTTGCAGGACCCTTCCCAGGATGGATCCCTTCACTGAACAAGCACTGACCGTGAGACAAGAGGAATTCTTTGGCTACTGTTTGAAGTACTCCCTTCAGTTCTCAGATACAGGTGACTCCTGCACCTGGAACCTAGAAATTGACCCTGATATCTGGAACCTGGAGCCCTGCACCTGAGGCCTGGACACTGACGTCAGGCCCAGGATGCAGGCAGGGTCTTCCGACCTCCAACCTTCCAGCCCTGCGACTCCAACTCAAGGATTTTTCCACCGAGCTGTCCTTTTAAATCTACAAGACACAAGGAGCCCTGCTGCCCTCACCTCCTTCCCTCAGCCACAGGGCTCTCCCCACCTTCAGAGGGCAGCCTTCTCCTTGGCTCCTCCAGGGTGAGGTTGCCTTCAGTGACTCCATCACAACCAAGTAAAGGACACAGCTCAGGAGCAGAACCTGTGCAGAGGCCTCCCCACTGCACCAAAGATCACACACACACACACACACACACACACACACACAAATAAGTAAAATAAAAATAAACAAAGCCAGGCAGATTGGGGGTGGCCAACAGCCACCTGGGAGCCCGGGGGCTTCCTGCAGCAGTGTGGGAACTATGGCCCTAATGGCCGCCCGTGTTTCTGGAGCTGTTGGAGTCTGGCCCTCAACGGCTTCTGAGGATCTGTGCAGCCTTCAGCTACCAATCCCTCAGAATCGCTACTCGTCCCAGACCAGGACACTTGGAATTTGTTCAGGGGTGCTGTTGTAAACAGGATGACTCCAGCTCCTTGGGGTCTGCTCTGCTGATAGACGGGTGGCGACCCCCATGAGAAGCCGCAGCTGTGTCCGTGCCCTCATCGGCTCCCACACCTGGGACTCGGGATGCACCACCTTGCTCGGTAGTTCTGCCACTCCAGCCATTGGGCCCTTTTGTGTCTTTGAGCCTCTGTCTCTTTTTCCATTCTGCTGCATGTTATTAGCACAAATGTTCAAGCCACCATAGGCTGAAAATACCCACCCTACACCGCAGAGCATCCGTTGTTCACCTCATGATGGCAGGGGCTGGTAGAGCTGCAGGCCACTGCTGCTGCCCAGAATCAAGAGGGAGGATCATTTCATGTTCCACTGGCCCAAGAAAAGGTCAAAGTTCAGAATTCAAAGCATGGCTTCTGTTGCATGCAGTTCTCTCTATTTTGCACCATTTTAAATTTGAAAAATCATTAAGTTGGATCCTCATTAAGCCAGAGACTGTATGTACTTACTTATTGTCTGCTTCCCAAGCCAGTGGATCCCTTTGAGGACTTGAAGATTTTCCTAACCCATCCATTCAAAAGACGTTTGTTTTTTGGACACCTTCCATGTGCCAGACACTCATGGTTCTGAGTCCCAGATCTCATTGTCATTCAGCTTTGCACACCTAGAGAATCATCTATTGAAATCTAAGTCCTGCCAAGGGACAAAATTGTCTTTATTCTATAAAATAGAGCTGCAATCATCAATGTTACAGATAACAATAATTTCTGGTGAGCATGGGAGAATAGAATGCACCAACTCATTGTTGGTGTGTGATTAGTATTCCTTCAGAAAGCTGTGTGGAGATTCCTCAAAAGACTACGAACAGAACCACCATATGACCCAGTTATCCCATTCCTTGGTATTTATCTAGAAGAATTAAAATCAGCCTTTTATAGTGATATGTGTACATCCATTCACAATAGTCAAGTTATGGAACTATCCCATCAACAGACAAATGGATAAAGAAAATGTGCCAATATATTCACAATAAAGTTTTACTCAACCTTTATGGTTCATTCTTTATGGATGAAATTACATCATTTGCCATTGAAAGGATGGAACTGGGGAACATCATGTTAAGTGAAATAAGCCAAGCTTGAAAAGTCAAGGGTCAAATGTCTTCTCTCATATGTGGACGCTGGAGAGAGAGAGAGGAATTAAAAAAAAAAAAAAAAAAAAAAAAAAAAAAAAAAAAAACTCAAGAAAATAGAAGGGAGACCAATAGAGTAGAGAAAGAGGGTAGAGAAGGAGGGACAATGGGGAACAAAGTCTACCAAATTATGTTATATCTGCATACAAATATACCATAAATGGAGTCCCATTTATATATTATAATTATAATGCACAGATTAAAATAATAATAGAAGGGAGATCAGTGGAGAACAAGCAGATCAGAGGGTACAATTATGGCATAATGAATCACACTGGTATATATAATTACAATGCACCAATAAAAAAAATAAAATAATTAAATAAACAAGAAAAACAAAAAATGATGATACTAGTAATAACCACTGCATGAGGTGAGAACTGAATTAGTACAAATAAGGCACATTTGAAAGAGTGCCTGGCATTTTAGCAGTCCTGACGATCCCAGTATGGACTATATATGGAAAGAAGGGGACGGCTAGTGTGGAGCATGGCACAGTGCAGCACCCACGTCCTCTTGGGATGAGGCCCCGCATTCCTCCAGGGCCCAGGGGGTGGCTCCCGGTCACTCCCAGCTGCGTGTTGCTCTGGGAATTGAATTGGCCAGAGAAACCTGCTTCGTCTAACTCGTCCCTCTTGCACTGGGGCAGTCAGTATTCTCAGAACAGCCAGAGCAGGGGTACAAGGTCCCGACCCCTTCACCTGGATTTGGGATAGTTCTCAAGGGCTTCCTGGTCCAGAGCTCACTATGAAATATGAGCCTTTGGTGCAAATGCATTACAGCCCATTGTCCCCCTCTGCCCAGTCCCACATCTACCCCCACTGGCCACCAAGCTTCCTCATGCTAATCCCAGGAATCTCAGAACCTATTTCCAGGGACCTACATCTCAGCCCCAACATGGTCATTGTCACCTTCTACAATCAAAATCTCAAAACAAGCCTCCTCTCAGCCAGAGACGGCCATGACAAAACAAGACACACATGAACAAGATTTTAAGGAATTTGCAGTTAGAGATAGGAAGAAGTATTTGGTCTAAGATGGTTCTAGAAGGTAGGTGAACTCTTGTGTTTTGTCTCCTCTCCTTCCAGACCCCCCAATAATTAGTCATAGGGAAGAAATAAACAATATGTAAACACACATTTAATGAGAATCACGAACAGACAAGACGTTTCTACAAGACTCTGAGAGAAGGAAGGAAGAGATGGTGAGGTGTGGGCAGTTGCAGGTTTATCCCATTTCTGGGGGGATTTGAGAAAGATGGGGTGTCCGTGGGCCCAGGAGAGATGCTGAGGCTGGGGCACGGAGCTAAAAACAGAAGAGTCTCCGGGAGTGGTAGGTTTGTTGACCACTTTTTCTTTCCCGGATCTTACAGATTTTTACTATTTCACTGTTTAAACACCTGCATGTACGCTGCAGTTGATTAACAATTAAAAAGCATTTTCTGTCAAACAAGACAACTGTTTTGAAGAGAATTATTTAAAAATTCTCCCTATTCCCTCTTCAGATCAAGGAGAATCTCAAACGAAGGCCAAACACTAGTGTCATCACAGTGACGTGGTCAACGGGCAGGAAGGGGACAGGGTTCTCTCCCCTGCTAGCCTCTCTCCCATCTTCCTGTGGGGACCCCAAGCCAGCTCTATGTGGACAAGAGGTTGAAAACCATGGTGTAAACCTAAGAACTAGGGAATTCCTCTGTTCCTAAGCAGTGTGCTTGGTCTGGAGGGAGTGTGGGTTACCATTTCTCAGCACTTGGTGGGGTATCATATGTAGAATTGTTTCTCTAGTCACTTTCCTATCAGAAACCAGAGTCCCTGGGGACTCAGAGGTAAGAGAAAAATAACATCCTGAAACAATTCACAGAAATGGAGAGCCCTGAGAGCCCTGTGGGGTTTGCCACGGTCACGTGCCTTCTTCCAAGCCAAGGAGAGGAGAGATATTCTTCCCAGGAGGAAGTGCTCAGGATGCTTTGGAAGGAAATTGTTGGCAGGAGGTTCATCCTGAACCTCCTGCCACTTGAGCTGTGCCCCCGCAAAGGAGCTGATGCAAAAGTGGCGCAGGAAGGAAGGCATTTCAAAGAGGAGGTAAGAAGTGATGGAGTGTGTGCCAAGCTACAGATGATCTGGGAGGATGATTTGGAATGGGATCAGGGAGACTGGGGTGCTGGGAGAAGAAGGTCTGTGTTTTACCCAGGAGAGCTGGTGGGAAAGCAAGTGGGGTCCCTGCCCCATGTGTGATCCGCTGCCCCCAGACATTGGTGGAGAAATACAGTTAGTTGCACATGCCCTTCAGCAAACAGGGAAATCCATTCCCTTGGCACATTGAACAGCATTTCACGTCAAGGTCAGGCATGGCTTGCTCACAGCGTTATTTTAAAGAAATTACAAAGGTTTGTCAAAGCAGGCTTAAAGTGACCACTCAGGGACAGGAGAAATCAGTGATCCAGGCTCTGACAGTGGTGACAGTTTATGTCCTGCTGGTACTACTAATGACTTCTGCATGCTGAGCTCCATCTGTACCTACCTGTCCTGGGCTCCCACACTGTAGGTTTTATTTGGGTTCATGGCTCTGCAGAAAGGTAGAATGGCAGGTCAGGTCTTCAGGTTGCAGGGATAAGCAGAGACCCCCAGGGCCAGAGGGCTTTGCTAGTCAATGATGGCTGCAGATGTTAAAGCTGAGGTTTCCTTTCCTGCTGCAGGGTCCAAGAGCCTACTGAGGCTGGGCCTGGAGGAGTGCATCCTCCCCCAATTTGCCAGTGATGCAATTCCCTACCCTTCCGTATGTTATCTAGCCCCCAAACTGCCTCTCTTCCACTTGGTTAGCCTCCTCCCTCCACCATCCACCATGGCTCTGCCACTAGGCCAGGCTTCCAATCCTCTCTGACTTTTCTACCGTCTGTTTCCTTGCCTAGCCCCAGCCCTGACCTGAAAACTTACCTGTTCTCAGTCCTTCCCTTTCATCTACTGCTGCTGGATTAATGGAACCTGATGGATTAACGGTGGGAAAGTGCCCCTTCCCCAGAGTGAAGGCAAGTTCATTCTGGTTGATATTTTGTGTGGACAGTGTGTCAGGTCAGGGGGAAAGCTCGCAGTGGCAGAAGAGACTTCTGGGCAAGGTGTCATTCCTTGTGTTTCTCAATCCATTCCTCGGGAATGCCCAGAGGTGGTTTCCTGAAATGAGCCTCTTATTTGTGGATGGTTTGGAGGCTACCGGAACTTGGGTTAATCCAGAAACCATGGGGCTAGTGGCAGCCACCATTTCTGAAGGAGATCCCCAGAGCAACTCGTGCTGCTAGTTGGTCACCAACAACTTCATGGCTGCTTGTTGTTTTGGTAGCACCTCTTTCTTGAATTGCTCTCAGGGTTTTCAGAGGTCAGGAGACAAGGAGAGGTGCACTAGACACTTGTCCCTTCTTTCTCCTCCTGCTATTGGATCCCTATAATTTTCACATTGTCTCCTTAGATGCTCAGAGTTTCGTTGATGAGTTAATCATAGACCATCTTCCTCTGATGCTGGATCAAGAATGCACTTAAAGCCATCACTCCCTGAGTACTCCATGCTGCAGGCTTTATGTAATAAAGAGGGCTGTAATTATCGTCATGACGGCATGTCAGGCCTCACCACACTCATGGCTGGCTGGGTGGCTACACTGCTGCTGCAGACATGCCTGCCCAGGCCTGGCCACATGCTTATTTAATAAAGCATGACCATTTCCTCTCCTGTTATGGGTGACAGCCGGGTCTTACCCTCACTTCATCTGCAGGCATCAAGAAGCATGCAACACCTGGTACTGGAAAAGCCTGGTGTTTGTGCCCAAGATTATTCATCTAAAATGGGGAGGGATTGAAGATACCACTGAGAGCATGCCAGGGGATTCCACTGACTTCTGGAAACACATAATCTTTGTCAGATCAATTGTGACTCAAGTTATCACTTGTGACTCAAGTTGATAATATTCTTTTTTTTTAATTGAAAGAATAAGAAACAGAAGGTTTATTGAACACCATCATTTTAAATTACATGTTGCCAGGCGTGCTGGTACAGGCCTGTAATCCCAGCAGCTCAGGAGGCTGAGGCAGGAGGATGGCAAGTTCAAAGCCAGCCTCATTAAAAGCGAGACACTAAGCAACTCAGTGAGACCCTGTCTCTAAATAAAATACAGAATAGGGCTGGGGATGTGGCTTAGTGGGTGAGTGCCTCTGAGGTCAATCCCCTGTACACCCCCAAAAAAGTGAAATTATATGTTATGGTCCCATAAAACACTATTGCATTTCACATATAAATCTATATGCAACTCAACCCTTGGAAGTTCGGTTAAAAGGACTAAATGAATGGGGTTGGAAACAGCTGATGGAGACATGATAAGAAGTACAGAACTGCAGAGACCTCAAAAGGACTGTGATTATCCTAACGGTTGGAACAGTATTGAAATGACTGAATTTCTTCAAAAATAAATTAAAGGAAGGAATAAAAGAAAAATGAAAAGCAGGGAAAAGACAGGCTGAAAGAACTCTGTTAGAAGGAAGAATAACACTTAAAATATTAAAGTGGTGAGAATGAGTGCTGAGTCCAAATTTGACAACCATAATTTCCAGCAGATAGACTTTCTGTTTTGGTCCCTACCATTTCCTCTGCCCTGGATGGATAGTGAAGAGGAAGATCCAGATGATGGATTTATGATCGTGACTCTTTGTGGGTACATGTGTATATCTCTAGCAATAACGCAGAGTCCATTTACTGTCCTGGAGCTGTGTAGGTGGAGGTCTCACTGGACTTGCCCTTGGTTTCTTATAAGCAGGCTAGAGTGCTCTCTAATCTGCACCCCCTCAGCCCCTGTCTATCACAGTGTTTGTAATTTTGTATCTTTGAATTATTTCCATGGAAGAACAACGTAGGAATACCTAGGTACTAAAACTAATAGGAGAATTACAGAATTAGCCAACTCCTGGTAATAGGGAGCACTGACCGCAAATTATTCCATGGAAGTAATTTGAGTTGATAATATTCTCCATGCGAATTTATTCTAGGTCAGTGGTTCCCATCACTGAGTTCCCTTGAGAATCACCTAGACTTCTTTTAACACTATGCTTTAGCCCAGTCATTTACTTTCCCCTGCTGCAGATTGAGCCCGGGCTCCCACACAGATGAGAGCTCCACCGCTAAGCCGTGTCCCCACCTGTAGCCTAGCCTTCTCATCACGCGGGAACTTGTCATACAAACTCTCAGGCCCCACCCCTCAGGTACCGATTTAGAAACTGTGGTGATGACAGCCCGGCAATCCACTTTAACAAACTTTTTAGGTGATCCTAAAGCCCACCTAAATTTCCAGATTGTACCCCCATCTCAGAACAATGAATTCAGAATGGCTGGGGTGGGGACTTGGGTGGAGACAGCATTTGCTAAAAGTCCCCTTGGTGAGTCCCACGTGCAATGACGTTTGAGCTGGCAAGCATATAATAAATGTGAGTTATGATAGAAATGAACAATAAAATAATGACCCTGGAACCTGAATTGAGGTAAGAAGCAGTGAGTCAAATATAACTTAAGCTTTCAAGCTTCAGAAAATCATAGAACCACCGGGAGAAAAGAAGTCGATGAGTGGGTGGGGTGGGCAGGTTACTGTGCGGCAAAACAGTCTGTTGGAGCAGCAAAGGTCACCCCCGAGGCTGGACCGCATTTGGTGGAGAGAGAAAGAGATGTTAGTGGCAAGGAGACCAGTGATGTCTAGAGACAGTATTTGGATCAAACATCTTGCAAAGACCATAAAAAGATGAACTTCTGGATGACAAGTAGAAAATTCTCCAGAGAAGTCCAGGAGATCAAAGCCCTCATCTAAGCAGCCGTATCACTTTGTTCTGTGATCACCTGGAGTAATAAGACCAGGATAACTCCTCCTCTTTTCAACGCACCTGGAGGATCTGCTTGGGGTGGAGACCACCTTGCACATTTCTACTGTCATAGAGCTGATGTGATGTTTAAGGCAATAAGGCATGTTTCCACTGAAGCGTTGTAGAGGTACCTATGTAGGTGGATGTTACCACCCTCGAGAAAGAATCTCAGGATTTCCCCTGCTGGGTGTTTTCATCTCACTTCTTCATGGTCCGTGACACCCGCTGAGGTTGTCAGTATAATGAAATTAAACGGAGGGGTTGGGAGCAGATTCTTCTGCCCATTTTTCTAGGTAGTTGGGTTCTAGATATCCAACCTGGAGGTGATCACCCCACGCTTGTTTCACTGGGTTCTGAGGCTCCCAGTAATTCTCCCAGCTCTGTGGACCTCTGAGATCTCAGAGATCTCACACTCACCAGGCTTCAGCATCAAAGTCAGAAAGCCACAGTGACTTTGGAGCGCAGCCTAACAAAATCCTGGCACTTGCCTCTCTTTTTGGCATGGTCGGTCGATGCTCTCGAGAGCGTCAGCCAGGACTTTCCTGCGCTCCATTGTGGCCGTGGAAAGATGGCGGAAAGAGCTCAATGAAGAGCTGAATAAGGCATTCCCACCTGAATTGCACTGAAACACAGAGATAACGTAGGCAGGGCTGTGGCTCTGCCAGGCTGTCCTAGAGGAGAAAGACGGCTCAGGTCCTTCTGCCTTGTGTGTTTGGACCCCTGGCTTCTGTTGTATGTGTTACTCTTACTGTAACACCCTCCCCCGCCCCCACTACACACACACACACACACACCCCACAAGTGAAGGGGAAAGAAACTTAATATTGTTCTCGCTTGCAGAACTTGCCTGGACTATGTGTCACTTGTATGCATTGTGAACTCACCTGTATGCATTGTGAACTATCTGTTGGTGCAGAGACTTGTGGTAGTGTTGGGGTATTTTTGCTGATGATGTCATCGGTTGTACAATTTTTCCAAAAGAAGCCGTCAATTGGCTTGGTGTATCTTCCTCCCTTCTGCTTGTCATGATCGTTCAGCTAAAATTTGGGGGCCAACAGAGGTGAGGCAAAGAACCTCACCCCCCCCCTTGCTGGTACCTCTCCACAGGTGTGGCTGTATACTGGACCGGTAGTCAATGACGGGTAAGATCCAATTACAATGGTACCAACCTAAGACAGGAGGCTGACGCCCTGAGGTCAGCTCATCCAATGACGGGTAAGGACCATATGTAGTATTGGACAACCTAAGGCAGGCACGGTCCCTAAGCCACATGCTTGTTGTTTAAACAGAGAGGGGGAGATGTTGAGAGCCACAGCCGAAGGGGCCCCAGCAAACTTCCAGCTGCCAGCAAACTTCCAGCTGCCAGCTGATGATTGGCTCACAGCGGCCCCAGCAACATCTAGCTGATTGGCTCCTCTGCGGTGATGCTCATTGGGCTGTTTCCCTGCCTTTCAGACCACGGAGCTGCTCATTGGGGGACTTCTTTGGCTCCGCCCACACGACCCAGCCAATCAGCCTTAAGAGCAGAAGGATTGTGGGAGGTGGAGAGGCTGGTGTTGGGGTGAGAGGCTTGTGGGAAGCCGGTGGTGGCAGTTGGGCTCTGAAGGTTTTTCCTGAGGAGCTGTTTTGCTTGGCGTTTGTAGTTCTAAAAATAAAGTTCGTTTCTTTTGACAAGTGGCTCCTGAATTGTGCCCAGCCAGACTGCGGCAGTTCTCCAAGGTTAAATCGCTTTTCTGAACAGAAGGGTGCCTACATTTCTTCAAAGCCTGCCCTATCCGGTCCGCTTCTTAGGTTCCCATTTTTCGGGTTCTGGACTCCCCTTGTCTCACCCCTCTCCCTGACTCCTGCCTCCTTTCTTCCCTTATCAAGACTCTTGGGATGACATTAGGCCTAAGCAGAATCATCTTCCCATCTCAGTGTCACTCCATTGCAACTACAAAGTCCCTTATTAAGGTATATAGTGATGGTTCTGGGAATTCAAACTTCAGCATCTTTGAGGGTGGAAGTAGAGACGCCAAGACCACCCACCATTCCTCCATGGGCAGTGATACACACACAGGCCAGGCTTATAGGGGAGTCTGCACTTTATTAAGGTTTGCAGAGGTGTGCAAAGATGGTGTCTATCTTTGCCATTCCTGACTGATATCGTGGAAATTGGGGACAACTGCTTTTTTTACTGGTGGCTCACTCTAGTTTCCTAGTGAGTAAGTGAGTATTGATGGTCAGTGACAGTCCGTGTGATAAAAATGTGGTGATTTTGGTTTGTGCGTTTCTGCCAACAGGGAAAGTGACCTTTACCTGAGCTTGGGCAACTTTCTAATCTTCTTATGAATCCATGAGGGTCAAGAAAAGTCATTAGCTCAAGAATGCACCTTATGGAATGTTCAATCTTCTGATACAGTCTAGGACCATAGATCAAACAGCCCTGGGACCCAAGACTAACTGTAAGTCCCAGGCTCACCACCTCCTTTGTGAAAACTGAGACTGAAAGAGGTGACAGAAACTTCCTGGAGCTGGGAAATGGCTTTGAGTATGTTTGACTTAAGTCTGGAGGGTGAGGCATTGTGTCAAGAGTGGTGGTAGACATAACTGTTCTAGTTAGAAGCATCTAGGAAGAAAGAGAAGAAATGAAATTCCATGTTCATTTCGTTCTGTTGCAATATGCCATTTTCCCTGGGACATTCGTTTGTTTGTATTATGATGATGAAATACCAGAGGAAGGCTACTGCGTTAAGAAAAGAAGTTAGTTTGACTTACAGTTCTGGAAGTCTAAGGTTGAGGGCCTGCATCTGGTGATGGCCTTCCTGCTGACAGAGTCCTGAGGCAGTACCAGGAATCTCATGGCAAGAGACAAAAAGTGTGCACACACCTGTGTATTTTCTGGTCTCTCTCTCCTTCTTTTGGTAAAGCCCCCAGGATTCAGCTATGGAGGCTGTACTCTGATGGCCTTATTTTATCCTAATGACCTCCTCTAAACACCATGGACTGTTTCCACTCTTTAAGTGCTTCACAATGGGGGTTCATTTTAAATGCATGAATTTTGGGGGACTACCTTAAAACACCTTCAAACCATATCACCCAGGAAGATAGTGTTATTGGAAAATCCCCAGGACATGTGCATTTCCTCCCAAGGAGTGCTGGATTTGCCACCGCGGACCATGTCCAGCCCCCCTTTGATCTCTGCCCAACAACCTACGAATATGCATGTCCTCTGTACGGTGCTAAACGGGAGCAAGAAACCACCCAGGGATGTCCTCCAAACTGGGTCTCTGTTCCTCCAGCCCAGGGTCCTCTGCTCTCTGAGATTCTGCACCCAAAGCTCCACCAGGGCACTTGCTCTCCTTTGGGCTAAGCATTGCCCTCTCTGGGTGCCCAGGGAATGCTCACCTTCTCGGGGTAGGAAAGATCAGAACCAATTCTTATCTTCATTTGCAGTTCTACCTGGAGAATAAGGTGGGCTGGTAACAGAAGAAATGCTGAAATCTGGACACGGAAGACCCAGGAAACTCCTTTATTCTAGATCTTGGATCCACTTGGTGCTGTGCTTAGCACACTCATTGAGTCCTGTTGACAACCCTATATTCTTGGGTATTGTTATCCCCATTTTATAGACAAGACAACTGAGGCTCATGAGTCCCCCAGCCGTCCATTACTGGTCTACCTATGTGGAGAGTGGATCTGAGATGTGGCTCTTCTCAGAAAAGTCTGTAATTCATGAGTCCCAAAATATTTGTCAGTACCTAATGCTTCTGAGCAGAGGTCAGTAGACTCCTAGGGTTTGTTAGATCTCATGCAACAGGTTGTTTTGCTTTTGAAATGCTGGGAAAAAAATCCCTTTGGTAGAAAATGCAAAATGAACCTGATTCCCATACACACTGTGTGTGGTGTAAGCTCCTTCTGCTATTTGAATGTTATTCAAATAAAGGATTATTCAGTAGCTTACATTACCATTTTCAAATGCAAAAACAAAAACAAAAAATCCAGTGTTGTGAACAAGGGGTTTGTTATTTGACCATAAGAAAGAAAGGCATCTTTCTGTTTAACTCAAAATAATGGAAACCTAGGTAGGAAAAGCACAGAAAAGAACATTCTAGGCTAATCCCTTCTCTTTGCCCTGCCTCCCACCCATACAGAAGCAGGATCTCTTCCCAAATCCCTGAACTCCTGCTCCAGCGATTGGGAATCGCCCTCTCTCCTGAGGCCTTTAGCTCCTCTTGGTTTGATGGTAGGATAAGTCTATGATGAATATTTTAACGATTTAGTGAGAAGCGGAGTGGTGGGTTTGGTGCCCTAGTTCTTACACTCTGCCCCTCCCCCAAGAAAAGAGACCTCTCTTCCGCTCCTAGTGCTGACATAACAAGTTCAATGGCTTAAAACAACTGAAACTCTGAATCCTACAGATCCAGAGGCCGGGAGTCTGCAATGAGTCTCGCTGGGTTAAGAACGAGGTGTCGGAAGGGCTCTGTATCCCTTTGTAGGCTCCAGGGGATAATGCTCCCTGGCCTTTTTAGCTTCTAGAGACCACCTGCCTTCCTTGGTTCAGGGCCCTTCCCTTGGCATCAATGACAGCAGCACGGCATCTTCAGACCTCTCACTCTGTCATCTGTAGGGACTCCTGTGACTTCATGCGGCCCACCCAGAAAAATTCAGGATACTATGACCATCTCAAAATCCTCGATCACTTCTGCAAAGTCCCTTTTACCATATAAGGTCACATACTCACAGGATCCCGGGCTAAGAAGGTGAACACCGCTGGGGGACACTCTTCACCCTATCACAGAAGCCTCACCTTGGTTTTAAAAGCAAGCAGAGAAATTCCAGGTGGAACCCTCCCGGGGGCGGGGGAAAGAGATAGTGACAGGCTTGTAGGGGTACAGGAGGAAGCTGACGTGGCACCTCAGTACCCCGGGAAGAGGCGGGACCTTGGTGGGAGGTGCTGGTTATGCCTCCCTCTGGGGCAGAGGAACCCCAGACCAGCCGTTCTCAACCTAATCCCAAACAGTCCTAATCCCTAACTTAGCATGGAAGCAATAGAGACTCCTTTTAAAGGATTCTAGAACTCAGATGATAAAGATGCCCACAGGGAGAGGAAACCTGCAATCAGGTCCCTTCTTGCACCGCCAACATTTATTCTTCCATAATCCCTACTTTTAACATTCAAAAAAAAAAAAAAAAAAGAAAAGAAAGAAAGAAAAAAGATATCCATAGGGAACAACATAGACTGGAGAACAGAAAACACTTCTGAGAAAAGTTCCAGGGCCTTTGGGTGTCTTGGAACGGTGAAGGAGGAGCCTCCTTTAGGGCCAGGCCTGGATTTCTTTGCACTCTAGCAACTGAGACTTGAGCATGATTTTACAATGAATAAAAAAGAAAAAAGAAAAAAAGCGAGTACTGTGACATTTCTCCACTCAAGCACAGACATCCCTCATCTACAAACGCTCCTCACTGATTGCTCTGCACCGAGAATGCTTCTCAGTGGGCAGCTAAGAATCAATCAGCCAGAACATTCCCTTCCACTGACCGGAGTGGAGAGACAACTCAAGACCCACCGGCAGCACCACCTCCTCCAAAATTCCTTCTCAACTCCTCTAGCTAGAGAGACACATCCCTCTTCCCACAGCACTTACTGGCCTTGGCTTTTATTTGGCATGTGGCACACAGGCCCTGACAGTCTAATCACACTTTAGAGCACACAAGTTTTCCACCTTCACAGTGCAATTGGAAACAACCAGAAGGGCCGATTTTCAAGTTCTGCCTCTTGAGCACCCTTGAGAGCCTGGTGCCACAGCTAGCATGGAAGTTTCTAGAAAAACATTTGTAAGTAAATATAAATGATGATTCCAAAGAAGCCCAAGAGGATCCCATTTGGAAAGTACAGGTCTGTGCTATGGAAACAGGAAAGCCACATGAAACTCGGGGTTAATGGCACTGGTCTCCATACCTTTTATGCAGTTTGCCATTTTCCTGTTACCCCAGATTTCTCCACTGCCGTCCATCTTTGGTCCATCTCTTGCCTGGCTAGTGTGACCCATCCTTCGAATCACTCCCATATTTTCCCATCCTCTTCCTGCTTCACCTGTCCAGAGTTCCTTCTGCCCTCCCTCACAACTTTTTGCACGCCCACACTTTTGCCTTCATCACTTTTCTTAGCAAACTCCTAAGGGTCATTCAAGACCTTAGGAGTTTGCTAAGAAAATTCTCCCTCCCCAGGAGTTGTGCAGCCCCTCCTAAAGCTAGTTACCAGTTCCACCCCCATGCTTCTCAGGCCTCAGAGTATGCAAATCTCCAAGGGGCCACTTGCTAAAATGCAGGTTCTGATCTAGGAGATCAAGGAACCACACAGAATCTGCATTTCTTTTTTTTTTTTTTTTGATTTTTTAATTTGTTCTTTTTATATATACAACAGACAAATGGATTGAGAAAATGTGGCATATGCATACCATGGAGACTCTGCATTTCTAACAAGAGAATCAATGCACCAAGTTCAAGACACATTCTGAGGAATCAGGGTTTATAGAACAAACAAGACCTTCACGCGTTTTACTATCATTTGTTTATATGTAAGCCTCTTCTACAGAACGAAAGAGGCCTGAGGCAGAAACTTGAGCTAACTAAGCATCCACCGATATTTATAAATAAAAGAATGAACCTCCGGGTTTATCTACTGTTTAGCTCGGTGCATGAAACACAGCAGGTGTTCATTAGATGTTTATTAAGTGGAGGAATAAATGGATTCCACAGGTTTTTGACAACAGCTGCCTTTAAAATCCTTGGGTTAATTCCGTCATCAGTTTTCAAATAAGAATATCTGGGAGTATACGTGTATGTTTTAATATAAATCAACTTTCCATTGTTACAACAATAAAAAGCCAATTATTTCACAGAAGAAACCTAAGATGTGTTGAGCTTAGCCTTCATTTGAGTGAGAAGTGAAACCAAGTCCTTTCCTCATTCACTGAGATCAGGGCATTAGCAAGGAAGAAGACAGTGTCCCTGGCTTTCTAGACCCTTCTATTCTCCCCCAGGACCATCTAATGCTCTTAGCACTGCTTGTAGAAAAATGAGGTCTCCGGCTGATGAGGTTTCACTGCCGACAAATGAAGCTGAAGAAGGCCAAACTGATTTATATATTCCCACATCTATTTGTATCAATGAGTAGCTTATAATTCTAAAGCCTCCAGGTGCCAAGCAGGCACACTGAAAAATGTATGGAAATTACTCATGGTTTTATTTGACAGTCACATTCTTTGACTCTAAAATATGTGGAAGATAGGATCCATGAAGAGAACATGCCACAGTCGGGGAGAAGGAACCCAAATGTGACTGCTGTGGGGTGGACCTGGAGTGTCCCCAAAAACCCATGTGGTAAAGAAAGGCATGGTACCCAGGGTGGCATTATTGGGAAGTGGTGGTATCTTTAAGAGGCGGGGCCTAGTGGAAGGTCTTTAAGTTATTGGGGCTGTGCCCTTGGAAGGGATGATGTAAATTGCCCCCAGCCTCTTCTTCTCCCTGCCTTTTACTTCCTGGCCATGAACTGAACAGTTTCCTCTATCACGTGCTCCTGCTAAGTATCATATGTTGCCTCACCCAAAGCAACAGAGCCAACCTACCATGAACTTCAATGTCTAAAATTGTGAGCTAAAATAAAACCTTTTTGCTTTACAAGTTGATTATCTCAGGATTTTTTTAGTAATGGAAAGCTAACAGAGATACTCACTGAAGAACAGGTACTTGCCCATGTCCCTCCTTAGGATGTGTTAGTCATTGATACTTTGGTCAAAATCCATAAAAACTTATTTTGTCTCACTTAATCAGAAAGGACAATTGAATGGAAAATTGGGAAGTAGCTGATAATCTGAGAAGCTGAAGGACATGACCCTAAGCAGATGTGGGACGGAAGGTGTGGGAACCAAAGGATCACCTGCTGTAGGTGTGCTGTTTGGATCATTCAGCTATGTTCCATCCTTCCATGACTCCTCTCAAGAGCCACATTCCCTGGGAGAAAATTCAAGGGGTCCAGCTTATGTCACCTATGCGTCCTTTCATCTTTAACTGAAATGCCACCAACCATGCCTCCTGCAAGGTAAGTAGGTAGCGGGGGGCTGTTCTCAAGAAAAACCAAGCAGTGACATCAGAAAAAGGAGGAAAGAAGGCTGAGACGAGACACACCTCCCACCATAAACAAAGCTTGGCTTTACTCCTAGAGCCCTGGAAAATGCAGTGCCAAGTTCAAAATACAATCGGGCCCCTTTATTTGTCGATTCTGTATTTATGAATTCATCTACTCACTAAGATGTGTTTGCAACCCCAACTCAATGTTCTTTCAAGATCAAAAATCAATGTGCTCTTTCGGTCATTCACAGACACAGGCCTAGCAGTGAAAAATGTGAGCTGTCTGGCATGCAGGTTCCCCGCTGAGATGGAAGTTGGAGAAGCTCTGCCTTCTTGCAGTGCTCATGCTAGAAAAAGTGTCCTCTTCCAAGTCTAGTCAATGCCACGAAACTCGGCAGGTTGTGCTGTTGGGCGTGATTTCACTGTCTACAAGGATCCCCAGGTAGAGGCCTGAAGTGCTGTCTAGTGTCTGTAAGTGCAAGACTGTGGTTATGCAGAAAGGACCCATGTTAGATAGGCTTCCCAAAGGCAAGAGTGTGATGCTCCCGCCTGTAGATCCAATGTTAGAGAATTAACAATTTATATGACATTAGGTCTTCAAGCAGCAGCACAGGTAAAACAAGGTTTCCATTGACAGAAATGTCACCAGAAGCACACAAAAACCTAATCCCCTGTGTTTGATAGTTCCGTGTTTGCTAGTTCAGTGTGGAACGTGGCTTTTTGGAATGTCATGTAAGTACTGCAAAGAATGAAAACCAATGGGAGATATGTTTGGATTCTTGGTCTTTGGTCTTTTGATGTCTAAACTACATTTTTTCTCAGCATGGTGATTATTTCATTGCACTTCAAACCAGCTATTTCTCATAACTCTTACATATTTATGAATTTATTGCCTTTTAATTTAATGCCAAGTTAATAACTGAAGCCTCCTCAGCCCAGTGCAGGGAGGGGAAGCATTGATCAGAGAGACAGGCATCAGGCATGGCCTTCCCATCAGCTTTAGCAGACAGCAATCTTTTTCCCATTTAAGGAAAGCAATCAGCTCAGCTTGCAGAAATGCTGTATTTCCCTTGCAAATGAGCTCCATTACCAGCTTGTATTATGACTCTTCTCTTAGTTAGAGTGAGCTTCGTGTGGCTTTGTATCATAGAAAATTGTCCCAGCCCTGAATTATGTTCCCATCTATACCTACATTTAATTATGAACTTCACCGTGAGGGTGTACTGAGAATGCTTTTATGTAAGAGCATTTTGGAAGGAGCTTCTCTGATCCAGAGGGATTTCTCTCAATTAAATTCTTATCCAGGGTCTATCAAAAATCTTCATTTTATATGTATTATTTATCTTCAATATTAAACGGATTAATGCAAAACTTAGCATTATTAAGAAAGATTATCAAGTGACAACTCGAGCTAAAACCAAAACCAAAAATCAAAAGTCAGGCCAAGAGTTTGGATTCCTGTTATTCCCTACTGGTCTCATGTGACTTGATTATTAGTCTTCTACTCTGGACATAGAATATCATACAAATATCTTGTTTGTTTAGCGGGTGGGGGGGGGAATTGTCTTGCAATTGTACTCATAGAAGTTTTATTTTAAATAATAATGTTTTCACGCTCAAGCTATCTTACTCTATGGATACTCACATTAAAAACCTGTAACAAGAATGAGTTAGCAATGTACAAAATACAAAATGCAAAGGATCAATAAACATAAGACATGAATGAGTTCACCTAATAAGGACATAACATCAGAAATCAGACACATCATAATTGCTCACCTATTTGATAGATGACATTTATTAAATAATATAAAACCAGGGGGTATGTAAGTACTTTTCAGTGCATGATGGCTTGGCCTTATTGTTTAAGGCTTGTGGTGATACAGTACATCATAGCAGCAGCACCTGGTGGAAGAGACCAGCTAACCTCACTGAAGCTGAGAAGCAGTAGACTCCCAGAAGTTGCTAGGCAGTGAGTTAATGGGTCTGTGTACCTGAGGGGGACATGTGGCAACCTGTCTAAGCACTTTGAGTGATGTACACCTCCATAAGTTTATCTCAAGGAATTGTCATCCATCATTTGGTTAAAAAATTTTGTTCAAGGATGTTCAATGAGGCATTGTTTTCATAGTAAAAACTTAGAAACACACTATCTGGACAATACTTGAGTCAATAAACTGTGATCTTATCATAGAATATTATGATGTATTTATTAAAATTGTGGTTTTTTATGAAATGGGTCAGTGATCATTAAAACCACAGATATGTACCATTTTACGGCCATAAGACTGGTAGGTGCAAGTCTGCTGATCTGGGTGTTACTCTAAGTGTTATGGCTTGTACACGTAGGAGCATTCAGAGATGAAATGATTGGGTTAGAGAGCCTGAACCTGACAGTGTATTGACTAACTCTAGGCAGGGCGTATGTGGCTGGGGGTTGGGTCACTGTAGGGATGCGTTTGGGGTTTATATTTCAGCCCTGGTGAGTAGAGGAGTAGAGTTCTGTCT
Source organism: Urocitellus parryii (assembly GCF_045843805.1). NCBI lineage: Eukaryota > Metazoa > Chordata > Mammalia > Rodentia > Sciuridae > Urocitellus > Urocitellus parryii. Next base: position 9,426,768 of record NC_135542.1, read on the forward strand.
CTCTCCTCTCTCCTCTCTCCTCTCTCCTCTCTCCTCTCTCCGTGTCCCCCTCCTCTGCCCCTCTCTGTCCACTTCCTGGTAGCTGAGCTGCGTTCCCTCTCCATGCCCATCGGCCACGATGCTCGGCCTTGCCTCAGACCCAGAGCAAAGGAGCCAGGCATTTGTGAATGGCTCTGAAATTTCTGAAATCACGAGTGCCGAGTCAGCTTCCCCTCTAAAGTGGTTTTTATCAGGCCTTTTGCTCACAGCGGTGAAAAAGCCGACCGAACCACCAAACAATGCGGATTTATGCACTGGTTGTCAGAATAAAACCGTTACAACCACTTGGAGATCAATGTAACGAGATCTAGGGAGATGGAACGTGTATCTGCCCAGTGACTCCACCCAGGTATATTCCTTAGAGAAACTGGCTCATTGATGTGAAAAAAGAAAATATGTCCAAGAATACCAGAACAGTGGTGTTTGTATCGGGGAAAAAAAGAAAAAAGAAAACCTTGGAAACAACAAGCCTGTTCATTACAGGACTGAGGAGTGGATACATACAAAGGAAAAATATAAAAAAAACTTTTAGGATAATTATCCAAATCCAAAAAGAAGTAGAGAGCTTGGAGGGACAGACAGGGTCTTTAGCTGTATTTGGGTTGTTTTTTTTTTTTTGTTGTTGTTGTTGTTTGTTTGTTTTTGTTTTGGGGCTGGGGATAAGGGAGCATGAGCCTCATATTCCTATTTCTTTTGAAATGTTAAACATTATATAATATTTTTAAAAAGAATATGATGTTATGAGAAGATATAGTATCAACTAAGAAAGGAAAGATATGAAAGTGCATTCCACACAATTTCATATACATGTGCATAAATGTGCAAATAAATTTATAATTTATATGTAATATATACACACACCACATATCAAAATGCCCATAGTTATTATTTCTAGGTATTGGAACTACTAGTAGTATTCATGTTCTTCTCACATTATTTTAGTCAGCGTTCTGTTACTGTAACAAATGCCTAAGATAAATCAACTTAAAAATAGCAAAGGTTTGTTTTGGATTGTGTTTTCAGTGCATGAGTACTTGGCCTTACTGTTTAAGGCCTGCGGTGATACTGTATATCATAGCAGGAGCATCTGGTGGAAGAGACCAGCTAACCTCACTGAACCTGAGAAGCAAAAAGAGAGGGACAGAAGGAGTCAGGGTCCCAATATTCCCTTCAAGGGTAAACTCCCAGTTACCTGGCTCCCTTACAGAGGCCCCCACCTCCTTAAGTTTCACCACCTTCCAATGATAGCACCAAGCTGAGGACCAAGCTTTTAGCACCTGGGTCTCTGGGAGACATATCAGATGCAAAGAATCACATATGCATTTCTATTAGATATTTTCTCTCTGTCACCAGAACTTCTAGGTAGCTTTTATTTGAATTTCTTAAATTTAAAACTCAAATCCTATTGGGTCTCTGGTGTTTGTCTTAATCAATTTCAGTTGCCAATTTTCCAGAAGCTTTCAGCAAATGTCACTTAAAGTAAAACTCTAATTCCAAGGAAATATCTACGGAAGTTCTTAATTATGAGTAACAGTCCCCTTTGAGATAAAAGTAATCAAAGTGGTCAGAATGAAGGAAAGACCCTCAGCAGTCTTGGAAAGCTACTTATTAGAGAGGGACCCAGTGCCGCAGGGTAGAGGGGGGAGTGCTGGCTTCAGTCCCTCTGAATCCCTGTCCACTTCTAAGGAAAGCAGAGGGGAGGCAGCTTCTCGGAATGCTCAGGAATACTTCCCAGCAGGCACCTCATTAGCGGAAGGAAAGGAGGCTTTCCCCCTGGCTTCTGTTTTTCTGTAGGAGCTCTTCACAAAGCTTTCATACCAATCAAAGACTTTAGAAGAGGAAGCAGAGTTTGGTTGATGAGAGGTCTTGAACCCCCACCTCCTGAGCATCCTTAGAATTGAGTTTACACTCAGACAGATGTAGTGATTCTTCACATCTCCTTGCTCAACATACACTCTTTTTTTCAGAATTGTTTCCGAATATGTAGGTCACACAAACAAGCAGAATAATAGCATTCAGTTTAGCTTTGCTTATAAACTGAGAAAGATTTCCAGCAGGCTAAAAATGTTCTATGCATCATTGAATGAGCATCGCTTTGTATCCAAAGCCAGGGCAGGAATATCATGAGACTCAGTGTTGGAGAACCGAGAGCAATTTTCCCTGCTTTTGTCTGAGGTTGCCTCTTCTTTCCGCCAGGTATACCAAATTGTATCTGCTAGGAACATGACAAACCACCTCTCCGGACGCCCTTGGTGATGTGGTGGCCTGAGTGAGCCCAAGAGCATCAGTGTGAACATCAAGGGTGTGGCAAAAATCGGCCACCTTGCCCTGTCCAGGAAGCCCCAAGATTCCAGTTTAAGCAAGGAAAGAAAAAAAGATTTTCCTGAAAGCTGGTGATGCTCTGATTTGTATAATCTGGCCCTGGGTCTCTTTTTACCATTTGACTGCGATATAACAATCGCAAAAACATTAATATGTACCCCAATCGCACAAGATGGCCCTAGGTTTTAAGTGGAATAATGTATGCAGAGAAGGACGTACTTGTCTTTCCTTTTGTCCTCAAGTGAACGTGCCCACTGGTGAAAATCACTGCCACGACGTCTAAGCCAGAGCTGAAGGCAAAGCAAACCAGAGGACGCTGCGTTTCCACCCAGCAGGCCAGTGGAGCCTAGCCAACGGACACCTGTGAAACTGAAAAGTCTCAGCACGAAATACAAAGCCAGCTGGAGTGGCCACCGGCCACTGTGGGAAGACCCCACAGCTCCTGCATGCCACCCCCCCGCCCCCCACCCTCAGACCCACGTCCTTGTCCACCTCCCATTTCTCTACTGTCTCCCTCTTTTGCCCTCCCCCACCCCCGCTTGGAAACACACTAGAGAAAGAAATGTGGTAAGACGATGTGACTGGTGTGCATCGCAGCCCAGGACAGGCGGAGGAGTTGTGGGAATCTCTGCAAGGTACCTCTGGCTGCCTCTTCCCTCCCTGTTGCTCTGATACGAGGTTCTTCCTCCTCCTTCCCTAGGGGCCTGGGTGAGGAGAACCAAATGATGTGGCTTTCAAGTCTGTATTGCTGTATTGCTGGGGAGATGTGGGAGGTGGCAACTATGTCACTGCTTTTTAATTCCCTAACTCGGGCTCTGGGTCAATAGAAGTGATGGGAAGTGGGGAGGGCTTTCTCCTGGCTGGGCCACCGTGAAGGGCCACTGAGAACCACGGCCAGCAGCCCGGAGAGTATAAATACTTGAGCTTTCTTACCTTCTCATCAGGGCACTTTTAAGTGAGCCTCACTCTGCAGAGCCCCTTGGGGGACAGAGGGGACTTTGCCCACAGAGGACCTTGGCTTTATCTTGCCACCCTGCTTGGTCTTCTTCCTCCCCACTCCCCCATTACACAGAGTTTTCCCGGGAATGCCAAGAGACCCCTCTGACATCTTGTTTCATGGTCTGCTTCTGGGGAATCTAAACCAAGACTATTTGGACTCAAAAAATAATTTTGATAACCTGACTTTTCATGGAACTCAGAAAATTAATCTTAAATGAATCTCCATTATTGCTGGGTGGCAGACGATTTCCAGCCACAGTTTAATCTGAGGACATCTGTGAGTTTTACCGGCTTAATGATGTTCATGGAAATCCTGCTCTGAGGCACAATGTAAAAGATGTCTGATGTTTAAAAGGATAAAATCTTTTGCCCTCAAAATCGTTTTAACCAAATTCCCTTCTGATGTGTGACTCAGGGTCCATCAAAATTTAAGACAGAATTTGAGGTCTCTGGAATCTCCATTAGCTCAGCAGGGATGAATCCCCAAAGGATCAGGGTTAGAGTGTGTGTACAGAGATAAGGTTTATCTCTGAGCCTCATGAGGGCTGCATCGGCCCTGCACTAAAGGACCCCTTGCCAGATTCTGCCTCCCAGGCCCCACAATAATCTAGGGTATCCACTCTGCTACCTGCATGCCCATGTGCGACACACCTGACCTTTCACCAGACAGAAAAGTGAAGATGCAGTGGAGGGGACAGGCTCTCCCCCTGCCACCGCTTCTCTGTCCTCTGATTTCATCTCCTGTGCCACCTGGGAGCACCAAGGCAGCCAGGAGCAATTCATCTTCATAGACGGGTGGCGTTTTGCTACCATGGTCCATTCCCCCTGTAAAATTCATGATTTTTTAAAAAGAGGGCTAAATGGATAAGATATTTTAATCTAAATATCTAGTTCTTTTGGGGGGTACTGAGGATTGAACCCTGGGGCGCTCAACCACTGAGCCACATCCCCAGCCCTTTTTTGAATTTTATTTAGAGACAGGGTCTCGCGGAGTTGCTTAGGGCCTCGCTAAGTTGCTGAGGCTGGCTTTGAACTCAGATCCCCCTGCCTCAGCCTCCCGAGCTGCTGGGATGACAGGGGTGTGCCACCGAGCCCTGCAATATCTCGTTCTTAAAGGGTATTTTTGTTGTTGTTGTTGTTGCCAGGGAAGCTGTTTGACTTAGGCTTTGTGGGGATCTTACGGAGATGGGAGGATTGGCTCAGAGAAGATAAAAGCCAAGGCGCTCTGCTGACCCAAGCAGATCCACTGCTCAGAAGAAAGAGCAGCTCAGCCAGAGTCGTCCAATTTTAGAATAAGTAGGAAATCTTCTTTTACAGTCTCCTCAACATTGGATGTTTTGTATGAAAGAATAAAAAAGCAAAGGATAAGCATGGATGGGCCCCTTCAACTCCAGGGCCAGGGACGGATGGAAAAGAATATCCTGTGTCCTCGCTCCTTCTTCCCTCTGTTTAGATAAATCACCTGGGAGGTCAGTAGGCAAGCAGGAGAGGGGGTCCCATAAACATCTAGAATCGAGTTACCACAGGGAATTCACTCCTGCCTGGTTATACCCCATATGCTGTGCTAGGTGACAATATTCACTGCCTAACTACTGACATTTGGGGACCTATTTATTCTATTGACAATGGCTAGCTTCCCCACCCTAAGTGAAATGATGCCAACGGTGGAAACATTCATGCCGAACAACACAACGACTTCATGACAGTAAAGACTCAGGAAAGGAGCAGTGTTCCCTGGTGAAGGGGGACAGTCAGGGCTCCCCTCTCGCTGGGTTGAGCTCTGCTGGGAAGTGGCTGTCCATGTCTATTTCCTTGACATCAGGAGAGGTTGTGGGACTAGTGCTTGCCCATGGAGTTCAAAGAAGCAAAGTATGTCACTTCTCATCCAGCCAATGTGACTGTCCTGGGCTCTTTCTCCCCAGCTGCCAACCAGTTGTCAAGGCCCCGGGGTTAATTGAAAAGTTGTGCTGAAGGCAGAAGAGATTTCATCAGCCTGGGTCCCTGAGTGACTAAATGGATTCCAGCCCCACAGCACTGCTGATTGGACTACCTGATAAGGAAGGAGACTTCTATTGTGTTAAGCCAGTAAGATTTGGGGTTCACCTGGTATAGTTCACCAGTTTTCCTTTAATACTCGAGCATTTTTGACTTCTTAGATTGTAGCTTCCATGTATTATAACCACCTCAGCCAGAGAGATACCTCTGGACTTCTGTTCTGAATCTAGTCTACAGTCTTGCTCTGTGAAGATGGATGAAGATACTTCCCTAGAGCTCTGCTGCTCAACGTGTGTTCCACAGATCAGCAGTGTCAGCACCACCTGACCTTTTAGGAAAGCTGAGTGCCAAGCACTATGGAATCAGAACCTGCGTTTTTATAAGACCCCCGCCCCCAGATGACTGATATGTACTTTAAAGCTAGCAAAGAGCTATAACCAACACTGAGGATATCCTTACCAGCTGGAGCATATTCTAGTTATTCAAACCCTTTTACCATATCGAGTGGCCGCCCCCGTATCTGGAGGAATTGGTTCTAGCACCCCCACAGATACCCAAATCCCCAGATGCTCAAGACCCTAACAAACAATGGTGTAGTATTTGTATAAAACCTATGCACATCCCCCTACATACCTTAAATCATCTCTAGATGACTTATCATGCCTAATATCATGTAAATGCTTTGGAATTAGTTGTATTATTTTATTATTTAGGAATAATGACATTAAAAACATTCTACATATGTTCGGTACAGAGGCAGCTTTTTCCCCCTCAAATATTTTCAATCTTTTGTTGTTTCAATGAATGGATCCAGAACCTTCCCACATGGAATCTGTGTGTACAGAGAGCTGAGTGCATCCCCAAGTGAGCTGATGTACCACCTGCAGAAGTCGGAGGTGATGTCTCTGTGGATCAGGAGGTCTTGTGGGCTTTGGGCATTACTAGGATCCTAGAGAGAAGTGGTGAGTTGGCTGGTTGGGGGAAGTAGGATTTCAGAGGCCAGTAAACAAATCAACAAATTAGACCTGCTGCTGTGACTTTAGGTTAGTAAACTTTCTGTTGGGTTTTTATACCTAGGCTTTGTGATATAATTACCTGATATAATTACTGTTTTTCTTTAGAGAATGTGACACACTCCCTGACACCTCTTAAAAGTTGATTTTTTTCAGAGTAAAACATTTTGGGAGGGAGTGTGGGACACTGTATAGATTGTATCCTTGACACACACTGCTTTGAAGTGTGGGTTCTAGCTGATTGCCAAAGTAGCCTGGGACTTGACTTTAGATAACTGATGATATATTATGCTTGGGAGGTATTTGTTTTGCTTTTCAACATGTCCCTCTTTTCTAAGGCAAAAAAAAAAAAAAATTTCCTTTAGTACTGCCACTAAATGTCCTGAACATTTAAGGACGAGCAAGGAACTTGTCCCTAACATCTCATAACTTGCTTTCACATGATGTCAATCAACAAATAAGAATATAAAAGGGAAGAGAATGATTCCTTGAATGGAAAGTAGGTCAAATGCTTTGGAGAGAACTGCTAGCCTTAATTTTCCATAGCCCACAATTAACTTGCCTTTACAAGTACAGTACATAACAAACACAGTGCAGTCATTTTTTAAAAAGGTCGACTGTTGAACTCTTTCAAATAGGGGTTAGAGTAATGGTTAGTAAAGTCACAACATAGACATATGACAAAAAGGGCCAGTTTGTAAAAGAAGCTTCTCTAAACACACAGAAGAGTCATCCCCAAGTATTTATCAGAGAGGCAAATTTACTGTTCCACGTAGAATTTACTGATGGAGAACAAGTAAGACTCAATTCTGCTAAGGAAAAAAAAAGTGTAACTCTACTCTTGAAATGGGTCTGTACTCAAAAGGTTTCTTAAAAGAGATTGATCCACACCTATTAAAAGCGCTAAGCTTCACTAATTCCTTTAAACTCAATGTTCCCACTTGGAGTAATTTACTCTAAATAAATCATCAAATATTTGGTCAAAGAGGTTTGCAAAGACATTTGTCACAGCAGCGTTCCAGCAAAAGATTTGACATTACCCAAACATACTAAATAAGGATTGATATACCTGTGGTCCACAGATCCAGTCTGCAGAAGCACTCTAGTCCAAAATACAGCCCTGATAGTTAAAAGTGTCAGGTGTCAGAGAAAAAGGCTCATTCTGTGCTGGGAAGAATGCAGGGTGGCTCTAACGTCGGTGAACTCGTGAGCTCACAATATTTCCAAATGATTTTTTCCAGATTAACTTCACTTTCTTTTTTTTTTTTTTATTGGTTGTTCAAAACATTACAAAGCTCTTGACATATGTTTCATACATTAGATTCAAGTTGGTTATGAACTCCCATTTTTACCCCAAATACAGATTGCAGAATCACATCTGTTACACATCCACATTTTTATATAATGCCCTATTAGTAACTGTTGTATTCTGCTACCTTTCCTATCTTCTACTATCCTCCCTCCCCTCCCCTCCCATCTTCTCTCTCTACCCCATCTACTGTATTTCATTTCTCTCCTTCACTTTCTATAAAGAAAAACACTGGGTTTACAGAGCAATTAAAGCCAACTCTTAGATAGGTGAATAATTGACACTACCTTGTCTTCCTCCAGATTCTCCTGGTTGGATCCTCTCAGTATCTCCCTAGTGTAAAACTACCCACCTCTGGTTCTAATGACTTTAGCAAATCAAAGCTAAAAGGTCTCCGTGTGCTGCCCAAAATAAAATTTAGCCTGGAGTTAATAATAGAGTGCGAGGGTGATTTCTTTCTACTTAAAACCAACAATTTCCCCAAACAAGAAATTACCAAAAAACTACAGATGGATTTCAAAATGTCTCCAAATACAGTAACTACAAAACTTCATCTGTGAGTTTCATAATTAATTTTGTTTCCAATTAAGCAACCCAGAAAGCAGCTGGGTGCTCATTCCAATCAACATCACTTAATTACCAATAGTTCTTTGTTCAGTTATCCTGGTTTTTCCAAACATGACAGCCTGATATATTTGGAATGATCTGTACACTAGAGAAGAAGAAATGAATGAATAGAATAGAAGTTCATATTAAATTCAGAGTCCCAAAGATCACAACTTCCACTTATTCACGGAGAAGAAACATGGGTTTAGAAATGGAAGTACTCCAAATTGTTCTTTGCCTGAGTTAAAGTATTATTCAAGTAACATAATATTCAATTTTTTTAAAATTTTACAGAATTTTCCACTCCAAAATAACCACCATTTTAAATAAAAAAAATCAGTCAATTTTATTTAATAAAAAAAAACTAGTAAATTTTATTTAATAAAAAAATTAAATTAGAAAAAATAATGCCTGTTGATGAAACTGGGGAGACAACTTGTCTTTTCTTCTGAAAAAAAGCCCCGCAGGCTTTAGTTAACCATATGCTTATTTGGAGGCAAAAATGGGCCCTGACTGCCAAAGAAAGCCTGGGCGATTTTAGGCTGTATTAATGAGTCCAGTGTCCATTACCAGGGGGACAATAGGCCCACTGTTCTGGGTACTTGTTGGAGGACGGCCCATCTGGGGTGCTGTGACCAGCTCTGACAAATGAGGCCTGCCAGGGCAGAGGACCTGGCGTCCCCGCATCCTAGAAGGACTTCAAATGATGAGCACATGCAAGGGCTGAGAGGGGTGGGTGGCAGATGACATCCATAATCTAACCTGTGAAAACTTGTCCCAGCAGAGGCAGAGACCCCTGGGTGTGTCCTTCAAAAGACAGCAAAGAGCCAAATGGGGGGTGCACATCTGTCATCCCAGCAGCTCTGGAGGCTGAGGCAGGAGGATCATGAGTTCAGAGCCAGCCTCAGCAATTTAGTGAGGTCCTAAGCAACTCAGCAAGACCCCGTCTCTTAAAAAAATATATATATATTTTATTATATATATAAAATTTATATATAATATATTAAAAAAAAAAAAAAAAAATATATATATATATATATATATATATATATATAAAACCCTGGGTATGAGCTCAGTTAAGCACCTCTGGGTTCAATCCCCAGTATTAAAACAAAGAGCTAAGAACCAAAGAACAGAACTAACCGGTGGGGAATTTGGGGGATCGATGACACAGAGAGCTTAAAGACAGCTAACAGTACAGGCGTGTCATTAACTAGGAGGAATAACTTCCATATTCTCCAGCACAGTACAGGAACCTTGGTGGACAGCAATCCATCACATCTCTCAAAATAGCTCCTAGAGGATTTGGGGTGATCCCAACACAAAGGAATGATAATCATCCAAAGTGATAGAAAAGCCAGTCACCCATTGTAAACATGTATTGAAATGGCATATGTACCCCATAAATACACACAATTAATATTTTGTCAGTTAATTTTTTTCTTTGATTTTTAAAGAATTTCAGCTCTACGTGACCAGGCCTTCCAGAGAGTAGAGTAGATGGAAGAGCAGAGCCCCCAGTGGCCACAGGGTGGGCCATGATGGGGCAACCACAACAACTTTGAGGCATTTTGATCCTATCATTTCATCTTTTCTTACAAGAAAGAATATTCTCGGTATCTTCAGAGGATTGATTCCAGGACCTCCCAGAGATACCAAGATCTGGGGATGCTTAAGTCCCTGATATAAAATGAAGCAGAATTTGCATAGACCCTACACATCCTCTTGTGTACTTTAGATTCCTCATAATCCCTAATGTAACGTAAATGCTGTGTAAATAGCTATGATGCTGTATTGTTTAGGGATTAACATGAGGAAAGTCTGTGCGTGCTGACCAGAGATGCAATTTTTTTTTCTAATATTTTTCAACCTGCAGGTGGTTCAATGTGCAGATTCAAAACTGCAGGTGAGAAGATCCCTGTGAATAAGTGTTTACTAGCAGAAGTTTAGTATTAAAAGAGACACCTAAAGGTCTTCTGAGATAATCCCCTCACCTTGCAAACCAGAACCGCTTGAGCTGGACAAGGTTGAGATTAGTTAGTCAAAATGGCTCACAAGGAACTCCTGGAGTGGGGCGGAGATAGGGACCCAACTCTGCAGATGGCTGAGGCCGGAGCCCTTACAACAGCTTTATGCCTAGCTGGGCCCAGTGGTGCAATCCCAGTGGCTCAGGGGTCTGAGCCAAGAGGATCACGAGTTCAAGGCCAGCCCCAGCAACTTAGCAAGGCCCTAAGCAACTCAGCAAGACCTCATCTCTAAATAAATTATTAAGAAGTGCTGAGGATGAGACTCAGTGGTTAAGCACCTCTGGGTTCAATTTTTGGTACCAAAAAAAAAAAAAAAAAAGAGTTGTGTGGTTTTATTTTCATTGAAAACAAACCATATCTGTGTCTCTGCCGTTCATGTACCTGTGGGGTGTGGGATGACTTGAGAATGAGCAAATTCTATCAGGTCCTTAATATCTGCAAAGCATAATGTTTGGCCATAAAATGATAAAACATGAACAAACAATCAATTATATTAGTGGTTGAAACTGTTTATTTCAGCCTATTGTTGTCATTCTATTTTTCTGTTGTTGTGATGATGTCTTAGTGTGCCCAATTTATCAATTAAGCTTTGTCTAGATGTGTCTGTGCAGGAGAAAAAAACCATAAGACATATGGGTTTTTTGTTTGGTACTACATGTGGTTTCAGGTACCCCTGGAAAGTCTTGGGATTTATCACCCATGGATCGGAAGACTAGTATACAAGTGAAAATAATCCCTTTGCAAAATAATCTGTTGATTTGGATCTGATTTGCCCTAGGAATTTCAAGGAGGGGAGGCTGGCTGGAGCGAGGGGACACTTAACGACTGAGTAAGATGTAAAGAGCAGGTGCGAGAGAGAAGAGTGGAATGGAGTGAGGAGGCAGCCCAGTCAGCCCCATGGCAAATAACACTTCCGATGATCATCACACAGTCCTGAGGTCCTTGGGTAGAAAGGGTTATTAGAAAGGAGTTGACCCACAGTGTGGATAACTGGGAAGATGTACCTCACAGCACACCTTCACGTCTACCCCTCCTAAGGACTTGCTCTGGTGTGACCCTGGCAGGGGCTCTCAAGCTCCCGGAACTAGATGGTTTTTTTTTGTTTTTTTTTTTTTTTTGGCTAGGATGGTTTGGATTTCATACCATGACATGCAAGGATCTGCATGCAACACTGTGCAATTGAAGAAAGGAACTGGAAGATGGAAATATATAGTCATCCATCACTGAACGACAGAGATCCTACTGCGAAATGGGTCAACAGGGGTGTGTGATGTGTTGGTCAGCTTTTCAACACCGTGACCGAACATGGCGGCCGGCGAGGAAGCAGCGACTCCAACGTCTCCACTTTAACGGGATATGAAAGACTCATCGAAACAGCTGCAGCCTAGCTACGGAGGAACTTCTAGCATAACTTCCTTAAGAGGAGAGCTGCCGTGAACTGGTAGGTTTACTCGAAGTGACAGGTTGCCCCAGAGAAGTGGATCTTGGAAGGCCACGCGGGCACAGAGGTCTAGTCCCCCAACCATCAGTCGCTCCGGCAGGCGGCTCCCCCGGGAGGCCTAGCTCTCGCCCTGGGAGAAGCGGCCCCACCCGCCCGCTTCCTAACCAGGCGGCCACAGCTACTCGGCGATAAAGGTGCCCACGTGGCGGGTGCAGAAGTTAAGTCCTGCAGACGCCAACCGCCTTTGCAACCCGCGGGATCCCTGAGCTGCTTGGCCCGCCCCGCCCGAACCGGCAGTCCTCCGCCATACGGGCTCCCCCGGGAGGCCTAGCTCTCGCCCTGGGAGAAGCGGCCCCACCCGCCCGGTTTCTAACCAGGTGGCCTCAGCTACTTGGAGATAAAGGTGCCCTCGTGGCGGGTGCAGAAGTTAAGTCCTGCAGACGCCAGCCACCTTTGCAACCCGCGGGATCCCTGAGCCGCTTGGCCCGCCCCGCCGGAACCGCCAGTCCTCCGCCATACAGGCTCCCCCGGGAGGCCTAGCTCTCGCCCTGGGAAAAGCGGCCCCACCCGCCCGGTTCCTAACCAGGCAGCCACAGCTACTAGGCAATAAAGGTGCCCACGTGGCGGGTGCAGAAGTTAAGTCCTGCAGACGCCAGCCGCCTTTGCAACCCGCGGGAACCCTGAGCGGCTTAGCCCACCCCGCCCAAACCGGCGGCGGGTACAGAAGTTAAGTCCTGCAGACGCCAACCACCTTTGCAACCCGCGGGATCCCTGGGCGGCTTGGCCCGCCCCGCCCGAACCGGCAGTCCTCCACCATACGGGCTCCCCCGGGAGGCCTAGCTCTCGCCCTGGGAAAAGCGGCCCCACCCGCCCGGTTCCTAACCAGGCAGCCACAGCTACTCGACAATAAAGGTGCCCACGTGGCGGGTGCAGAAGTCAAGTCCTGCAGACGCCAGCCACCTTTGCAACTCGCGGGAACCCTGAGCGGCTTGGCCCGCCCCGCCCGAACCGGCGGCGGGTGCAGAAGTTAAGTCCTGCAGACGCCAACCGCCTTTGCAACCAGCGGGATCCCTGAGCGGCTTGGCCCGCCCCGCCCGAACCGGCAGCGGGTGCAGAAGTTAAGTCCTGCAGACGCCAGCCACCTTTGCAACCTGCGGGATCCCGGAGCGGCTTGGCCCGCCCCGCCTGAACCGGCAGTCCTACGCCATCCGGGCTCCCCCGGGAGGCCCAGCTCTTGCCCTGGGAGAAGCGGCCCCACCCGCCCGGTTCCCAACCACGCGACCGCAGCTACTCGGCGATAAAGGTGCCCCCGCAGCGGGTGCAGGAGTTAAGTCCTGCTGATACCAGCCGCGTTTGCAAGCCGCCGGCACCCAGTGCGGCTTGGCCCGCCCCGCCTGAACCGGCAGTCGGCCTCCATCATCCGGGCTCCCCCGGGAGGCCTAGCTCTCGCTCCGGGAGCAGCCCCCTGCAAGCTAGGCGAACCTTCGACCCATCGGGAGGTTAGGCCCAGCAACCTGCGGAGTGATAGAGGTGCCCCTCGTGCCTGCTGGGTAGGCGGACCTTTGACCGACCAGCAGAGCAGACCTAGGGCCTGCCAGCGTGGTAGACGGATCACACCAATTGGAGGAGGATCACAGCCACTACATGCCCTGCAAGGGTGATTATTCAACTATACAAGAGCAATATAAATAAATAGAGGGAAAATTTCAAAACACAACAGTTTCACCAAGCAGAAAGAAACGCCAGCAGTATGAAAAGACAAGGAAAGAAAGGACCACAGGCAATGCAGGTCAACTCAACTTTAGAAGAGGTAATAGGTGCAACAGATGGAATGTCAGATAGAGAGATCAGGATATACATGCTTCAGATGATCTGGAGTCTCAAGGAAGACATGAGACAGCAAAATCAGATAATGAAAGATCACATTGACAAACAAATCCAGGAAGTAAAAGATCAATTTCACAGGGAGATAGAGGAAATAAAAAACAAACAAATAGAAATATTAGAAATGCAGGAAAAAATAAACCAACTTAAAAACTCAATTGAGAATACTACCAGCAGAGTAGATCACTTAGAAGAGAGAACATCAGACATTGAAGACAAAGTATTTCAACTGGAAAAGAACATAGACAGCTCAGCAAGTCTGCTAAGAAACCATGAACAGAACATCCAAGAAATATGGGACAATATCAAAAGACCAAATTTAAGAGTCATGGGGATACAGGAAGGCACAGAGCTCCACACCAGAGGAATACACAGCCTATTCAATGAAATAATACGAGAAAACTTCCCAGACTTGAAGAATGAGACAGAATCCCAAATCCTAGAAGCCTACAGGACGCCGAATGTACAAAACCATAAGAGATCCACACCTAGACACATTATAGTGAAGATGTCCAACATACAGAATAAGGAAAGAATTTTAAAAGCTACAAGGGAAAGGAAGCAGATTACATTTAGGGGTAAACCAATCAGGATAACAGCTGATCTCTCAACACAGACTCTGAAAGCTAGAAGATCCTGGAATAACATATTTCAAACACTGAAAGAAAATGGGTTCCAACCAAGAATCGTGTATCCGGCAAAATTAAGCTTCAGGTTAGAAGATGAAATTAAAACCTTCCATGATAAACAAAAGTTAAAAGAATTCGCAGCTAGAAAACCATCTCTTCAAAAAATCCTTGGCAAAACATTGCAGGAAGAGGAAATGGAAAATAACATTGAAAACCAACAATGGGAGGTAGGACAGTAAAGGGGGGAAAGTAGTCAAAGAGGATAACAAATCAGGTTTAGTAACATCAACAAACAAATATGGATAGAAGTACAAACCATATCTCAATAATAACCCTAAATGTCAATGGCTTAAACTCACCAATTAAGAGACACAGGCTAGTAGAATGGATCACAAAACAAGACCCAACAATATGCTGTCTACAGGAGACGCATCTGATAGAAAAAGATATCCATAGACTGAAGGTGAAAGGTTGGGAAAAATCATACCACTCATATGGACAGCGGAAGCAAGCAGGCGTGTCCATACTCATATCTAATAAAATAGATTTCAAGCCAAAGCTAATCAAAAGGGATAAAGAAGGACACTTCATACTGCTCAAGGGAACCATAAACCAACAAGACATAACAATCATAAATATATATGCTCCAAATAATGGTGCAGCGGTGTTCATCAAGCAAACTCTTCTCAAGTTCAAGAGTCTGATAGACCACCATACAATCATCATGGGAGACTTCAACACACCTCTCTCACCACTGGACAGATCTTCCAAACAAAAGTTAAACAAGGAAACTATAGAACTCAACAACACAATTAATAACCTAGACTTAATTGACATATATAGACTTTACCACCCAACATCAAGTAGTTACACTTTTTTTTCAGCAGCACATGGAACCTTCTCAAAAATAGACCATATATTATGTCACAGGGCAACTCTTAGACAATATAAAGGGGTAGAGATAATACCATGCATCTTATCTGATCATAATGGAATGAAACTGAAAATCAATGATAAAAGAAGAAAGGAAAAATCAAGCATCACTTGGAGAATGAACAACAGGTTGCTGAATGACATATGGGTTATTGAAGACATCAAGGAGGAAATTAAAAAATTCCTAGAGTTAAATGAAAACACGGACACAACATATCGGAATCTATGGGACACATTGAAAGCAGTCCTAAGAGGAAAATTCATTGCTTGGAGTTCATTCCTCAAAAAAAGAAAAAACCAACAAATAAATGATCTCATACTTCATCTCAAAATCCTAGAAAAAGAGGAGCAAAACAACAGCAAAAGAAGTAGAAGGCAAGAAATAATCAAAATCAGAGCTGAAATTAATGAAATTGAAACAAAAGAAACAATTGAAAAAATTGACAAAACTAAAAGTTGGTTCTTTGAAAAAATAAATAAAATTGACAGACTCTTAGCCATGCTAACAAAGAGAAGAAGAGAGAGAACCCAGATTACTAGCATACGGGATGAAAAAGGCAATATCACAACAGACACTTCAGAAATACAGAAGATAATCAGAGACTATTTTGAAGCCTTATACTCCAATAAAATAGAAGATAGTGAAGGCATAGATAAATTCCTTAAGTCTTACGATCTGCCCAGATTGAACCAGGAGGATATAGACAACCTAAACAGACCAATAACAATAGAAGAAATAGAAGAAACCATCAAAAGACTACCAACTAAGAAAAGCCCAGGACCGGATGGGTATACAGCAGAGTTTTACAAAACCTTTAAAGAGGAACTAACACCAATACTTTTCAAGCTATTTCAGGAAATAGAAAAAGAGGGAGAACTTCCAAATTCATTCTACGAGGCCAACATCACCCTGATTCCGAAACCAGACAAAGACACTTCAAAGAAAGAAAACTACAGACCAATATCTCTAATGAACCTTGACGCAAAAATCCTCAATAAAATTCTGGCGAACCGGATTCAAATACATATCAAAAAAATTATACACCATGATCAAGTAGGATTCATCCATGGGATGCAAGGCTGGTTCAATATACGGAAATCAATAAATGTTATCCACCACATCAATAGACTAAAAAATAAGAACCATATGATAGTCTCGATAGACGCAGAAAAAGCATTCGACAAAGTACAGCATCCCTTTATGTTCAAAACTCTAGAAAAATTAGGGATAACAGGATCATACCTCAACATTGTAAAAGCAATATATGATAAGCCACAGGCCAGCATCATTCTGAATGGAGAAAAATTGAAGGCATTCCCTCTAAGATCTGGTACAAGACAGGGATGCCCTCTCTCACCACTTCTGTTCAACATAGTCCTCGAAACACTGGCCAGAGCAATTAGACAGATGAAAGAAATTAAAGGGATAAAAATTGGAAAAGAAGAACTTAAATTATCACTATTTGCAGATGATATGATTCTATACCTAGCAGACCCAAAAGGGTCTACAGAGAAGCTATTAGAGCTAATAAATGAATTCAGCAAAGTGGCAGGATATAAGATCAACACGCATAAATCAAAGGCATTCCTGTATATCAGCGACAAATCCTCTGAAACGGAAATGAGGACAACTACTCCATTCACAATATCCCCCAAAAAAATAAAATACTTGGGAATCAACCTAACAAAAGAGGTGAAAGATTTATACAATGAAAATTACAAAACCCTAAAGAAAGACATAGAAGAAGACCTTAGAAGATGGAAAAATATACCCTGCTCATGGATAGGCAGATCCAACATCATCAAAATGGCGATATTACCAAAAGTTCTCTATAAGTTCAATGCAATGCCAATCAAAATCCCAGCTGCATTTCTTGTAGAAATAGATAAAAGAATCATGAAATTCATATGGAATAATAAAAGACCCAGAATAGCAAAAACAATACTAAGCAGGAAGTGTGAATCAGGCGGTATAGCGATACCAGACTTCAAACTATACTACAGAGCAATAGTAACGAAAACAGCATGGTACTGGTACCAAAATAGGCGGGTGGACCAATGGTACAGAATAGAGGACACAGTAACCAATCCACAAAACTACAACTATCTTATATTGATAAAGGGGCTAAAAGCATGCAATGGAGGAAGGATAGCATCTTCAACAAATGGTGCTGGGAAAACTGGAAATCCATTTGCATCAAAATGAATCTGAATCCCTATCTCTCGCCTTGCACAAAAGTTAACTCAAAATGGATCAAGGAGCTTGATATTAAATCAGAGACACGGCATCTGATAGAAGAAAAAGTTGGTTATGATCTACATACTGTGGGAGCAGGCTCCAAATTCCTCAATAGGACACCCATAGCGCTAGAGTTAACAAATAGAATCAACAAATGGGACTTACTCAAACTAAAAAGTTTTTTCTCAGCAAAAGAAACAATAAGAGAGATAAACAGGGAGCCTACATCCTGGGAACAAATCTTTACTCCACACACTTCAGATAGAGCCCTAATAACCAGAATATATAAAGAACTCAAAAAATTAGACAATAAGACAACAAGTAACCCAATCAATAAATGGGCAAAGGACCTGAACAGACACTTCTCAGAAGAGGACATACAATCAATCAATAAGTACATGAAAAAATGCTCACCATCGCTAGCAGTCAGAGAAATGCAAATCAAAACTACCCTAAGATACCATCTCACTCCAGTAAGATTGGCAGCCATTAGGAAGTCAAACAACAATAAGTGCTGGAGAGGATGTGGGGAAAAGGGCACTCTTGTTCATTGCTGGTGGGACTGCAAATTGGTGCAGCCAATTTGGAAAGCAGTATGGAGATTTCTTGGAAAGCTGGGAATGGAACCACCATTTGACCCAGCTATTCCCCTTCTCGGTCTATTCCCTAAAGACCTAATAAGAGCATGCTACAGGGACACTGCTACATCGATGTTCATAGCAGCACAATTCACGATAGCAAGACTGTGGAATCAGCCTAGATGCCCTTCAATAGATGAATGGATTAAAAAAATGTGGCATTTATACACAATGGAGTATTACTCTGCATTTAAAAATGACAAAATCATAGAATTTGGAGGGAAATGGATGGCATTAAAGCAGATTATGCTAAGTGAAGCTAGTCAATCTTTAAAAAACAAATACCAAATGACTCCTCTGATATAAGGGGAGGAAACAAGGACAGGGTAGGGATGAAGAGCTTGAGACGAAGATTTTCATTAAGAGGGTTGAGAGGTGGGAGGGAAAGGAAACGAGAAGGGGAATCGCATGGAAATGGAAGGCGATCCTCAGGGTTATACAAAATGACATATAAGACGAAAGGAGGGGTAAGACAAGATAATTCAAATGGAAGAAGTGATTTACAGTAGAAGGGGTAGAGAGAGAAAAGGGGAGGGGAGGGGGGATAGTAGAGAATAGGACAGACAGCAGAATACATCAGACACTAGAAAGGCAATATGTCAATCAATGGAAGGGTAACTGATGTGATACAGCAATCTGTATACGGGATAAAATTGGGAGTTCATAACTCATTTGAATCAAACTGTGAAATATGATGTATGAGGAACTATGTAATGTTTTGAACGACCAACAATAAAAAAAAAAAAAAAAAAACACCGTGACCAAAATGCCTGACACGGAAACTTAAAGGAGGAAAAGTTCATGCGGAGCTCACAGTTTTAAAGGTTCAGTCTGTGGTTGGCTACCTTCATGGTTCTGAGACCCAAATGGGGCAGAACATAATGGTGGAAAGGTGTGGCAGAGGACAACTGCTGCGCTCATCATGGCTGCGAAGCAGAGAAGGAAGCCTAGCTTCATACAAGGGACAAGATAGAGTCCAAGACCACATCCCAATGACCTACTTCCCTCATCCCTACCCCACCTGCCTATGCTAACCACCCATCAAATGGATTAATCCACTGATGAAGCTACAGTTCTCGTAACCTAAATCATCTCACCTCTGAACTTTGCTGTATTGAGGACCACATTTTCAAAACAGGAGCTTTTCAGGGACCTTAAAAGTCCAAGCCATACAAGGAGATTTTGTTGTAGAATACATACTTACCTGTTTTAATCAGCTTTTTCGCCAAAGTGACTTAAAAATCTAACCAGAACAATTGTCGAGGAGGAAAAGTTTATTTAAGGGCTCCCAGTTTCAGAGGTCTTAGTCTGTAGAAGGGCAGCTCCATTCCTTGGGGCTCAAGGTGAGGCAGAACACCTCAGGGAGAGAGTGTAGCAGAGGGAACTGGCTCACATGACGATCAGAAAGTGGAGAGACAGGGATTTGACTCTCCAGACACAACATATATACCCAAAGCCACGCCCCAAGTCCTGCCTCCTCCTACCACACTCTACCACTTCTGTTACTACTCAATTAATCCCTATCAGGGGATTAATTCACTGATTGGGTTCTCCTCTGAACCTTCTGGCATTGTCTCACACGTGAGCTTTTGGAGGACACCTCACATCCAAACCATAACATTACCCAAACCTAGATGGTATAGCCTGCCACACACCTAGACTCTATGGCACAACCTATTGATCATGTGCTTCAAACCTATCCAGCACCATACTTTATTGGGCACTCTAGGAAATTGCAACACTGTGGTATTTTTGTATAGTAAAAATACTAGGTGATAGGAATTTTTTCAGCTCTACCTTGGTTTTACGGGATCACTATCATGCATGTGGCCCTGAATTGATGGCAACATCATGATGGGTCATGATCATATTCACTTCACCCAAACCCAATCAGGCTGGAGATAAGCGTTTGGGTTCATCTTGGAAAGCATCTCCAAAGTACTTTTGTGGAACCTCAGAAACTCAAACTGACAACTTTCACTACTTCTAGCAAAAATGAGGAGCATATCAAGACATGATCTCCAATTACCAGGCGTAGCCAAAGAAAAGCAAACTGGACGCCTCATTTAGTTAGAAAGAGATTTTTCTTACTGCCAAGCCAAGTCAAGACTAAATGACACACTCTGAAAGTCAAGGCAGATGGAATGACTGACAGCAGCCGTTAGATTCCCTCAAGGCCAGAGCTTTTCTCTTTCTCCAAGTAATTGGAATGAAAACAAGACAGAATAGGACCGTAAGTGCGGATTTTACAAGCTGCGTCTCTTACATGTAGTGTCTTTTTTTCTCCAAACTGAGTGATCACCCACACCCTTCATCATGAAGTCATGGCAGAAGCATGGCTCTGTGTAAACGGTCCAGCCGATTTTCCCAGCAGAGCACACGGGGTGTCTATTAAACAGCTGTGAGCTAGGAAGAAATTTGAAACAGCTCCAGGTGTTCAAACGAGGAACATTCCCTCAGATGCTTCTGCCCAGAAGGACTTGGGTGTTTCTCCCGGGAAAAGAGTTTTAGTCCAAGGAACAATTTTCGTTCTTTTTTTTTTTTTTTAATAAAAGTCTTATTTATCCTCTACTTGGTTGTTTTCTAGCTCTTGGAAGTGGGGCTGTGTGGGAGCTGTACTTTTAGGCATCCTTGAGATGAGACTTTTCCTCCTATTTCAAAGCACCTGTTTGTGTTTATCCCCCAACAACACAGTGGCAGTTTATTCAGTGACAATCAAATTGCAGTTTCTAAAGGATCTTGATTCCAGGGAGAGAGAGAGAGCCCTATTGTAGTCCCCTGTCCACATGCCTGTCTGTGGGAGAGGAAATTAATGACTTTGGAGACAGACATTTCAGCAACCCTTGAGAGTAGGGCAGTTCCCTGGGTTTTTTTGTTTTTGTTTGTTTGGTTGGTTTGGTTTCTTTGTTTGTTTTGTTGTTGTTGTTGTTGCTGCTGATCAGCAAACCTGGTGTGAGATATCTGTATTGCGTATTAAACTGTCCTGCCTCAGGGATGCTATTTTACCTAGCACGGGATGGTGGACAATCCGAGACCCATCCCTGCTGTGGTTTCCAGAATCCCAAAGACACGTGTCACCTGCTCGTGCTGAAGGACCTCCAACAAACTGCACGTCCTTTATGGCCCAGTCGGTGCTCCAGCATGAAAAACCAGAGGGAGAGACACGAGCCAGGCAGTGGGTTCGGGCAGCTGCGCCTAAATGAAAAATTCACGAGACTCGGCGCCTGAGAACTCGAGTGCGAGACAGTGCCTTGCACACAGCAGATGTTTAATTCCAACAAAATCATGTCAACAATGAAGGCATGAAACTCACGGTGAGAGAAACATAAACAAAATACCAAACAGGATGACTGTAAGGTTCAACGTCCTTCCTGATGTACGTTTCCTTCTTGTTCAGCGTTTCTCAATTTTGAAATCCACAGCAGCTCTCTCTCTTTCCGGGCTCACTGGTGTGCACTGTCTGTTCTCCACTGGTTGCATTAGAAATGAACCTGCATTTAAAGCTGGGCTCTGCCATCTTCCAGCTGTGCCACTCGGGATGGGATGGCTAATTTCCATCTTTGTCAAAATGTGGGTAACAGACACCTCTTGGGCAGGTTGGAGAGCCACTGTGAGGACAGGGGAAGGGGTGCTTTCTAACTAGGACGTGATGTGCCCACGAAAGGAAGCCTTCTATAAAATTATGTGATGTGGGAAGAGAAGGAGGGGACAAAGGACTCCCTTCTACTGTGGAGCAGAAGACAAGGGACACCTTCTATTCCTGCCTGGTGGGAGATGAGCCACAAAGATCAGCCCCCTGCCCAGATCTCCCTGTGTCTTATTCTGAAGGGGTCTATTTGTAGTGGTTCATCATGACCCCAATTTGCTAGCTGGATCCAGTGCATGCATTTTGTACTGCCCCAGAGGTCACTGCAAACAGAGATCTCTCCTAGGTCCTCTCAAGGTCTCTGAATCCTGCATCCACCAGGATCCCTGAGGATCTGAGCTAAGCTCCTGGCTCCCTCCACTCCCCTCCCAGGCTCAGGGGAAATGTTCACTCCCTTTTCCTCTTTGCACACCCCTCTTCTCTGGCGGTGGCCCTGACATTACTGCTGAGTCCCGACAGCTCTTAGCACGCTTAGTGGCCCACATGAGAGAACACACTTGACACCAATCAACATCTTCGGGGACCTATTCTTTAGTAGGTGGCTCTGGGGAAGAGGGCACAGAATTTGTTCCGACGGCAAAATTGTCACAGCCCGTGAAAGCTGCCGGAGAAGTGTTGGTTGGAGAAGTTGTCTTCAAATCAGGGAATCTTCCGTCTTTCCTCTTATTTCAAATTGCGTCGAGCAGTCTTGCCTGCCTGCCTGGTTCACAAGATGCCATCCGTATCAAGTGAGAAACGAGAACGTTCTCAGAGCCTGTGAGGCACTAGGCAGATGGCCCCTGTTACTCTCTTGCCCCATGGTGCCAGGCTTCCTGGCTGGCCTCCATCTCCACACGATCACTTCCTGGAAGGCAAGGGGGGCATGGGAGATTCTTACGCATCTTTTAGTTTCTGTTTTCTAGCACACGCCTGCTTTACATGAATAAATAATAAATGAATAAGTACTGAAACACATGAATGAATAGGGCTGTTGTTACAAGGACAGGATCCAAACAGCTAGCAAACTGGAGTCCTTGTCAATCAAAATAACAGGAGGAGTTACAGCAGTCAATGCACCTCTATAAATGGGCACCTACTGTGTGCAGAAAAAGGCCTTCACTAGATTCCCCTCACATAGTTCAGAAACGTGTTTCCTTTTTTATTGATGCATATTACAGAATAGTGGGTTTCATCATGGTAAACTGTGTGTGCATAGACCATAATTTGATCAAGGTCACACCCCAATACCTCCCCTTACCCTCTTATTCTCCCTCCACAGACCCCCACCTTCATCCTAATGACCTCCCCTTCACTTTCATCAGATACACATTTTTCCAAAGTGGGTATTCTAAAGCGTTTCTCTCACATCAGTTTCTCCCTGTGGCCTTGGAGAGAGGCGATAAGAGAGGAATTTACTCATCTGATAAAAAATTTATTTTAAGACTCCCTTGGACTAAATGAAGCTGCCTCTCATCAGCTCCCTGGCACACCTGTTTATGATGTGGAACGAGCCTGCTCCTTGGCTCTGGTCTCCAAGTGTGTTAGGACTCTTCTGCCTGGAGCTGCATCCCCCCGCACTGTGAGGTCAGCACCAGGTATGCAAACTGATCGATGGCAGGACAAATGTCCCAACTGATTTTAATATCTTCAAGCCAGGCTACTCGGGGCAACAGTAAACTCCACCGTCTCTCCACACAAGAGACCATTTATTTCTAGTGCCCAGATGGTAGATAAGAACTAGACTGTTTAAGATGGGGCAGAGAAGATTCCTTGCTAAAATAAGTACTGACGGGGATCTGTTCCCAGTCTACGGAGAAGGTCCATGCCAGAGTGGAGAACATTATTGATCTATCTGAAGAGAGTGTGGCTCTCATTTTTTAGGACTTTGGCTATTTATCTTCAGATGTGGCCCAGGAGAGACCAGGTACCTAATAAGGAAAAAGAATTGCTTACAGTGAATCCTTCTGAGGTCAGCCCTGGCTCAGTCTCTCCATGTTCTATTTGCATGTTCTATTTGTTGGAAGGTCCACCAAGGGTTTATCATTGTAAAATAGAGTAAAGTGCTTTTCACGCCATGGAGATTTATTCAACTGATTCAGTGCAATGATTCTAGGGGCATTGAGTACCCCCGAAGAGACAGTCATATAGTCTTGCACTTTGGCTCTCGGGCTTTAGCAGGCACGGAAATCACATGGGGAGGTAGCTTAGAGACCCGCAGTGTGCAAGCCCCTAAAGCAGCCCCCTCACCAGTTTCTGATTCGGTAGATCTGGGGGTATGGCTGACAATCTGCATTTCTAAAGTTCCCAGGTAACACTGAGGTGGCTGGTATGGGACAATGCTTTAGGGCTAGAGATGTAGCTTAGTGATAGGGTACTTGCCCAGTATGCACAAGGTGATATCCATTGATTCCTAGCACTCTGCATGTTCGTGTGCATACACACGAAGAACAAGGAGAGGGAGGAGAGGAGAAAGGAAGGGAAGGGAAGAGAAGAGAAGAGAGAATTAGTACCTAGAGTCTAGAAGATTTCACGGTACTAGAGCGGGTTGTCAGGGGTTGAACTCCTGGTTCCTCTTCTTCCTGGGTTTGTCTTGGCCAACTTCCGCAGACCTTTCAAGGTTCAACTTCTTTATCTGTAGAATAAGGACAGCTTCCCACCTCCTTCACAGATGGTTGTGAGAATTAAGTGAGAAATTGTGAGCAAGGTGCAGCAACCAGCACCTCTTGAGAGATCAACCTGGTTCGTGAAACCTGTCTATCATTCTGATCAATAATAGGAAGGTGGGGAATTTCACAACTTTTATGCCTACAGGAGAATCCAAGTGCTGCTCCAGAATTGGATGCTTGAGAAGCGAGTGAGAAAGCACCAACGTCAGAAATTCTGACTCATGAGGCTTAGGGGAGCAGAAGATCAGACGTCCCGCCGGGTGACCAAAACAGGGAAGATGGAATTCCCCAGGAGTAGGAGGACAGAATCTCGTGTTGGCCGAGGCCATCTCCTCAAGGGCCAGGAGGTTGGCATCTGGTCCCAGCCTCTGTGCTGACTAGCTTTGTGACCTGGGCTTCCCTTAGTGTCTCTAAGACTCCAGTTTCTCATTTGCTAAATGAGGAGGTTCAATTGGATGACTTCATTCAACCTTTAAAGTTCTAAGCCTCCAACATGGAGCATCTCCAGCTTGAGTGGCAATTCCTGAGAGAGAGAAGGGTTGCAGCCCTAGGAGGAGAGAAGATGTGCTCTAGGGATGGAGGAGGGAAAGGGACACAGGAAGAGATGGCAGGAGACGGAAATTTCCTTCATAACTGTCCCAGTCTTCCTTGATAAATTACATGGGGGAAGGAGCAGGTTGTCTTGTCTCAAGTCTAAATTAGACTGGATTCCACAAATGGCTCCTAAATCTGGTGGGAAAAAAGAGAGGGGACATGGGAACCATGCATCAAGGCCAATATCAGAGAGAGAGAGAGTTATTTTTGTACCAAAAGGACTGAGAAAAAGCACCCAGTTTCAGGTCTCCCTTAGGGACCTGTGTCCTCCACAGAGCCTGCACCTTCCCAGGAGTCCCTGAGGACCTGGTTAAGGCAAGTCCAGAAGCCAGAATTGATAGAGATGTCTCTAGTTTTGAAAGAAAAACTGTGGGTTTTAAAAACATTCCTATGATGTTTACTATGTTCCATTCTTGCCTTTTCTTCCTGGAGAAAGAGGGTAAGCTATGTGAGGCAAAGCCACGGTTTTCCAATGGCTTAAGTTCCAAAGGCTCTAACTTTGAGGTCAGCAACCCTTTGCCCTTCAGTCATTCAAAGTAAGTCACAGATAGATGATAATAAGGGGTCTTTGAGGATGGAAAGGGTTCCTTCCATTTCAAGTGGAAACCAATCTTGGGTCGGGAGGAGTGAGAAGGGCTTCCCGATGGACAGTCTTAGCTGGAAGGGGAGAAAGGTGAAGGAGACAGGGAGGCAGCTGATGGTACTTCTAAGAGGCCACCGATGGACACAGGATCAGAAGCCAGGAGACCAGAGCTTCAGGTAAAAGGAAATACCTGGGGTAGGAGGGAGGAGAGGTTGCTTGCCCTAACCCTTGGCAATCACAATTGACCCCAGACTGAGCCTCCTTGAGGTCAACAGCTCTTCTGTGACATGGCAGAGCTCATTAGATCCTCAAAAGGACCCCATCTTTACTGTCCCTTCTTCCTAGAAAAGGAGCTGGAGGAACAAAGGAGCTTGGAGACTTATCTGAGACACAAGGCTGGGGAGGGCCACCTCTGCCCCAGGACCTTTGCCTTGAGCCACCAAGCTGGACTCTGGTCCTTTGAAGCAGAACAAAGGATAGCAGAGGATCAGAGCTGGTCACTAGGTGGGGTAGGTGGTCGGAGAAGAGAGAAATGCTCACAGCTGTGAAGGGGAAGCCCCCTGCAAGGGCTTAATGGACAAGCTGGAGAATATTCAGTCTGGATCATCCAGAGAGGAAGGTTGGATATCCATCCCCAACATGCAGACACTTCTCAAGTCCTAAACCATGTCCGCCTCAGTCTGCACGGGGCACATTGTCAGGAATATAAAGCTGGGAGACTTTCTCCCTGGGATTCTTCTGATAGCCCCGATTTCTCACGGTTCCCTGTGACATGCCCCCATCTCCAAGGCAACAATTGATGGACCAGCCTCCTCCGTGAACTGGTTGCAATTTCAGGGAGCTACAGTGGTACCATCCGAGAGAGGGGAAGTGATGGGACCTGGAGAGAGAGGGGAGGCCAAGATTAAGAAGTCAGATGAAAGCAGGCTTTGTCTTGGCTTCATCTGCCACTTTGTCTTCTTCTCTTGCTGGTCCTGTGGCGTGATCATTGGAGCCAAGCTGAGACCAGGGTGGAGGTGGAGGAGGACTCACTGTCCTGCCGGTTTAGACCTCACCAGAGCTTGGAGCCAGGAAGGGTGAGTGTCCCCAGGAAAGATGTTGACACAAGGTGAGGCCCTGTGTGCTACAGTCCCACTCCTTACCAGGGCTCCTGGCCCTTCATTCCAAGCCTGCAAATGGGCAAAGCATTTGCTCTCCCCGTGCTGGGCTTTAAAGTCAGCCTTCCTTCTCTTCTGGAAGGATGGGTGGCTATGGATTATGGATAAATGTGTGTGTGTGTGTGTGTGTGTGTGTGTGTGTGTGTGTGTGTGTATCTGTATCTGTATCTAGCTAGCTAGTTAGCTATCATTATCATCCTCCACTTATCTACTCTCATCTATATCTCTATCTTCTGCCTATCATCTCTATTTTTGTCATCTGTCACCTCTGTCTCTCTCTGTCTCTCTGTCTCTCTGTCTCTCTCTCTCTCTCTCTCTCCCCAGTAGGGACCTCCCATCCTTCACCTTCACTCCCATGCCTTCTAGAGCACTAATTCCTATATTTATAAATACTTCAGACCAGTTGTCATTAGCAATTCCACCTCAAAGTGTCTGAAACCGAGAATTCTCAATCCCTCTCTTCTAAAATGCCCTTTAAACTCTTTCCGTCCCCTTCCCCTTTAGATCCTTCTGGAACAGATGTTTTCCGCCTCCCTCCTGGAGTGGCTTCTGGCCTCTTCTGGCCTCAGGGACTTTCCAGCCCCTGAAGACTGGATCCCAACTTCCTTGTGGGAGCAGTCCCCCCTTGGCCTGCCATCGTCTCCTCCTGAATGTCTAGCTGAGCTGACTTAGGCCTCTGTCTACTGAGTCGCAAGCCCAGCCTCCGACTCAACTCTCTCCTCCTCCCTAAACTCCACTTCTCTGTCACCTCCTGCCTGGTTCCCATCTCCTCTCCTCTGCCCAGCCACCTGCTGTCAACCTTGTCACCCAGGACACACACGGCAGCCAGTCCCACCTGCCCTTCCCATGCATATGCTGTCCTCAACGACCACTAGCTCCTCGTCATATCTCATCCTGGTCTCTCTCTGTGCCACCCAGGGCTGATGACATGCACAACAGCACCAAGCTAGTCAGACCACTTACCGTCTCCTTCTGTGGGCGTTTCCTGGGTGTTGCTGTCTTACCTAGTCAGCGGGCTCACCATGTCCTTCTTTTCAAACCTGGGCCAAGCCTGAGTTTTCAGGAGATCCTGGGAGGGTCAGCCTCTGCTCTGCATGTGGGATAAGTAGCTGACTGTGCATCTCTGTGTGAATGCAACTGAGGTTTATTACAAAAAACTGGAAGTATCTGTCAGTCAGCAACTGGACAAGATGGAGATGAGATCACCAGGCACTTTGTAAACACTCTCTTCTCCCTGTGCCCGTGATTCACGTCAAGCAGAGAGCTAGAATGTCTCATCTCATCAGGCCTAGCCTGTATTTTTTTTTTTTTTTTTTTTTTTTTTTTGTGGGCTGTCTGTTGGCTTCTTCTCTTTTGTTTAGGGTAAACAGCTCCTTCGAAAATTTAGTCCCCTCTAACTGATGTTTTTCTTTGGTATCTTTGATTTTTCTTTTCAATTTTTTTTCTGGAAAGTTCTTTGCCAGCATCTCAATGATTAAAGCGTGGTCTGTCAAGTTTATCGTCCTTGTTTACTTTTTTGATTTCATGCAACTGAATGTACAGCCAGGTCCGGTCCAGAGAAGACGCAGGCAGGAGGTGCCAGGTCGGGAGGTTCAGCGGCCTCCCACCCCAGGTTGGAAGGCTCTCAGATCTGACTGGTGTGAACGTCTCATTCCGCAGCCGGGACCCGGGCTCTCAGGGAGGTTTTCTGACTTGCATGGGCCTCCTCAGCCAGGGACAGAGACAGAGTCAAACCCAGGGCTTCTGACTCTTAGCCCATGGTCTTTCCCCTACATCAGGTCCTGAATCTCTCCGACCTTTTCTCACTCTGAGCCTTACAGCCACCCCTGGGCATATGCCTCCTGGTCCAGCCCAGGGCATGCCCCTCCCTGCCCCAAGCTGTTTGGTTTGAGAGTGAACATTTCACTTTCCTCAGCACAGAGAACTGAGGTCTCACCCAAACTAGCCCACCTAAGAGGAACCTAAGTTCTTTGTAGACAAATGAATTGAGCAGTGGACATGGTCTTAGCTAACTATGCAGGATATTTGCTCCAGATCTTCTTTTCCACCACAAACCCAAGGATAGAGGAAATTGGGGGTGGGGGGAGGGAGAAACTTGTAGAAAGTATCAGCAGAAGATGCATGCCTTAAATAGTGTTTTCACTTGATTGAAAGATACTGTTTTCCTTTGAAAAATAAAGAAACATCAGTGAGAAAACCTCTAAAGATGTGGGCTGAGCCAGCTGCCACTCAGAGAACTGGTAACGACTAATGGAGATGACTCTTTGAAGCATCAGCTCAGCAGACCAGCGTTGCCCGGATGGGGAGGACTGGGAGTGATTCTCTATTGGTCCGTTTTGTTTACTATGACAAAAACCCTGAGGCTGGAAACTTTATAAGTAATGAGGTTTATTTGGCTCACAATTCTGACAGTTGGTCCAAACAGCACAGACCCTTTGGCTACATGACAACATGGTGGAGAAATAGAAAGGGAAACCGACCACGTGCAGGAGGGGCCAAATGTGTGGGGTGGCCTTGCTTTTTAACAACCTGCGCTCACAAGAATTAATTCACACCTTCAAAACACAACCCAGTCCGCAAGATCAACAATACAAAACATTAATCCGTTCACGAGGGTGGAACCCCCATGACTTAATTACCTTCTCGTAAGCTCACCCCTTTTTTTATATTTGTCGTTGCATAAGGGGTAAAAGAGGTCCTTCCACCTCAACATCACACAATGGGGTCCAAGCTTCCCATACATGAATCTTTGGGAGACAAACCGTATCCAGGTGATAGTAGATCTCTAGCTCCCAGGAGCAGCTTTTTCTTGGACGAATCTAAAAGAAGCTTCCACTCTCTACAGGAAACACCTGGTGAGTAATTTCTTGCACCATAAACTCCCCACACTGATAATTCTGCCTTACCATACATAGGCCCAAAGACAATAGTGCCAAGTAACTATGGCCTGAAACCTCTGAAACCATGAGCCAAAAAATGAACATTTCCTCTTTATAAGTTGACTTTTCTAGGTACCTTGTCACAGCAACAGAAATAGGACAGTAAGAGAGCATGCACTGTGTATACCTATGATTGGAGAGCAGGTAATTGCATAAGGGGTAAAAGATTCATATACAGACTCCTGGGAGCTGGCTGTCCTGACCGGAGCAGATTCCATGCGGGAACTTGAGACTTTTGGCCAGAAAGTTGCAAGGGCCTAAGGCCTGGAAAGATAAGAAATTTGTATTGAATAGACTCTTGGGGTAGCCAGTTACATGGCAGCAGAAGTGGTTTCTATGGATAAAGGAAACTAGACCCTGACAAGGTGACCTCCATAGGATAATCTGCAGAGAGGGGAAAATTAAATTTTTTTTAAAGAAGCAAAGATGTTTTGAGTTTTCAACCCTCTGCCAAAGCAAGGATAATTATTAAGACCTTTTCTTTTTTTCTTCCTTTTAAAGTCAATTTTTAGATGGAAATCTCATTATCCAAAAATACAACCTTATCAAAAACAGGATTCCAGAATTAAGCTGCAAGAATATCCCTGTAATGATAGAAAGCCACATGATATTTTGTTTATTGTTTACTTGGTTATTGTTTTCTTTTGTGGAATATGTCTTTGTAG
This sequence comes from Urocitellus parryii, assembly GCF_045843805.1. Taxonomy (NCBI): domain Eukaryota; kingdom Metazoa; phylum Chordata; class Mammalia; order Rodentia; family Sciuridae; genus Urocitellus; species Urocitellus parryii. The sequence goes on from NC_135542.1 coordinate 9,457,071, forward strand.
AGATTCCTCTTGATTTCCAAATTGAAGGTCTATAAATTTCAAATATGTTCTTAGTAACTAATATCAGAAAAATATGGCTGCTGAAACTAGTTCATGCATTATAGGGTCAAAGGACAAGCTTTGAGGAAGACCCTGGTAAAACATCACTTTCTCTATTCACATCCAACTGTTTATAAGATAATTTTTATGACTTTTTAACCACAAGCTGCAGATTCAATCTTTGAGATATTTCCTTTTGTACAAATCTTAGCATTTAGGAAAAGATTTTATGTAATCATAGAAGAAAGCCCTTTATTTTTATTATAACTGACAAGATAAATTTGGCATAAAAATTTCCATTGCTCTCTAGGGTGGTTTTAAGTGAGAGGGAAGGGGACTCACCTTAGTCTAACTTCTATATTCTCTGACTTAATGAATTTAGCTTTTGTTCTAAAGTTGTATTGCTTTTTAGCTAAATATTCAGTAAATATTATTCTCTCTAGCATGTCTCATTTATTATCTGAAAATTTTAGCATTTGCTCTTTAAAAGTCAATTAAATATTTTTGTATACGCATATAATTAAATACTTGGACATATGCATATCTCATAAAAATATCCAAAAATAATTGTCTTCATAAATTTTCTTCCACATTTTCCATCAAGAACACTTCAAAAAGTTTTAATTCAACTAGGGAATAAATACAGAATGCATTTTAATAAAATAAATCTGTGATCCATAATTTAATGTGTTTTTAAAAGCAAGCTTCTCAAATCTATTTTACATGAATTTCATGCTAGAAACATATTGTAATGACATGGATATTCTAGTACTTTCTCCTCATTTAAAAAAATTACCTTAACATTGTAATTAAAACTCCAAGGAGGCATAAACCTTATAATTATAGCAAATCATCATCATAGAAAGAATAACTCACACTTTTAAGAAAGAGTTCATATTGAGATGGCTTGTAATACTCAGCAGATTATCTTTCTTTATATTATTTTCTTCTTTATGTCGCATGTTGCTTTTGATATCAGCCTGACTCTTTGCCCAGTATATGATAGTTCTGCTGGTGTTTTGTTTATGTATGAACATATTTTCATTAAGAGTTTTTTTTTGAAAACTCAGAAAACACATGAATAAGTTTTCTTCATAACCCATTTGTAATTATTCCTAATAAAATGATAAAAAATATAAAAATATATTCTAATGGCACATTTTCATGTCGTGCACACAGAGGTGAATGGTAAGTGTGTTGGTTGCGTTGGGAGATAAGAGAAGTCCAAATCCGTTCTCTTTGGAGTTGCTTGTTTAAGATAGTTTTCTATTTTCAAAAACGGTTAGGGAATTACCTTGTGCAGAATGGCATCAGATGGCATTAGCCCCCTCTCTCCCTTCCTAGATACAGAGCCAGGAGTTTTCTGTAGTGGGATGGAGAAACACAACAATCAACATGGCCTTGCCTGTGTGTGTCATTCTTGGGCCTGGAGTTAGGCACAGCATGTAGATGAAATGTAGGTTTTCTTTTTTTAATATATATTTGTAATATGTACGTTTTTAATTTCTATTTTACTCAAATGTTTCTCAATATTAACTGCTATAGAAAAATATAGCTTAATTTATAATAGTTTTTTTCAAAATGGAACAGGGTTGAAAGAATTGAGAAAAAACAACCTTCTATCTTACTGGTTATCATGAAACTTTAAGAGAAAATGAAGGCATTGCTATTACAGAATGATATGTTCAATTGTATTGAAGGTACACTCATACATTGCTGGTGGGACTGAAAATTGATTCAACCACTCTGTAAAGCAGTATGGAGATTCCTTAGAAAACTTGGAATGGAACCACAGTTTGACCCAGCTATCCCACTCCTCCTTTTATACCCAAAGGACTTAAAATCAGCAGACTACAGTGATGCAGCCACCTCCATGTTTATAGCAGCTCAATTCCATAGCTAAACTAGGTGCCCTTCAAAGGATGAATGGATAAAGAAATTGTGGTACATATACACAATGGAAGATTACTCCACTTTAAAGAACAATGAAATTATGGCATTTGCTGGTAAATGGATGGAACTGGAGAATATCATGCTAAACCAAATAAGCCAATCCCCAAAATCCAAAGGCCAAATGTTTTCTCTGATATGAGGATGCTGCTCCATAATTGGATAAGCAGTGGCTAGGAAATAATGGAGGAACTTTGAATTGGGCATAGGGAAATGTGGATTTTCTGTTCCCAAATATAGAGGGCGGGGAGAAGCCACTGAAAGCTGATTCAACTAGGATCCCAAGTCTCCACAAATTAGTGGAGGTCTTAGCCAACTTCTTCTGCAGAAGGTAGAAGCTGATTCTGCACCAACACTACATATGTAAAGTGGCCAATTGGAAATGGAAATCCAGTAGGGGTCTGAAGACCTCGTTTCTCCTTTTTCCAGTATTTACACATCCACATGACTTGGGCTGAGAATTTACTCTGGAGTTTTGGGGATTTTTTAATCTGTAAAATGAGGGCTAGATGGTCCATGAGGTTCTCCATCCTCTTCTACTTTAAAATAACCAGTGTCTGGAATTATGCATCAACTAGAGGAGACGCAGTTTGCAGACCAATCTCTGGGTGATAATTCTAAGCTGTTATTTTATTTCTATGTTAAACTTGTTAAACGTTAAGTTTCCTAAATTCAAGTGAAAATTGGAAGTCAATGCAAGGAAGCATGAGTTGTAAAATAAAAGCTAAAGGAGACAGTCATACCAAATGATAGGAGTGGCTACATGGCATTTTGTATTTTTTCGATAGAGTATGCATTTTCATTGTATAAATCATTGGAGCCTGTTAAATAAGAATTAAAATAATTTTTTCTTATTGTTTCCAGAGTTTTTTCAGTGACCACAAGAATCTTCAAGTAAGTATTTCTCACTTTAAAAAAAAATGCAACTTTAAAGGGATTATACACCATGATTAAGTAGAATTTAGTCCTGGTATGCAAAATGGAGCTCAACATCCTAAAACTGGTCAATATAATATAGTCATTAATGGATTGAAGGAAAAACCCACATGATCATCTCAGTTGGTGAAGAAAAAGAAATGGACCAAATTCAACACCCTTTTATGATTATAAAAAAGCAATCAATAGGCTACCTCAATACAATAAAGGCCATATATGAAAATCCCACAGCTTCCGTCATACTGAAAGTTGAAAAATTGAAACCTTTTTTTCTAAGAACAGGAATAAAACAGGATGCCCACTCTCCACTCTTCTTTAAAGTTCTATCCAGAGCAATTAAGCAAGAAAAAAGTGAAAGAACTCATTCTTGCCTTTGAACATCTTTCCTCCAACAACCCGAGCTACCCTGGTCATCTTCCCTAGCACTGGGTCCTAGCCATTGGTGGACTGTAAAACAATTTTAGAAGGTTTGTTTTAATTTTAGCATTACTAACACTAGGAAATACTCAATTACATAATTATATATAATATATGTGGATAATATGTATAGATATAATTAATAATAATGTATCAGTAGCATAATTCAGCTGATATTTTGGGTCAGCAAGCATCATAAATGTGTAAAAATTACTTCAGAGAAATCAGAACCAAAGGAATTTTGAGGTGTGGGGCAGCTTGAAGCTGTGATAGGGTGTGGAGGGTTCAGAACATCCAGTGGTTACTGAGAGGTGGAAAAACACAGAAACGAGCAGGAGAGAATGTTTTCTAAAGACAGTTTCATTCCTTCCATTCGTCTGTTCTGTGGAGTTGCACTGCCCAACATTCAAACTACCAGCTCAGTCCACCCAGAGGTGATATCATATGTTCAACAGAGTTCTTGTGATTTACTATAGCATCCTTCCTCTAAACCTTAAAATATGATGAAAGAATGTAGATCTGTCATTGACAATTTATAGATTTGTTGTTCCTGTTCTTGAATTTCATATAGATGGAAGCACACAGTATATAAACTTTCATGTCTAGCTTCTTTTCATCAAAATCATTATTTTGAGAGTCGTCCTTCTTGTTGTATGAATCAGTAATTTATCGCATAATATTTCTGAACATGAACACACCACAATTTGCTTGGCCGTTCATCTGTCCATGGATATTTGTGTCTTTGCAAATTCTCAGCAGCTATGTATAAATCTGTACAACATGTAAACATTTTTATACAAGTATCTGTATTTTCTTAATGGTCTTGTAAAGAATAGGTCTTTCATTTTATGCAGTTCAATTTGTCAATTGTTCTTCTTTTGTGGTTAGGGCTTTCAATGCCCTTTCTATGAAACTTTTACCTACTCAAGGTCATGATGATATTTTCCTGTATTCTTCCAGGAAGTTTAGAGCTTCATACATTAAGTTCAGACTTATTCTTGCTCTCAAAGTAACCTGAATATGGTGTGAGATAGGGATCAGCTCTCCTCTGCCCATGTGCACACATAACACATGCACATTTATCTAGTTGCTCCCACATCATCATTTTATTTTTTTAATTAATTGCTCTTATTTTTTAAATACATGACAGCAGAATGCATCACAATTCTTATTTCACATATCGAACACAATTTTTCATACATAGAGTATGTTCACACCAATTCATGTCTTCATACATGTACTTTGGATAATGATGTCCATCACATTCCACCATCATTGCTAACCCCCTGCCCACTCCCTTCCCCTCCCACCCCTCTGCCCTATCTAGAGTTTGTCTATTCCTCCCATGCTCCCCCGCCTTACCCCATTATGAATCAGTCACCTCATTTCAGAGAAAATATTCGCCATTTTGGGGGGGGGGGATTGGCTAACTTCACTTAGCATTATCTTCTCCATCTGCATCCATTTACCTGCAAATGCCGTGATTTTATTCTCTTTTATTGCTGAGTAATATTTCATTGTGTATATATGCCACATTTTTTTAAATCCATTCATCTCCTGAAGGGCATTTAGGTTGGTTCCATAGTTTAGCTATGGTGAATTGTGCTGCTGCAAACATTGACCCACATCATTATTTTAAAAGTCTATTTTTTTTCCCGATAAATTGTTTTGGCACATTTGTTAAAATTCAGTTGACTACATGAGTGTGTCTAATTTTGTCCTACTGATCTGTTTGTCTATCATTATGTCAATATCACACTAATTTAATCATGAAGCTTCACAGAAAGTCTTGGAATCAGATATATTAGTCCTCCAACATTACTCACTTTTCAAGAATTTGGCTACTCTAATCCCTATGTCTAGAATCAACTTATACATTCTAGAGTGAAGTTTAAGGGATTTTGATGAATATTGATTTGAATTTATAGATTTAAAATTCAGAGAATAGACATGATATCCTTAATGAATCTTCCAATCCATGAGCATGAACTATTTCTCTATTTAACTAGTAATTTACTTATATAATTAAAGTGTTTTAGCAACATTTCTGTGTAGAGGTCTTACATGTCTTCTGTTAAATTGTCTAAAGTACTTTTTATCTTTTAGTAGGAAAATAAAATGAAACATATGTAGAAAATAAAATTGTATAGAATTTTTACTAAAATTCTTTTTGTATATTAGCCTTATATGTTATGATCTTGTTAAATTTATTGGCTTCTTCTGGTAATTGTTTTGGGTCTCATGGGGTTTTTCTACAGGAATAGTCACATCATCTGTGATTCACGTTGGTTTCATACTTCCTTTTCAATCTTGGTTTCTCATTTTTTTTTCTCACCCCCCACATACTAGCTAGGCCTTACAGCACATGGTAGCTTGTTTCTGAGCATTTAATGTTTACTATTAAATAGATTAAATAGCTATTGGATTTTTCTAGATGCCATTTATAAATTTAAGGAAGTTCTTTTCCATTTTAGTTTGCTGATAATTTTTACAATGAATGGTGTTAGGTGTGGTTAACTGCTTTTCTTTTTCTTCCTCTCTCTCTCTCTCTCTCTCTCTCTCTCTCTCTCTCTCTCTCTCTCTCCCTTTTTGTCTCCACCAGGATGACTACTGGTTTTTCTCTACTTCCCTGTAATATGACAAATTATGCTGATTGATTTTCTTATGTTAAACACCAATACCCATTTAAGCATGTTAATTTTCTCTTTATATATTAATGAATTTGATTCTCTTTTCTTGATGAATTTTGCATCTGTATTCATAATGAATATTGATCTGCAAGTTTCTTTTCATGTAATCGTATGTCCAACTTTCTTACTAGTGTTATACTGATCCACAAAAGAGTTGGGAAATCTTTCTTCTTTTCCTTTTTCTAAAATTTTGTAAGATGAACAACATTTTTCATTAATGGTGTGATAGAAGTCCTGAGTAAAGTTATCTGAGCCTGGAAAGGATTTTGCAGGGGAATGTTTGTTTTGTCTTTTGTTTTTGTGAGCAAGTGTTTTTTGGTGGTTTTTTGTTTGTTCGTTGTTTGTTTTGGAGGAGTACTGGAGATTGAACTCAGGGGCAGTTGGCCACTGAGCCACATCTCCAACCCTATTATATATTTTATGTAGAGACAGGGTCTCACTGAGTTGCTTAGAACCTTGCTGTTGCTGAGGCTGGCTTTGAACTCGCCATCCTCCTGACTCAGCCTCCAGAACTGCTGGGATTTCAGGCATGCACCACCGTGGCTGGTTGCAAGTTTTTGATTATGAATTCAAATTCTTGACTTATTGAATTAATAGTCATAACACCAATCAGAGTTTTTTGCTTTCATATCAGTTAAGTTGCATTTTTTCAAGGAATTTGGCCATTTCATCCAAGTTATCAAATTTATTGGCATAGTTATTTATAATATTCCCTCATTTTCCTTGCAGTGCTACAGTCTGTAAGGATAGCATTCTTGATATTCACAATTGGTTTTGTATCATTTTCTCATGGTTAGTGTTGCTAGGGCCTGACCAATCTTACTAAACTTTCAAAGGAACTAACTCATGACTTTATTTTCACTATCATATTAATCTTGTTTGTTTCACCGATTTCTGCTTCAAGCATTGTCATTTCCTTCCTTCCAATGACTTTGACTTTAATCTGGTTTCCTTGTTCTGGTTTTGTAAAGCTTAAAAAGTTGATTTTGGGCCTCTCTTTTTTCCTAATGCTATAGACATTTAGGCTATGCATTTCCCTCGAAGCACTGCATTAGCTGCTTCCCCACGATTCACTTTCTTATGATTTCATCATTATTAAGCTTAAAACATGTTCTAATTTTAATTTCCCTTGTGATTTCTTTGACACATGGGTTATATTGAAAAGTGTCATTTAATTTCCAAGTACTGGGGTTTTTTATTTCTAATTTAATTCTGTTGTGATTAGATAAAATAATTTTAACCTTTAGAAATTTTGGTGGCCTTGATTGATAGTGCAGCATATTTCATGAGCATTCTGTGTGCACTTGAAAAAAGGTGTATGTTCTGTGGTTATCAATCTAAGTCAACATTGACAGTGTTCAAATTTGCTACATCCGTATTGATTTTGTCTAGTTATATTAGTTTCTGAGAAAAGGATGTAAAAATCTCCAAATCGAGTTGCACATTTTCTATTTCTCCATCAAATATTTCAGCACTACATTATCATCAAATGTATAAAAATACATAAAATATACTCTTATCTCTGATAATACACCTAGTGTTGAGGTGTTCTTTGACTACTGTATTTTTCTGGTACCAGAGATTGAACCCAGGGGCACTTAACCACTGAGCCACATCCTCAGCCCTTTCTTATATTTCATTTCAAGACAGGGTCTAGCAGCCTTGCTGTGAATTGCTGAGGCTCTGAACATGCAATCTCCCTGCCTCAGCCTCCAGAGCCTGGGATTTCATCTGCTGTTTTTATAGCCACACAGCTTCCTCCTGCCTGTCATTTGCATGCGTATCTTCTTCCAGTCTCGTTTTTTTGACCTTATTGATTCCTGTGGTGTTTACCATAGAGCTATATCTTGTTTATCCAGACTGACAATCTCTAGTGTTTGGAGTGTTTCGTTTAATTAGATTAAATTCAGTCAGTTACATGGTAGTATTTAAATTTTTCATTTTGCTGCTTATGTTCTATTTATCCCCAAGTGATTTTTGTCTGTTTCTCCTTCCTTGCTTTTTTTTTTTTTTTTTTTTGGTTTAATAGGATATTTTTCACCCTAAATTTTAATTTCTCTGTCCGTTTTTAATTTATGTCTCCCTCTATTGTGTTTTATCAGTTTCTTTAGAAAATCTGATACACGACTTTAGCTTATTATATTCTACACAGATCTAATATTGTGCCACTTACAGAAAAACATTTTAAAAAATTGCAGTGTAATTCCACGTGCCCCCTCCTCTGTGCCAATGCTCTCAGGTACTCTGCATCAGCATACAATTAAAACCTCACAAAGCAGTGCTACGAATTTTGTTTTACACAATTTTCTTTTAAAGAAGTCCAGAGGGACCAGGTGTGGTGGCACACGCCTGTAATCCCAGCAGCTCAGAAGGCTGAGGCAGGAGGACTGTGAGTTCAAAGCCAGCCTCAGTAACTTAATGAAGCCCTAAGCAACTCAGCAAGACACTGTCTCTAAATAAAATATAAAAATGGCTGGGAATGTGGCTCAGGGGTTAATTGGCCTTGGGTTTAATTCCCAGTGTAGAAAAATAAAAGTTAAGAGGGAAAAACGTAGTGTTTGTTGTTATTGTTTAACATACCAACACATTTGCATTTTGTGTTTCTCTCTCTTTCCTGTAGATGCAACACCAATTTCATCGGGAATCATTTCCCTCCACCCCAAAGAACTTCTTTTGACATCTCTTGTAGCAACAAATTCTCTCAGCTTTCCTTTATCTGAAAATATTGCTTATTTCACTCTAATGTGTAAAAGATATTTTCCCTGGATGTAGAATGTAACCTTCACAGTTACCATTTTCTTTTGGCTTTTGGAAGATGTTGTTCTGTGGTCTTCTGGTCATCGTTATTTCGGGTGAAAAGTCCTCTGCGTGTAAGGAATCTTTGTCGTTGGCTGTTTCCAAGGTTTTCTCTCTGTTTTTGGCTTTCTGTGGTTTGACTACAGTGTATCTACATGGAGTTTGTTTGGTCTTTACTGTAGTCTGTTTGTTTTGATGTTTATTCTGTGTAGTTTTCAGTAAGAGTCTTAGAATCCTAAGTGGATGTTTTTCATCAAAACTGATATGTTCTTCCATGATTTCTTGACATATTGTTTCTACCCCATTTCCTTTTTTCTCTCCAATTATGTGCACGTTAGTTTGCTCAGTTATGTCCCACTGGTCACTGCGATTGTGTACATTTCTTTAATCATTCTTCTTTCTGTTATTTAGATTGGATACTTTGTTTGTTTTTAATCTGTCATTCATTTGCCACTAAGTGTATCCACTGGACTTTTCAATTTAGACACTGTACTTCTCAATTCCAGAATTTCCTTTTTGTTTCTTTTTAATTTCCTTTTTTCTGCTGAGATTTTTTTCCATCTGTTCATTCATGAAGTTCATCTCCTTTAGTACCCTGACCATCTTTAGACTGACAGCTTCCAAGTTCTTAACTGCTAACTCCAGTGTCAGATTCATCTTGGGCTCACTTCTTATTGACAGTTTTTATTCTTGGTTCACATTTTCTGTATCTTCATATACTTATGATTTTTTTTAAAGATATTACACTAAGCACTATGGATGATGCATTATAGAAAACCTACATTTTTTTTGCCTGGCTCTAATCAGTGCAGCTTTTGTTCTAGCAGGCAATTAAATTATTGGTTGGTCACCTTGAACTTGTGGAGTCTTGGCTTGATGCTCTGCTAGGGTAAGTCTGTTATGGTTTTGCTGTCAGTACTAGAATGAATCCTAAAGGGGCACAATATTTAGCTCAAGTTCAATCTTTCCAACTCAGATTCCAAACTCTGTGTCTCCCTTGAGGGGACTACCAGCTAACATCTGGTGACTTCTTTCAGCCTTCCAGGTGTTGTTTTCTGACAGACTTTTCAGACCCTCCTGTAAACATGAACAGCTCGGTGGTCAGCCAGGGATTTAAGGCACATGTATGTATAAAATTAGGGCTCCCCCTCTTGTGGGTCTTTCCTTTCTAGGTTTCTCCCTTACAGCACAGGCAGAATTGATACAATAAGCTAATATGAAGTCTGCAAATCCTAGCTCATGGACTAGGAATACTCTTGGGAAGAAGCTTTAAACATGAACCTCTTCAAACATAGTTCCCCTTTGCAAAACCCAAATCCCTTACCATTTCGCCCCGTTATTTATTGCTTCCATGCCTTCAAGTCATTATTTTCTTTAATACCTTATTCAGATTTTAGAGTTGTCCTCTGCAGGAAAGTTAGTCCAATATGAGTTATTTTACCATTTACCAGATCACTGAATTTTTATAGCACATCACTCTGCTGATGTTCATGGTAGAAATCCTCATAATACAAAATTGCATGTAAAAAACCAAATCAGTCTGCTTACACATTTCAAAAACAATTACATATTTTCAAAATTTAGATGTACAGCTTATCACTTGAAAATTCATTTGGATTTTTAATAAAATTATCTGAGCTTGCAGTCAAAGACAGATAAAAAGCTAAAAACAATGGCTTGAAAGTAGAACAGTGATCACTAGAGACTGGGAAAACTGTGAGGAGGCAGGGGGAGGGTTGGGTCTGATCAGCGCACACTCTATGTATATATGAAAATATCCAATGGAATCCTATTAACATGCATAATTAAGATACGTGAGGATATTTGCATTTGTTTTCTATTACCGCATGATGAATGGCCACAAATTGAGTGACTTAATGCCACACCCACTTGTTACCTTCAAGATTTAGTAATGGCAAGAGTCTGAGTTTAACGCAACCAGTCCCGTTGCTTAGGGTCTCCTTAACCAGGCAAGGATTCTCCCTGGAGCTCAGGAGCCCTCCTAAGCTGATTTGGGCCATTGAAAAAATTTAGTTCCTCACAGTACAAAACTAATGGCAGATTTCTTCTTTGAGGCCAGCAAAAAAAGTGTCCCTCCAATGCTTCATATTCTCTTAAAGGGTTGCTCTGATTAGGTCCAACTCACTCCAGATGATTTCCTTATGATTAACTCAAAGTCAGCTGATTAATGACCTCATCATAGCTCCTGCCAACACTCAATGGGAGGGGTTAGATGCAACATTTATGATGGGGATGAGAAGCTTGGAATCATTAGAACTCTGCTCCACCACCACGTTCACTGCAGTGTTGCCTGTGGTCGCAAAACATGAGACATTACCAAAGCGTCAATCAGTGGGAGATGATCAAATAAATTATAACAATTTTATACTAAAGTTACTAAGCGAAAAGGATGTTTAGGATATTTCAAGTGAAAAAAAATACACTCACAGATCACTCTGGTTTGTATTACATTTGTGTAAAAAAAAAAAAATATATATATATATATATATATATATATATATATATATATATATATATGCATGAGATGTGATATACGTCTTGTGCTGCTTGCTGTTCACTATATGGAGCCCAGAATGATATCTTGCATTTCTCCAAGACTGAACCAAATTTGGCTCACAAATGCTTAGGTCTGCTAGCAGCAGAAGGCAAACCTGCTTATTTTAAATGTGGGAAATGCACATTTAAATTTAAGTCAAGTCATGAGTCTCCCTCTGCCCTGTTTTCTCCTTTGTTCTTCTCGGGTAGCCGCCACCCTAGAGGGCTGTGTGCACTTAGGTAGCAGAAGGCCTGGGAGCCTGCTCTGCCCTGGCTGTCCTTGCTACAGCCATCACTGCTGCCCTTGGTATCATCCACACTGATATGTGTGTCCCTCACAGCCCACCATACACCTACGCAGGCCCACAGGAAGTGTCCCTCCACCCTTCCATTGCCCTAGAGAACTCACACCCAGACTGAACCTTAGCGGGCGCCATATTGGATATGAACTTCACTCTGACACTCACAGCCTCCCAGGATACACCCTGGGAAAATCAGACAGTCGTCCCCAAACTTCCCTGGCACTGTCATCGCCTTCTCCCAACAGCTTTGCCATAGGACAGACAAAGTGAAGAGGCTTTTCACAAATGACCCCACAGCCTGCTGCCTACAAACTTCACCCCGTCCTGCTCTACACACAGCCCCATAGAAATTCTCATTTTCCTTTCAGAGATAAATGCCCCAATCCACATTCTTTTCTGCTCCATGGATTTGGCCATAAATGACATGGTTTCAGCTATGGAAACAAAGACCACTCTAATGAGAAGAAGCAAAAGCTGTTTATTCAGAGATTGTAGAGCAAGGGAGTCTGCCACCGTCTCTTGCATTTTGGCAGAGGCTGAAAAGCAGGCAGAGGAAGGGGAGAACTTATAGCAGAGGAAAGGGAAGGCAGCGGGTCTGCCCTGGTTGGAAGCTGTTGGGGTGCAGGAGCTGCAGCCAGGCCGACTCCGAATAGGGGAGCCTGTCGGGCTGTTTTTCCAGCTAGTCCTAAGGTGGAAGTAGGAGGAAAAAAATTAGGGAAGGCTGTAGTTATTAACCATGTCTTGCTTGCTTGAGCCAATTTATCTGAGAATTGTTTTCTGGCTGTCTGGATTGTTGCTGAGTAGTGGTCTGAATTCCTATGAATGAGATTTATAGATAGTAGGGAGGATTCCTGGACAGGTTACTGTAGAAGCAAGTTGGCTTCCTCTGCTGGTCGGGCAGATAGCGGGTCAAGGACCATTTTTATATAAGCTCTGGCCATTGTTTGCTTATATATTCAGGCTTTCACAGTTTTTCGCTCCTTATGTCTGAAGGCTTATCCCTCAGAATAAAGCCTGGCTTGTGCAAAATCGATCTACTTCTCAGCATCAGTCAGAACCCACTTAGGAAGATACAAACAAACGTAGATCATTTAAACCTGAGGAATGTGATATAGGGAGTCAGTCACGTGGGTGACAGAGGGATGAAGGCACAAGCAGAAGATGCTGAGGTAACAGAATACTAACCTCAGAAGCAGCATCTGCCCTAATACCAAAGGAAGGTGGGGGAAGGCATGGTGTTACCAGGAGTTAGAGCCAGGGCTTTGGCAGGGGCAGCTTTCGGCCCCTGGTGCTCAGGACTCTCAGGCAGGGCTGTGACCCAGAACATGAGGGAACATGGCACAGCTTGTCTTGGGGGACCCAGTGAAGTTGTTACCGGCAGTGAGGTTACTGGCAGTGTTGAGAGAAGCCCAAGTCTCCAGACACATCTGCTACTGCTGGGCAAGCCTGGCATCAAAAAGAGAACAAGTCTGGGTATACACCTGCAATCCCAGAATCTCAGGAGGCTGAGGCAGGAGGATCACGAGTTCAAAGCCAGCCTCAGCAAAAGTGAGGTGGTAAGCAACTCAGTGAGACAAAACAGGGCTGGGGGTTCTGGCTCAGTGGCCAAGTGCCCCTGAATTCAATCCCTGGTTGGTACCAAAAAAAGAAAAAGAACAAAAGTGTTTTCTCCCTCCTTTCATATGCATGCTTCTTTCTAGTGCCCTCTCACCAGCAGAAACCAATTGGAAGCCTGATGGAAAGAGGTTCTGGAAAATAGAGGTTTCAAAGTCCCAGCCTCTGGACTCCAGAGCAGAGGCTAGGCTTGGACTCAGGGCCTGTGGTAAAGGAACCAGCATGGTGGCCCAAGAGGGCAGCTCATACTAGGGTTGCTGTGACTAATTCCCTGAGAATATATGTGCAAGGAGAGAGGACAAGACTTCTCTTAAATAGCACCAAAAACCATCCTGTCACATTAGCATATGCAAATTAACATGATCACACATGATGTGTCGAGTGCACATTAACATATGCATGAGCTGGCACAAATTTCCGTATACACAGGAAACAACCAGAAGGATATGCACATCATGCTAATAGTTTCCTCTATTGATGAGAGCGAAGAAGAAAAGACAGGGATGTGACACAGTTAATATCAATCTATAGCACTTGGGTTTTCAAAAAGTATATTGATACTACCAACTTTCAAAATTCAATGTCCTGAGAGTGCCTGTTGAAGCTCCCTCTGAGATGTGCTGGCGGCTCCCTGTCACAGGTTGCTGCAGGAAGGCGTGTGGCAGAATTCCCGTATTTTGTGGTGGGGAGCCAGCATCTGCCCAAGGTTTCCACTGCACACATCTCAGTGGCAAGAAGGGAGCAAGGAAGAAGATCTCCGATAGATGTTCTGCGCAAAGTGCCTGCAGTACCCTAAAACAGAACCCTCCAGAACATCTGCAGGAACTATGCATCTGCTGACGGTCAGGTGAAACACTGATTGTGCCAGAGGGTATATATAGTTTTAAATTTTATTCAAAGAAAATGTGGTGTGCATATATGAATACATAACAATGAATGCCACGGTTATGGTTATGTATAATTATAATGCACAAATAAAAAGGAAAAATTTTGTGAGGAATATGATATTTTTCTTCATTTGGTTTTGCTCATTTTCCAATTTTTCACATCCCTACCCTCTCTCTTCTGGCCATTGTAATCTCCCCCAGTACTTTTGTTTTGTGTCCCTAAGTGAACTTGAGATCCATGAAATATGCAGCTAGAGAAGTGGGACTCCTTGTTTATAAATGTATACTCATTTATAAGTCCATATTCCTGAATCTTAACCAGAGATCCCCTAAGGAGAGGGTAACCTGTGCTGCAAGTGTCCTGAGTGGCTACAAGGGCAATGCTCAAGGACCACAATTTGCAAAAACTACTTCAGAGAGAGAAAAAAAAAATCTAATTCAGGGATTACCAGAATCTGTTCCAACATATGGCAACACTATTAGAGGGAACACACTATTTTGGCTCCACTTCTATGGGGCATGTATTTAAAAAAAATAGAGGATATTTAATGTATTTTTGCCCTAAAACTTATGGCTTTGTCAATCTATTTGAGCTCCCTAAAACAGTGCTGGGTTGGGGCTGTAGCTCAGTGATAGAGTGCTTGCTTAGCATGTCCTGGATCAAACTCAAGCGCTGCAAAATATAAAATAAAATAAAATATTGTTTTAAAAAAGAATTTCCCAGGTGGTTTATGGTAGCTAATGTTCACTTGGTCACATTGACCTTTCCAGGACAGGTTGCATGGTCTCCACAGGTCAGGCAGGACAGCAGTTGTAGAAACGGGCAGCTAGGAGGTGATACTTCATGTAAAAAAGCCGCTGCAAACATGTCATCACCTGTCAGCTGCGCTTTCATGCTGCTTCCCCCCCTCTTGTATTCATAGGAGTTGATCTTCTAAATTAGAGCTTTTGATCCTGCAGCTAATTCTCTCCTTTCATCCCAGATGGAAGTCATATCCCTGGGATTGCATCACTGAATTATTGCTGCTTTCATCTCAGCTATCCATAATGGCCGATGCACAGAACGGTAATTTTCCTGGAAGGTGACGTGGAGGTACCATCGTCCATCCATCCCCACGGATGCACGGAGCACTATTGTTTAGCACGGTCTGTAGGCGTGTGGCCTGCTGGGTAGTAAGGAGACCTAGCGGAACCGTGTTTTATCTCAAGGCAGTTTCCATTTGTAGTGGCACTAGTGAGAAGAAGCAAAGATTTTAGCAAAGAGGATGTGTTGGTTAAGTCTATTACAGCTGTGCATGGCTTAATGGCAGGGATACATTTCAATAAATGCATGATTCATCATTGTCTGAATGAGACAGAGTGCACTTATATGAACTTAGATGGCAGAGGTCAATCATTTGGCACAGGCTCTTAATGCAATCAAGAGACGCCATAAGAACAAGAATGAGGCCGCTCCTGGGGTAAGACATCATACCATTTTCCAGTAAAGACTTTTGATGAGGAGATGAGTACAGGCTAAAATAACATTATCATTATCAATTATTATATGTTTCACATAATTGTATTGCTCTGCTTTGTTGTGGCGGGTGGCAGAGTGTGGTCACCCCAGGGTCACCATAAACACATGAGGAATGCATTGTCCTGGGACACTAGATGGGATGGCTGTGACATCACCAGGCAATAAGCATTTTTCAGCCCCATTATATCTTAGGGATCACAGTCAATTGAAACGTCCTTCTGTGGCACATGACTGAACCGTTTGCCCTTGGTTTCAATTCTGATCATTTTGTTGATCAGTTGCTAATGAGGAAGCCCAAAGCCAAGAGTTTCATGGCAACTTGTCACTGAAAAGACTGCACAGTTGGCCGGGGAGCATCATGAAGGACACACTATGTGCCTCCACGTGAAACCTTCATTCTAGAATACAGAACTCATAGACAGAGTCTTTGTGAGAACAAATATAGACTCTGCCATCTATCTATCCATCCTCTGTCAATCAATCTCTGTCCTCTATCGACTATCACTTATCATCTATAGTCTACCTATCGGAAACCAAGTTGTTCATATATAAAAATAATTAAGTGTGGCACAACAGGGTTGGAAGTGCTACAGGAATTCAGAGTGGCAAAGATGTCTGTGAGCTAGAGAGGAGAGACGTGGTAAAAATGAAGGGAATTCAAGGCAGAAACCATGAAATGATAATGGTCTATGTACAGATTGACCACAGACCAATACAAAGAAGAGGCATGGTAGGGGGTGGTTAAAAAGATAGTGAATTTAGCTTGAGCCACAGTGGATCTGAGATGCTACACAGATGTTCCCTGAGGAACAAAATTGACCACCCCCCCCTGCATGCGGACCACTAAGTTAGACTTAAAAGAAATCCACAAGCAGCGGCTTAAATGAGAAGGCTTGTTCCCCCACCACCACCACCACAAAACAGAGAATCCAAGTGTCAGAAGCCCAGAACTACTGGTTAAAACTGTCTCCATTCTCAAGACAGTTAATACTTAATTTTAAACAAGAAATAGAAATTAAAAGAGAGGGAAGTTCAGAAAATTTTTCTTAATAAAGAGAAAAAAATCATGAAAATTATTTATACAGAAAATTACAAATTCATCAGGTTATATTATTACAAACATCTCAGAAGACTGACTGCTCAACTTGTGCCAGTCATTTTTTTGTTTGGTTAAAACTTTTAACTACATTGTTGTAATTGTAAAATTTTTACTACTCATATTTTGTGTAAAACCACTTACAATACACAGTATTTTCAAATGCAAAAACATGTATCAAACTACATTTATATTCAATGTTCACGGGCCATTATAAAGCTGTATCTTTAAAATACTTTCAGGAAAATAAAGATTCAACCAGTTTACTCAGCTTTAAAAATAAAATTAGAATATAAATGGGCATTTTAGTGAAAAAAATCAAAAAAGTAATAAAATGCTTATTAATAAAAAGAAAAAAAACTGTCTCCATTCTTGCTCCACCAATCCTCTCTCACAGTCGCAAAGGGGCTGCTTGATCTCAGGCACCACATCTACGAGCAGGCAGAAACAGAAGGAAAACAAAAACAAAAGGTATGTGGCAATCAACTCTATTTACTTTGACCGGGGAAAGCCCATGGCTTTTCCCTGGAGGCCCAATCTGGGGTCACCTATGTCATCAGTACTACACGCCCCTGCCACCCCAGCGAGAGCAAAACTAGGGAAAGAAGAGTTGTCACTTGGCTACTCAGAAGAAACACAGACTCTGTTAGGGAAGAAGGGGAAAATGACGTTGGGTGGTGACATGGTCTGGACATGACCAAACTCCTGTGTTAATGCAGGAGGTAAAATAACTAGATTATGAGAGCTGTAACTTCACCGGTGGATTCATCCATTTGACAGATAGAGAATTTGAGTGGATTCGCTGTTAGCAAACAGAATCAACTCCTAGCCTGCTAGAGGGGGCTCCTGGGGAGTATCCTGGGGATGTTGCAGCCCTCTGACTTGGTGCCATGGTGGGCTGTGTTTTCGTACCTCTGCTGTGGGGGAGAATCCAGGTAAGTGGATCAGGCCATTCAGCATGAGGTACTGGGCTGCCCTGATGTCTAGCCCCTGCTGGAATGAAGGAAGACTTTGTCTACAGGCAGAGGACTAACATGCGGCCGTATTTTGTTACATTTGCAACCATCAATTTTCCAGCCAATGGGAAAACACCTGTGTCTTGATTGAAAAAGACTCTGGTTTCCTACAAAAGAAACCAGCGCAGGACCAAGAAGACGAGGCCTATCGATGCGGTTTTCAGGGTTGCCATCACTCTGAGCAGGGCAGGTCCTGACAGCTCTGAAAATGGAGCCCACTAGTCTCTCGCTTCTTGGGAAATTAGGCTCATGTGCATCAATTCTAAACCAGATGTATTTTCTGCGCCCCTGTGTGGCACCCCTCCCCCATCTGTTGGCCAGGGGCAGGGCTGCTGTGGATGGAGGAGCCCTGAGCACCCAGCAGGAAGCCAATCTGTGCTGTGCACCCTCTCCTTGGACAGACAATCCAGACCCCTGTTAAGCACTTCCTCTACTCACTGTCCTGCAAATTTAGTTAATTCATAGGTACTGGGCCTTCCCCCATTCATTCTTTTGAAATCTGGATCCATTGCTAAGGAAGAGGAAAGCACTGAACTAAAACATGACCTTTGACCCTTGAACACTTTTCTAGGATCCTTGATCTTGTGAATGGAAATCTGAAGCCAGCCTTGCTGCTCCTTGCTACTCCTCAGATAGGAGTCTAGGGCAAGTAGTTTATCTGAAAGGAGAGGAGAGAAGTCCCCAACGAGGAGAAGGAAGGGATAGGGAAGAGAAGGAGCTAACTAAGGGTAAGTGCTAGGGAGTGAATGTGTGTGTCCCCCCCGCTTCAAATGTTGAAGCCCTAACCCTCCAAGGTGATGGTTTTAGGGAGGTGGAAGGTGAGTAGGTCTTTGGGGTAGAGACCTTGAGAGTAAGGGCCCTCAATAATACAGACATGACTCAATGTTATGCTTGCTTCTCTCTGTTCAGAGCAGCAAGCTGCCATCTTTAAATGAAAAATGGGCTGTCTCCAGGAACCAACTCAGCCAGCACCTCGACCATGGACTTTCCAGCATCCCCAACTGTGAGAAAGAAAGGGGTTGCTGTTTGAGTCTCCCAGTCTATGGTATTTTTGTTACAACAGTCCTAGCCGACGATTAAGAACCTATCCTTGAAGGCAGCTGGTGCTCAGTCCATCTCTGGGAGGCCCGAGAGGCCTTCTGGAATTTGTGCCTCTCCAAGGAGAGGAAAAGGAGCTGTAGTATTTATTTATCAACTCAGTCGGGTGGTGGCAGTTTGCTGGAGGTGGGCAAAGTGTTCATTTGCTGGTCCTTCCAACTTGACAGGGCTCTGGAGATCAGAGAATGTCCTCAGGCTAAGTGCTATAGCTTTCATCTCGAGTACCCACCAAAGGCTCATGCATTAAAGGCAGGGTCCCCAGAGTGGTATAACTGGGAGATGGTGGAACCTTTAAGATGTAAAGCCTAGTGGGAAGATTCCGTGTCCCTGGAGACGTGCTCTTGGAGAGGATTGTGGAACCCTGGCTCCACTTTCTTTCCTAGGATAGAAGGTAGCCAAGAGTGATGAGAAAGAGTGCTGAAAACTTAAAGGCACGAAGGAGTCAACGAAAGCAGGAGGAAATGGCTCCATCCCACTGATTAGGGTGGTGATTTCTACAATAATTAAGTCCACAACAAACAAGTCCGCTTCACAATGCGATGCCATACCGTGGCTGTCAGGAGACCATGTTATAATCGTTAGCTGAGAATTTATACTGCATGTACCATAAACTGCTTACGTGATAAAGGCAACAGACAAATATGTAAATACATGGATGAGTACACCCATCAGTCATTCCCCTGTTTTTTACCATGCTCATCACTAGCTTCTTCTATCAAAAACCAATAAAGGAAAAAAGAAAAAAAGTCTGCCTGTCTCCAGACACTAAGGGCTACCTGTCTTGCAACCATCTGAGGAACATAAAAATAAAACTCACAATTCCCATAAGTAATGCAAAGGCTAGATATAGGGTACCATTCAAGCATATATTAGGGGGAATGAGCCCAGCCAGGGAGGTTAGGCAAGAGTTCCCCAAGGAAGTGAGGATGCAGCTAAGATTAGAAGAAAGAGTAGGAGGAACCAGGGTAAAAATGGAGGGAGGAGCCTGTAGGAAGAGGGAACATTCCAGACAAAAGGCCGTGAGATGATATTTTCCTGACTTATGTTGTGCAATCACTGCATATGTAATAAAGATAACAGACATATGTTGCACACACATATAGACACACACACCCACCAGCCAGTCTCAGTTGGGAAATGATACTGCAGAATGAGAATGGGGCATTGGGAAAGTTTTCCTTCTAAATAGCTTGCAAATATTTAGAAAGGAAAATTAAGTAGACTCCATGACGAGCTGATTAAGGAGAGTACAGCACATATGGCAATTGGCCTGCTGCATCCTTTCAGGCCTAACCCTGTAGCCAGAGCTGTGGACAGCAAACTTCCACATTAGCCTCTCTCCGTGTGATAGTCAGCTGTCTGTAACTAAAACAAAATACCTGAGACAATCAACTTATAAAGAGATGATGTAAAAAGCTATGGCAGATTAAGAAACTTGCTTTTCTATTGTAATCAGATAAACACACAGTTGGCTTTCAGAGAACCAAGCTTCCTATCTTCCTGTGGAAGAGAATGGCCGCAGATGGTGCCCACTCAATACCTCACATCACTCCCCACTCTCTGGCACCCTGGCTGCAAGCTCCCGGGCATTTTACCCAAGGGCTCCTCCAGCTGCCAGAATCCATGCCACCCACCCCCAAACAGGCCAGAATTTCCTAAGAGTCGATCCCACCTGGGAATAGCCCCTGACCAATGCCTACGAGGGCAGGGTGGATTGACTCCTTGGCCCCCTGTGCCATGAAAGGCAACAGCGTGGGACCCACAGGGTGACTTGCTTCACAGTGCACCTTGTATTGGCTCCATTCCTGCTCTCTCTCCTCTTCAAACCCCTGCCAGTGTTCCCAGAGAATCCCCTTCCAAATATGGCTAAACCTGAATCTTTGCTTCTGGAAAAAAAATAAATAACCAGGAAGGGGAAAGCAATCCGAGAAGTTTCACATTTACCTAGCAGGAGTTCTTTCCTGAGTGTGGCACCATCTCAAAAACTAGAATCGTCCTGGCTCCTGTTCACTGCCCACCTACTACTTCATTGTTATTATGGTTCTCCTTGGTACAGAATGGTTTACAGTGTCCAGAACGCATGGAAGGAAACTGCCTTTCCCCTAAATGGAATTAAAATCAGGCTTCCCACTTAAGACATCCCAGACCCACCTCTGTCCCCTGAGCTTCCATTTCTGCTTGGGGATTTCTCACCACTCATTCCTGTGGCCTCCCCCTGGCTCCTAGGAAGCAGCTTCTCTCCGTATCACTCTCGTCCTGTCCTGAATCCCCAGTGCCCAGCAGAAGCCAAGTGGGAGTGTACTGACAGGACTACACTCTGCAGATGGCTGGTCATTGGCTGGATGAGCCTGACCTGTGCCTCCGTGGTCCTTCAATCCCTCAGTACATGCAGCTGCCCTCCTCATCCACGAGTTCCACATCTGTGCATTCAACCAACCGCAGATTGAAAGTATCTTGAAAAAAATTGTATCTATACTGAACATGTGTGTTGAGAGCCACAGCCAAAGGGGCCCCAGCAAACTTCCAGCTGCCAGCAAACTTCCAGCTGCCAGCTGATGATTGGCTCACAGCGGCCCCAGCAACTTCTGGCTGCCAACTGATTGGCTCCTGTGCGGTGATGCTCATTGGGCTGTTTCCCCGCCCTTTCAGACCACGGAGCTGCTCATTGGGGGACTTTTTGGCTCCGCCCACGCGACCCAGCCAATCGGCCTCAAGAGCAGGAGGGGTGGGGGAGGTGGGGAGGCTTGTGGGAAGCCAGTGGTGGCAGTTGGGCTCTGAGGGTTTTTCCTGAAGAGCTGTTTTGTTTGGGGTGTGTGGTTCTAAAAATAAAGTTCGTTTCTTTTGACAAGTGGCTCCTGAATTGTGCCCAGCCAGACTGCGGCACATGTGAGATCTTTTTCTTGTTATTATTCCCTAAACAATACCATAGCAGAACAAAGACTGACTTACGTAACACTTACATTGTTTTAGGTAGTATAAGTAACACCTTGCCAATGAAGTTTTTTTTTAACTAATCAAAATTTAAACTAACTTGGAAAGCGTTCAGGATGTCCTCAAACAGCTTCAACTTTTTACTTTTTGCAATAACAGGATTGCATTTGGTTAACAGAAAATTATTTTGTACAAGCTGCATTAGAGACAGCTAAACATAAAAAACCCATATACCTCTAATTTGTGCTGCGCACCAACAAGACCTCACTTTAAGTTTCCATGCCAATTTACAACCCCTAGTCTGCACCGGGCAAGGTTAGTGGCTTTTGAAAATACCAGCAGAGCTGGTATTACACCTGTAATTCCAGTGGCTCAGGAGGCTGAGGCAGGAGGATCAAAAGCCAGTCTTAGCAACTTAATGAGGCCCTAATGCAAATCAGCAAGACCTTGTCTCTAAATAAAATACAAAAAGGACTGAGGATGTGGCTCAGTGGTTAAATGTCCCTGAGTTCAATCCCCGGTACAAAAAAAAAAAAAAAAAAATAGAAGAAGAAAAGAAGAAATAAAACACCATCAGGACAAGGCTATCTAGAGACACATTTATTTGGCCTTGTGTTAACTAGACAAAAAGAAAGAAAGAAAGAAACTCGCTATACAGTTTAAACACAAATTTTATGCAACCTTATATTTCAATCTTTCTTCAAAAGAAGTAAGTTGGGTAGAGAGGGCTAAAGAGCTTTATATACCCATCCCCCAAAAAATGTGTGGACTGGAACCACCTTAGTCATCATCTTCTTCATCTTCCTGCTCTTCCTTCTTTTTCTTGCCTTCTTCAGCCTTGACACCTCCATCTTTTGCCACACCAGGTTTTCCTTTAGCAGGGAAAGACTGTGGGAAGCCATTCTAACAAGTGATTGGGTGACTCCCGTTAAGGGTCTGAGGCGCTCTGGCTGTGTCGAAGTTTTCCCGGCCCTTTCCTGATGAGAGAGCCCATCTGTGTGGGGGTGTGCCTGACCACTGACCCCGGGGACCCAATCACTGACCCTGACCTTGGAGTGCAGCCCCCCCTCAACCTTCATTGGATGGAATTCTCCCCTGAATCTCTTGTTCCCCAATAAAAGGCTAGTCCCCGGCGTGCTCTCTCTCTCTCTCCTGCTAGCCCTGAGTAATCCTTGCTGCCCTGCTGGGCAGCTAGAGGAGCGAACCAGAGAGGGGAGCTGTCTTGGACCTAGCAATAAAATTAAGGTAACTGAGTTTGTGTGTTTTATTTCCATCTCTTCTAACTAACTTAATGCCTAGAACCTCATTAATGAAACCATTGCATAGGCCGCGTGGTAGAAAAGACAGCAACATCCTTCCCATGCTTTCCTTTCAGCTCCGTCTTCTTTTCGTGAGGCTGCTCGTCACCTGCCGGTTATTCTGTATCTCTCTCCGTTTCTTTGCAACATCACTGTTGGGTAGGTCGGGATATTTTCCTCTGATTTGGGGGTGGATCTCAGAACAGAAAGAGAAATGGGCCAAAGGAGGCCACTTGAATGCATTGGGATCCCTGTCCTTCTTTCATGTGTGTGTGTGTGTGTGTGTGTGTGTGTGTCCATCCTTTGGCAGGGATACAGGTTTTCATTTCTCTCTCCTGACGGGCCTTGGCCACCTTCGCCTTGTCTTCCAAGTTCCCTGTCTCCTTAGCAGACATGGTCTTCCCTTCTCTGAGCACTTCTTAGAAGTTCTGAGAAACTGACAGAAGCATCTGGGTGCTTCTTCTCATGCTCCGACTGGCAAGTTTTCACTATGAGCCTGTGAGGCCATTTCCCCCTCTCGGTTTTTAGGGTCTCCTCTGCCTATGTTTAGTTGTTTTTCCTCAGTGGGACCCAGGGTCACTCAGTGCCCATCTGGTTCCCACTTGCCCTGGTGCTATCTCTAAGGAGTGCAATGTACAGCCTAGAGATGATTTAAAGTCCAGATGCTCTTTGACTTATAATGGGATTATATCCTGATAAACCCATTGTAAGCTAAAAACATTGTAAATCAAAAAATGCATTTAATATTCTTACCTTCTACACATCCCAGCTTAACCCAGCCTATCTTAAATTTGCTCAGAACGCTTCCTTTAGCCAACAGTTGGGCAAAGGCATCTAACACAAAGCCTATTTTATAATACAGTGTTGAACATTTCATGTAACTTATTGGATACTGCACTGAAAGTGAAAATTGGAATGGTTATATGGGCGCCCTTTAGTACCACCATAAATCCTAAATTGAACTATTTTAAGTTGGTAACTTGTACAGAAGGATGTATGTAGGTTCTATGCAAATACTTCACCATTTTTATATAAGACACTTGAGCATCTGCAGATTTTGGTTTAATGAAATGTTTTGAAACTAACCCCCTTTGATACCCAGGAATAACTGTATTTAATGGGAACCACTCTTTCAAGCACTATTCTAGGTGCTGAAATTGAGCTGTGAGCAAAAGATATATAAAACCCTCACCCTCTAGGAGCTCACAGGAGAGGCAGAGAAGGAGATTGGGGACTGGGGGTGGTGTAGTGCTAAATAAGATGACAGGGAACTCTCACCAAGGACATAGATCCGAAGAGAGGTTCTGCAGGCAGTGAGAGCATACAGGTGTCTGAGGACAGAGCATCACAAAGAGGGGGTTCAGCAAGTGCAAAGGCTCTGTGCAAAGGTGCCTGGTATATTCTGGGCCCTCAAGGATGTCGTTCGTTGCAGGTGGAGTAGTCCAAGAGTCCAGGAAAACATGGTTGAGTGAAAATGGGAGGTCAGATTATTAGGGCCCTGCAGGGCACCGGAATGACTCAGTAGGTTAGTGAAGAGAAATCATTGTAGGACTGAAGCAGAGCAGTGTGTCCTGATGCTTGGTATACACAGCCCATCCACCCTGAGACTATACCAGAGGGAGGAAGGGTGGAGGCAAGGAGACCTCCCTCCGAGGAAGCTACTGCAGGGAGATTCTGGACCAAGAGTATTGCCAGAAGGTTCATCAAAAGTTGTCCCAGTCTCTTTGTGGGTATGTTGAGAGGACAATTGCATTACAGAACATGCATGCAGAATATGCCTGATATTCTAAGTAAGAGCTGTTTCTGCTGCAAGGAAGGGAAAAGATGAGACTGGAGTTTATTATAACAACTGACCTTCCGGAGGCACGAGATCCAGCCCCAGCTCTGCTGTTACCAAATATCTTAGTTATGCAACTTGGGGGCAAATCAATTGATTGCCTTAATTTTCAGTTTTCTCATCTACAAGATGAGAGAGATCACTCTAACTTCAAAAAACCCCAGGTTCTTTTTCATGGGTATCCTCACTGATAATGGGATTTGTCATTGCTGCTGGGATTACCCACAGGGGCAGAAGCCTGCTGTCCCTGCAGCCCTTCATCATGATTCCTGGTTCTCTACATCATGTACACTTACTGGTGTCTTGTATTCATTCTGATGTAGCAACAGTTAAACATTACATTCGTGCTGCCTGGTTAAGAGGTAAAGCATGAGGCAGTCACACAGAGCCCACGATGAGCCTCAGCTCCTTTTTAATGTTTTTATGAGTGCAATATACATAATACTTACAAGACTTAGCTAATTTTAAAGACCCCAGATTTGGGGGAGGTAAAAATCTGGAGAAAAAGTAATGGGAACATAGAAGTAGGGGCATCAAAAATACCACGTCTTACAAAGTGGGCTCTAGATTTGAATATGCCACCTTCCAAAACACAGTTGTTGAAACTGAATGGCCAACATGATGGTGATATAAGGTAGAGTTTTAAGCAGTGATTAGTTCATGAGGGTTCCTCCCCTTATGAACAGGATTAAGACTGTTCATGTAGCCTGAAGACTCCATCCAACAGTGGGCTCTCTTGTCCTGTGAAGACACAGCGTTCCTTCCCTCCAGAGGATGCAACAAGGCACCATCTTGGAAGCAGACAACAGCTCTCATTAGACAATGAGACCTGCTGGTTCCTTAAGCCTGGCTTCCCAACCTTCAGAACTATGAGAAATAAATTTCTGTCCTTTATAAATTACCCAGTCTCAGGTGTTTTGTGATAGCTGCACAAGTAGACTGAGTCAGTGGGAGAAAAACAATGGTGTCTGGTAGATAAAACAAGAAATAGAGATTTGAAGTTACAAAGCTTACCAAGGATGCAGAGAGGGGAGAAAGGTGTGAAGTAAGGGAGCACAATCCTTGTCCATCTTAGCTGTCATCAATAATTCAGTCTAAAGTGCTAAAGAAAGAAATCTTGAGACTTGTGTTAGGTGGTCACATGCATAATCCTAAACAGAAGAGTTCAAAGGTATTGCCTCTGGGGAGTAGCACTGGGGAAAGGAGAAGAAGAAGTGTTGGGCTTTGGGCCTCTGGGAAACTGCACAAAGCTCTGAGACCTGGGAGCAACATTCAAGAAGATCTTCTTGACTACCATCTCTGAACTCTTGCTAGGTGCTAGAGTGAGCTCACTTCCTTCCTCCTCTTCTGGCCCACGAGGGAGGTATCACAGAGTTATTGGAAACTCTTTCAGGCATGATAGGTCACAGAATCCAAAATTTTTCTGATTTTTTTTTCCTGGGGGAGGGGGGTGGTACTAGGGATTGAACTCAGGGGCACTTGTCCACTGAGCCACATCCCCAGCCCTTTTTTGTATTTTATTTAGAGACAGGGCCTCACTGAGTTGCTTAGCACCTCACTGTGGCTGAGGCTGGCTTTGAACTTGCGATCCTCCTGCCTCAGCCTCCTGAGCCACTGGGATTACAGGCGTGCTCCACAGTGCCCAGCCAGAATTTTCCTGATTTTAGAATGGAAACAGGATACAAATATTGTATATTTTCCTAAGCCCTCTGTGGAGGCTGGTGCAGCCCCTCAACTCCTCATAACAGGTTGGGATTGAAATATAGGATGTATTCACGGGGATCAATAAAGATAATAAATAGCCCCTGTCTGGGTCTAGCCAAGTTTTGCCTGGACTTTTTTCAAACTTTCTAGATTTCAAAATTGAAGATGTGGGACTAAGAGTAGCGGTAGCTGAATTTTAAAGATTATGAAAATGAACTGCCCAAGGTCACCACCACAGTGGGGTCAGGAAAGGGGATTGGGGTCCAGGCAGCCCAGATGCACTGTTCTCACTCCTTCAGCTATTGATTTCAAACATAAAGAAACAAACAAAAAGCAGCCAAATTAGCATTCATGAACATTTTGTTAAATGTCTATAAAATGTATCGTGAAGTCACCTTCACTAGTTATTAAATTCAGTAGGCACAAAAAATTTAATTAACTTGAAAACAACTTATAGATGTTTTACTTGGCAAAAATCCCCTATAAGGTACCATGTTTTCTGAGTCACTTAAAGAGAAATAATTTTGAAAGCAGAACTATAAAAATTATTTTAATTTTCTAGAGCCAAAAAATACATTTAACAGGGAAGTAGGTACACTTTAATATTTTTAATGTTTCATGTGTAATTTAAAAATAATTAATAAATAGTTAATTGTATCTAAAATATTTAATATCTTAAATATCTTACAACTTATTTTGGAAGATGTAGGGAAATATTTCCTTGTATGATACACTCTTTTTTTTTTTTTTTTTTTGGTATCAGGAATTGAACCCAGGGACACTTAACCATTGAAGCCATATCCCCACTCCATCTTTGTATTTTATTTAAAGACAGAGTCTCATTGAATTACTCAGGGCCTTACTAAGTTGCTGAGGCTGGCTTTGAACTCGCAATCCTCCTGCCTCAGCCTCCCAATCCCCTGAGATTAGAAGCATGCACCCCTGTGCCTGGCGATAAACTTTTTATTCTATTTTTATTTTGACATTATGTCTGATATTGAGGGTTTTCTTAAATATAGGAGAACGCTCAAGCAGAGTAGAAAGGTGGTTTCCAGTGGCTGTGTGGTGGGGAAATTAGGAAGTCCTGGACAAGTGTACAAAGTCACAGTTATGCAGGATTAATGTGCAGCCTGGTGACGATAGTTATCAATACTATTTTGAATACTTGATATTTGCTAAGAGGGTAGATCTTAAGTGTTCTCACCATACACACACAAAAATAGTAACTATGTGTTTTAATCAGCTTTTTCATTGCTGTGACCAAAAGACCTGATAAGAACAACTTAGAGGAGGAAAAGTTTATTTTGACCCCCAGTTTCAGAGGTTCAGTCCATGGTTGGCCAACCCCATAGCTCTGGGCCTGAGGGGAGGCAGCATATCAGGGCAGCTTAGGACCTGACAGCCAGGAAGAGAGAGAGCTCTGCTCAACGAGGACAAAATAGAACCCCCAAGGTCACACCGCAGTGAATTACTTCCTCCAGGCGCACACCCTATCTGCCTAGTTACTGCCTGGTCACACCGGTCATAACCCAATCATTTCGCTTCTAAAAATTCTTGCATTGTGTCACTGAGCTTTTGGAGGACACCTCATATCTAAACCGCAACACTCTGTGAGGTAACGGGTGTGCTGGTAATCTCCACTGTGGTGGTCATTTCACAATGTTTACACATATCGAACCATCACCACGTTGTACGTTGCACGTCTTAAATTGACGCAATTTTCTTCAGTTATACCTCAACACAGCTGGGAGGAAAGGATAGAAGGAGTTACAAACTTAGGAAATCAGAAATTTCTAAGTCTCCTATATTCTATGATGGCTTATAAGTACAAAACTGTGCAATTAGGATATTTTATGATATATTTTTGATAAAATGTGTTTTAACAAGTCTTACTCAATAACTCACATTGAATCTTAATGAAATTATATCAAAGATGATCTGTGCTCTTCGTGGAAAAATGAGTTGAGATTTAAAAAAAAAAAATTTAGAACCATCCTAGAAACAGCAGTAACAGTATGTTATGGACTTACATCATCACTCACATCTCTAATCAGCCTTAACTTGAGGCCTGCAATGAGTGGAATGTATTATAATGTTGGATGATAAACCAAACTATTAAATTCGATGATAAACTATTAAATTAACTCTATAAATAATGGAAAAATCAAATGCTTGTTCCCTGGTAGAATATACTGACTGGTTCCTTTACAGTAGAACTTGACTATTTTTACCATAGTTTGAACAGGTCACTAAGAGGCTCAGAGTATTTGAACTAATTTGAAGTGCACACACAAAAGCAACCCAATTGGTAATAACATAGAAACCACCTGAATATCAACTCAGGGCAGAAATTTGGGGGCCTTCCTGGGCATCTCCCCCCACATTCAGTCCATCTCACTACCATATATGTTCCTTCCCATGTTTAGCCATATCACGTCCCTGCTCCAAACAACATGGCTTCCCACTGTGCCTGGAAGAAAGCTGACTGTCACAGCGAGGCCCACAGAAACCCCACAGAACATTAGTCTTGACCTTGGGCTTCCCCCTGTGCCTAGAGCATGCGACCACTTTGCCTCCCCCAACTCGCACCGCCCCATGTAGGCGTCAGTTTAAAAAGGTGCTCCCCCCACTCATCAAAGTCAGGTAGCACCCTACTCTCCCTTCAGAGCCTACACCACCCCTTTGCTAAGCCACATACTGGAAAGACTATGTGCCCTGCAGTGTGAACATCTCATTTAGAAACGCATTTCTAATGAAATATTACTGTTTCCAATTAACAAAAATGCATATCAAAATCTATAATATATTGACGGCGATTCAAAGAACTGTGTGCAATCTTGTGCCACATAACAACATTCTGGTCAATGACAGATGGCATACAGTTTGGTGGGCTCATAAGATTATGAAAGAGCTGAAAAGCTCCTGTGCCCAGTGACAACCTAGTGCAATGGGTGCTTGAGTATCTGTGATGTTGCTGGTGAAATTACCCTACTGCTGTGCCAGTCAGATAAAAGTAGAGCACAGACAATTATGTGCAGTACGTTGGAGATGATAATGATAATAGGTGATTCTGCTTATGTATTTGCTATATGATGGTTCTTATGGTTATTTAGAGTATACTCCTTCTAGCACCTCAGGCATCCTCTGGTTGTGGGTCCATAGGCCACACTGAGTGAGTGCCCTGTACCGTCTAGGTTTGTCTAAGTGCGCTGCATGGTGCATGTATATGGAGAAAACCACCTAAGGGCGCATTTTTCAGAATGTGTCCGGTGGCTCAGTGATGTACCATGTTCCAGCAACCCAGTGACAGCAACGAAACTTGTTAACACATGCATGCAATCAAATTCAATTTCCAAATATTGTTTTTGCAGAGAAGTATACTAGACATACAATGACAGACTGTAAGCATAAAATAGAATACATTAGGATACAATCTATGGGGAAAGTTCTTTGGGTATTCGAGGGCAGAAGGGAAAGGCATCGAATTTCTGTGTATTAAGAGCTTGTCTGTATATTGTGGTTTGTAATGGACGAGGTAGGTATCAAATCTCAGTGCGTTGAGATTCCCAATTGGTACGTTTGAGAGAGTGAAGCGACGGTTCATTTTAAAAGTCAATATTTAAAATTGCCGGGAACTTTTTCAACATGATAACATTTTTCAACGTGATACCTGAGAGGCAAATGAGGTGTGAGACTTCACTTAGCGGTGGTTTCCAGCTTCATCTGAGCTCTCTGATGATGGGAACGCTCTGGGCCTGCCCTGAGCTTGCTCAGGTACCCCCGCCTCAGGGCTGCAGTGGGGCAGGCACCCCTTCCCTTGGCTTGGTCACCCACTACAGCTCTGTCCCCTGCTCAGACCTCCCTGTTCCTTTCTCAGGAGCTGAGGGAACCTCTGTGTCCTCTCCCACCTCCTGCACCCCACAGGCAGTCATGGAACAACTTACAGCTGGTGGCACCCTTTGCGTGATATTGTTGTCCATATGGTCATCCTAGACACACCATGACCACAGGGGACACGCACACCAGACTCTGCAGCACTGTAAGCACCCCACATTGACACCAAGATGCCAGGGCCCTTCTTCCTTACCAAAGATTTTCTAGAAGCTCTCCTCCACAGGGAGACAAAGGAAAATCTCTCGTGGCACACCAGCCTCCCCAAAAGCTAGAGTGTGCGTGTTTTATGTATGTGTTTGTGTGTGTGTGTGTGTGTTGTGTGTGTGCTTTGTGTATGCATGTGTGTTGGTGTCTTACATGTATTTGTATATGATTTGCACATGTGTTGACTATAGATGCTTTTTTGTGTGCGTGCTCCATGTGTGAATGTTTATGTGTGTGTTGTGTGTGTCCAGGTACATGCCTATGTTCGTGTGTGTTGTGTTTGTTTTGTGTGTGCATGTGTGTGTTGAGAGGAATTGGGGTGCCCTGCCTCCCATGATGCTTTCAGCTCTAAGTGCTAGTTTCTGACTCTGACTCTGGGCAGCTCACATCCCTTGGAGCACTCCACTCTTTATCACAATTGGAAATCGTGGGTGATTTACTTACGTGTCACTTTATTTAGCTCATGTCCCCCAACTTCTGTAGGAGGACAAGGACGGCAGGCACTTGTGCTCCACCTGAAGAGCCCAGCTGTGAATGGATGGACGGGTGGCTGGGTGACTGACGTCTTCAGAGGTCTTGGTATGTATGTAGATACCATGTTTTTATGCTTCTTTATTTTTTTTAATTAGTCATTGTTGAGAAAAATTTTAATATCATTCTCACTATTAACAAATATTAAATGGCACTCATTCAAGGAGAATTTTCTAACATTTTGTGACTCAGTATTAGAGCACTTGCCTAGCATGTGTGAGGCACTGGGTTCAGTTCTCAGCACCACATATAAATAAATTAATTAATTAAATAAAAGGTCCATTGACAATTAAAAATATATATTAAAAAAAAGAAAATGATGGCTTTCATTTCAATGTCTCTGGTGTGGAAAATGAAATGAAAAGGGTCAGTTATCATTCTCATTTCAAAAGGGAACTTTAAAGTGATATGCCCAAATGAACACAGTGCTGCATAGTGAGAATTGTGTGTCATTTTCTACAAGGCTTCTTATTTCTTGTACTTGTCTTTTTTACCTTGCATCTGCAAAATAAATTTAGATCCATTCTTCTCAGACCACACACACCCTCCTATTGTGAGTGGCCTCCAAATCTGCAAATAAGAGAAAAATGAAGGTGAATTTTCTTAGAGAGTTCTTTTCCCCCTTCCTATCAAGAAGATAATGGGGACTGGGGATGTGGCTCAGTGATGGAGGTGATGGTGTGCACTGAGGAAAAAAAGAAAAGAAAAAAAAGAAACCATCCCATTTATTGATTCTTGATTTTACTTCTTTTGCTTGGTAAGTGGGTGCTAACATGCAATAAAGGGGGGATAGAAATTCACTGGATTAAACAAAGGGTTGTTATGCTCGAATTCGGGACCTCCAAAGACCACCAGAGACCCAAGATCCATGCAAGCAGCAAAGAGGTGTTGATTGCGAGCTAGCTTGGTCCTCCGCACGCACACAGCAACTGGTGACGCTGAGAGGCCCCGAGCCCAGGGTTTGCAGCAGTTTTATACATTCTTTGTAGAGGGCAGGGACCCCCACATACATCATAGTATCTCTTAGCAAATCATCACACACCGAGGGAAAATCAATAACAACTCTAAAACATGATGAGCACATTCACTGGCGGGAACAAGTTGGGTAGGGGTGATTGGTCAGTACAAAAGGGGTATTCATTTGAACTGATTGGTTTAAGCCAAGAGGGGTGTTCATGCTGAACTACATGGTTTCTCAACACGTTATCAACCTCCATAAACTACTGGGAGGTCATCTGGCATCCCAGGTATTTCCCTGTCTCATGCTGATTGGTGGCTGCTAGGGGGCTGCTATGGGTCCCCACCTAGCCTGACTGAGTCAGGGACACCTGGCGCAGCAGATCTCTCCTGTTATTTGTAGATAAACCACTTACCAGGGTGGGAATGTGCCTAGGAGTGCTCTGTGGGTTTTTCCAAGGACAAAGGTCATGCCCCCTTCCTTGGACAGGCTTTGCTCTGAGGTAGAGGCTGGTTTTTCAGGGTAATGTTGTGAATAGGAAAGACAATAGAATCAATAGGACATAATTTTCCTATGTTCCCATGTGAAAACTCCACCAGTGAAACTGTACATCATGTAAAACCACAAGAATGGGATCCTAGTTAGGGTAAGTTATACTCCATGTATGTATAATATGACAGAATACACTCTACTGTCATATATACCTGAAAAGAACAAATAATAATAATAACAATAATAATAATAGCCCAAACCTGACAACCTACAAGGATAAATTGGCCTATTCAAGGGAACTAAGCAAATATAAAATCATCAATTGCATAGTTAATTTATTTCATGCCCCCAAAACTAACATAAAAGACAGATATCAAGCAACTCTATTTGTGGGGATTGCACACATCCTGTACAACCGATATCAATCAGGTCTTCAGTGGAAGGGGGAAAATGACTAACTCTGAGTCACCCCCTGGGTTCAATTTTGCTTGTAACAAAACTGACTTAAAATGATGAGATTGGCAATCTGAACTAGAACTGGGGAAGCCCACTATGTGCACCCTAAGAAGTCGACGCATGCGCACTGATTTCCCAGCGCAGAGCCAGAGGGAACCGCACTCTGCTCTATTCCAACCCTAGAGCTGCAGTTAGTGCCTCTCCGCGGGGTTCATCTAGCATTCCGTTTGGCGAATGCTGGCTGAATATCCAGCCCATACACAGTC
Organism: Urocitellus parryii; assembly: GCF_045843805.1. Classification (NCBI taxonomy): domain Eukaryota; kingdom Metazoa; phylum Chordata; class Mammalia; order Rodentia; family Sciuridae; genus Urocitellus; species Urocitellus parryii. The sequence continues at coordinate 9,490,558 of NC_135542.1, forward strand.
ACGTTCCAGACATTTGGAATCTGTCGGAGCAGACAGCCAATCCCTGCTCTTCATGGAGATTTCATTTTAGCTGGGAGAGATTGACAAACAACCACTCCAAACAGAACAAATAGAAAATGCGTTTGAGGTGCTAGGTGAGAAGGAAACGAGTGTATTTGTAAACGTTTTTTTTTTTTTTAGAAATATGTCAGAGAAGAAAGGTAGGCATGGGTGGGGGCGGGGAGTGTGAATGTAGCTGTAACAGATTTTTTTTTTATTTTTTACTTAATTTTATTTGAGACAGATCTCACTATATTGCTCAGAGTGGTCTCATACTCCTGGGCTCAAGCAATCCTCCAGCCTCAGCCTCCCAAGTAGCTGGGACTACAAGGTGTGCACTCTCATTCCTGGCTGGTTACAGTTATTTAAAGGGAGGTAAGGGTGGGCTTCAAGGTGACCCTTGAACAGTGGCTTGAATGTGGTAAGCCACATAGGCATCTGAGAGAAGAATCATCTAGGCAGAGGGAACAGCCAGGCAAAAGCCCTAAAATTGAAAGTGGGAAGTATCATGGGATTCCTGGATAGATGAGGGTGTGGGAATCAGTGGACTGCGGGTCCTGGTGGGGGTCAAGGGGTTTCTGGAATGTTTGAGGACGTTTGTGCACCTGATCTCCATGTGGGAGGAAAGCCAGCCTCTGATCAGGATGTGACTCCATACTATTCGCCTCCTTAGCCTGGGCAGGGGAGGCTGGTTGCTGAATTCCCTTCAGGTCACCTGATCTGCTTGTGCAAGAGCCCACAGAATGGCTACCACTTCTTCTCTTGGGAGGGAACAGTGCTTTCCTGCTACCCCAGAAGTCTGTCTCTGGGCATCTCAGAGAAGGTTCTACTGGCTCTGAGGACCAGTTTACCCTGACACAAAGACACTGTGCTTCATTCACAAAAATAAGCAAGTGGTTTAAACTGGAATCAATCCCTGGGAACCTGAAGACTTGGAATTTCCCTCAGCTGTATCTTTACTTGCTGATCAAAACAAAATAAATCCTTAGTGTGAGCAGCAGAAAGGTGAAACCAATACAGTAGCCTCCTGTTTCATCGGTTTTGCTTTCCGTGGTCAGCTGAGGTTCAAAACTACTGAATGGAAAGTTCCAGAAATAAACAATGCATAAGTTTTTCATAGCTTTACCACAGTATATTGTTATGGTTGTCCATTTTATTATGTTATTATAATAACTCTTATTACAATAAGTCTCTTATTAGTCTCTTATTGTGCCTAATTTATAAATGCAACTTTATCACAGGTATGCATGTATAGAAAAAAAGAATATCTAAGGTTTGGCCCTATCTGAGGCTTTGAGCTATCATTTGGAGGGTCTCAGAACATATGCCCTATGGGTACAGGGGGACCCCTCTATCTACTTTGTTTATTAGGAAACTTCTGAATGAATGCATGACTTTCTGGAATATATTTTACTTGTATTTCCAGATTCTAGATGTGTATACAGAGGGTATCAGCCACTCCTTGCTTTTAGGCAAGATATCTCACCAAAAATGCTGTAGGCCCTGCTCCATGCAAAAAAGAATTACTTGTAATTATTACAAATGATTACATTAAGTCATATTTTTTCAATGCAATTTAATGAGGAATCTCTTTAAATTTTTGCTATGGACTCAGGTGTGCATTTAAAATTATGGCACAGGGCCTCAAATTCCACATCTCAGAGGTCCCATGGTGTCAGTTTTGCAAGTTTCTGATGTTCTTTGAAATCCTCTACTAGGCAGACAAAATGTCATTCCTGGGGACCATTTGTCTTCACTTGGTCAGAAAAGTCAGAGCCAGACATAATCTCATTATCTACGCTTCAAGGATTTTCCCCCTTACCAGATTCTGCAGATTTTGGAGACAATTTTTAATCTAATTTAAAATTCTCCACTCTATAGACCTTTCACTACCTGAGAATCTGCTTGGAGTTTTGATGCTATTTTAGGAAGAGATTTCCAAATTTCCTAATTTGTTCTCTAATTTGAGTGCTGACATCCCCAAATCAAGAACTTTGTTCCCATTTCTCCTGCTAAACCGACCCTCTTTTGGAGGGGGCACTTAGTCCTTAACAACAAAAGACGTAAGTTCATGGGTCAACATAGCTCCTGGGTTGATGCTCGGTCAGACTAACCTTGGAAATATTTCTATGAGGATAGAGGTGAAATGGTCTTTACCTTTCTGATAATCCCACCTGATATTTTTTAACCTTCAAAGAGGGTGTCCAGATTCGAGGATTCTGAGTTAATTTTGACCTTCAAATTTTTTATCAAATCAGCATAACATAGAGTGGGGATTTTTCCATCATCTGTGGAATTGTTGAAGAGTAGAAGGTAATCTTTCTAGCTTATCTGGACTGAAATGCCATCCAGTAAGAACTGCTTTCTATATAAAAAGCAACTCAAAGCTACACATTAGGTATGGTTCAAAAAGAAGTTTCTATTTAAAAAAAAAAATGAAAGAAAGGAAAATTATTTAGTGTGTTAAGAAATCCATTAATTTTTCCTGTGCAATTTGTTCTAAGGGAAGCATTGGTGCTTCGTGGGCGAGTGAACATAAAATGGTGGAACATTGGTGTTGGAAGAGATGATAAATGCTCACAGCCTGAGACCCCACCACCCATGAAGGAAGAAAAGCCCAGTGGAGTGCCCATTGTTGACCCTTTCTAAAACCCCTCATTGGTGGGCTCATCCATCCTTCCACTCAGATCCAACATGGAATCTGTGCACAGAGAATCAATATTCACGAAGAGACCCCCGCCCTACTTCCATACTCAAATATGCTTGCAAACTTTAACCCTTTCCATGTCAAAGACTTCTTGCGATAGCTCACTGTTTTCCCTTCTGGTAGGTTCTGCCAGAGAGATTGCACCATAAGCCTCCTACTCTTGTTCAGTAGCCATCCATGTGGGACTCTCCAGAGCTTTTCTGAGACCCACGCCCATGTTCTTTTCAAACTATCATTCTGCTAAGAAAAAAACAATAGGCAGACCTGAAGTCATGGAGTGGGAAGACCTTGCACAACTGAAGGCCATCTTCCCACAGCAGCTCTGGGCTCTCCAACCTTGACGATGCCTCTGAATTCAAAAGGCAGGGTAGGATCTGCTGCTGCTGCTGCTGCTGCTGCTGCAAAGACGTGCCTACCCCTGCACCTCCACAGTTCACCAGTCTTGTGCCTTGCAGAACAGAAGCATGTTTTTCCCTAGTTAACCAGAAACTTAATTTTGAACAACACAATCCCAAATACTCAAAAACACTTGACATTATCCCCAGATTGGTTTCAGAGTATTTTTGTCTTGCCCACACCCTTGACATCTACTTTTGCAATTCATTTTCACATCTATTCTGATTTCCTTAGTCAGAACAGCTGTTAACACATCAGGTGCCATCTATTATGCTTGACAGTGCATCTTTTTTTTTTCCCATATATTATCCAATAAATTTGGAGTTTGGCTCTGGGTCTGATTTTGGCTGTTGCATCCTGAGTATCTGAGTACTGCTAACCCACCCACACTGGGAGGAAGAGAGGCTTTGATCTTCATCATTTGACCTATACAAGATTTCAAGGGTGCATTCTCACCAGAGTATCTATCCTTGAAGAAAACAAGAGTTCGTCTGTGAAAGGCAAGTGACTCACCCGAGACGGAGATTCAACCAAGAGATTTTATTGGGGGGCTGCCTGAAGGGGAAGAAAAGGAGAGGCAGAGAGCAGAGAGAGGAAAGCAGGAGGGCAGAGAGAAAGAGAAAGAAAGCAGAGAGAGGAGAGAAAGAAGAGGAAGAGGGCAGATGCCGCAGTCCGGCTGCAGCAAAATAACGGGGGGGGGGGGGGGGGGGGTGACGAACCACTTGTGTACATTGATGCAGCAGGAGTGGGAGCCGTTTATTGTAGGACAGGAGGGGTATATATACATACATTCCACACAGCTTATCTTAATTAACATAAACTCAATACAGCAGTCAACCAATAAGGAATCTCCACACTTAATGGCTGGCTGGCGTGACTTCACAAACCACTCCCTCTGGCAAAATGCCAGGCGCCATCCTGACTTGTTTACAGACTCCAACAGGCAGAGAACGTGAGCTTGCAAACTTCAGCTTAAGAAGGGTTGCATAAGTGATATGGCAGGTGCTGATTGACAGGTTGACTCAGGAACCGCAATCGGACACTATGTCCTGCGGGGATTGGTCAAGAAAACTTTTGAATTCAGCGATCTTTGGGTTGGCGCCCTTTGGAGAGGAGGGGGAAGGGGAAGGGATTCCGTGATGTTCTCTAGAGACAGAAACTTCACTTCAGTGGGGAGTCTCCCACACACCCAACAGTCTGGATCTCAGACTTAAGAGCCATAGGGAAACCACATATTTCATGGAAGACCTTTTTTTTTTATTATTTTTTGCAAGTTTCCAAAATATTTTTTTAATATTTATTTTATTTTTTCCACATTTTAATTGGTGCATTGTAGTCATTCATATTGATGCGATTTTTTTGTTCCATATTCATACATGGACACCGATATAACAATATAATTTGGCTATGGGCTTGTTAGACATGTCAGTGTTATCTTACAACACCTTTATGAAGACATAGGTTGAAGTTGGCTCACCTACCCTCCCCACCCTTCTCCACCTTCCTATCTTTTGGCCCTAAGTAAAACAAAAACATGCTGAGAGCCATAGCCAAGTAGGAATGAGCACGGCATTTTTGGTTGAAAGGTGACCCCAGCAAGCCATTGAGATGATAATGGTTATGTTAAGATGTGCATTCAATTGGAGATTAGACCCCTGCTGTCTGCCTTGGCCTGCTACTTTGGAGCTGGGACTCCAGGAGAGTTCCCATTGGTTGGGGAAGTGCGGTAGGAGGGAATTCGGGAGGAGGGATTTCCTGTTGAGTAGTGTGTTCCAGGAGGAGCCGCGCGGTGTGGCTTTCGGCGTTTTTTCCCCAGGAGCGAGTGTGGAGTGTGCTGGTGGAGTTCAGAAATAAAGTTTGTTCCTACTTCAGTGGCTCGTGATTTGTGCCCAGCCAGACTGCGGCAAAAACAAGTGGGGGTTTGGCCAAGGTCCAGCTAATTTTATCAATAGGGACGGGTTACCTGAATAATTCAGACTGCAAAGTGGATTTTTTTCTTAGACACTAAGCCGTTCCACCTTGCTGGCAGTGCACATTCATCAATTAAGTAGAACAGTGCCAAGCTCCACTTCAGGGCAATGCTGTAAAGTTACAGCCCCACGGCACTGACCAGGTGGTCCTCCTGGGTTACTTGAGGTCTGTGATAAAGACTGAATGAGAGTTTCAGTTTTTGATCCCATCATTAAAATTAGGGCATATTTCTTTTTTGCCAGAGGTTTCAAACTGAGTCTTAGCTGTGACATCCTTCTATGAATGGAATTTTAGGGAGAAGTCCAAGAGGTAAATGGAGCTGCTTTGACTGGCCACACAACCAGCACCCCACTCAGCTTAAAGAGCGTTTTGAAATGCACTGATTTCCAGAAAAATGTATCGTTGACAAATCCAGTGAGAAAATTTGCATGGGCTGGGGGGAAAAGGATAGAAATAGGTGACACACTCAACTAGGGATACATGTAGGAAGTTTCATTTACAAATAGACCCTATATTAAGATGTGGCACAGTATAGGAGAGCCACCTGGGCAGTGCAGGGATTCTGACTGGCAGAAGTGGGATGGTCACCATCCCTGTACCTAGAGGAAGCTGGGAAGGGAGAGGTTATCAGAGCCTAGAGGGGAGTCATACAGAGCAGGCCACTTTGAGAGGATCAGTGTCATTTTTTGAAGTATAAGGGAGACATAAAGGGAAACCAGGTAATAAGTACTGGGATCCCACTCCTTCTAATCTTCCCACTGGTTAAAGCAAACCAGGTGCCAGAAGGCCAGTGGTGGAGGCCATGTAGATGAGCCTGGCAGACAAGCCAGCAGGTTAGCTCTGCAGAGGGGATCCGGCAGCCTGCTTGTCTTCACGGTCTAGCTCTTCCTTCCCACTCCCCTGACACAGTCTGACAAAGACAGACAGCCTTTCAGATTATCTCAGATTATCTCAATGTCAACCTAACAACAGCGCTTCCCACTTTCGTCTTTTTCATGCAAAGTTGAAATTAATTGTCCTTGAATATCATGGAAGGACAAGGTTGGAAAACTGCACGGGAATGTCCTTGTTTATCTCATTTATGTCACTTGGAATGTGCCAGAGCAGTCCGACAAGTGACAATAAGCTGTGGCTAATATATGTCTTCACTCCTAGCAGAAGCCCATTTCAGTTTTCTGACTTTGAGAATTTGATAGGTCCCTAGTGTTGAGCTAAAACCCTCTTCTCAAAAACCTGTGCCCCCTGGTTTTAGTTACAGGCAATGTAGAGAAGAGGAAATTCTCTCTTTCACACAGAGCCATTCTCTCGGTAGCGACCTGCTCGGACACTCCTGCCTTCCCTTCTGTTGGGTGATCCCTGTCACTTCCCTGCAGTTGCCTAAAATTCTGCACACCGGCCAGCTCACTGCTTGTGGCTTTGCTGTGATGCTCCTGTCACACAGAAAGCCCATAACAGGTATCGCTAACGAAGCAATGCAAGTAATTTCTTCTCAGTGTTTTCCTACTATTTAAATTATTTAAGGAGTTAAGTAATGTGCAACTGCAGCCGGAGACTCCTACTGTGTTATTAAATGCTAAGACTTGTTATGCTCAGCGTTATTCTGGACTCCAGCAAACAAGCTTTGGTGTTTTGTTTTGTTCAAACTGAATAGTAGAATCTTATAAAAGAGACAAGTGTATTTGCCAGACAGGTGGCTTAAACAACAGAAATGTATTGTCTCACAGTTCTGCAGTTCTGGAGATTTCCTAGACATCAGATCCAGACATCAACAGGGCTGGTTTCTTCTAGGAGCCTCTCCTTAGCATATAGATGGCCATCTCCGCCCTGGGTCCCTACAGGGTGCTCCCTCTGTTGTCCTAATTTCCTGTTCTTACCAATCATGTTAGATTAGGACTCACTCTAAAGACCCTGTTATCACTGAATTACCTCTTTAAAGATATTATCTCTGGGGGAAGGGAGGGAAGAAGAGAATTTCATTGGATTAGACAAAGGAGAATGAAGGAAAGGGAGGGGATGGAAATAGCAAAGACAGTAGAATGAATCAGACCTCACTTTCTTATGTTCATATGTGAATACTGGACCAGTGAAACTCCACATCACGTACCACTGCAAGAATGGGATCCTAATTAGAATAAGTAATACTCCATTTACACATAATATGTCAAAATGCACTTTACTGTCATGTATACCTATAAAGAAAAAAAATTAAAATAATAAGAAGAAAAAAATGTTATCTCCATAGAAGGTCACATTCTGAGCTAATAGGTGCTCCCCAAACTTCAACATATGAATTGCGGGAGTAGGGGACATATTAGCATATAGCAAAGAGTCACCTAATCTACTCATTTGCTCTGGTTCCTTTGCAGGAATGCCTTCCAAAATATCAGTCATCAAAGTAGCCAGATATCTGCTTGGGTTCCTGGGAGGACAGAGAGCCTACCACCTCACAAGGTAGCCCATTCCTTTGTTGGACAACTCTGAGTTTTTGCACTTGTTGGACTAAAGGATGCCTCTCTACAATATTCCCCTTTGGCCTTCGTTCTTGCTCCAGGAATAGCAAAAGGGTCTCTTCTCCTCTCCCTGTGTCAGCTCTTCATTGATGGAAGGACTCAGTAGTGAGGCAAAGGAAATGCTTGACTAGATCCTCCACGGAGATCTGACAACTTTATTCCCCAATTCACAACTGCTTAGCTGGAAAAGTCTGAAGAGGTCTCTTTTCTCATGCGAAAGTGGAAAATCAAGTTATAGAATCAGTGCTGGATGTGTGTAATAAGAATTGTAATGCATGCCACTGTCATTTGTTGTTTAAAAAAATCAATTAAACATTTTATTCTTTCTTTTAAAAAAAAAAAAAGTTACAGAATCAGGATTCTCTTCCTACCCCTGAATTTTCCCAGGGGGCCACAGTTGTAAATAACCCCCTTCCCTCCCACTCATCTACCAATGTTTGGTCCATTCCTGAATCCCACACAGGAATTCAGAATGTGCAGATCCCTATAAGTTCACCTACATTTTTGTAGGGCTTTGATGTAGACACAGTGTAAAGCAATCCATAAACTTTGGTTTATTCCCTCCACAACTCCACTAATAATTAAGACCCAGCTGTTTCTCCCCCTGCACTGGACGACTGCAGCTAGCTAACAATGTCAGGGCAGTTGGGGGCAGATCACCCACTGCTCTGCATTTCATGTCAGGGAGGCAGTGCCTCAGCTCTAGAGCCAAGACCAAAGGGCATGCAGAAAATCTACTTTCTTCTGGCTTTAATCAACTACATACCAATATTTCCCTCCACTTACATTAATTTTTAACATGTGATGGTTTAAAACTTTTTAAAGTATGGCTCTAACCTTGACTTTCCTGCTCAGAAACCACCAGTGGTTCACCATCGCCTCCTGAATCCAAACAAAACTCCTCACAATACCTTTATCCTCCCTGACTATGCAGCTGGCCCTCTGCCCCTGCGGTTCTGCATCCATGGATGGAAAAATACCTGGGGGAAAAAATTGTATCTGAACTGAACAGGTACAGAACCTTGTCTTGTCATTATTTCCTAAATACACAAGGTGATCTAATAATTTTTAACCTAGCATTTACACTGTATCAGGTACGATAAGTAATCTGGAGATGATTTAAACTATATGGGAGCTATGTTTAGGTTATATGCAAATACCATGCCATATTATATAAGAGATTTGAACATCCGAGGATTTTGGTATCCCTGGGGGTCCTGGAACCACTCCCCGTGGATCTCTGTGACGGTATTCTATTTGCCCTCCCTCCCTGCCATCTCTCAGGCCCCCTCCTTTGCCTCATGCCTACCTCTCTCTGCTCTTTGGGAGGCTGACTCCTGTGGACCATGTTGTAGTCTTTCTCATTCTGTGGCTTCTGACTGCATTTAACCAACTGAAAGAAGCAGAAAGAGATTGACAGATGGGAAGAGAGAGCAGTCATGTTTTCTTTCTCTGTTTCCTCCCTGCTCAAAACCAGGGTTCTGGCCATGGCTTTGTCTTTGAAGACTGCAGCCCCCCACCCCCCCTGTCTGGATCTTCTTCCTGGATCCTGCATTTTCTGGGTTCCCACATCTCTTTCCTTCCCTTTCCTCTTTCTCCTCTAGAGTCACGGACAAGGGGCTTCCCTCTGACTACATCATCTGGATGCCTTAGTGTCTCTGGCTGAATTCTTTAATGCTGCCCATCGCTTCTGGGTAAGTGATGTGGGTGGGGGACGGTGGCTCTTGAATTGCCTGCCTGGGACTCCGTTTCCTTCCAGGACAGGTACAAATGAGAATATGATCTGTTTCTCCATTCTTCTCTCTGAACCTGACTCCCACCTTGAACTTTAGTGACCTTGAACTCTTGCACCTGCTGCCCCCAAATGAGAGGTCTTCAACTCTACTCAGATTTACTGGGGAAAAAATGTACTGTCACTCTATTGGCCCCACCCTCAGATATGGGGGGACTCCGTGGCCCCAGGGCGGGACAGGGGTGGAGAAGAACGGTGTGGGCTTGAACCAGCAGAGTGTGTACAAGCCATGAGGTCTGCCTTGGTCTTCCCAGTTTTCCAGGTGATTCTGATATGTAGCCAAGACTAAGCCACTGTCCTAAATATCTCTTTCCCTAAGGACACAGTTGTCCTTCTGTATGCAGCAGGTCCCTTTTTTTTATCCTATCATGAAATCCTACTTTCAAGAATATTTCAAATGAGCTTCCCCAGGGAGCTTTTCAAATCTCCTTCTCCCCCCATCCCAAACAGGCCTGAAATTCTAGTCCATTGAAGACTCTTGGTATTTATTATCCCCTGGTGACATTTCCTTCCATTCACCTCACCTGACAGTAGTGGGCCAGGTGGCTTCATTGCACAAGGACCACGTGAGATGCTGTGGTGTGTTTTTGGAAAGAACCTCAGAGTCCTGTCATCGGGCTTCCCATTTAACCCCAGGAAGCGCAGGCTCGGGCAGTGTTGGGTCTAATGTCTCTGGTGTCCCAGCCTCGTGCTCTGTCTCTGCTTTTCCAGATTAAAAAGCCTGGCGTTGATTCCAGTTCAGATTCTAGGCCTACTCTCCTTACATCTCCCTGGCCTTGCAACTGCACATCTCTCTGAAACGTTTTTGTAGAAAATCAATTCTATAATCATGTTGTAGGACAGAGGTGTTTTGTTTAGTTGTTACATGTGAGTATTTATTAATTGTAACAAATCAAAATCAATAGATACAAATGCTGTATTCAAAACCATCCAGGATTTCCTATAAAACCCTGATTACTGGGGCTGGGGTTGTGGCTCAGTGGTAGAGCGCTTGCCTAGCCTGTGTAAGGCACTGGGTTCAATTCTCAGCACCACATATAAATAAATAAAATAAAGATTAAAGATCCATTGACAATTAAAAACTATTTCTAAAAACCCCTGATTTACTTGGATTTCTGGCTCTAAGCACATGCACAAAATTGTGCGTATTTTCTAACCTGCTTCTTTGCTTGTGGGAGGTGAAGTACTGTGACAGTTTCCCACACTGGTCTAGAGCGATAGCTCTCCCCAGATTAACAATGAACAAGACAGCCCTGTCTTCCTTCTTGGCCTTCCTTCTCCCCGCACGTTGATATTCATTTAACCTTGTCTAGAAACCTGTGTATGTTGGACTCTCATGCTTCCATGATGGGGATCTGACAGCCGTGAGTGACTGACAGCCACCTACTCTTCTATAATGGTCTGCATGTTCTGTTCACTCCTAAGGACTCATCCTTCCATCCAGGACACCAGCAATTGGAACATGCACCATGATTTTCGGTACCATTATAGAAGGAAAAAAAATCTCCAATAAATGCACCGTGCAAAGCTGTCCACAAAAAGTGCCATCTATTCCAGCACACACCACAGTGTCAGAGATGTTAATGTATGACACAATGTGTCTAATCTGAGGACACCACGGATGCCTCCCTGTGCTCTGCACATTGATCCCATTTCTACCTCCAGTGATTGTCCAGGGTGGACTCTGGGTACCAGAGCGGTGGTCCTTAATCACTCTCTTCTTGCTCTGATGAGGTTACTTTGCACCCAAGGAGACATTTCTTTTCTTTCTAAGGCGAGTTTTTATTGGCACAAGAAGTTTTTATCTTCTATGGTTATAGCATAGAAAAGAGAGCAGAAGACATTGTCTTTGAAACAGTCAAGTTCATTGGCAACATCTATCAGTCCCTCTGGGAGTCTTCTCTGACATCCTCAATTCCTACAGTGATGGGAGCTAAAGCTATTTGCTGTGTCGGAAAAGTTCACATCGTTGATAGCATTTTGAAGTGCCACATTGTTTCTCAGTTGAAAAAGAGTCATAAATAATAGTGCATCTTTATTCTCATGTTACCCACAAACTCATATCTCTTTTTTTAGTTTTGACCATTCTCAACTAAACTTTTTCTATGAAATGGTACAGAATATAATTTTTAAAAAGGTATGTTTCCAATGCCCAATTTTTTTTTTCTTATAAGATTTCCCACCAGTTCTAAAATGTTCAGAGACATTAAAGCAAAGACTGAGTACTTCGGAATGTATTTTCTGCCATTTGACATAGAGGGGCCATTCTCTAAAAATAGAGCTTGATGCCTATTCTAGGCAACGGGTTTCATGAGATGCTGAGAGCAGGGTTTAATGCTGAGCCACTCCACAGCAGTCAATCCTGATTTTCCTTTTTTTAACTGGGATCATGCTTTCTTTTGATGTTATTTTTTTTAAAAATCTATTTAATTTGATCTTGTTCTAAAAGGCTAATTTCTGGTCAAAGAAAGACTTGAGAACTTGCAAATGGAGGACCCCGCCTCCCCATCACTTTTTTTTCCCCCTTGCAGAATATACCAGAGAGACAGTACAGTTCATGACTGAGAGTCAGAGATCTGAATCCATTCAGAGATCATCCAGTCACCAGCTGTGTGCTATTGAGATCCTCAGTTTCCTTGTCTATGAAATGGTAACAGTAATAGTTATTTCATTGTGTTGTTGCAAGCATAAAACAGGATATATATATATATATATATATATATATATATATATATATAGAGAGAGAGAGAGAGAGAGAGAGAGAGAGAGAGAGAGAGAGAAAATTAGTAACAGCTATAAACCTTTCAAATGCACCTACTTATGGGAGTTTGCATCACAGATATACTGGTTCAATGGCACAAACATGGGTGCAGAGAGGTTGGATATACTTCTGTATGTGAAAAAAAGTACCAGAAAGAAAATTAACAGGCTATCTATAATGTGAAGAAAATATGGAAAAGGATAAATACTCTTCATGTATGAGAACTCAACTTAAAAAAAAATCCTATTAGAAAAATGGACAAAAGCAATATATATAATTGTTTGGATAACAGAAGAAATTTAGATGACCATCAAACGTGAAAATATGTTAACATTCACCAGACATTAAAACATACACAAACAAGTGCAATATCAAACAAATTAATTCCATCAGCTGGTTTCCAGTTTGTGTCTACCTCCAGAATATCAGCTCTTGGAGGTCAGAAAGAAGTAGGCTCTGTTTCCTTCCCAAGGAAGCCCAGTGCCCATAGCAGTATGAGCGTAGAGAAGGGGAACTTTTTTTTAGAAGAAATTTTGGCTATTTTATTTTTTTTAATAGTTAACTCTACGTTTCTTTGAGTTTTTAATCCATATTCACTATAAGCACAAAGAAACTATAGTTAAAGATTATTTTAATTTTATTTATTTATTTATTTTTATATAATTCCAACCCCTGCTTTTGGCAGGGGGCACATTGAAACCATAGCTATCATTTTCTCTGCTGTCATGTGGGGGTAACTTTGCCAAGTCTACATTTTCTAGTGTATAAAATATGGTAAAAGGGCCTAATCTTCCCTGGCCATTGTGAAGAGATCATTTTGACGGACATTTGACCAAGTAGATAATTGATACATTTGTTGTTATCCTTGGGTATCCTTTCAATGTTTAATTTTTTGTTGGTTTTAATTTTTGTTCTACATGGGGTTTCCTAATTTATCATATTTTCTTAACAATGATATTTGATTACATGTTCACTCCTTGAAAGCTAGGATCTTTTTTTTTTTTTTCTCTCAGTAAAGGCTAGATCTTCAGTGCCATTCAACTGCGTAGAGTAAGTGACTTTTATTCCTTCCCTTCTGAGAAAAACCTATAAGACCTCAAGTATGATATGTTCTATTATATTTCAGCTTTTTGATTTTGTTTAGAAAATCATTTTTCTATATTTTCATATGCATTTTTTCTAACAGTATGAAAGTATTTCTAATCCACATTTTGATCTTTGATCCTTTAGGAATTGATTTCTATGTGTAACATGGGAAAGGAATTCAAATTTATCTCTTTCCAAATTGATACCCAATTAATAATTATCATTTATTCAATAGCCCCAGGCACACTGCCTATGTTTATAAATAGGGTTGTATTGAAACACAATCTCATCTAATCTTTCATATATTATTTATGATTGCTTTTCCACCACAGTAACAGAGTTGAAAAGTTGTAGCAGAGGCTATATGACCCACCAAGTCTAAAATATTTATTATATGACCCTTTACATAAAGCTTGACAGTCCCTGGAGTGGTCTATTTTTCCCCCATTAACCTGTAATTCTTTATCTACCATATATCGAGTAACTCATTTATTTCCTACTTTTTTTTGACTGATCTTTCTATTCTATTCAGTTGATCTGATTATCTATACTTGCACTTATTTTATATTTTGACACTCAATTTAGCATTATTTTAAGTATTGATGTCTAGAATGTAGTTCTTCAAAAATGAATTTAAGTCGGGTACATGATTGTGTGTGTGTGTGTGTAAATCAACTAGTCAAGTTATGTGAAAGTATTTTGGGATTTTTATTGGAATTTCATGGAATTTATTGAATAATTTATAGGTAATTTGTATGTTTACAAGATTAATTCTTCCTACGCATAAACATGGTGTATTTATATAGTTCATTTGTCTTCCATAAAATATTTCAATAAAAATTTGGGTTTTTTCTGTAGAGTTCTTTCACTTTTTTGTTTGATTTATTCCTAGGGATGTTAATTTTTTGTTTTTGCCATTTTAAGTAGTATTTTTCTTAAATTATATTTTCTGTTTGTTGTTATATAGCAATGAAATATTTTCAAAATATGTCAACTATGATGTACCCTTTTTCTAGTTGGATTCCCACATTACACGTGAACAATGATTTTTTTTCTTTTACATGCTATTACTTGGTACATATTCTTTCAACATCAGCTAGGATTTTTAGTACAATATAAATTAGAAAATGTTATACTGAACATTCTTGATCTTTCATGATTGTAAAGACAAATTCATATAATCTTAGCAACAAATATGACAATTATTACAGGTTTTTAATAGCAACAATTTTCATTTTAGCTAAGAATCAATATGATAAACAGCTTTTGATTTATAAAGTACACTTTTGAACTAACATATTAAAATGATTACTTTTTCTTCTTAATCTGCTAATGCAGTAAAATAATAACATCTATGTTAATAAATGAGTATGACCTACAGTTCTCCTGTCTTACAGTGTTCTTATCAAATTTTATTATCCATCTTATGACTTCAAAAATGATTTGGAGGGATTCCTGTTTTTCACTTTTCTTGCATAAGATTAGAATTTCTTGAATATGGGGTAGAGCTTGCCTGTAGAACCATATAGATTAGTGTTTATTTTGTGGGAAGATTCATAATACTGATTCAACTTCTTATGATACACCCCAGTTTTCCTCTTGAGTCAGTTTTTGTGATTTTATATTTTTACTACCTTTATCTCTTTTATTATATTTTATGAATTATTTACAGATTATTGGGGGACAGAGAGCATGATATTCAAAACTAGCAAACCTTGTAATCAAAATGAAGTTCTTAGTAGTGCACAGCTATGTGTGTGCATGTGTGCGTGAGTGTGTATATGTTTGTGAGAGAGAAAGCAGTCATTTTAATCTCTACTTTTTCAGCCACAGAAATCAGCAGCTACAGCAATTTGACTAGCTGTGATTCAGACTCTCTTCTTCACCCTGCCTCACTAACAGACTGCTTCCTACAAAGATGGCATATTTATGTGCTTTCTCTGTCACTACTTCCATCTGGGGAAGAGGAATGCCTTCTGAAGGGTTATAAGCTTCTTTCCCCCCACTTAAACCACTTTGAAGCATTCTGTACCACTGACTATGTCTAAGTTCAGAATAGCAGGCATCATATCTCTGTGTCTGATCCAATATGTTTGTAGCTCTTGATCATAAATTTTAAGTGGGATGTACTGATTTCTCTATTTTATTTTTAGAAGTATCTTAACCTGTTTGTGATTCTTTTTTTTTTAATTTGTGGACATTTCCAAAGAAAGAATGTAGTACAGATATCTTCAGAACACCAATTTAAACTGGGTGTCTACTCTGACTTGAATATGGTTGTTCCCCCAAACTCATGCATGAGTTTAATCTCCAAAGTCTTATATCAGTGATACTGAAAGGGTGAAAACTTAATTCTACTATGGTGTATAAAGGTAGGGCCTTTGGAAAATGATGAGATTAGACTAGGTTATTAGGGGGCATCCTCCAAGATTGAATCCTCATGATTTTATAAGGAGAGGGGAAAAAGACCACAGGACACAGAAGTATTCACACACTCCTTCCATGATGTAATGAAACCCAGGGGCACCCTCACCAGAGCTTACAAAATGCTGTTTTGACTTTCAGCTTCCAAATATGTGGGTTAAAAAAAATCATCTTTTATTTATAAAGTAGACTGCCTTGGGTTTTTCATTATAGTAATGAAAACTGACAGATTCAGCATCATTCTGTGTTCTTAAAAGGAAAAATATACCTAAAAATCATGTCTTAGTCTTTATATCACTTTCCTACACTGTCCCTTCTAATATTTGTTACCATTTCTCCTTTTGCACTACATAGTTGTTATACATTCGTAATGATGCGTTGGTTCCCATTCACTGTTTCACATTTTGCCTATTCTGAACATCATAAATTATACAACAAATTCTCTCTACCTTTTTTTGCTTGCTTGTTGTTACATTTAATAAGAAACACTGAAGTGTCTTCTGTAATGATAAATCCATTCTTTTCAATCACTCAGATGCTCAAAGGTCATCAAAGATGATAAAGGGAAGCAAAAGACCAATGGTTTCCTCCATTAGCTGTCATGAGAAATGCAAACGATTTGAGTCCTAAAGATTCTGGTCTCAAATTCTACTTTATCCACTCACTAGCCCTAGGAACCTATTCAGTTATTTATTTATTTATTTATTTTAAAGCTCTCTGAACCTTAATTTACTTCGTTGCCAAGTAAGGATAACAACGATGTACAGATGTTGCGAGGATTAAACGATTAAAAATCTCCATCTAGTACCTGGCACGCAGGGCTCATAAATTCTCCCTTTCATACTCATTATCACACCTCTGCAATTCTTCAAGTACCGATGCCACCTTTTTCGAGTCATGTGATTTAGAACCTCCCTGTGTTTTCCTGTGCACTTCGGTTTGTATAAGTTAGAAAGAGCACACATGAAAGAAAGAGCGTGCAGATGGGATGTGCCAAAGGCAAACCAAGGCTGGGATGTATGGGACGGATTCTTAAGTTCCCACTGCCTCTGCCCGAGAGCTGGTTCTGCCTGAAGGGCTACAGGGGAGGGTTGGGAGCAGACCCTTCTTCTGGAGCTCTTGCAAAATGAATTTGTCAGTAAAAGTCATTTTATAGAACAGCCAAAGACTCCCCATAGATTCAATTATACGGAACAGAATCTGCTGGTGAATGCAAGAAAAATGTTGCTGAATTGAATAGGGGAAATCAGTGATTTGATTCTCACCACCTCTCAACAGCTGCCTTCTGTTTTGGAGACACTGGAAGAAACTTCTGGCACATCTATATTATATTACTTACCTATTGGTTTCATCAGAACAATATGCTTCCCTTGTTCTAGTTATTTTCCTCTGTTATTTTATTATGGTATGGATTTAAAGGGGCATCTGGGCAGGCTCCAGACACTAAGATGGATTAACTCACAGATCAGCCGGTAACTTAGAAGGGAACAGAAACAGCCTCCCTTCATTCTCTGAATTTATCAGAAATCTCCATGGATTGAATTTAATTTTCATTTTTATTTTTATTTTTTTATTGTAGTAGAAAACACATAACAAAATTTACTTTTCTAACCATTTTAAGTGTGCAGATCAATACCATTGAGGACATTCATCCTACTGTGCAACCATCACCACCATCCACCTCAGAACTTTTTTATCTTCCATATCTGAACTCTGTGCCCATTAAACACTAACTTCCTGTTTCTCTCCCTCCAGCCCCAAGGCAACCACCATTCTACTTCCTGTCTCTATGGATTTAACTCTCCTAGGGACCCTGCATAAGTGGACACAGTGTTGTCCTTTCCCAACTGGCTTATTTCACTTAGCATAATGCCTTTGAGGTCCATTCATGTTGTAGCATACGCCAGTCTTTCCTTTCTTTCAAAGCCTAAATATTTCACTCTGTGTGTGTGTGTGTGTGTGTGTGTGTGTGTGTGTGTGTGTGACTTTTGTTTATCCATTTATCCATCAAAGGACATTGGAGTTGCTTCCACTATTTGGCTATTGTGAATAGAGCTTTTATGAAATGTCATCTAACTTTTGAGAGAAGATTGGTAAGAACCTGAATAACATTTTGAAAGCTCACTGGGGATATAGCTGAGTGGTAGAGCACTGGCCTATCAGGCACAAAGTCTTGGTCTAACCATAAATTAAAAAAAGAAAAACTCATGGGGGTGACTGGTTTTTAATCTAATAGAACAAAATAACCGTGCCCACAGGACTACTGGAAAAGGACACAGTTGCATTTCTGGTCTCTGTTCTTCGTCACTGTATTGACTCATCGTTGGCCTTGTCCCAGTTTTCTCCCAGAAATTTTAGGAGGAAATTATCTAGGGGAGGCTTCATGGAAGCCCTGCTCACCAGCTTCCACATAGCTTAGTGTGACACTAGCAAATACCAGGATCATTTGGAAACAGATTGCACAGGCATTGACACATCTGTCACCCACGGGACACTGAGAACTTCCAGACACAACTTTCACAGGTGACATGTTTAATATGGAATTCTCAGTGTGTGTATCTTGATTTAGGCCATTTGCCCTTGTGGTTTGGGTAGACATTCTCTTTTAAAAGGCACAATCGATACTGAACCTAGCCTTTCATGCTATGATCTGGTAAAATAGTAACCAAAGCCAAAATGCAACATCAATTTAGATCAGAAAGTTGGCATTTTGGAAGACTTAGTGAATATTATGCAAGAAAGGTGTCACTATGGCAATATTATGCAGACCAAGGACTGGTGTCGCAGAGATCCTATTAACTAACATCTGTAGAATCTCTGCAGCCCTCATCATCTTGTAACAATGCTACCGGGTGGGTTGTGTTACCCATACCTTGCAGGTAAGGAAATTGAAGATTTTGGAAGTAATTTCTTCAAGTCCACAAGCTGGTAATTGGCAGAGCTGGGGGTCTAGCCTACATTTGTCTTATTCTAAAGCAAAAATTTTTTTTTCTCCACCGTAATCCAGCTCAACTGGGTTTATAAAAAGTAGAAGAGATTCACAGTCCATGATCAGTGGTTTTTCAAAGTATGGTCCACAGACCAGCAGCATCAGATTGCCTGGAAATGTTGTAACTGTAAATCCCTGGGGCCCAGGTTTTTGATTTCCAAGCTGTGGGGTGCACTGAGCATCTGTCTTTAGTAAGTCTCCCTATGGAATCTAACATCCACCCAAAGTGATGTTAGGTGATCCCCTCTGCTGTGAGCAGTGGATCATCTATTGTTTCACTGTGATCAGGTAAAAGAACAGAGAGTGCATGGGAATCCTGAGAACTGGAACATGGATGGTGTAATGCCAATGAGGGGCCAGGCAGTATTTTGATCCCCCAAAAGATTTGAGCTTATTTAAGATTGCACTGTGAGTTTCACAGGGGAGGGGGAAAGTTTTAACTCGGATCTAAAGTTTAATGTAGCCAATTATCCTCCTCCTCCTTGCCTGCCCCCGCTGCCACTTCCTGTAGTGAGTGACCTCAGGCATCTGGCATTTATTGGATAGATCCTACCTTCCGTTTTTTTGAGGAAGGAATGTGATTCTCATCATCCAGCACTGTGCTGTGGTCTTTTTTCTGCACTCCCACGTGCTGGAATTTCTGGACAACAATTTTGGTTCTGTCTATGCACGAAGCTTCTGGAGGCTTCTGAGCTTCGGGAATTGCTGATGGAGCCATCTGATTGGAGCTATTTGTTGACAACCTCCAGAGCACCAGAAACAATAAGACAGAGGAGTCCAAATGTTTGAACAAGATTCAAAGGCAGTTTTCAGTGGGTCAGAGGTCAACAGCGCTGAAAGAGATGGATCTGGGGCCTTCGCCTTTCAAAGCCTCACAGAGCCTAGGGAAGTCCTGAGAGAAGTGCTCTGAGATTTAACACCTTCCAGCATGAGGTACCTGTGACACGCTGACATGCCTCTGGAATGCTTCAAGGCATTGACTTGCTCTGGCTGCTGGAGCCAGGGGACAGGATGTGACCAGGCGGGATGGTTGGCAGAACATAAGCGATGAAACTGAAGGAAGCTGTTTCCTAGAGTCACTCTTGCGGGGCTGGGCCACCATAGGACAAGAAGGAAGGACCACTGGATACAACCGTTTGTCTGGACAGTCCTGCTGCAAATCTAGCTTCCAGGAATGCTTTGCTTCTTCTAGGCCACTTGTTTGCCAATGTCATCATAAGTATGATCATCACACCGGAAGGGTGAAAAATAGACATGTCAGAGTCACTGTGAATTAAGGTCTCTGCACGTGCCTAGTCCACAGGGATGACTAAGCAGGGGCTACTTGTGCATTTGCGATATGAATATCCTTTGATAGGGTCGCCCATGTCCCCAAGGAGGGAGTGTGCTGAGTAGATAAGCAGTCACAGAAAGGCAGGGTGGTGTAGTGGGCACCACCAGCCCGTGGGTCAGAACCCTGCGGTGGGGCCCAGGGGTTGCATTTCTGACATTTTGGGATCCAGTGCTGAAAACCTGCCATGTTGGTCAGAGTTCCATCACTGGGACAAAATACCTGAGAAAAACAACTTCAAGAAGGAAAAATTTATTTTGACTCACGGTTTCAGAGACCTCCATCCATGGTCGGCTGGCCCCACTTCTTCAGGCCTCAGGTAAGGCAGAACATCACAGCAAAAGGGCTTGGTGGAGGAAAGCTGCTCAGCTCATGGCAGCCAGAAAGCAGAGACAGGAACAGGACAAAATACAGTCCCCAAGGGCATGTCCCGAAGGACCCACTTCCTTCCACTAGGTCTCACTTCCTACAGCTTTCACCACCCCCCCCCGAAAAAAAATCTATTCAAAAGTCATCAATGGATTAATGCACTCGTGAGGTTCAATTCCTCCTGATCCAATCATGTCCTAAGATCTCCATCTCTGGACCTCACTGTGCTGAGGACCAAGCCTTCATCCCATGAGCCTGGGCACCAGTCCAGACTCACCCATAACACCTCGCCTCTCCCGGGTCCTGTCTGATCCATCACAGGGCACTAACTTCCTTCCCTGTGACTCTTGTTTCCCACTGTTAGCAGGGCAGTGATTCTCTCTTCCCACCTCTGAAGCCTGTTGTATAAATGTACATCAAGCCTGTGCCCTGGGCTGCAACTATGTCACCATCAACTGTCGTCACATATATATTCAGCCTGGTTATTTGAGAACCAGGATGAGAGTTTAAAGTATATTTGATATCGACAAAATCTTTTGCAAGCCACTTCCATGGGGGATTTATCATATCAGTAACACCTCCAATGTTATAATATCAAAAGAGGGAAATTAATATTCACTGAGCATGGAATGTGTCACTTACCCACGTATATGTTCCAGACTTTCAAAGTCACACACACACACACACACACACACACACACTCACTCACTTGAACCCTGTAGGTAGTTTTTATTATTCCAGTTCATAAATAAAGACACAGAGATGTCAAACATTAAGAAATTTGTTTTGTGTCACAGAGGAAAAGGTCTTGAAGCCAAGATGCCTTGTGCTAGATCCCCTGGGTACTGGCACACTCTTGTTGACATGTTCTCAACGTCTCTCAGACCCCCCTCTACCTCTCTTGTCCCAGCCCACCACCAGCAGGTAAAGATGCTGGGCTGACCCTTCTCTTCCCACCACCGTCACTGGAGCTCCACTTGAGGGAACTAGCTTCTTGTCTAAGAGCTCAAAGTTTCCGATGTCAGGAAACATACAATGAGTGGTTCTGATTTATTCGTGACCTGACTCATCTTGGTGAAGGAAAGGAGAGAATCCAGCCGTACTTTGTGAAGCATCACTAGCAACTGTAGGTAAAACAAAAGCCACGCAGTGGTGGTTTAGATATGGTGTCCCCTAAAAACTCACATGTGAGACAATGTAAGGAAGTTGAAGGTGGAATCATTAGGTTCTGGGAGCCTTAGCCTCAACAGTGCATTGATCCCCTGATGGAGATTAACGTGGTAACTGTAGGCCGGTAGGTGGTAGCTGGGGGAGGCAGGTCACTGGGGACGTGCCTTTGGGGTGTATATCTTGTCCTTGTTGAGTGGAGCTCTGTCTCGGATTCCTGGTGCCATGGGCCCAGCTGCTTCCCTCTGCCCCCCCTTCCACCATGATGTCCTGCCTCATCTCAACCCCCAAGGAACGGAGTCAGCCATCTATGGACTGAGACCTCTGAAATTGTAAACCCCCAGATAAATTTTTCCTCCTCTAAAGTCATTCTTATCAGGTCTTTTGGTCAAAGTAGCAAAAAAAGCTGACTAAAATACAGGCCCAGGTCAGACTCTTACAACCAATATATCTGCAGTTAATTTTGAAGGTAAGAAAAATAATGGATTTCTGAAATTTAAGAATTGTTCAAACAATGTAAGCCAACCATGGACTTTCTTAAAAATGTAGAGGAGGACTATCAGAAGCCCCCCCACACACACACACAGCTTCTGCCATTTGGGGATATTTGCTTTCTCAAGTCTTTGGAAATTTCACCAAACAAAAAAATGTAATAAAAAGAGGGAGGTGGGACACAGAAATTGGAGGGCCCCGGACAGTCTGAATAAGTTATCAAATTGTGGAATTCCATGGCTATTTAGAGGAAGTACAGGGACATGGGTCAAGGCTGTGGTTTGCATGTGCCCCCCAAAATCCATGTGTCAGAAACTCAATTCCTCAGTGCAGCAGTGTTGGGAGGCAGGGCCTAGCGGGAGGGGTTTGGGTTATGGAGGCCCATCCTTGTGAATGGATTCATGCTTTTTCCTTCCCTTTTCTTTTTGCAATGCTGGGGATGGAACTCGGGGCCTTTCATACACCAAGCATGTGCTCTACCACTGAGCTACAGCCTTAGTCGAATGTCCTTCTTTCATGAGTAAGTTTACAGCTTCCGAAGCTGGATTGATCACCCCAAGATCAGGTTGTGATACAGCAAGACCACCTCCCATGTCCTCTATCTTCTACACATCCCTCTTGCTTTCCCCATGAGGAACTAGTACGAGTTCCTCATCAGAAGGCAGCAGTTAATGACTCCATGCTCTTGGATTTCCCAACCTCCAAAGCCAAAATAAACTTCTTTTCTTTACAAATTACCCAGTCTCAAGTATTTTTTTTTATAGCCACAGAAAAATAGGTCAAGACAATCTGGATGAGTTGCAAAGGGTAGGAGAGGGACAATGGTAGAGATTGGGCCTAAAAGGTAGCCCAGGCCTCATGGAGAATGGGTATTGTCTCCTCTTGCAGTCCACTGGCTATACCATAGGAACAGCACCCAGGGTCAACAGATTCTTCAAGGATTTTAAGACCTGAAAGGTTGACTTTAAAACAAGGGGAGAACTGCAGTGGAAGTGAAGAACATAACATAGTACTCACTAGTCAATAAGAAGTGACCCTTCGAAGGCTAAGGATCCATATTAACCCCCGAGGCGTCAGAGTCTCCATGCACCCATCTACACCAGACCACTCCCAGGTCTAGCAGGTATCTCAAGCTTCACATGTCCACCACAGCTCTGGACAACTGCATCCTTCGTTTGCTCAAGTCATGAAGTTAAAGTCATCCTAGCTTTCTCCTCGTCACTCACATATCTCATTAGGACCTCTGTCGCTCTTCTTCAGGAGAGTCAGAACCCACTCACTTCATTCCACCCCAGCGTGAGTCACTGTCTTTAACCTAGACCGCCACCTCCCAACTTGTCCTCTGACCCTTTCACTCCATTCTTAGCTACCAGCCCCATCTTATGGACTGCAGCTTACTGGCACCTGTTTCCTGTCCCTCTCTCTGACTGTGACACAAGCCCTGTGAGATCAGAGATCTTGGTTTCATGCAATGAAGTAGACCACACCTCTGGAACTCTTCCTGGTGAAGGATTAGGACTCAATAAATATTTGTTGAATAAACAGTGAATGAATTAATTTGGCAGAAGTGTAGAAGATTCTTGAAATGTCAGGTGTGCCCAGGTGGAAATAGCCATCCTAAATCCAGGAATATGTTGCAAAGACAGAACGGGACTCATGATTCAGAATGGACAAGGGAAGCACAAGAACTGTGACAGCAAAATTAATGTTCACATGCTTTTTCTACCTAAAAAAAGCCCACATCAATCTTCTTGTCATTTGTTGCAGTTTTGAGAAGTATCATTTTAAATGATTGCTCCATATTCCGCTGAATGGATACATAATAACCATTTCTCTTTCCTTGGGCCTCTTGATTCTAACTTTTTGCTATTAGCAAGGGTATTGGTGTGGATATCTTCATGCGTATAAACCTTTGCTGTATTTTGCACCATTTCATTATAAAAGATTGACAAAGGCTAGCAAAAAAACAATTTTACAGTTCTCCAAAAGAGTTGTACTCAAATTCATTTCAACTTCGCTTCTTCACCATAATAATGGCAACACTGAAGATTAACATACAGAAATGCTGGCACTTTTTTTTTTTTTTGGTGGCACATGTGTTTCCTTTTCTCTACAATCTTTGTGTCTTTTTCTCATTTACTTCCTGAAACTGTTTTTGTATTATCAGTTTGTATTATTTGCCAATCTGAGAGGCAAAAAAAAAAAATTGTCATTCTATTTTTTTTTTGAGAGAGAGAGAGAGAGAATTTTTAATATTTATTTTTAGTTTTGAGCGGACACAACATCTTTGTTCGTATGTGGTGCTCAGGATCGAACCCAGGCCGCACGCATGCCAGGTGAGCATGCTACCACTTGAGCCACATCCCCAGCAATTTTTTTTCTTATTAAGAGTAAATTAGCCTTCTTGAATATGTTCAAGAGCTACTCTGATTTTCTTTTCTATGAACTGTTGATGTCTTTTGTCTGTGGTCTCTGTTTTTTATTTTCAACTATTCATTCAATTCCATAATTACATTCTTATGGGATAGACAACATTTCAGGGAATGATAACAGGTCAGGATAGACTGTGGTCCAAAAGATCACCCAGGGATCCAAGTTCCTTCCTCCAATGGCTCTGCCAGCCCCTCGGTGTGGTCCTCATACTCATGGACACTGCTGATTTACCACTAGAAAGTCTGAATTCTAAGCTATCAGAAGACAGAAAGGAGCATGCAGTTTCCTTTTGTAAAAAAATCCCAGAATGTTGCAGGATTAACTTACCTGCCAGGGAGCTGGGGGAATGTAGCTGGGCATCGAGGTTCCCCACTAAAACCCCAAGGGTTTACTATTAAGGAAGAATGCAAGATTGAATCTCAGGAAAACTATCAGTTTTTACCATAAGGTCTAAGTGGAATCTGCCTCTTCCAGTTGCCAAACCTTCATCCTAATCTCACTTATTAAAGAACACATGACTTTTCCCATTGTTGATGGATAATTCTCATAGAGGTGTTGTTTTCTTTGACGATATTCTTATGACACTGCTCTCATTAGTTGTTAATATTTATCAAGGGGATATAGAGTTTTTGAACTTATCAAATTTCACATAAACATATCACCATTAAATCATTTAATTTGAATTATTAAGGTTTTCCAGGAAAGATCATTTACTTCCTTTTACAGATGCATCAACCAAAGTAAAACATGATTTAATTTCAATGGATAATAACACAGACTCAAAAGACATTTTAAAATTCCTAACTTGTCTTATCAAGGAAAGAACACCATTAATGAAATGTATGTAGGCCTTGTTTAGGGGAGGTATTAGATCCTCCACCCAAGTCCTGATAGAAATTTAATTTACTGGAATCTTGACAACGACATGATATAAGTAGGCTAAATTTAGCTTTTGTAATGTGAAAGAATAGAAGTGTCATCTTCCTGTACACTGAAAATGGTACCAAGTGAATGGTGAAGGACAGATAAGATTTAAAATTTGCATAGCAAGGGTGGTTAAGGGATGATTTTTTAAAAATTAATACAAAATGGGAAAAAACAAAAACATAAATAAAAGCAATTTGCACTGTCTTAAAACATCTCTACAAAAATGAAGAGTTCTATGTGCTTCTAATTCAAAAATGGCTGCTATAGAGAAGAAAAAGAACATAATTTGGTTTGTATTGTAGATCTTTCTGAGAACAGTACATTTTCACTTCTGGGTGCTACTTGCTGAACTAATAACTAGGGCATTTCTTTTTTTCACATTGGGCAAAAAGTTGGCTTCTCGTATTTTAAATATTTCATCTGTTTTGATAGAATCCACTCTGCTTGCGTACACCACTCAATATATTATATTATTGTGTTCTACTGTTACGTATCAAAATCCAGCTCTTTGAAATGCTTAGGGTATGACCATAGTAATTGGCTAAAATAACAAAATTTTATATTACAAAAATAAATAAAGTTGGGAGAGAGGACGTTTAATGGACACAGCGGTGCAGGAATAGCTTCTCATGTTCTACAGCACAGTGGGGTAACTATGGTTGACAACCATTAATTGTATATTTCAAAATAATAGAGAAGATTCTTTTTTTATTAGTTGCTCATGACAATACAATGATCTTGACATATCATACATTTGATTCAAATGGGGTATGAATTCTCATTAATATTTCCGATACAGAGAAATAATCATGTCCAAGGTATTGGATATGCCAGTTGCCCTGATACATGACACATTGCATATAGGTATTGAAATAGTACAGTGTACAAATGTGTTCAATTACTATGTGTCAATTAAAAATAAAGGCATATATTTTAAAAAATGAAGTCATGTTTCTCCTGAGTTCCCAAGGGTTCAGATCTGTGGCTAGTGGTGGCTATTTTCATACCTCATGGAAAACTTCATCTTGTCATCTTGGTCCTGGGAGGAAGGAAGAAGGTAGACATATCACTGCTGGGAATTCATTAAGTATTTTTACATAGGCTGGTAATACCAGGGGACTGAGACTGGAGATTTTTCAGCACTTTAAAAGTAAGTAAAAAAAATATCTTGGAGAAATAATTTCCCAAACAAAGTAAAATTTTGAAAAGTGGAGCTCTGTGGACTTTTCTCAAAAGTTCGCCAATTAGGATTTTCCCTCCCCTCCTCCGGTGGGGACAAATGACTTGACATCCTACAGTCCCTTTTTCAGCCAGACTTTTTAAGATGTCCTCCAGTTCATCTGGCTGCCATAGGGCAGGACAGTAATTAAAGTCTCTCCTAGAAATGGGAATCTATATTCTTTATCAAACTCTTCGGAGTCTGTGAAACGTTGATAGACTGGCAGAGGTGTTCTCACCTAGGGATGCATGATGTTCCGGGCAGTTAGAATGAGACACAGAGACAGCAAAGAGTCCTAAAGGGCAAGTTCTGAGGGCCTGAAGGCCTAGGGGACATTCCAGGCATAAGAGCTGTGGGCCACTCAGCACGACTCCCACACTCCCACAGCGACGGGGCGTGGATATTTTTTTACAATATCCAGGCTTGACATGTCGCAGCTGCTCCAGCTGCCAGCACCTGTCCCTTCCTAAACTAGAGAGGTGCCCAGCATTGCCCCACAGTCAATGGATGACTGAGCCAGAAAGTTCTGGTAGATTCTGGCAAAGGTAGGCCAGGGTGAGCAATTCTTTAAGAGAACACAAAGTGGGCCACGGGATGAGGTGGTCGACCCACAAGCCCTTTCCTTCCTTCACCTGTCACAGGTTTGAACCTAATGTCTGTCCACAGAATCAAATGGAACATAGACTCACTTGGCTGGTGGAGGCCCAGGAGTCAGGGCGAGGGAGGGAACCCGCCCTTTGTTGAGGTCAGAGTCAAGAGAAAGGCTGGTGTTTTCATTTACTTTTTATTTACTTATTTGAAATTCTAAAAAATGTAACAGCTAAACACAAGAGAACCTTAAATAAAGGAATCTAATATTCATTAAGATCCTGAGGGAGGAATAAGTTCCTAAGCACAGAGGTAATGCAGTGTATATATCATAAAAGAAAGTTTTGAGTATATAAACATTTAGGGCTCTTTATGGAAAATCCAGAACACGAAAGTAGATGATTGATTAGAACAAATTCAATAGCAAAATGTTTCTATGTTCATTAGAAAATGTGGTCATAGGAGTAAATGATATTATCATCTTGATAGTTCAATGCAGAAGAACACAAATAGATCATTCACGGACAGTGTGATACCTTTTTAAGACAAAGACCTGAGAAATTCAGGAGGAAGAGTTTATTTTGACTGATGGTTTTAAAGGTTTCTGTCTGAGGTCACTTGGCCTGTTTGCTTTGGGAATGTGGTACCACAGTGCATTGTGATGGGAGCATATGGTGGGAAATGCTGCTCACCTTCCCAGGAAGCAGAAGAGAAAGACAGGAAGAGGATGGTTTCCAATGTCCCCTCAAGGACATGTCCCTAGTGACCCAATTTCCTTCCATTAGGCCCCTCCTCTTAAAGGTATTACCCCCTCCCAATAGCACCACGGACTGGGCACCAAGTCTTTTAGACTTCAGGGAAACATTCCAGATCCAAGCCACAAAAGACAGGGAAAAAATGGATTCATAATAAAAATTTGAGGGGAAAACCCAATGATTCTAACTTGTACTCAGAGTCAGGTAATAAAATTACCAAAGTAATATTTTTCACTCTTTATGTTGAATTACAACATTTATATATCATTACTCAGCTCTAAACAGAGCGTAGTAAAATCTTTAAATTCATTGTTACTGGAATTTGGAAATGTGCATAATGAGTAAAAAAAAAAAAACTTTATATCCTTGTTTTAATAATCCCACTTACAAAATTTTAGTTTGAGAATATTTCCAAATATGGAAAAACACAGAGAGGAAGAGAGTTACTAAATAATTTACATATGTTATGGTTTGAATATGAGAAAAGCTCATGTGGCAGGAATGTTCAGAGGTAAAATGATTTGATTATAAAAGTTGTATCCGCCATTTGATAGGTTAATAATCTAAATGGATCTCTACTGTGTGGTACCTGTAGGTAGGTGGGGCATGAATGGAGGAGTAGGTCGCTGTGGGCATGATGTTCTTCTTCATCTGGGCACAGAGCAACAGAGTCAGCCAGTCCAGGGCGGAAACTCTGAAACCAGGAACCCAAGAGAAACTTTGTCTGCTCTAAGTTGTTCAGGTCAGGTTTTTCAGTCACAGCAGCAAAAAGCTGATGAACACCATGTCCAAAAGTCAGCTGGAATCTGACTTCTGTGCAATGAATGGCACAATGTATAAAGCAAGCGGTAATAAAAATACCAATATGATTTTACAAAAAAATTATGACGCAACATGGGGAAAATATGTGAAGTAAAATCATGAGGCATCGTATGGACAATAAAAAGTACAATGTTTTTGTCTTTTGGGGGACTATAGCAGAAATACCATAAATGGGGAGGCCTCTAAGTCCTGGCGGATTCGATGTGTGGCAAAGGCCCATTCTTCACAGGATAGAAGGGAGAACGAGGCTCCCTTGACCCTCTTTTATAAGAGCATTACAGTGGTTTGGAGATGATTTGATTGTGTGTCCCCCAGAGTTTCATTGGATGGATGCCTGGTTCCCGGTTTGACAAGGTTGACATAGGTGGGGCCTCGCAGGAGGCAACGGGGGTACCACCCTCATGAATGGATCACTGCTGTCTTTGGGGATTTCTCGCTCTCATGGGATTAGATCTGTTCTCAGGAGTGGGCTGTTGTAGATAGAGCAAGACCACCCATGTGCTTCCGTTCTTCTGCACCTCGCTGTTTCCCTTTCTGTTTCTGTGCCATGTTTTCACATAGCTGGGGGGGAGGGGGCTCATCAGAGCTGGTGCCATATAGCTTGGACTTTCAGCCTGAAGTATTTTGTTATGGCAATATAAAATAATCTAATACATACACTAATCTTGCCCAAGAGGGCTCTCCCTTCATGACCTCACCACCTGCCAAAGGCCCCACCTCTTAATGACATCGCTCTGAGGGATAGGTTTCAACATAAGGATTTGAAGAGTACGCATTCAGCCCACAGCATAAATCAACTATGAAAGTAATATCAGATTGAGGGGGAAAAAGCAAAAAGAGAACGCCTGGGAGGGAAATAAGCCAGAAAGATAATACGACTGGGTTGTGGCCACTGGATGATCTCAGATTACTTTACTTTCAAAAATTTTGGTGTGAAGCTTATAAAACATTAAATTAAAAAAAAAAACAGATTTACATAGCAGACTTCTTAAAAGTTGGAATTAGGGGATGCTGTTTATTTAAATCATGAGAGTATACTGGGCTGAGAGAGACCATCCCTACTTGGTTGAACATCTCAGGTGACCCTAAATCCATGTCTTTGGTCCATTCTGTCTTTTTTCATTCAATTTTTTTTTTAATTTTTTAAGAGAGAGAGAGAGAGAGAGAGAGAGAGAGAGAGAGAGAGGGAGGGAGGGAGGGAGGATGAGAATATTTTAATATTTATTTTTTAGTATTTGGCGGACACAACATCTTTGTATGTGGTGCTGAGGATCGAACCCGGGCCGCACGCATGCCAGGCAAGCGCGCTACCACTTGTCTTTGAACCCAATATAATTGCTATAAAATTATTATTTTGAATCAGCCAAAATTCAAGATAATAATATTGTATTAATTTCCCCTGGCTGCTGCAACAAATTATGGAAAATTTAATGGCTTAAAAACAACAGAAAGGCTGAGGCTGTAGCTCAGTGGCAGAGTGCTTGCCTAGCATGTGGGAGGCACTGGGGTTGAACCTTAGCACCGCATAAAAATGAACAAATAAAAAAGGCATTCTCAGGGCTGAGGCTGCGGCTCAGTGGTAAAGCACTGGCCTGGCATGCATGAGGCACTGGGTTCGATCCTCAGCACCACATAAATATAAAATAAAGATATTGTGTCCACCTATAATTAAAAAATAAATATTAAAAAGGCATTCTGTCCACCTACAAAAAAAAAGTTAAATAATATTTAAAAATAAAATAAAAACAAGAAATATGGACTCTGTTCTGGAGGTCAAAAGGCCGAAACGAGTCTCATGGGGTTTAAAACTCAGAAGTCAGCAGGGCTGAATTCCTTCTGGAGGCCCCAAGGGAAAATCCGTTTCCTTGTCCTTTCCAAAGTTTAGAGCGTCATTGCCTGCATTTCTTGGTTCCTGGTTCCTTCTTCCATCTTCAAAACCAGCATGTAGCAACCTGTCTCTGACTCTGTTTTCCTCTGCCTACACGGTCACGTGGACTTTCCTTTTCTCTGATCAAATCTTCCTCTTTTTCTCTCCTTTTTTTTTTCTTTGAGGGGGTGTGGGGTACCAGAGATTGAACTCAGGGGCACTCGACCACTGAGCCACATCCCCAGCCCTATTTTGTACTTTATTTAAAGATAGGGTCTCACTGAGTTGCTTAGTGCCTCACCTCTGCTGAGGCCGGCTGCACAATCCGGATCCTGCCTCAGCCCCCCAAACTCTGGTTCCCTCTTTTAAAGGCACCTGTGATTGCATTTAGGGCCCAAAATCCAAGATAATCTCCCATCTAGAGATTCTTAACTTAATCACTTCTGCAAAGACCCCTTCTCCATACGTGGGAATAGTCACAGGCTCCAGGGTTCAGGACCATAGTGTCCCTGGGGGCTATTACGCATCCTCGCTTCCTATATCTTGTTGACTACAAGTTTTCTGTGCACGGTAGATATGTTTATTTCTCTTGATGGTGATGATGGTTTCTTGGGTGTACAAATGTATCAAAACTACCAAATTGCATAGTTTAAAAAGGTGCGATTTGCCAGGCATAGTGGCATATGCCTGTAATCTCAGCAGCTCGGGAGGCTGAGGCAGGAAAATCAAAAGGTCAAAGCCAGTTTCAGCAAATTAATGAGACCCTGTGTCTAATAAAATATTTTTCTAAAAAAGTCTGGGGATGTGGTTCAGTGGTTAAGTGCCACTAGGTTCAATCCCCAGTACCACAAAATGGTGAAATTTATGAAATGCCAATTATATATCAACATAACATAAAAATATAGGATAGTTTTATGTTACATGGTAAACATTCTCTGAGCCAACATGACAATGTTCCTCTGGAATCAGTTTTGTATGATTTTTAGGGAGTTGGGGAACTTATCATGTATTACAGCCAATGAAACCTGAAACTTGGGCAAGTCTAATTAGTCTGTAACTGATCTAGTTCTCTTTGGAGGGTGCAATCCCCCGGTGACAGAAATGTAACCTTGATGACTTAATTTCCCCCCACACACACACACATGCAAACACATTTATGAACATACAGCCACATTCCCCACACGCATTTACATGCATGCACTGGTGTATGCACACACTCACACATGTGCACACAGTTGCACTTGTGCAAGTTCAGGCGTGCACACTCACACATCCACACATGCACTTTTCCTCAGGTTGATCTTCACATGCAGGTCAGGGGATGGCTCCAGGGACTGTCTGGGGGAGTGGCACCTATCCCGTGGGATGTCCATCCTCCTTAGGTGACATGGGAGTCCCTCTGGAGCTTTCCAAGTCTCATAGCATCAGGTATCTATTACCCCACCCATGTCACCACCCTCCACTAATCATGCAAATCTGATCTTACACCCTGTGCAGCACAGGGAGACTCCAGAAGCAATCGAAGGCTCCATCAGGCCTCCACCAAAGGCCGCAGAGGAAGGGTTTTGCAGCTTCCTGGGGCTCTCCCTCAGAAGGTGAGCTCTAGAGTTCTCCACTGGGAACCCTCAGACCTCTGCAGGGTTTTCTTCTTCCTTCTGGGCCAAGCTCAGGAGAGCCTTGGTCCAGGGCATCCCTGGCTCATTCTCTTCTTATACTCCTCCAACTTGCTGGGAACAGGAAACCACCCTAGAAACTTCCAGATCTGCTGGGTTTATACAGAGTAGCCTGAGATTTCTGCAGTTTACCATGTGTTCAGAAGCAAAATCCTTCCCATGGGTGATAAGGATGGGGTTTTCTACATTCACAGACCGGGGGAGCAAGGTTATGTGGGGAAGTCAGGAAGGGATGGGGAGCTTTGGTTAGTACCTGTCATCATTCAGCCATGTGAGCCTGCTTGTCCATTACTCTCCTCTTACTCTATGGAACAAACTGACTTCACCTCAATAGCTTGTTGAGCACATGGCTATCAATTGCAAATTCTCTAATCATTGATCTCCATTATAAAGTTTTCCATGGAAAGATGATTTTCAGAAGCTGAGTAGAAGACATTGATGAGAAAAAGGACACATCGAAGACTACACCCTCAAAAGAATTCCAGTTATTAAAAAAAACCCAAAAAACTTAATTCCCTATTTTGTCAATCCTGAATGTTTGAAATTTGTCTTGTCTTATCACATTGACTTAAAAAGGAACAGTTATATTAAATGAAAAAAAATAATGCTATAAATATTTTGCAATCTGGAAACAGAAAATGGAGATGCTTAATAATTATTGGAGGCACACAAGGGACATTCCATCTAAATTCTGCCCTCTACCTTCAGAACGTGCTGGCTTCACTTAGCATGTTCTACCTTTTAATTCTCTCTTTGGTTTTACTTCTGATCTCTTTCCTTGAATCTGTGGCCACCAGACTTCATTCTCAGTAGAATGATAGATCCCTGGTGCTTATGGCAAGAGACTAGGAGTGTTGGGTGTCTCCTAGGTTCCGACAAACTTGAAAAGTCAAAAATAATGCAAATTGGAGGAGCTGGTTGAAGAACTCTAATAGCACCAGGGCTTCAGAGTGGGGATCTGGTTGAGGATATGCCACCAGCTGTTGGCATTATGAACAGCTAATTCTCATTTTCCAGAATTTATCTCCCACTTGGTCGAGAAGGTTTTCTAAGACTTGAAAAAAAAATGCTCAGAATGGATGACAAGGACCCATCAGTTCTCCCTGATCTTCAGTCTTAGGTTGAAGATACAAGTTTATACTTTGGGGCTAAGAATAGTTATGCCTCTCTAGTTAATGCACGTAACCTTAAAATAGCTCTCGACAGAACTCGTCCTCCCCCTACAATCTGTGCTGAGGAGAGGCGGGGAGGGGGGGGGAGCTCACATCTCATTCAGGGAGTCAAATTGCTCCTGCTACTGCAATCCCCTGCATTGCTACAGAACTCTCAGACTTCTGGCAGGGAGACCTCGCAAAGGCTAGCGAAATCTGAAATTGCAACTTAGCTTTCAGGGGGAAAAAAAATGATCTTCACTCGGATTGAGTCTGGATCCACCTACATGTTTTGAGTTATTATGTTACTTGATGAAATCCAAAGTTCTTCCTTATTTAGTGATGCTCTACCACCCTCCTTGGGTGGTTCTTAACAGGAGTGACACTCCATCTTGTGCCCAGATGGAGACCCTCCTGTCCTCTTGGATGACTCTGCACATCAGGACATGAGTCAACATGTGACCCGGGCGTTTCTATGTAAATACGCATGTTTTTCATGCACACATATTCAGGACTCTGCTGACCCCATCGTGCAGATGCTATTTTTATTAGCAGTGGTCACTGTCAAGTAATCAAGCTGTGCCCAGGTGGCTCATGGTGCAGGTGCAGTAAACGGGAGGCAGGGACTTAGGCCATCCAGAGACCTTGGCGCTTTCAGGTGCTGCTTTCAGTAGCAGCTTGTTTGAGTCAGCTTTTTCACTGCTGTGACTAAAGGATCTGACCAGCACAACTGCAGAGGAGGGAGAGTTTATTTGAGGGCTCACAGTTTCAGAGGTCTTAGTCCACAGAAGGCTGGCTCCATTCCTCGGGGCTGGAAGTGAGGCTGAACATCATGGTGGGAGAGCATGGCAGAGGGAAGCAGTTCACAACAGGAAGCCGAGAAAGAGAGACTTCAGCTCCAGATACAAAATATATACCCCAGAGCCACGCCCCCAACTAACCACTTCCTCCAGCCACACCCCACTTGCCTCTAGTTACCACTCAGTTAACACCATCAAGGAATAACTCACTGCTCAGGCTAAGACTCTTGCCATCCAATCGTTTCTCCTCCGAACGTCCTGCACTGTCTCAGACGTGCACTCTTAGAGGACACCTCATATCCAAACCATCACACAGTTGAAGCCAGCGTGGACTGAAACCTGGGTGTGCACCAATTCATAAACTCCAGAAACCACCAAGACAGCTAGTCAGCTTAGCAAAGGGTGGGCTGCTGTGTACCTGCCATCTGTCAACCTCAATTTGGGGAAAGAATTCTTTTAACCTTAAAAAGTCACCTTACATGCAACGAGGCATGGTAACAATCTGACAGCTGGGGACAAGATAGGATTGTAGAGGAAGAGAGGAACTCTGGGACTCTTTCAGCAGGCCCTGCAATTTCACTCAGTGGCTCATCACTTCCGGTTTGGCATGAGTTTAGCTTATGATTTCCAGTTATGGTGAGGCATGCCATAAAACTCTTTGGTGTCTGGTGACAGGAGCACTGGGTCCTTGGTCATCACCACCACCAACCCCGTGTTTGACTTAGATGGCTACAAAATGCTAGCAAGAAAAGGATAGGGAAGCCATGGTTTCCATGTCATTACAGGCACAGGTGGATGTAAGCCACCTGCACCTATTTCTTAGTCTATTTTCTGTTACTATAACTGAATGCCACAGACTGGGTAACATATAAAGGCTAGAGGTTTATTTAGATCATGGTTCTGGAGGCTGGGAAGTCCAAGAGCATGGTGCCAGATGCTCACTATATATATATATTTTTTTTTGGGGGGGGGGGAGAGAGAGAATTTTTTAATATTTATTTTTTAGTTCTCGGCGGACACAACATCTTTGTTGGTATGTGGTGCTGAGGATCGAACCCGGGCCGCACGCATGCCAGGCGAGCATGCTACCGCTTGAGCCACATCCCCAGCCCAGATGCTCAGCATATAGAAAGGTTCGTCACCTTACCTCATTTTCTCCCACTGGATATCTTATGATATCTGATTAGAATATTTTTCCAGTCCCTCCCCCCATTTGTTACTTCAGGAAACCTCATGAGACTATTTCCCACTTTACTTCCATTTGTCACTTCAAAATGTGGACCTCTGGTGGGAGTTGTCGTGGTGATGGGATTTATGGTAAGCAGGGTCAGGACTCCTCTCCCCATCTTGTCCTCCTTTCTAATACCCTGTCTCCTCCATCTCGGTGTCTCTGAACTCCTGCCTAACAAGTTCACCTTATAACAAAGTCACTCCAAAGATAACCCACTACTCCACAAATGGCGTCATCCATTCCTTAGGGCGGGGCCCTCATGGCCCAATCACTATCGAAAGTCCCACTTCTCCATGCCTTTTTTTTTTTCTTCCCTTTTTCTGCACTGGGAATTGAACCCGGGAGTTCTCACACTGAACTACATCTCGAGCACTTTTCGTTTTGGGTTTTGAGACAGAGTCTCACTAAGTTTCCCTGGCGAGGCTCCAGTTTGTGACCTTCCTGCCTCGTCTCCTAAGGAGCGGAGATCACAGGTAACATACCCATCTGGGCCCACTTCTGAATGCCCCCCAGAGGGGGTTGAATTCCAACCTGAGTTTGGGAGGGGACATTCACACCAGAGCCACCCACTCCGTGGTTTGGGACTTCCTTCCCTTGCTATCTGCTGGGGAGGAAGCTGGGCTGTCTGGGAGAGCAGGGACTGTGGGAGAGGCAGGCAGTTTCTTCAGAATACCCTGCGGTAAATGGTCAACAACAACAGGGATTCACGCCTCCTGGGGGTAACGCCTTTGTGTAACGCCTTCCCCTGGTTTGGACCCATGACTTGCTTCTAACAGGTGATAGATGTCACTTCTGCTATTAGATTACAAAATGTCTCTGCCTAGCCAGGTGCAGTGGCTCACACCTGTAATCCCAGTCTCGTGGGAGGCTGAGGCAGGAAGATTGTGAGTTCAAAGCCAGCCTCAGCAACTGTATGAGGCCATGAGCAACTGAGCAAGACCCTGTCTCTAAATAAAATATCTTAAAAGGCTGAGGATGTGCCTCAGTGGTTAAGTGCCCCTGGGTTCAATCCCCAGTGCCAAAAAAAAAAAAAAAAGAGTCTGTGTGAGTTCTGTCTCACACACACTCCCTGGGTCTTCCTCTTATTCTCTCTGAGGGAAGTCAGACGGCATCTTGTGATCTAATCCATTGAGAGGCCACATGGAGAGGAATTAAGGAAGGCCCCTAATGAATAGCTACTGCAGAGCTGACATGCTGGGTTCAACAGCTTATGGGAGGCTGAATCCTGCCAACACTCCCAAGGGTCAGCATAAAAGCAGGTCCCTCCCTCAGTAGAGCCTTCAGGTGAGTCCACACCCAAAGCCAAGAAAACCAGACCCACAGGCCCCTGATGAGGGTATATGAGGAATTCCAATCCTTAGAAACTCTGAGATAATGCAGGTGTGTGGCTTTAAATACTAAATCTTGGAGTGATTTATTACATATCAGGAGATAATTCATATCAGAAGGACTCAGTACCATGATCAGGGGTCAACTGTGTGAAATAACATTTTCTCAGAGTCTTGCTTTCTTGCAGACATTTTCATATTGCTGAAGGACACTTTAAAATATCATCCCAGTCAATCATTCTAAACAGTTACTCCACTATAAGCTTTTTATTAGGGGGGTGGGAGTTGTGGCTCAGTGGTAGAGCAGTCGCCTGGCATGCGTGAGGCCTGGGTTCCATCCTCGGCACCACATATAAATAAAAATAAAGATGCTGTGTCCATTTAAAACTAGAGAATATTTTTTTAAAAAAAGCTTTCTATTAGAATCAACAAAATACCAAAATTACCTGATTTCCTATTTTGTGATTGTTGTTCCATATAAATTATTACATTCATATTTCAGCAAAAGTATGGATGAACAGTGAACCCAGACCAGAGGCCCGAAACAACTGGCTGGAGGGAAAACAGAAGGATCATTCCAAACTGGACCATCAGAACCATTGGTGCCTCCAATTTACTCAGTGACTCAAGAATGAAATTGGATTGCATCAGGGAAGGTAAAGCTAAGGCAACAAAGCAAAAACATGTGTGTGTGTGTGTGTGTGTGTGTGTGTGTGTGTGTGTGTGTGTGTGAGAGAGAGAGAGAGAGAGAGAGAGAGAGAGAGAGAGAGAGAAGTGTTTCAGATTTTTGAATTTTGGGGATTTTGGAATATTTGCACTTAATATTCTTGGGAATGGAACCCAAGACTATACAGAAAATTAATATATTGTTCATATACACCTTATCCACACAGCCTGGAGGTGATGTCTATATCTATTATCCTTCTTGTGCACCTGTGTTTGGTCTGTGTGTCATCACAAGAGGTCCCGTGTGGACGTTTCCCTTTTTGGTATCATGTCAATGCTCAGAAAGTTTTGGATTTTGAAGAACTTGGATTTTGAATCTGTGGTTAAAGATGTTCAACCTGTACATCTAATTTGAATAACATGTCAGTCTTTCCGAAAATATAGACGTTTGATTCAAATTCCAATTAGAGGAACTAAGTCTTTAGAAATGAGAGAACCTTAAAAATTAACTAGTTTACAGATTTTCAAAATCTTCTTTTCCCATAGAAGCTTTTAAAACAATAAAATCTTAAGTCTAGCTTCAACATGCATAATAGAAAATACAATATTTTGTTAGCACAAATATATTTTATATATTAAAATTCACAAAACTTACTCATAAGGCAATTCTTTCTGAACACTAATATGAATACAAAATTTAGGAACTTGGGACTGAAGGACATTAGCTGTGGCCTTTTTCAGTGTAGTTGTACAATATTGGAACAATTGTAATTCACAAAAAGAAGTAGTTCTAAATGGTTAAGAGATTGAAAATCAGCTTATCTTGTAATTTAAGATGGATATCAGTTAAGCCAATACAGAAACTTGATAGAGAAATAGTAAGGCAAATTGTATTTAACAATATCATATAAAATGCTATTCTTCCTTAATTGGTAGCTGTTAAGTTTGAGGTAAAATGCCTTAGTCAATGTTAGTTATCTTTGGGCAGAAAATACTTTTCAAGTGTTTCTTTGAATGATATAAAATATAAAACCGTGTAAAATTTTCAAAAATCAGACACAGTGATATAGTGTATAGTAAGATCATAATTCCAAGTTTCTAAGAAGTCTAATTTTCTTTGTTTTGCATGTTGACTCTGAACTTAATCTTTCAGTTTCATTGCTGACATTTTAACTGTCATGGCAGACCTGATAACATAGTGGCCTTACACAGCCAAATTTAAAAATATCACCAAGATATGCAAAACAATGAGGTCATGTCATGTTAGATTTGAGAGTTTTCACTAAAGAGGCTTTTATTAACAACAGTCATATTTGGTCTCATTTGAAGTAGCCATGCCTCAGTAGGACCAGAGAACTTCAATACCAAAAGTAACTTCTAGAAATCACCACATTTATTTTTGTAAATAGCTGAAAAGTTTGTAATGTGAAGAAAACAGTCCTTTAATAAAGTTGTCAGTTTGTATGACATTACCCAACACTTAAAAATTAAAGTTGCCTTTTTTTTTTTGTATTTTGCAGCTAGAACTTGTTATGCAAATGTACTGCTTGTGCACATACTGGTAATGATTTTTATGTGAATATGTATTTTTAAACTACTGCTGTTGCTCATTATGTAGACCTTGCTACATTTTAGTACAATTATGTGTGGTGTCTTATTTGTGCCCTAAGCATTTGAAATTTTCATTTCTTAATAGGTCTGGGGGTGACTGTTTTCTACTGTGATAAATTTCCCTTTTCCTTCAAGAACATATACAAAAACAATCAAAATGGGGAAATCATCAACATCCACACACTTGCCTATTTGAAATGTAAAGATTTTCTTACTCTCAAACTTCAAGCCAATTATATAAGAATCTTGGGTGGGCACGGTGGTGCATACCTGTAATCCCAGCAGCTCAGGAGGCTGAGGCAGAGGATCACAAGTTCAAAGTTCAGCAGCTAAGCAAGGCCCTAAACAACTTGGCTAGATTCTGACTCAAATAAAAAATAAAGAGGGCTGAGATATGGCTCATTGGTTAAGTGCCCTAAGTTCAATTTCTGGTATACACACACACACACACACACACACACACACACACCACCTTGGATCTGCACTCCGACTCTAATTTAAACCATCTTGATGGACAATAGTGATCATCCTATGATACAAATCCCCTCTCATAATACATTTTATTGGCAGAACCAATGGCAGAATTTCTTGTGCTGCCTAAAAGAATTCAGTAATATTTTCCGAATATGAAATACCAAGAAACATCTTGATTTCAGAGTAGCATCTCATAGTATCATGAACGTTGAGTAGAAGACATGAGATCCCCGAATCAGAGGCAAAGAGCTTTAGTACTCACAGTGCAGCAAAGAGTGTAAGCATCACCTGTGCTTTGGTTCTCACTGCCTCCTGAGTCCCATGGGGGTAACACAGAGAGACCCCGGTAGATGCTTGTGCACTCAGAGGGTTTATATCACTACTAAGGGACCCAGGACTCAGAGAAATTGGATTTTCTTATAATAGACCACAAGCAAATAAACCTGCCCAACAATTGTGCTGGAGAGAAACATCATTACGTCACACAGTGCACAAATCTACCAGCAGACTTTTGGGAGACACTACCTCCATTTTCCAAGGCTCTTTACTATACAACATTTTTTAAAAGAAAGTAGGAAAAAAAAAAAGTTGCCTAGTTTCCCTGTTAATAAGACTTGCAGAAACATGAGAGATCTATGGAGAATTTCCTCTCATCACCCAAAGGAGGATTCTTTCCCTTTATCTGCAGTTTTGTAGTTTAATTTGAATGATTTTATAAATGCCTTTCATTTTCACATTTCGCTTTTGTCTAGAGAATTCTTCAAGAGTACGACAGGAACTCTACATTGTGAAAATCACTGCTGTAGTTCAAACCTTTATTTTTTTTAATAAGGAAACTGAGGCACAAAAACGGCCTATCCAAGTCCCAGCTATTTACATATCCACTCCAAATAATGGAATTATAAATCCAAGCAGTGCTAGGCACCTGCCAAAAATACATTCTCCTTTAATCTAGAAATAAATGGTGTAAAGTACACAAGGGCAGAGAACTTTCCAGGCCATCTTAATGGGGGTTTTTCCCTTCAGCAACTTCTGAGAAAAAAATCTGAAGTTGAACAGGGTCAATTGGGAAGGAATCTCAGGAAAGATCATTAGTGGAGAAGTGAGAGAGAAGCCAGACAACTGAAGGTTTGTCACGAAGCAGATGAGTTCTGGGGGCACCTGGATCTTAACCCCTGATGGGTTTATATCACCCCTAAGTTACCTCTGGGGCCAGCTAGTGGAAAATCTGCATTTCAGAGGTACCTGAAGGAGGAGAGAGCTGAGTGTCCGTCTATATCAGTTCCCATCAGTCTTTGGTAGACATGGTACTGGGAGGTTAAAAATCCTATACTCTGCCCTGCACTCAGGTAGATGAAGCTACAGTGGCCAGAGAGTGGTTCAGGTGGGGACAATTAGAAGGTAGGCTGGTGTGCAGGAAATGGCACATGGGGAGGGATATGGTGGCACAAGAGTCACCTGCTACAGTAGGACAGCTATCCATTAAGAATCAGTATACAAGCTGGGCGCAATGGGACACACCTGTAATCCCAGTGGTTCAGGAGGCTGAGGCAGGAGGATCACAAGTTCAAAGCCAGCCTCAGCAAAAGGGAGGTGCTAAGCAACTCAGCAAGACCCTTCTCTAAATAAAAAACACAAAATAGGGCTGGGGATGTGGCTCAGTGGTTGAGTGCCCCTGAGTTCAATCCCTGGTATCCCCCCACCCCAAAATCCATACACATTCGAGTGAACCTTCCTTGTCTCATTCTTCATCTCTGCGTTTAAATGAAGGTCTTCAAGCCCGACAGGGACACACGTGGATGGGGTTCAGACAGCTTTTTAATGAAATGGTGATTACAGGAAGGGGTAAAGAATCTAGAAAAGTGTTGATCAAGGAAAGGAGGGGAAATGTGCCTGAACAGAATGAAAACTATTGTCTGCAGAATAGAGCAAGGCAGAGAAGAGGAAGCATGGGACAAGGGAGGCTAGAACAGAAGAGCCATGGGCTCAGGCAGATGCCAAGGGAGGACACTACTTGGAGGGGCTGTAACAGGAAGCAGGTCACAGATTCTGGTCCTCGTTCCTGCCCATGGAGAGTCATATGAATTAGACTCATCTCTGGGTGACAGAGAACAATGATTCCAAAGTTTTGTAGGAGGAGCTCTTTTTACATGAGCACCTCCAAAACCTTGAGTAAAAGCTACAATGAATTCAGTAACCCTGCAAAATGAAATGTGTGTTTTATTCATCACCACAGCATGACATATATTTCAAAAATAGCAGCTTGTATGTGTACAAGAGGTGAGGGATGTTCAGAACCCAGGCTGGGAGAGGTACTGGTTCTGGTACCACCAGAGTGACTCTTGGGGGAAGATGAGAGCTGGTCTGAAGATGTTCATGTTGGGAGGAACCTGAAAGGTCTAACACTGAACTGGTTTAGATCGTGTGTCAAGAAAGCACCACGTTGGGTGCAGTGGCACACACCTGTAATCCCAGCGGCTCCAGAGGCTGAGACAGGAGGATCTTGAGTCCAAAGCCAGCTTCAGCAAAAGTGAGGCACTAAGCAACTCAGTGGGACCCTGTCTCTAAAGAAAATACAAAATAGGGCTGGGAATGTGGCTCAGTGATTGAGTGCCATCCCTAGTACCCCCTCAAAAAGAAGAAGCAAGAACCATCATAGGAAGCCTCTCGCTGGGTAATCTCCTGAATTTTTTCCCATCAGTCAAGATAGTTGTACACCCAACTGCTGTTGTGAAGAACAGTGGTAACGGGGAAGCAGAAAGGAACTGAGAGCAGAGAAAGCAAAACCTTTGAATCGATCCTTGCATTCTTTTAAGGAGAAAGCCTCTCCCTCACACCCCTGCCTTGCCTTCATTCCTAGGTCATGCAATTTGAAGCTGCAGGGAAGCTGGCTTGGGATATCAATGGCACTTTCTGATGCAGAGAAGAACATCTGTGTCAAACCAAATGTGGGTGTGTATGTATTCTTTATAACAACTTTGGATTGCTGTATGGCCATATGGATTTGAGTTCTCACCCCTGAAATAAGAATTTGGTGAGAGCAATTCATTGGGAACTAAATTGGTCCTCCTCTACTATGATTTGGATAAATGTCCCCCAAAGACCCATGTGTTGGTTCCCAGCCATGACACTATTGGGAAATAGGAGGTAGAGAGTAGTGGGAGGTCTTTGGGGGCATGTCCTCTAAGTGGGTATTGGGGGACCCAGTCCCTTTCTCTTACTCTCTCTTTCACCTGCTTGCCATGAGGTGAATTATGATTCTGACATTATGTGCAGGCCCCAAAGCAATGGTGGTCCAAAGATCATGGACTCAAATTTCCAAAACAGTGAGACAAAATATATTTTTCCTATGTTTAGATTGATTGTTTCAGGTATTTGGTTACAATCATGGAAAATTGACTAAACACACCTACCCAAATGCATATGTTGAAGCCCCTAACCTCTACTCTGACTGTATTTAGAGACAGCTCCTTTAAAGTAATGAAAGTTAAATGAAAGACTGGCGTCCTCATAAGAAGAGGAAGAGATGTCAGGGAGATGTATGCACAGAGGAAAGGTCATGGGAGGACACAGCAGGATGTCCATCTGCAAATCAAGGAGAAAGACCTGGGAAGGAACCAACCCTGCCAACACCTTGACCTTGGACTTCCAATCTCCAGAACCTCAAGATAACAACGGTAGGAAACTGTCTGTTTTCTACGCCCCCCAGTCTGCGGTACTTGGTCTTGACCTCCGAGCAGATTAACCCAGCAGGTGTCCCAGGAAGCACAGAGGGGCATGAGAGGTGAGATGGGAGAGAGGAAGGTGACCAGGAGGTCTCAGCTGTGGGGAGCTGCTGGAAAGCCTGGGAGAGACACCTGAGAATTTCCCCCACTGAAAGGGGGAGAAGCTGGGGTACCCGTCAACAGGTGCACATCCCATTGGTTGGGTCACTCCTGGGGCTTAATGGCTGGCATTTCATTTCTACTCTGTCCTCATCTGAGGGCCAGGCACCCTTCCACCAACAGAGAAAGCTCCAGCAAGAGCCTCCAAGGCTAGAGTAGGAAGCCATGGGCGTGGAAGGAGTGGGAGGCTGGTGACCCTTAGGGAGGAGGTGGGGCTGCACTGACAGCATCTGCTATAATAATCTGAGTTAAACAATGATATCTACTTTTAGACCACTGAGGCGTTCATTCAATCAGCGTGGGTTTTTAGACCAGTTTCTCCAACAGCAGTGTTATTTCCTCCACTCTGCTCAGACTAACTGGAGAGGAAAGGTAACTTGTTCAAGTGCCACCTGCTAGGTTCTATTTTATTGGGGGAATGCCTCTATAAACAACACAGGGATTCAGAGGTTTCGGGGTGTAAGGCAAAGCACACTGGGGATTTGTGCGTCTTGTGGAAAGTAGGTTTAAAGGACATTCAGGAGTAGCTTGGAAGAGAAGGGCAGCCTCAGTTACAAAGGGTGAGGCCTGGTGTACAGAGACAAGGTGGAGTAAGGCAGGGGAGAGGGCTGGGAAAGACCACCGAGTTTCCATATGGGGGCTCCAACTGGCGGTTCATTTCCAGAACGTGTCACAGCTCAGCATCAGCAGGAGGGGGCACACAGAGGTGGTATGAGCGCCTCCAATAAGCAGTCCCCAGGCAGCCTCTGCAGGATCTCCACGAGAGACAGGGGAACCCACTTC
Source organism: Urocitellus parryii (assembly GCF_045843805.1). NCBI lineage: Eukaryota > Metazoa > Chordata > Mammalia > Rodentia > Sciuridae > Urocitellus > Urocitellus parryii. The sequence continues at coordinate 9,534,803 of NC_135542.1, forward strand.
ATCCTCCTCTCTTCCATAACTCTGAGCAGTCACAAAAGATTTACCTGCAAATTTGATAGCCACACGGGAACGGTGAAGAGGAAGGTGCAATATCTCTTCGTCTCCAAACGGATGCTCAGATTGTTCCTGAACTCACATCCTAACGAGAAAAATTGGGAAAAACCAAACAAAAACTACTGGCGCTCCTCTCTAAGGCTTCAGGAGCAAGGCTGTCAGTGAGACCCTGCGGGACCCAGGTCCAGAGAGAACGTTCTTAAAATGTCTTTTGATTCCTTGCACATTCTGTCCTGCATTTCTCTCTGGGCGACCCCTCACCTAAAGTGCTCATAGGCAAGGCTTCTGTCTTGGTTTCTCCCGTCTCGGGGAGCTCAGGTCAGGCTATCTGAGAAAGCGGCTGTGGAGACAGAGCAAGGCCTGAGTGGCCAAGCAAGGGGCCAGGTCTCAGGAGGTCTTCATGTTGGAAGCCTCCTCTGGAACCACAGAACGCACCCCACCCCCTGGTTGGGCCCCCACACGTAGCCAAGTCACTTCCTCCTGTCAAGTGTTATCTACCCAAGTCACATCCCTTTTCCTGCCAGTTTCTCCTGTGACGTGGGCACTGCTCATCAGTCACACCGGACCCCAACCCGTGGCCTCTTGGGGTCCCCCCATCCGCCTGCATTCTACCACCTGACCAATTTTCCCAACACATAACATTTAATACTTCCATTGAGGCATATGGCCTACCTACAGAAAGCCACATGAAAATAAATGCATGTTTTAATGAAGGCCAACACCCTGCAGTGGCTTGGATATGGTTTGAAGATCACCCTCAAGTTTCATGTGTTGAAATTTAATCCACATGATGAAATATTAAGAGGGTGGAAACTTAACCTGACTGTGGTGTCTAGAGGCCACTGGGAGAATTAAAGTAATTAGGATGGAGTCCCCATGATTGAGTCTTGGTGGCTTTATAAGAAGAGGGACAGGGATCAGATGGCACACAGGCATGCTCCTTGTCTTTTGCCATGGGATACTCTGACCAGCTTGGAACCCTGACAGAAAAAAGGCGTGGCCCCTCATCTTGGACTGGAACCATGAACCAAAATAAAACTCCTCTTTTTGTAAGTACTTAGCCTCCAATATTTCAACAGTAATGAAAAAAAATGGACAAATACATACACTTATAGCCACAACCTTTGTCCAGTGTCTCAAAAGTCACTTCTCAAACTCTCTTCTCCTTCCCATCAAGTTAACTCTCTTTTCGTTTACTTTTGGGAAAACATAGGAGCACACACCCTGTGATATTCAGCTTTCCATAACTATGACAAAATACCTGAGAAAATCAACTTAAAGGAGGAAAGAATTACTTTGGCTCATAGTGTCAGAAGTTGCAGTCCATGGTCAGCTGGACTCTGTTGTTTCTGGGCCTGAGGTGAGACAGTATGTCATGATGGAAGGGTATGGTAGGGCAAAGCTGTTCATCTCAGGGCAGCCAGGAAGTGGATGGGGGAAGAAGCAGGGACAAGATAAACCCTTCCAAGGCATGCTGCCAGTGACCTACTTTCTCTAACTACAGTTTCCACCACCACCCAGGACTGCCATCAGCTATGAACCCCTCAATTGCCTGATCCATTATAGAGATCAGAGCCCGCGTGATCCAGTCACCTTCCAGAGCCCCACCTCTGAACAATGCTGCATTGGGGACCAAGCCTTCAACACCTGAACCCCTGGGGTACATTCCAGATCCAAACCATAACACATCCCTAATTTCCTTGTTTACTTTGGCCTGCCTTTTTTTTTTTTAATTTTTAAATGCATTTGGGGTCTTTTATTTTTCCCAAGTGTAGCTAATGTAAGTGTTCACCTCTTTTAAACACGTAGATTCCACGTCCATCTCCTCTTCACTTTGGTCAGCAGTATGACTGGAAGGAGTCAGATCGTTTATCCTTCAGGGTCCTCACAGTCTGGCTTTTGCTAATTGCATTCTTAATATAGTTGGGCATGTACTCTGTCCTATGTATTTCCTGTCATTTTGTGGTTGAATCCAAAATATCTTTTTAATTGTGTCACTTCCTTGCTCAAGAAACCAAGAGCTTCCCGAAGTCCTCTGGGTGGTTCTGAAGTGGGGTGAGTCCTGAATGGAGGTGGGCTTTGCCCAAGAGGGCAAAGAAAATGTCCTCAGTTCACCTAAACCAAGATGCTTGTTTGGGGGCAAGGAGGTGCAGAAAGCCCTCAGTTCCATGTACACAGCACACACATTCCCTCCCCCATTCCTCCCCCCTCCCCAGGCCAGCAGATTTTCCCTTCTCTCTACCCTCAGCATGTGACATCCTGGTTATGACCCAAATCCTCCTCAAAATTCCTTCAGGATTTAGAGCCTGTTCCATGAGTAATGTCCCAGGAAACACAGTCCTTCAAAGGTGCTCCCACCCTAAACCCCAGACCTCTGACTAGGTCACCATACACAGCAAAGGGCATCGGTAGAGGTAAGTTAGGGTATGAGCCTTGAGACAAGGGGGCAATTCTGGACCCTCCAGGTGGGCCCCCTGGAATCCATGAGTCCTGAGGGAGGAAAACCTTTCCCAGCTGGAGGGAGAGAGACTGCAGAATGGAAGCCGAGTGACCCAACCCTGCCGACCACTTGATTCTAGTCCTGGGAATCTGTGTTGATTTCTGACTCACAGAACGGAAGAATCATGCTCTGTGCGATCCAGGCCCTCATTCTGAGTTCTTTCGCTAAGCTGCTGGAGGAGTCTAACATTCTACCCAAACAGTGTGCTTTACTCTGGTTAAAGTCCATGCAGGTGAAAGCACCTGCCACACCTGTCTCTTTCCTCCTCCCATAGTCCCTGGTCCAGTATGAGCACCAGATGCATTTAACAAAAGCAGTGAGAAATGGGGGAGAATCAGTAACATTGTTAAGAATTCCACATAAAAGTGATTTAAGTAGGATAATACAATAAGTGCAATTTATTTTTCTTGGCTGTAGTCATCAGACATCTTGTAAACTAAATATTACATAGGCAAGATCATGGGGGAAAAAAAGAAAAAAAAAAACCAAAGCACTTGCTAACTTCATGACCTTAAGCAAGTTTCAAGTTTTTAACCTGTCTTCTTATCTATAAATGGGGATTATTATGCATCCTTCACTGGGCTGCAATGATTTGACAATGTACTTGGCGAGTGGAAGAACACAATGAGTGATGGCTATCAATAACCAGAGTGTTAATGATAACTAACGACACATGTTGAGCATCCCTTATCCAAAATGCTTGGGACCAGAGTGTTTAGGAATTCATATTTTCAAATTTTGGGATATTTGCACATATATGATGAGTTATCTTAGGGATGGGATCTAAATCAAATCACACAATTCAGTTGTGCTTCATTGACATCTTATACACAGATAATTTTATACTACATTTTCAATGCACCCGGATTTTGACTGTGACTCCACATGAGGTCAGGTATGGAATTTTCTACTTGTGACATCAGGTTGGTGCTGGAAAGTTTTGGATTTGGGGCCTTTTAGATTGGAGATTTTTCAGATTCAAGATGCTCAACTCATAGTACTAAACAGGTTTTCATTTAAAATTGATGTTTCTAAGTAGTTATTATTATTCTACACCTTTCCTTCAAAAACAATGATTAGCTTCTAACTTTATATGCCATGTCAGCAAGTTACTCTGGGGCATTCAAAGACATCATTCTCATCTTGGAATATCATCAACATATAAATTACTAGAAAACAGGGCATTTTTGGTCACTTGCCCCATAGATATTCAGAGAATAAGAGGAACTCCGAGGAAAGAGAGGTCGTGTCTAGTAGGTAGACCACCAGGTATTAAACTGCATAGCATTAGGACTTAAACCAGCCAATTTCCAGTTTGAAATTTTCCATCAAATTTGCAGAAGCTGCTCTGAGCAGGGAATCCCCTACCCCTGCAGCAGAGTAGAAAGGGTCATGCCACAGATCTGCAAAGCTTACCTTCCTGTTATTTGTTCTTCAGTGACAAATGCACCATCCTATTCCCTAGTGCTCTAGTTGGGAACTGCTTTATAGTTTGGAAGTTTTGCCTTTTAAAACAGGCTGGATAACTAGACTTGGACTCATTAGAAACCTCAGTCAATGGAAATGTCTCTATGCAACACTTCACTATTTTATGGGTATGTGTGTGGAAGTAGCAAATGCAGACAAACGAGTGATTTTTGTTCTTTTTATTTTTTAAAAAAATATTTATTTATTTTTTTAGTTATCGGCAGACACAACATCTTTGTTGGTATGTGGTGCTGAGGATCGAACCCGGGCTGCACGCATGCCAGACAAGCGTGCTACCGCTTGAGCCACATCCCTAGCCCAATTTTTGTTCTTTTTAAAAAGTAATCTTAGGCTGGGCTTGGTGGTGCATGCCTGTAATCCCAGTTGCTCAGGAGATTTAGGCAGAAGGATCGAAAGTTCAAAGCCAGTCTCAGCCACTTAGTGAGGCCCTAAGCAACTTAGGGAGACCCTGTCTCAAAATCAATCAATCAATCAATCAATCAATAGAATTGAAGCAGTATCTCTGTGGTAAAGTACCCCTGGGTTCAATCCTTGGTACCAAATAAATAAATACATAATCTCAGCATATGGCTCTGACTTCATGTAAATTCCACCCAATCTGCTATACATTTCAGTAAGATAAGTATGCATGTTCAGTGTGATGATTCTGAGGCATTAAAAGCCCCCATCCTCAAAAAAGGACTCGTTTCATACTATTCTACGCTTTATAAGCTGTCAGTTTGCAATATATATATATTTAAAATTTTGCTTTACATTCCAGTTGAAGGGACTTTCTGGCTAATCCTTAACTAATATGAAAATGTCGTTTAGCAGAACAGCTCCTTCCTAAGGCCTTCTGATTAATCAGGAGTTCATTGCAGCTAACAGAAATGTCTCATACATGATGTACACCTAAAGGGATTTCAAAATGGAAACTTGAGTAAAATCCTCTTAGCTTTTCTAAAGTTATAGAGCTCTCTTAAAGTTGCTTTTATCTGAAATAAATTCTCCCCTGCTGCCAACAATCAAAAACAATTTAAGTTGTGATCATTTTTATTTTTCAGAGAAAGGAAGTTTTAGAGTCATGTTTTAGAGTCAAGTTTTAGAGTCATGATGTATATCATCTACTACCATCAGAAATGTTTTGGAAAAAAACATACTGAAAGATCCATTAATGTCTGAGTCCACTTACATTCCTTTTCACCTTGTTACATTCAATTTTTTGGTGCAACTTTGTCTTTTTTCCCCCTTTATTTAAACAAATAGTGCATAATTGTGAGGGCCTGATCGTAATTCAGAGCTGGAAGCAGGAGAATTTTATCAATGATAAGCAAAAGACATTTCACTTTTGGGGTGAAACTTAACACTTTGCAACTGTGTTTTTTTGGCCAAGGCCTCAGGCATGCTAGGCAAACACTCTAACATTAAGCTACACCCCCCCCCCAATCCTACAGTGTGATTTTTTAAAAAAAAAATGTTTACCCTGCCAGTCACTGAGGGATGGATGTTATGATCTGGAATGTTCTTCAAAGTCTCATGTGTTCAGAGGTGGGGCTTTTAGGAAATGATTGGATCATGAAGTCTCTGACCTTATTAGCGGATTAATCCATTGACAGCTGAATGTCCATGCTGCGAATGGGACCTAGTTGTTGGTGGAAGTAGGTCATTGGGGGAATAACTCAAGTGGATTTATCTTCTTCCCAGTCCCTTCTTTTCTCTCTTCTCTCTCTCTCTCTCTCTCTCTCTCTCTCTCTCTCTCTCTCTCTCTCTCTCTCTCTCTCCCCCTCCCTCTCTCTCTGCTTCCTGGCTGCCATGAGTTGAACAGCTTTCCTCCTTCATGCCTTCTGCCATGCTGATCTGCCTTACCTCAGACCTGGATCAATGGAGTTTCCCTACTATAGACTGGAACCTCTGAGACCATGAGCCAAAAGACATCTTTCCTCCTCTAAGGTGTCAGATTTTTTGATCAAAGAGATGAAAAGCTAACACAATGGGTTCATAGATTTTTGAACCTGCTCCCTCTTAAGTATGAAGAGGTAATAAGAAGGTCAAAGTAGTTTGGGTAAGAAATCACTGTGCCATCCTAATTACCATTCTTGTGACTCTTCCACTCCCCCTTTGCTAATGTAGACGAAAGGAAGTACTAACATCCGCAAGTCTACTAATATTTATTTTGAAAATCTTCTTAGTGAGTTCACAAAGTCCTCCCTTTAAGTCTCTCCACTAATGCTCACAAGCCCCTATTGGCAAACTTTTAAGAAGAGAGTGGAATTTTCATCCACCAGGAAAGATTTATAGTGCCTCTACTCGGTCCTGGGTAGACAAGAAAGGGATTTGAGGTTGTACAGGAAAATCAGATGTGGTCCCTGCCCTCGGGGTGTTTATATTGATGCAAAGATGGATGAGACAATTAAAGAGCAAGAGAGCTCATTACTCCAATAGAATATTTACAACAGTAACAGCTAATTTTCTTGCAAAAAAAGTCACCTGAGGGCAGGAGCTGTGGCTTGCTCATTTGTGTACCTCCAGTAGAGCTCTCTCTGCATAGGGACTTGGTAATGAACAGTAAATTCAGCACATATCCAAAAGCAAAATATGCTCATTTTTCACCAACTAATTTCTGATATTGGCACTATTAGCTTTACAGTTACCCACATCCAAAGTCTTGGGTTATATTTAACTTCCTGTTTTTCTTCTCTTTCGTCCCCCACATCCAATCTTCTGTCAAATCCTTTGAATTCTGCCTCTCCATTTCTCCTAAACCTTTTGCCCATCCATTCCCTCTGTCCTAGTTTGGCTTATCTCTCACTAAGTGTTGCAAACTTATACCTGTTGTTCCTACCTCCAGTCATTTTCAGGTGCATGCACCAGATTTTTCCTGACTGCCAGCTGAGCCTGGAATATGTGCACACTTGGCTGCTTCTACTCAGGATCCTCTCCCTGAATCCCCTGCTCCATGAAGGCAAAGGGCCATTCATTCCCCTTCCCATGAAATCCTCAATTATTTCCTCTCTTTGCAGAGTTCTAAAGTCCCTTCATGGGGAATTTCCCTCCTGCCTCCACCTTCCAATATCCTACACTCTGTATCATTCTGGGTTTGAGGCTATAAGAAGAGAAAGTGACCCTGAGCAGAACAGAAGGATATCAAGGAGCTCCAATGAAGTAGAAGAGATTAGAACCAAGCAGGTTAATTCCTGCTCTAGGGAAGTGCTGGGACCATTTCAGCCACAGCCAATTGAAACCAACCCTCCCTTGTCCTTGTCACCCTCTCCAGTTTCAAAGTCTGAGTGGAGGATCCTAGGGGCCAATCCCAGGTCATTCTCTCTCACAGGACTCCTGGAAATGGAAAGACCAGGAGCTCCTGCCCCCTTCTGGGGTTCAAACGGGGCCTTCTCTAAAAGGAAGAAGGAAGCTGGATGTGGAGTCAAATTATAGCACCTCCCACTGTGTGGCCTCCTAAGTCCCCTTTCCAACGCCACGCCCTTACACAGAGCTGGAAGCCTCTCTCAATTCTCAGGATATGTCTTGCTTGGTCTTCTGCATATTTAAATTTCAGATTATAGTTATTTGTGTGCTAATTTTATCCTTTTTGAATCTTCCCACTTGATTTCTCCCAAAACATTTTCACACCCATTCCCTTGACTCCAGTTTGGGTTATTAATTCTCTGGGGAAGGCAAACTGCTAACTGCTCTTTCTACCCTCCGGTGTTCTTTGGTGAATGCACACAATGAATGAATCCTGGATTGCATATTCTACTGCCTTACACATGGAAACATACAGATATGCTTAACTGGGTTGAGGGTTAAGACAGATTTTGGGGACTCAGTGGGGCACTGTGAGGAGAGAAGAGTGACCAAACAGATGGCTTAAATTGTACACAGTTAAAAAGGAGATTGTTATGGCAGGACTAAATTCTAGAGGTCTTTAAAGAATGAATCATATGCTATAATATTAATTGGATTTTAGGTAAAACATCTACACTTTTTGCTCTTTCCAGACTGCTGTTGAAGACATTGGATAGTAACACAATGGCACTCGAATGAAGCAGCATGAAGAAACAGATGCTGCAGACATCACTGGATGAAATCTAGACTTCAAAGAAATGTCTCTCGTGTTGGGCCTTGTCGTGGGTTGAATGGTGGCCCCAGAGATATGTTCACTGGGAAACTGTGACCTGGTTTAGAAAAAGGGTTAAGGATGTGGGGATGAGGTCATCCTGGATTTCTGTGAATTTATAAGAAGAGAAGGGAGAGGACACAGGGGACCAGGGACGTGAAGACAGAGGCGGTGATTGGAGTGATGGTGCCAAAAGCCAAGAAATACTTGGAGCCACCAGAAGCTGAAAGTGGCAGGGAGGATTCTCAAGAGTTTTGGAGAGTCTGGCACCTTGGCTTCAACTCTGGCTTCCACACTTTGAGAGAATGTATGTTTTAAATCACCTAGTTTAATTTGTTAAGGCAGACCCCGGACGTTAATGCAGGCATCTTAGGGCTAAATTCCTCAGCCTTCCTGGGAACAAATGCTCCATGCTTCTGCCATGAAAGGACTTTTGAGGTGGACAGTGGGGAGTCATGGGAAGTTCTTGAGCAAGTATGTGTGAGAGGCAAGATAGAAGTGATTTTAGGAAGCTTAGGATGACATTCACCTCCAGCATAAGTTGAGGTATGGGAAGAAGTGAGTGATTAATGGGAGACCAGTGGATGCAAGGAAGAGACGGAGGCAGGGACAAGGTGTTGTGCCCCAGCGCTTTCATCTCCTGTCCTGCTTTTCTTCATCTGTAAAATGGGGATAATAATATTGTGAGTGGATTAGAGCTGACAGCTGCTAGGAACTCAACAAAGCTTCATCATCAGTATTGCTAGGAATGAGGTTACATGTTAGGATGTTGCATGGGAGTCAAAAAGGAAGGTACGGTTAACGATGTTTAAGAATCACAAGGAATCAGAATCACGGAAGTAGATTGACAGGGGTTCTGTAGTCATCTAGTGTCCACTCCTGCCTTCACTCGGGTAGAAGTGAGAGAGGCAAGGAAGAGGTCTGATGGCCAATAGGTTACTCCCGGGAGCAGAAGTGGACTTTGGGTCAGGTCAGAGACTACGGAATGAAAAGCTGGATTGGAAAGGAGATTAAAATTTTCTTTTGAATGTGATAATCTAGAAGAGATGACCTGCAGGGAGTGTAGGCAAGCTGGAGACTTGACAAGTCAACAATACTGCGAGCTTCTAGGGAAGTCCAGAGTAGGAGCCTACAACAGATGATCAAGTCACACACACACACACATACACACACACACACAGAAAGTGCATATCAGGAAAAAAAGTAAATGGCCACAATTTATTCCTTATGAGGAAACAGACAGGTAAGTGAAAATATAAGAGAATCAGAGCCTGGCATGGTGACACATGCTCACAATCACAGCTCCTCAGGGAGGCCCTAAATTCAATCCCTAGCCCCCCCCCCCCCGCCCCCCAATCAGAATGAAATGTCAGGGTAGGATAGACATTGAGCATGGACTAGAGTTTAGATACAGGATGACAATTGGTAACTTTACAAAGAATCAAAGAAGGAAGAGGATTTCAAGAACCTTGACTCCAGTTTGACAAAGTAAACAAATTAAAAACGGGGTCAGTGTTATTCTGCCTAGATTGAGCAAACTAATTTAAAACCTGGTCAGACTATGGATTAGAATCCTGCTTTCCTTATCAAAAAGGAAGATATTAGCAAGATATTGCACAAAAGGATGAACAGAGGTACCCCACCCCCACCGTCCCCAAGGTCAAAACAGAGAAAGAGGCTGTCAGATTTCCTGATCTAGTAGTACCTGATTCTCTCAATGTCCTGTACCTCCTTCCACCTACTGAGCCATGGAGTATGAGCTACTACCAGGCAGCATGCCAGGTACTTTACATAGGAGACAGGCAAATATTATGTCCTCATTTGATAAATTTTAGAAAGGTTAAGAAACACCTGTGTGAGGTTACACAGTTCAGGAAGCCCATAGTCAAACATTTCACGGTCTGACTACAAAGACCAGTAACTCTGGTTACCCATTCTTGGGTACTTCCTTTTGGAAGGTGGCAGGTAATGAGTCAATCAAATAACACTGTTTGGTCACCTTGGGTGAATTATTACTGCCTTAATAATAAGAAGCAGCTTGGAGCCTAGGAAGGATTTTCACTAACATGGATGCAGCCTATCCTACCAGGAAATCAGAATCATTTGAGTATTAGGATTTCCTTTGGGAAACCACATGGGAAGGAGATTGGAGAAAAAAAAAAACATCTGGATTCATGTGCTTGTGAAAGGGAGACGCGTCTTTCCCTTTCTTCCCGGGTTTAATCTTTCAAGTTTATTTACAGGTTGGCCACCACTCGAGGCTGCAAGAACAGGCGGCCCCACTATTAGAGAGGACTCCTAACTGCCTTCGCACTCTGCTTTGAGTAGGCAACAAGAATCAAGGATCCCACTGGCTGGAGGGGGCACTGGAGGTCGGGTTTCCTCTCTTCTTAGGAAGTGCCCCCATCAGGGAGGATGGAGTAAAAACGTGTCTGGTTGGGAAAGTAAACAGATGCAAGGCAGATAAATAAAAATACCCAGAAGCAATTACAGAGAGGAAGTGACATTTTTATGTAAGTCACTTTTCTGATGGACAACAGGCCTGCTTTGCTCAAAGTGCCGTGGGAAGGCTTCCAGGAGGGGGACCGTGGCCAAACAACTAGCGCGTCATGATAAGAAAATCAAACAAACAGAAAAAGAGGATGGAAAGATCTCGGGGTAGTCATCTCAGGCTGCAAGTTGCCGCCTGCATTTCCACTCGCGTCCCCACCACCCCGCCCCCACTCCCCGCGCGAGCAGGTTCAGGAGTGGGGACCGTTTTCTCCCTGGGCGCTCGAATCGCGCTGTGCCGCTGGAGCCGAGCGGTTCCAGAGCCGGTGCTGTTGGGGGGCGCGTTCCGGGGCCCGGCCGCGGGGCTCGGCGGCGCCGGGGTGCGCCCCCAGGTAGGTCCAGCGCCCGCCCCCTGCGCGGCGCCTGGCCCGGCCCCTGGGCGGCGTCACGGCGCGGCCGGGGAGGAGCGCGGGAGGAGGAGGAAGCGCGCGGAGGGGCGGGCGCTGCGCCGGGGGAGGGTCGCCGCCGCCGCCGCCGCCGCCGCCGCCGGGATCATCAGGCCGGAGCCGCGCGGCCGAGCGAGCGGCGGGCGGCGGGCGGCGGGGAGGGCTCGGCAGTGGAGAGGCTCGCGGCGCCCGGGCCGGCGGGGTCCGCCCGGGCCGGCAGCGTCCGCCCGGCGGCGGGAGGAGGGAGCCGCGCAAGACAAAGAGCGGCGCCTGGGCGGGCGCAGCGCGGCCGCCGCCCCGGGACCCGCGCCGCTGCCCTCCGGCCTCGGCGGGCTGCCCGCGGCGAGGTAAGCGTGGCTGGAAGGCGCGGGGCGGGGGCCGCAAACTTGGGGCGGTTCGGCAGAGTTGGAGCGCGGCGGGGCTCGCGGGCCGGGGCGCGCCCGGGGAGAGGTTGGGGGGAGCCGGTCCTCTGGTGCCCCACGGGTGCCCTCGGCCCCGTCGCGGCCTGGGCGTCCCTGGCTGCAGATTGCCGGGTGCCTCCAGCTGCACACCTTCCTGCCCGCCCCTCCAGGCTCCCCACTCTCCCAGATGGCACGGGGGCGGGGGCGCCCACCCAGGGCGCGGGCGGGGACCTGGGCAGGGGTGCGGGCTGCGGGGCCCGAGACTGGAGACCCCCAGGGACGCAGGCCACGTCTGGCCTGAGGCCGGGCGGCGGACCCCGAGCCCGGGGTGGGCGTGGGGCCGTGGGGTGGCCGGGGTCGTCCGGGCGCGTGTGCCTGGGAAGAATAGCCGGGGATCCCAGGGCCCCAGCGCCGGGACTCGGGAGGCCGGTGTGGGCCGGGAGAACTTACTGTGTTTATGAGAACTATTTATGATCCCGCACAAAGCTACCGTCACATCACATAAAGGAGGCTCTTGCCTTGGCGGGCCGAGCCAAGGGCGCTTTTGTGCCGGGTTTCAGCCTCTGCGTCCTGCCTCGGATTTCCAAGACTCCTAAGTCACCTGAACCAAAGTTTCTCCCAATCGCTCTGTCCTCCTGGTTTATTCAGGGCGATTTAACCACCAAGTATTCCTGGAAGCGTTTGTTGTGCGGTTTTTAAATCATCCAGGGTGACTCCCTTTTGAGCGCGGTTAGCTTGGCGTTGTGTGGAGGGGTTTCATTTGCAAAACGCTTTAGTTTGTAGACCATAACGATTCGGGATGCTGGGGGTCATTGGTTAATGGACACCAGGCACCTGACTTAAAACTCCGTATTGTAAATAGCTTCAGGGACAAAGCAGGACCGCGTTTGGAGTTGGCTCTGGCCACTTCAGACCATTGAGGCTGGCAGTTTCCCCTCGTTTGGTTTTGTTTATTTTGCCAACAGGTTTGAAGCTGATTCTGCCAAATTTGTGTTCAGTGGGATGAGCAGGCCCCTGTCGGGGTTGCAGGGGCCTCAAACATCGCAGGCCCGCTCCTGCAATGACCCCCAAAGAAACCAAACCTAAAGGCCAGTGGGCGGGGATTGCCAGGGCCCCACAGGTAGGGGAGTCCCTTCCTTGTCTCAGTTCAGCGCAAGCTTCTGGAAGGGATTTTGTGTAGAAATGAAAGTAATTCTGGGTGTGTTTCATGTCCCTGCTTTTGATACGTTTATCAACAGTGGTTTTCAACTCTTAGAAGTGGCTGGAAAAAAAAAAAAAAAAAAAAAAAAGAAACCTGGGCTGCTTTGACTTATCAAAACAGATCTTAACTGTGCTTCTGAACACACCCTTAATTCACTTACAGAATGTTCAGAGATAAAACGGGTGAATTAATAACAGGATTTTGAAGCCTGTGTGTCGTTTATAGAAGGAGAATGGTAGTCAGTGGACACATTGGAGAAAGAGGATATTTAACCCCGTTTGGGCTCTGGGTGTAGGTTTTTACATGTTGGCAATAGGAATTCCCTAAGAAGCAGGTGTTATCCTTGATTGTGAAGGAAAATCCTTTCTTTATATTTCTCTCCTTGAAGTTGAATGTAGTTTTGATTAAAGAAAGTGGGCCGGATCTGTGGCCATCTGAGACTGAAATTGAGACCTCTAAGCAGCGGGAAGCCGGTGGAGATGCCCACTCACTTCCTCTCCCTGGCACTTGGTTTCTTAGCTGCTCCATTCTGTCAACAGTGGGGTTGATCATGACACACAGGATGAAACTGAGCCACAAACTGCCACCTGGAAAATTGTCTACTCTAACTCCCTCTGCCCACTGTGGAGAAACCGATCCTTTTTAAATGGGTGGGGCTTGTGAAGTGTGCATTTGAAGCAGCTGTGGTCAGTTTTTAAGGCTTTGGATCTTGTATTATTAAATGCTACATCCTTACGTTTTCCTCATCCCTGCTCCATTTGGCCTTGTCATAGTTTCACCTTCTGTCATTTACATTGGGGGTTGCTGTGCTTTCCCAACAAACAGCAGATCTTAGGTACACAGTATTTGAGAAATGTGCTATCATCCATATTAAATGCACCCGAAATCATCTTGCGTCGTGTACACCGACGGGATAACCTTTGGGACTGCCCAGAGACTCCTTGATTGCCCAGGATGACCTGGAGTCCTTTCCGTGACTGCTTGCATTAGCGGAGTTTGCCCTGGCTAGACCAGACTGTGATACTCTGGGATGAAAATGCTTCTAAAGGCTCCAGCTGGCTTGCAGTGTGCCCTGAGGAAGACAGGGTTTGTGGAAATGGCTTTTGGACATTAAAAATGAAGCTTCATGATGGAAGAACTCAAGATCGCTCCCGAGAACGGCAGGAGAGGGTGGTGAGGGATGTTTGGGAAAAAGTAGTCAGCTAACTTCTTTTCTCAAATGAAGTAGAAACTCCCTGACGGCTCCCCCAGAGGCTTAGGAAATTAGTTTTCCCATCCAGAGGGACTGCAGATGGCACTTCCAAATTCTTTCTCATTCCTAAAATGAGTGATGGAAACACTTCAAAGGGCCTAAGCTAAAAATGATAAGGTGTGTGTTAAATGCTGGAGTTAAGGCAACTCAGAAGGAGGTCAAGGCAGGTTTTCAACAGGTTATCCAAGGTATGTGGTTATAGTTAAAATAATTTGTCACTTCTTTAGGCCATTTTAGTTGTGCAGTTTAAAAGTTTACTCATTTTCTTTTACTGCATTTCACCTGAACATAATGTGTTTTTTTTTCTGAAGGTGCCACGTAAGCAGGTTAATCTACTGCCTGATAACACACCAACGACACAGTGGCACAACCACAGTGGCACAACCGTTCCTACCTCCAGATTCTCAGTCTGGAGCCATGGAAATGAATGGGTTCTTCTGATTGGCATGGCAGTCTCAAGGTGGTGTCACAGTGGTGACCCTGTCCCAGACTGGCCTTTGTGTTCCCTGGGGGTTCCTTTGCTCCACCCACCCTGGGTGTCTCCAGTTCTCATTCTTCCAGGGGTCACTTCTTCCCCACGTCTTACCAAATCTTCCCCAGCTAGAGGTGATGACTTTGCCCTTGAAGCTTCACAGCACTTTGTGTCTGATTTGACATTTGTGACTTTCTTCTATGGGTTGTTTGGCTTTGTATTTTCTTTAGGAGGTTCCAAGCCCTCTGAGAGCCACAGGTGTTCCCACTTAGTGTAATATCTTATACACAGTGAATGTGCAACATGTACTTATTGAATCTGAACCTGGATTACTGGGGCGGTGTGTTCCCAGCACGCCAAGAGTGTTTGTAATAACAGATCTCCAGAATCCTTGTACCTTAGAACCTCCGTTACGCCACTGATGTCTTGGTCCCCAGGATGTGCAGACAGTGGGACAATTTGGTCCAGTGGTTTCTCTGTTTGATAAAATCTCTGTCAAATGAGTCATTTTTGTAGTCTTGAAGCTAAACGTAACAAAAACAAGACAGAACCCTGAAATTCATTTATTTTTCATATGCACCTTACGCACATAGCCTGAAGGTAATTTTATATAATCTTTTTGTGCACCTGCATTTTTTGTTTTCTTCTTGTTTGGGGGCACCAGGGATTGAACTCAGGGGCACTTGACCACTGAGCCACATCCCCAGCCCTATTTTGTATTTTATTTAGAGACAGAGTCTCACTGAGTTGTTTAGTGTCTCACTTTTGCTGAGGTTGGCTTTGAACACGTGATCCTCCTACCTCAGTCTCTTGGGTCCCTGGGATTATGCACCTGCATTTTGTCTGCAACAAACCAAACCGATCCAACTACGTAACCACCTGGTGGGCTGGCAAAGTGTGTGGTTTTTCAGTAAATTAGTCTGTGCATGTCAGCCTGGACTGGAAACTGAGCAAAGCATTGCTAGTTGTTGAGTGTCTCCCCACTTCATTTGCTGTTGTAATGCTTTTAAGAAAAGAAGCTGAAGGTACACTTAAAATTTCAATAGAGGTTGAACATCCCTAGTTTGAAAGTCTGAAATCTGAAATGCCCCCAAACCCAAAGCTTTCTGAAATGCCTAAATGTGGACAGGATGCCACAAGTGGAAAATTCCACATCTGACCTCATGTGATAGGTTGTGGTCAAAATGCAGGAACACTAACAATGCGGTATAAAATTATCTTCATACTGTATGTATAAGGTGTATGTGAAACAATTGAATTTCATGTTTAGACTTGGGTCACATCTCCAAGGTATGAATATGCATATATTCTAAAATTAGGAAAAAGAAAAACAAAACAAAAAACAAATCAGAAACACTTCTGGTCACCAGCATTTTGGATAAGGGATGCTCAACCTGAATTGCAGTTTCTTCTTTTGAGACAGTTTTGGAAAACAGAATGCTTTTTATTGTTAATGAAGATCTAAAATGCCATAGTGAGATAAAAATAATGTATACTAATGTTTGTGTGATAATTTATAGTTTACTAAGTACTCTGCAATCCACCACCATATTTAATATTCTAGATAACATAGCAAAATTGGCTCCAGTCTTTATTTCTAGATCAGGATACTGGGGCTCAAGGACAGCGCCAGGGATTATAGGACTTAAATTTAGGTTTAAGTCCTTCCCCTTGGAGCTCTGTCACTGCTAAGCGGGTAGTAGAAGAGGAGAGCAGAATTTAGCTGGGTAGAGTTGTTTTCTTATGAGGCACTAGACAGAGCAGAGCGACATAGCCCTTGGGTGTGTACCTTAGCCTTATTGCTGATGTGTGCAGGTATTGATGGGAGCAGATCCTATGTGTGAGTTGAGTCATCTGAAGGTGAGCCATTGGAGGGGAGGCAGACAAACACTTTCAGTGAACTTGTGTCCTTGCTTCATTGTTGTAAGCTGGAGTTACCCTGGAAAACTTCCTGTTGAAGAGTGCTTATTCCTGTTGGGTGGGTGTATTATCCATAATGGAATACCACAGACTAGGGGGCTGAAGAATTTATTTTCTTACAGTTCTGGAGGCTGGAAGTCCAAGATCAAGGTGCCAGCAGGTTGGTGTCTGATGTGGGCTCTTATTCTGGCTCCTCTTCTTGCCTTGTCTGTACAAGGCTTCTCTTCTCTGTGTGACCTCATTTAACCTTAATTACCTTCTTTTATTTTTTATGTAATAGGGATTGAACCCAGGGGCTCTTAACTACCAAGGCACATCCCCAGCCCTTTTTATGTTTTATTTTGAGACAAGAGTCTCACTAAGTTGCTGAGGCTGGCTTTGAACTTGTAATCTTCCGGCCTCAGCCTCCTGAGCTGCTGGGATTACAGGCACCTGCTACTGTGCCTGGCCTTAATTACCTTCTTAAGAGTTCTATCCCTAAATATGATTGACCCTTTGTATTGTGGGTCCTGCATCTGAGGATTAACTCTCTACAGATCAAAATATTGCAGATTTTGTGAATGTGCTGAATATGTACAGGTTTTTTTGGGTCATTATTCCCTAGGCAATACAATATAATTTATGTAACATTTACAGGGATTATATATTACAAGTAATCTAGAGATGATTAGAGTATATGGGAGGGGGTGTGTGGGTGACATGCGATTACTGTTTGCCATTTTATATAAGGAACTTGAGCATCTGAAGATTTTGGTACCCTCAGGGGTCCTCCGTGAAACTGAGCGACCTCGGCATTGTTTTCTGGAGGCAGGGTTTCAGCATTTGAATTTGGAGGGGAAAAGTTCAGCCGGTAACAGTGTGTAACTCTGCATTCCTACACCTGGCTGATTTTAGGATGTACTATTGCTTTCATCACCCGGGTGTGGAATCAGTGGGGACGCCTGCCAGGGATGGTTTCAGCGTAGCAGAAGGAGGGGGTCCTGTCCACTCTTTAAGAGTCAGGCATAGAACCCCAAGGCAGGCAGGGAGCCTTGGCGCTCCAGGTTTTAAGCAGAATGATTAGAGAGAGAGAAAGCTTTGACTGAGTTCCACTTACAGATGCTTCTCCCAACACGTGGGCTCACCTGCGGACACTCATTTTGTTTGTTTTTTTCCTTCATGAGGACCATGGTACAATATCAGAACTATTGGATAATGTATTGGATTTTGTGTGGAAAGGAAGGGGTTCCCTGGCCCCTGGATGAAGGGCACAGTGAGAGGATGGAGCCTGGGGTGGACTGAGCAGCCTTTGTCCCCAGAGTGTCCCATCCTGGAGTGTGCATGAAGGTGTTTGATGAGATGCCCAGGAGCTCTGTGTGGGTGTTTCTGACCCAGGTCCCTTTGCTGCTCCGTGAAGTAGAGGTGCCTCCTGCCTGCTCTCTCTCAAGCTCTAATTAGTCTGTGTATCCATGGTTTGTTATCCATCGATAAATAAATAAATTAATTAATTCATGTGAATGGACCAGCTTCTCACTGATCAGTTGGTTCCACTGAAACTTTGAGTGTCCCAAACTGTATCGTTTCCTGGCCTGTCTGTTCTCTGGTTATGTTTTCTCATCATTGATTGACTCATTCATCCTTGAATTTCCCCTTATCTCCAGATCCGGTTATCATCCCCTATTGATTCTGCCTCTGAAAGATCTCTTATATCTGAGCCTGGCTCTTCTTTCTCTTTTTGACTTGGACATCAAAACAACTTTCTAATCACTCCTGCCAATCTGTCTGCTCACTCCACCCTCACGTTCTAGCCTGACCACCACCTGCACTTGGTGGCTCTCTGTCATCCTCAACTCCCTATTCCAAGTCCCCAGCAGGGCAGGTGTGGGCCTGTAGACTGGACTCCCTCACTGGTTCCTAGCCTTTAAATACACCCCAACCCCCAGCCCTTTAAGCTACAAAGTTATCTGTGGTCACATACTGAGCAGCAGTTTGCTAACAATGGTTACAAAACAACAAAGTTTATAATCAGTTTGCTTTTAGAGACTTCTATCTATTGGGGCGGGTTCAGGGTTATCCCTTGTAACAATAGCTTGTCTGCACAGGGACCCAGCATGAGCCTGGCTTTCCCTAAGGGCAGGAGAGATCAGAAGCAGAAAATGAGGTGTGTGCATCTTTTATTTGCAGTGCCTCCCTGCAAATGCCCCTTGAAGTGATTGTCAGGAGCAACTTGGTCCCAGTGAAATATCCTATGAGTTTCAAATGTGAGCCCTACATGTAATTTGAAATATTGTTATAATCACATTAAAAATGTAAAAATTAAGTACTTTTCTTTTATCCAACACATCTGAAATATTTTATGTCTGCAGATAATCAATATAAATCCTAATCAGTGCACTAATTCACATTCTTTTAGTCGTGTGAAGCCTTAAAAATCTGATGCTTAGTGACATTTACTGTACTTCTTGCTATATTTTGGGTGGTCGGTGGACTACATGTGACTGGGGCTGTCACGTCCAGAGAGTTCAGGGCTATAAACTTTTCATGGCTTAGGGTTCATTTATTCTGAATTTTCCAAAGTTGAGATAGCTAAAAGGACACAGTAAAAAACCCTTTAGAATAATAATTGTGGTAATCATGATAGTATTTTATTGAGAAAGGCATGTCCCACATAGTTATAAGGAATAATGTGATATTTCATACACTCAGTTTTAGAGTTCTAAAATCAGATTTGGTTAAAAGTCAATGCATATCACCAGAATACTTCGTGCACCTTACCCATATTTTCAAATATGTTTTGAATTGTAGAGGTTAAATTGCCAATTTAAAATAGCTTTTTTTGGGGGAAATCAGTGTTCAACATATTTCTGACACGTTAAGTTTTTAATTTGTAAGTATAGAAGCTAAAATCAAACCTCTTTTTAGTGATTTTTTTAGCTCTCCCTCCTCACACTTTACACATAACTCATTGATTTCTCACCAAGATTGAGTATGGTGCGTTCTGTTTTTAACCTTGTGGAAAGGAGGAGAAGAACTGTAGGTTGCCTGGTCGTGGGTCCCGTGACTAGGAAAGGTCAGGTCTGGTGTTCACTTTCTGGCCACCTCATCCTCCAAGTCTGGCTACCACCTTTTCATTCAGCGGTATCTGAAAATTCGTAAAACAGAACCATAACTTTTATGATGGTATGAGATTTGAGAAACATTGTTGGAAACAGGGATAGGGAGTGGAGTGTGGGTAGAGGCTCATTTGGGAACCTCTTATCAGCCGCGTTGTGGAGGAGGCCCTGGACTTTGGAAGGGCATGATGAACAATTGGTAACTGTATAAGTGCGCATGGAGGGGTAGCTGTGAAGGTCACAGAAGAGCATTATTGGGCACTGTGTTGGCCTGGCTGCGCCTGTTCCCTGGTGTGCTGTAGACCTGTGGTCCTCAAACTCTGAAATGAGCATTAGCACACTGTGGAGGGATGGTCCCACCTGGAGAGTCTGATGCAGAGATGTGGGGCAGGGCCTGAGAATTTGCTCTTCTAATACATTCTCAGGTGATCCCTGTTGGAACAACTGAAAACTACTGCTAGAGGGACTTGCAGTACCCCTGGGTGAGTGGGGGTTGGAGTGGAGGTGGGGTGGTGGTTCTGTTCAGTGCACATTGAGCATCCTTTACCCCAAATGGCTTGGGACCACAAGCGTTTCAGATTTTGGAACTTTTGCATTTGTACAGTGAGATGTCTTGGGGATGGGATTCAAGTCTAACCGCGAAATTCGTTGGCTTCATGTGCACCTTATATACGTGTAGCTTGAAGGTGATCTTTTACAGTATTTTTAGTGACCCTGTGTTTTGACTGTGATCCATCTCGTGAGATCAGGTGTAGGATTTTCCACTTGTGGAATTACATGGGCTCTCAAAAAGTTTTCAGTTTTGGTGGCTTTTGGATTTCATACTTTCAAGATGAGAGATGCTCAACCTGTCACTGCGTCTTAATGCCAGCATGGCCTGCAGTGTGGATACTGTTGCACGGGCCTATGTGGTGTACCTCTTCATAAACAGCTGTGTGCTGGGCTCTACCCCATCCTCACCACAGTGCCGACTGTGGAAGCAGGAGCATTTTTTTTCATTCTTCAGTTGGCCTCTAACTGTGGTATTGTTGGAATGCGTCTCTCAGCTGTTCCCGGCTGCTACTGTTTTTTCCTGAGTTACCAGTATTTTCCTCAAGGTGGGTAGGTAGGTGCATGCTGCAAATGTTGGAGCTGAACCTACCAAATCCTTCCCTTTGTGCCATGTGATGCCTGTGAAGGTCTTTAAGAATCCTAGGATGGCTTCCATACCTCCTTCTCAGGGCGTGAAAAGCCAGGGCAGGTCTCCATCCAGATTCTTGGAAGTGGCTGTAACAAGGTCCCCATGGGGAGCTGCAGCATCGGCTTCCATTCCAAGTTAGTTACCTGCTGAGATCCTGCCAAACCTACCCTCCCATGTTCGGAGGACCCTGGGTGCCATCAGAGGGCTGGGCAGTCTTCTCCCAGAGCACATGGGACTGGGATGCAGCTGCGAGTCTGGTGTCCCTGCTGGGAGATGCTCCCTCTTGCCCTAGATTTCAGAAGGGCTATCACTTGGATGGGGTTTTTCCATTCTCAGGTTTAGATTTGCAGTCACACCACTTCCATGGGACCACTCTGCACAAAGCATGCTCCAGGGTGAGTGGCAACAAAGGTGCATGTACTTAACTGGGCATCATGATCCTCACAGCCACTGTGGGTGTGGCCAGCCGGAGAAGTAAGTTGAAAGGCAGCAGATCACAGTGAGATGTCTAAAAAGGTGCCCGTGGCCAGGTGAGAAGACAGACTGCCCATATCACTTTTCCTTTAAGGATGTGCCTATGTTTTGTAGGGTATGGATTTTAGCTGTGTCTTTAAGGATGTCTGCAAGTCAGCAAATATTTTCTCACTTTAGGAGCATGGTTAACAAAAGAAAAGAGCACCTGATGTCTGTTTCCCCCTTCTCTCTTGCCAGCTGTGTCCATTTTAAGAACATTCACTTTAAAATCTTGTATCCCCGTTTTCAAGTCTCCGTGAGTGTATGAGAAGGGGTGGTCAGAATCGAGAGTAAATTTTTTTCTGCTTTTGGAGGGACAGGAGCCATCTTGGGGACATCAGCATAAAAAAACGCAAACTCCTTGAGTTTTTTTTTAAAATTTTTAATTAAATGTTTAAAGAGATGGAAAAATAGCAAGGGACGTGAGTTATTTCAAAGACAGTTTTTAGAAATTTGCAAAGAATGAATAGTGAATTTCCATCAAATGACTTTTTAAAAAAAATATTTATTCTTAAGTTTTAGGCGGACACAATATCTTTATTTTACATTTATCTGGTGCTGAGGATCCAACCCAGTGCCTCCTGCGTGCTAGGTGAGCGCTCTGCCGCTAAGCCACACCCCAGCCCAACTTTTTTTTTTTTTTGCTTTAAGAAACAGACTTAGTGGAATCTACCAAGATAAAGAAAACCGACTTTTCTTTCCATTCATTTCTGTTCTTTCTTTCCTTGCCTTTAGTCCCCACCCCTCCAACCCCACTTTCTCAGGTTTGTATGTATCTCGAGGTGGTCTCCATGCCCTTACCTTAAAGCTGGTCTGTCTATTACATTCTTGGGTTTTCCTTTATGCGTTTCTGTTGCCATCTTCTTAGAACCTGCATGGAGTGGATTTCGAAGATGCTTTTCCCTTCCGTGAAGTCGGCTGTCTTGCCTCAGTTCCGTTTTCATAGTGTCCTTACCAGGTCTTTTGTGTAGGGTGCAATAGATAAGACCCAGTGGACTATGAAGAAATGATGACCTCATGGTCTAAAACAGAGGACAAAAGTGTCAATCATAATCTCTCTCTCATCATGATCTTCATTTTGAAGCGTTCCTGGGTAGATCCGTTTCTTCCATTTGAATCAACATAGTGAAAAGTTTTAGATCTTTATAGATGTAAACACTGTTTATACATCTGTACATTGTAAGAAACTTCCTTTAGTCCAATTGACTTAATCGTGGCTTTTCTTCATCTGTAATGATATTAAAGTATAGCATATACTGCTTTTTAAATTTTAATTCACCATATTTGTGCCTTCTACTTAGGTAAAGCTGATTTTTACAGGAAGCATCTTGATACAACTGAGATGGGACTAAACAAAGCACTTTCTGCTTCGAATGCCCACTGACGTGGAAGTAATGGAGGGGACCTTTATCAGCTACTTTTAAGTTTGGTCTAATCGAAGACATCTGTTTTCTTAGCTCAGAAGTCCTACATTGCTGATTATCTCTAGAAAAAAATTGTGTTTTATTATTTCTGAAGTTCATAGGATTCCGGGTTCAGCCTGATAAATTTTGAACTGGTCACATACATTAGCTTTTGGATGTTTTCTTTCTTTCTTTGTATAGTTCTAAAACCCTGGGGGAGAGAGAGAACAAAAATACCACAAATTAGACCTTATGAAGGGAAGGGAAAGGGAAAATTCTAATTTGGAAGTTAGTTGCTGACTCTCAGCGTCTACAGAGCTACCTCTGAGCTGGCTAGAGTATGATGTTACTGTATGATGTTACTGTCTGAACATTATTATTATTTTTTTTTCCTTTTTCCTTATAATTAGACTCTTACTTGATCAGTAGGAAAAACCTAGAAATGCAGAGACCTGCCAGTTGGGAGTTTCCTTGGCTTTATTGTGATCTGTTTTGTGTAAATTGTTTCCTGTTCTATTGCTCTTTCTTTCGACTTTGTTGTTTCTTATCTCCTCTCTTCCTGTTCTGTTGCTAGGATAAACACAAAGTCAGCACTTTGTAAATTTTTGAACTTCCCTTGGTAGAGATCGTTAAAAGTGCAATCCATCTTTATTTTCTTCCATCGCCCAGTCTCATGTGGACTGAGAACCCACCTCTGAATATTTAATAGTGACTCTTTGGATAGACTGGAAAGTTCTCAGTTACTACAGAACCATGTAGGTATCTCTTTGTTACACGTTTGTGTATATCATTTGCTTTTTACAGCCAGGGTGGAGGGAGGCCAGTGTGTGAATCCTGCTGTTTTGAAGATGAGCAGAGTGTGGGTTGTGGGCACTGAGCTTTGGTCCGCAGAGGTCCTGTTGTGAGTGGTTTCAGGAGACCTCAGCAGCGGGTCCAGGCTGGAATTTGGGCACCCCAAGTGTAAAAAAAGGCACACCCTGGACTTTTGTTAAGGTGGTGTATTGACTTTATTGTAGTCTCCCCCTCCTTTCAGGAAATCATCTGATTTTATGCAGTAACTTCTTGACTTTTCTTTATGATGGGAGCTGGATTGAATCTCTTTCAATCTCTTTTCTGAACTTGAATAATCGCTCCTCTAAACTTCAGCTTCAAAAAGGAATGGAGATGTGGACTCTCAGGAGGAGTAGAGATGTAGATTCTCCTTTTCCTCTGCTACTGGTTCGGCTCAAGTTGCAAACTAATTTTCACTCGACTTCTCTCCTGCTTCCCGTGCGACAAGGGGTTGCTGCTGATGTTCTCTGAAGCCACTGAGAGCTCTTCCCTACCCCCGTTTCACCTGTAATGGTACAGTTTCAGAGTTTTTAGAAATTTTTAAATTTTTTCCCTTGAAAGCACGAAACAAGTCGATTTAAGCAGCAGATGTGTTCCTCTGTTACTTTTGAGTGCAGTTCCGGACGGGAGGAGGACGGATGTGGACATGTAGACAGAGTTGCATTCATCTCCATCCCTCCCACAGATTGGCCTGCTGTCCAGATGGTATTTTAACTAAATTGTATTCATGCAATTAATTTTTAAGTGATAACCAGCTCTGTCCTGGGGCTGTGGGGGTACATCCCAGAATAGAGACCTGCCTTCAGGGAGCCCGTAAGCCAGTGCAGAGATTTCACAATCCATAGTCAACTTTAATCTTCAGTAACAAGTACATAGTATGACTGCTCGTTACCTTTATGTGGGGGGGAGACACCATGGGAAGCCCCCCACTCATCCAGCCAAGACCAAGTAGAATTCATTTTAAGCATTTTTGGAAAAGGTTAACGTTTCCTTCAAGTTCCTCAGAAACTTAGGCACACCGGCAGCCCCTGGAGACTGGCTAATGTCACCTGAGCAGAGACATTGCCATGCCAGTTGTATACCCTTGTTATTGTCGTGACTGGGGCATCCATCTTTCCTTCTCTTACTCCAGAGCCACTTCTACTGTAGGGCCCAGGTGAGCGTCAGACCATCTGTGGACATGCCGTGAGCGCTTGATTTTTTAGTCAACCAGTCTGTGCTTTCCAGATAATGGAAGCCCCCTGTATAGGTTTCTTCTTTCCTTAAGATCTTTAACTCTTAGAAATCAACAGAGCTACTTGTTGCTGCTGGTATCAGAGGTACCGAGTACTCCCTTATCAGGAGTGGCATGAATGCATTAGGCCATCACATTTACATCTTAAAAAGACTGACTTAATCAGATGACTTCTTCTGGAGTGGTAATGAATTGTGCAAACCAGTTCTATGCAGTTTGCTTTGTAGCCTACTGATGGTCTAATTTGGAGTGTGTTTTCTTTGAAATTTAAAACTATTTCTCACTCTGTTGTAGTGATTTTTTTTTTTAATGCTGAGGATGGAAGCCTGGGCCTTGTGCTTAATGTATTTTTTAAACACCGTGTTTCTGATTATTGAGTTCTGTTCAGTCTAGTACTTTGGTCACAGGGCTGTTTTGACAACAAGTCATTAAAAAACAGTTTTTCAAGGTGGGCAGATTTTAGTGTTTATGTTTAAGCTCTATTTAGCATCTGAAAATAAGTTAACACTACCTTTCAAAATAGAATTATAACTAGCCACTCTCCCTCTGATTCACTCTGAATCAGTCGGTGTTGCCTGTGGATTAGGATAAAGTGGTTTTCGTGAAATACTATATTAATGATAGACTAGAATTAATGCTTGGTGTTTCTCATGGAACTTAAGTTTGAAAATAACACAAGTTAAACTTAGTTCTTGGGCTTTTTGAAAGGAGAAAATTTATTGTATTTAAATAAGTCTTTGTTCAGTCTCATTGAAGGGAGCAGGTTTTTTTTTTTAAATTTATGAACTAGAACTGTATTTTATGTATTTATTTTGCATATTCAAGTATATATGATATGCTCTTTGTTCAAAGCACAGCAAACACTTGTATTGGGTCTCAAGCTCCCCGTGTTGTTAAGCTCATCAGCAAGGAGTATTTATCTCACGTTGTTTTTCTTCCCTTTATTTTCCAGGGGATGGAACCCAGGGCCTGCACCTGCTAGGCAGGTGCTCTATCACTGAACCCCACCTCAAACCCCCCCTTTTCTTGAGTTCACTGATTTACTAACTTGCAAAAGTTCAGTTTGTTGTGGTAGCAAGTCAACCATGACACACTATGCATATGTGTATTTTATTAATAATATAGATACATGTGTTTTAAAATAGTCCTTAATTTTAGAATGTTTTGGGGATTTACAGAAAATTTTCTGGTTCCAAAGGTAACCAGAGAATTTCCATGTACCCAGCATCTTACTTTCCCCCGATTTTGTTATTTAATGCTACCACTCACCAATCAATATGGGTGCATTATTATTAGCTAAGCTTGGACTTTATTTGGATGTACTTAATTTTTACCTAATGTCATTTTTCTGTCTCAAGATCCATCTGGGATCCTGCATTTCACTTAGTACTCACATGTTTTTAGCTCCTCTGGTCTCTGACAGTTTCTCAGACTTCCCTGGTTTTCAGTGGCCCAGATGGTGTTGGGGAGCAATGTCAGGTGTGTGATAGTTTCTTAATTGGGAGTTGTCAGGTGTTTTTCTCATGATCAGCGTGGGGTTTTGGCAACAGGGAAAGAACCGTTCTCACCACATCCCATCCCATCCCATCACATCCCATCCCATCCCATCACATCCCATCCCATCCCATCACATCACATCAAGGGTACACTATCAACATGACTTGTCACTGTGATGTTGACCTTGACCACCTGGCAGAGGTACTGAAAGTTACCTTGTCTCTCTTACCACCCTGTGATCTTTAGAAGGGGTCACTTAAGGATCCACCTCTTAAGGTGGTTGTGTCTGTGATAGTTATTTGAAGTGCTGTGTGGGAGATTTACCTGTTCTAAGGGAGCAAGGTTTAGTGGAGGTGTTGCCGACAGCCTCTCGGCCCCGTTGGGGAGGAGGAGATAGGATGGGGCTCCAGCACCGTCTTTCTAGAACACGGTCCTGGGGTATGGAGTAATGCAAGTTCCTGGGACCTGTTGTGCACTACTGTCTCCTGGGATGGGTTGATCTGGAATTCTTCATGTTGAACAAGTTCCTCTAGTGATTCCCATGCTTGTTCAAGGTTGAGAGCCTCTGCTGCGAATTAGCATTGCAACCATTCTAATTCTTTTTCCTGTATGTGTCAGTGTACCACCCTGTAGTCCTTGCTGTGCATACCTTTTCTCTATTGGTGGCATCCAGTCTCCAGGCTCCTCTGCCAAGAGCTGTTGACTGTTCCTCCCGTGATTTTAACCACCTCTTGGAAAGTGCTCCAAGTGAGTGGTTCGTTCTTGGCATGAACCTGAGGTCTTCTTTTGCTTCCTGGATAACCTCATCCAACCTTGGTTTGGTGTTCTCAGAGTTCTAGATGGAAGCTGGGGATCTAGCTGCGTGATAGAGTGTGTGGCCCTGGGTTCTGTCATCGAGAACTCTGCCATGGAAAGATCAGTTTTGGCCAGAGTAGGGAGGCCCTTAAATGTGAGGCTTGTCTGAGAGTGGTTTTGTTATGTGAGAGAGAGAGAGAGAGACAGACAGACAGACAGACAGACAGATGGCTGTGCAGACACTGTGTGAACTCAAGTTCAAGCAGATCCAGAACCACTGGTCAATTTCCATAGTTCCCAAAGCTTCTGATGCCTTGTGAAACCGGGCAGCTCTTGGGCAAATCCCCTGGTCAAAGTGGGAGGGCAGTGGCCTGAAGTGGTTCCTACAGTCTTGGGGTGAGTCTTGGGGTATGGGCAGCCCTGGCCTTGGGCACGATTGGAAGCCTGGTGTGGCGGTAGGGCTGCAACGGTCCTTCCAGCCCAGGGCCCAGGGGCCTGGCCCTTGGGACACAGTATGTACTATCTGTAGATTGCCGGCCAGAGTCTCTCCTGAGCCTGTTCTGGTGACCCTGAGCCTGTTCTGGTGATCCCTGACCTTTGTGCTGTGAGAGTCTTCATGCTTGGTTGGGGTCGGAGCTGGCTTGGGGAGGGGCTTGAAGGACACTTTTTCCTCCATTGACTGACTGACTGAAGGTTTTGGTAGGGATAAGAGGTTAACCATTCTCTTGGGTACCTACATCAAGGGTAGTTAAGGCTGGTAGCCTGTTTCCATTTCCTATCATCCTACCGCCCTCAATAAGGATATCATTTGGGGATGGGGGGGTTATTTCCCCCCAAAAAAAACTACCTCGGCCATAGAGACTGACTTGCCTTTGTTCACATGAATATAATTTATAATTTATATCAATACATTTGGCTTATTAAAAATTACCATATACAAATGTGCAGTGACTTTTCTGAGCACTGTTTCCCTTTAGTCCATGCCTCTGTTAGCCTATTGTTTGTGATTTCTATTTTGAACTTCAGATTTCTGGGGGGTGGAATGAAACATGGATAGATAGATAGATAGATAGATAGAGAGAGAGAGAGAGAGAGAGATAGATTCTGGGGGGTGGAATGAAACATACATAGAAAGATAGATAGATAGATAAATAAATATATGTGTGTGTGTATGTTATATAAAACTTTAAAAAAATTATTTAAAGTCTTGTCCTTTTTTTGGCTTTTTGCTTTGACCAGTTTGAGGTTGTAAAGTGGGTTTGGGGGCTTGGTATGGACTTGACCCAAGGATGTCCCCTTGGCTGGAGACTAACCAAGGACAGTGTTCTGGAATCGGCTCTTCTTGGGCTTTTCCTTAGTATAAGACTGCTGAGAAGCTGGTTTCCATATGTCAGAGTGGGTCGGACCTGGTGCTCTCTGATGATCTCCCCCAGCTCTCAAGTTGAGAGAGGCCTGGCCAGAGAAAACAGGCAGCTCAGGTGGAGAGAGCATCGGACGGGGCCTGTGTCCAGGCTGGCTCTTCTGTGCTCAGTTGTCCTCACATAGAATAGCCGTTCCTGATAGTCACAGCACCCAGAGAGCCCTCCACTTGGAACGGGGCCCAGGCTCTCCTGCTGGAGCCTAGGGATTTGGGAAATCATGGCCCAGGTCTTTTAAGTTCTCAGTGATTCCATGGAGTAGGGGTCCTCAACCCCTGGCCCTGGTGGCGAGAGGATGGACTTCAAAGGGGGTCCATGAACTTGGGCTGGGGAAAAAACTGACATTTTACTTTTCTCCACCTTGTAACCCAAATTCAGCATTTCCTCCCAGGCCCAGTCCATGGTCTTCTCAGTCACCAGAGAAATGGCAGTGATTTTCCTATCCTGTCACAGTGCTGCTCCGTTACGGTGCAGACCACTCTGATCATTCCTGGGACATTAGGGTAGTTCAGACCTGCCGCGTCACCCTCTTGTTTAGTGTGTCAATAAAGAAGCACAGAGATGTCCAGATACCAAATTTACTTTTTAAAATAATACACAATAACTGTGTTTTAGTATTTAAATTGTCTAAATGCAAACCAGGTGAAAGCACCCTGAGAAGTTCCCAGTCCCTGCCATTGTGCCCTGGGAGAAGGGGTGCACGGCACCTGAGGGCTGGACTTGGCCAAGCACCAGATGTCATCTTGGCCTCTGATGACAGAGCTTCTAAGACCTAGGCCACGGGCCAGAGTTGTCCCTCGCAGGCCCTGTGGACAAGTAATTCAATTTTGTTGCCAAACAGAACTCTTTCCAGCCCTGCAGCAAGGACACCATATCCCCCAAGTAGACGAAACCACCTCTCTAAAGGAACATCCTAAAAGAATCTTATTTAAATTGAATAAAAAGCCTAGTTATTATTTTTGTAAATCTTTAACTCACCATTTAAGTTATCATAGTGGGAAAATACATACTCATTTTGTTAGCTAAAAGAAATGCTAATGTAAATTTGTGTTCTGGGATCCGTGGTTATTTAATGTTAGAGCAGTTGGGTCAGGTTGTGGGTTGGGGACTTAGGGACTTGTAATGACTTCTAGTATCAGGCAAATGTCAAGTGGCTTTAAAAAAAAATCTCATGCTTAAAAGAATGTGACTTTCTAGTTCTCGTGGGTATTGTGGCAAAGTGTCCCTTTGAGTTTTTGACCCCCTGTTTAAAGAAATGTGCTATAAAACAAAAATAATTGGGCTGGGGATGTGGCTCAGCGGTAGCGCGCTCGCCTGGCATGTATGTGGCCCGGGTTCGACCCTCAGCACCACATACATACAAAGATGTTGTGTCCGCCGAGAACTAAAAAATAAGTATTAAAAAAATTCTCTCTCTCTCTCCTCAAAAAAAAAAATTAAAACAAAAATAATTGAGAAACAGAATAGGCTTGTGAATTGTGTCTCTCTGCATGCGCAACTATAAATACCAGCTGCTCGGAATTCCCCTGAAATGATGGACTGCATGAAGGTGCATTCTTAAAGTATTAGTGTGGCAGTGGTAATAGCGGGTATTTATTGAGCACTTAACACGGTTGAGCATTTCATGTGTGTTGTCTAATTCAATTCTCTCTGCAACCCTGGGAGCTGCCCTTAGCTACATTTAACAGATGAAGTGGCCAACTTGGAGAAGCGAAGCCATCTATCCAAGTGCTGGTCTTGGCAGCTTGGCTTTGGAAGAGTTTTCATGTGGGTGTGCTACATTTGCACGCCTGAGCAGTGATGCTCCGAGTCAGACACAGCCACGACCCTTTGACGGGCTTTGCATCTGTGTTCTGCAGGCTAATGGGAGCATGTGGGCAGACATCCACTCCTTAATTATTTTAGTGATGCAGCTTGAATGAACATGTGTGACTCTCTGAGTTCTACCCATTCACTAGTGGCCACACTCCCAGTATAGCATTTCCACAGGACCCCGGAGTTTGCAATTTGGAGTTTTCTGGTGGGGTATTCAGGAATACTGGTTAAAAAGATCTTCAAGTGTGAACTGAACACCCAAGTACTTTATCACAAAGACTTCAATTTATGAAACATATTTTTGGCATTGCTTTTTAAAAAAATTTTTTTTGTAAGGAGGGTACCAGGGATTGAACTCAGGGGCACTGGATTGCTGAGCCACATCCCCAACCCTATTTTGTATTTATTTAGAGACAGGGTCTCCCTGAGTGGCTTAGAGCCTCGATTTTGCTGAGGCTGGCTTTGAACTTGCGATCCTCCTGCCTCATCCTTCCGAGCTGCTGGGATTAAAGGTGTGCTCCAGGGCTGGGGATGTGGCTCAAGCGGTGGCGCGCTCGCCTGGCATGCGTGCGGCCCGGGTTCGATCCTCAGCACCACATACCAACAAAGATGTTGTGTCCGCCGAAAACTGAAAAATAAATATTAAAAAAAAATTCTCTCTCTCTCTCTCTCTCTCTCTCTCTCTCTCTCTCTCTCCTTAAAAAAAAAAAAAAAAAAAAAAAAAGGTGTGCACCACCATGCCTGGCTTGGTACTACTTTTTAATTTTGTTTTGGTGGGGGAGTGTGGATTTTCTTTTAATGATAAGAACAACACACCAACTCTTGAAGATAGTGTTTGAAAAGGGAGGCACCTTTTGTAATCTTACCATCCTCCAAAGAGACTTTTCGTAACTGCATCGTCTTTGTTTTTGTAACCGTTTGGTAGCATTTCGTATTCATTTCTTCTCCATGTGAATATTTTCTACTCTCTAAGTTTTATAATTTTTGTTCCTGCCGGTGCCTCATGTCCCATGGGGTTGAAAGTTCTATCCCTTGTGTGAGCTTGACTGCTGAGTTGGACATTTAAATTTTTGCTCCAGCAGATAAGGTGTTAGTACCTGTTTGACGGTGTTTTTCTTTTCCAACAGAATGATCTCCTTGCTATAAATTCCTTGGTAGAGGGTTCCAGAATGACATGGTGTGGACATCATTACGGCTCTTGATTCATCTTGCCATAATGTGACTCCAAAGGGTTGCACCAGTTTTCAGGAGCGGACAAGTATCAATTTCACCCAAACTCTGCTGCCTTTGAACGTCAGAGTTCAAAGGCCCCTTCCTGGAGGCCTTTTGAGTCTATCTGTTGCAGAGGACTCTGTCTCAGCGTGATGATAAAACAGTGTTACTGCTCTGTAGAAACAAAGCCACTAGAATTTGTACACACGGTGATTACTGCATCCTTTAAAATCCGCTGCCTCTAGCACAGCCCTTGAGGTTTTACGGCTCACTGACTTTTCACTGCCACATGGTCACCCCGAGGCTGGCCCCCCTGCCAACTCTTGGCCTTTACTTTTTGAGCAGGTGGCCCATTCTTTGAAGGGACTCTCTGACAGCAGATGGAATGTCGTTAGACATGGCATGGGTTCTCCCTTTAAGGATGACTCTAGTTCTTAGGAGCAGACTGTTCTCTGGAGCCTTGTTTGGGGCGTAAAGTCTGCAGTGGAATTGGGTTATCATGTTTTTAGCCACTGGCCAAACGAGACAGAGGGACACACCGTTCCTTAAATCCATATAGTTCTGTTCTCTAAGGACCTGTTAGAGTGGCATCACTTACTGACGGAGATACATGGTGAGAAATCTGTTATTAGGCAAATGTTGTTGTTGGAACATCCTGGTGTGTACTTCCATGAACTTAGAATGTACAGCCATCTACGTCTGCCAGATAGCCACAGTACACACCTAGGCTATGTGCAATATAAATGTGAGCAGCCTGGTGCTCCTGGGGCCATGAGAGACAAAATAACCAAGATTTAATTAAGCACAAGAGAAAACAAGGCAATCGAGATACAGTAAACACAAGATGGATGAGGCAGCTGCTGCTGTGTAACAACTAATATCCTGCTTTACAGTCAACTTTTTCTTTAAGTAGCAGTACACTAAAATAATGACAAAAGTATAATATGTAAACCAGTGGCAGTAGTTCGTTATCATTGTCAAGTGTGATGTACTGTACTTAATTATATGTGCTCTGTTTTTATAGGATTGGGGCTCAGTGGGTTTTTTTTTTTTTTTTTTTTTTTTTTTTTTTTTTTACCAGTGTCACTGTAGGCATGTGGGCAGTGAATCATGCTGTGACATTGTGATGACTGTGACATCTCCGGGTGACAGGGCATTTTCAACTCCATTATAATCTTTCAGGACCACCATTGGGTATGTTATCTGTTGCTGAATGACACTTTGTTTTGTGGTACATGACTATTTTTAGTCAGTTTGTCATGCCTGTAACAGCTGGTGTGTGTGTGTGTGTGTGTGTGTGTGTGTGTGTGTGTTTAAGTTTCTGTGTTGGCACATGGATTACTTGTTTCTTACATAATAAATTAGGAACTCAGGTGAGCTGTGCCCACACTCCAGCTACTAACTTTGCCGTGATTTGTTACTCAGCAGGAGGTGACTAATACACGATATGGGAGAAACCTGTTCCTATTGCTCCTGGGTCAGGTTTTACTTGCTGCTGAGCAGGAATTCCTGAACTGCTGCTCTACTTCATACACTTGTTTTGCTTTGTGTTTGCAATGCGGAGGTTGAAACCCAGGGCCAGGCAAGTGCTCCAGCCGAGGTGCATACCCACACTCTCTTTTAGGTCTTCATGGCATTTTTCCTAATTGGGCCCAGGAAATAGTGGGAATCACTTCCAAGCGTACTCTTGCCATATTTTTTTAAAGAGACAAGAGAATGAAGAGGGCAGGGCATCTGTGGGAGCCAATGAGGAAGAAAGGTGGGTGTGAAAAGCCCCAGCAGCACCAGGAAGCCTGCGGATGGTGGGTGCCCCCCTTCCTGACCATGAAACGTCCTGGAAACAGTGGAAAGACGGGAGGAAGAACTGGATGCACTTCTTTCTCCCTCTGATCTGTTTTGGATTTTCTTTTTCTTTAACATGCCCCTTCGTGTGGTCTGCTAGGAGAGACCAGGAAGCAGGGGCTCTCTGGGCGACCTGCCTGACCAGCCTTACTCCATCCTTGGGCCTCTGTCTCCTCGGAGGGCACGTGCAGGTTCGCTGCCTTCCAAACTGTTTCCATTGGGTAATATTGAGTGGTAGCAGTTAGATTGAGGAACTGGTACTTTGTAAGGCCTTCAGGTTAGTGTAACAAGAATACTCCCTTTGCCTGCTGCATAGGATGTTGGTCAAACTCGGGTGTGGAGAGAAGAGAGAGAAGTTGGTCTTAGACCCTTGACATGCTTGAGTGTAACTCTGGCCACCTGACAGACACCTGTCCAGGTGTGTAACACCCACACAGGGTGGTCAGCCAGGTGGGGTACACACACACACACACACACACACACACACGAGACCAGCCTGTCGCACTTACCCCTTTGCTCTGTGGTAACACAGCTGGCCCAGGCCTGGAAGCCTCAGTTCTTTTCTGCGTTTGGTCACAGAGGGATTTTACTCTATTCCCTTGGTGCACATTTTTAATTTTATTTATGTCACATACATCATTGAACCAAATATAATGTGCTGTTCACTTAATCGCTCTAGTGTGACAGTACCTAAGTGGCCAACTTGTGAGGTCCAGTAAAAGCTTAGAAGCTGAATGGCAAGTCAGTGTGCAGAATTTCACATTCCTTGTTCAACAAGAATGACCCAGTCAGGACTGTGTGGAAGGTGTCTTCTGTAGATGGTGTTATATCTGTAAGTTGATTCGGAATATCTATTTCTCTTTCATGGTGTTTCAGAATAGGGAGGCTAACTGTGGCCCCTGGGCCAAATCCAGCTTCAGTTTTATTAAAACATGGCCAGATTCACTCCTTTACATATTAGCTGTGGCTGTCCCTGCGGCACAGTAGTGGAGTTGAGTAATCACAGTGATGTGCCCACGAAGCCTAAAATGCTGTATTAATCAGGCCCTTTCCGGAAGGAGCCTGTTGACCCTGGCTTGCAGGAAGGAGCAGGAGTGAAGTCGGAAGCTGCTGTGTTTGAATCCCTGCTCTGTCCCATTTGGTGCCTGACCCCTTTTCTGGGACAGAATGGGGAGGAGGATGCCCTTATCAGAGGGGGTTGGAAGGGGAGGTGCTGGGTGGTTCCTGGCTTGGAATAAACACTTGAATTAATAATTCTTTTCCCTCTGTTCACCTCCCTTGCTGTCATCCCCAGGCTTGATTTCTTTCTAAATGTGAAAATTCAAGATAAAAAAAAATTACTCCAGTGACTAAATTTTCAGAAATGAAAGCATCTGAAAACATTTTCTAGTAGAAACAGAATGCAAGCTACAGATGTGAACTGGATATATAACTCTCAATTTCCTAGTAACTGCATCTTAAAAAGTTAGAGAAAAAAGCTTTACTTTAATAACTCTTGGCCCAGTAGAACCACAATACCGTGCCAACATGCCTTCACTGTAAGAAATGACTGTATATGTGTTGTTCCCCTCCAGGAGTCCAGAGTCCAGTGTTTTGCCTTGTAGCACACACAACACAGCTTACCTTGCCACCTCTTGAGTGTTGGGTCGCTTTGTGTGAGCAGTGGCCGCCAGGGTGGACAGTCTCTGATTCTTGGACACCCGCTGGGTGTCCTATACAGCCGTGACACTGACTACCCAAGACTGAGCCCCACAGGACAGTTCCCGTTTAAGATTCCAGTTGCAGGTCATGGGAGTCCCCTGTATCTTTGAGTGGTAGCTGTAAATTGATTATTAAATTACTGAACAACTTCCTCTTTGCGTTCAATAATTTGCTCGGATAACTCTGAGAACTCGGGAAAGCACTTCATTACCTGTTGCTGGTTTGTCAGAAAGGATACTATTTAGGAATAACCAAAGGAACAGATAGATGCACAGGGCAAGGGGGCAAGGTTGGGGCAGGGGCAGCTGAGCTTTGGTCCCTTCTAGTGCTCCACCTGCCAGCACGTGACCCCCCTGGGTTCCCCATCTCAGAAAGTCCCTGAGTCCCGCGGTTCAGGAGTTTCTGGAACCCCGTCTCCAACTCTCCTTCCTCCCCTAGTTGAGAAGCTGGGGCGCAGTTCCCACTCTCCAATCACATGTTTCGACTTTGTGGTGTCTGGCTCCCATTCTAAGACCTTCTAGGCCTTGTGTGCCTGTAGGAGCGTGGTCAGTGGCGGCACACGGGTGGGGGCTGATTGTGAACAGCAGAGGACACTCCTATCGTTCAGGAAATTCCAAGAGATTTAAGGAGCTCAGAGTCAGAAACCAGGAACAAAGTCCAGAGACAGCTTTGTATCACGCTGAGCAGGGCAGCCTTAGTGTGCCACCCTTCCTGGTGTCCCCAGCTGGCTTTGTGCTATTTAAAACTCCTCTCCTGGAAGCAGCTGATGCCTTCTTATTTTACATTCTTTCCCTGCTCTGACTAATCATGACTCTCACGGTGCTGATAGCTCCCCCAGTTCTTGGTTCTCAGGAAGCAAATGTAGGAAAAATATAGTAACATTTCTAGGGAAGCTTAGAGCCACAGAGTGTTTAGCTGGGAGCAGACACTGACCCTGCTTGGAGAAGCTTACAGAAGAATCACTGAGCCCAGAAGATAGGCCTCTCTTGCTATGGGTTTTCTAAGAAATTGGGGCTGTGGATGAACCCAGAGCTGCCATCTGGAACCCCCTGCCCAGGCGCGGTCAGGCATGGGCGATGGGGGGGGGGGCTGCGCCATGGCATGGGATGTGTGCCTTGAACATTGTTAGTAAAATTACCTAGGAGGAAAACCAGAGAAAAACTAGGATTTTTAATCTCTACGGTAGTCTTTGGCCTGTTTTCCCATCTTTGCATTATGTGTCTGCATTTTTTCTCTTCTTCTTCAGTTCCTGGGGATCAAAGTCAAGGTTTTGCACATGCTAGACCCTTCTCTGCCACTGAGCTACACCCTCAGCCCTTGGAATTTTAATGTTTACTCTTTTCTGTGTTTTTTGTATTTGGGATTCTAGAGTTTGAGCTCCTGGGGTGAGGTCTTGGCTTTGCCCTTTGGTCTGCCAAATGGCAGGGTTGGTTCCTATACCTCTTGGTGCCTCAGTTGCCTTCATTGGAAAGTGAGCCATTATGTCAATGGAAATGAGTTAAAACCTGGAGAGGGCTGGAGGTGTAGCCCAGCAATCGAGCCCTTGCCTAGCTAGCATGGGCAAGGCCCTGGTCCACAAAAGCAAAATAAGACAAAAAGTATGTGGTGTTATTTAAGCATTTTTTTGGCCTTTGTTTGATTTTACAATGCAGACTATGGATAGGTAAAGAAAAGGAATATTCAAGAATAAGATGATGAAATAAGGGGACTTGAATGTCCTTGGAGTTTGGTATGGAGCTGTGTAAGTAGAACATGGTCACTCAAGGAATTTCTGCTTCAGAATTTTTAAAAATTTATTAATCTGGACATGGCTTTGTATAAAATGCTTTAAAGTTGAAGGAGAGGATTGAAATTTCTGTTACAGTATGACCTCAGAGGTGCTTAGTGGCTCTATCTAGTGCAAAGACCTTTTTGAAGGATGGTTTTCACATCTCGCTTTTATCTTTCTGAGAGGTAAGGTCCATGTCCGCGATAAGGGAGCATCTCTCTGTAACTGAGAAACTTATGGTATTTGTTTGCACAAATGATCATTTAACATCGTTTCCTTAGATGGGGGTGGGGGGCGGCAGAGTCTGATTTTCATAGTGTGTAGGTGTGCTCTAGTGGGACCATCACTCTGTAAAACGGTCATGGCAGGATTCAGAATTTGATCTGCACGTGGCATCACGGCAGGCAGTAGTGCCTACCACATAGACCCGGAGAGTCGTTCAAAATATTTTTCCTTATTTTTAAATTTTGAGGTCTTTTAACAGGTTGAGAACAATAAAATTTTTGTAAATGTGCCTTTTTAAAATCTTTCTGATATTCCAAGGAGTCATTTTTGGTAGTAAACTAAGCAGCATATCATATTTGGTCCTTGAGATTGCTTGTTCTTTAAGTTTTCAGTGTGGCGATTCTGATTCTAGACTCAGAGACTTCTTTGCTTTGTCAGGCTTGCCTGTCATTCATTCAGTGCTGTATTTCCCCCTACAGCTGTTCCCAGAGGCTACCAGACCCAGGGACAGGCTTCTGACTTGGCTCTGAGTTGATGGTCTCCAGGAGGCGGGAAGAGTGGTGTTTGGAGGACAGGGAAGGAGTGGGTCGGTGATATTTTCTGTTGTCTTTCAGTAGCTTCCCATGGCTTGGTAGGAATTCTTGATCCCTTTGGTACTGAGTTTGAGAATCACATATTGATTTAGTCTGTTGAATTTGACTTTCTCAGGGCTCAGCTCGGATGCTTAATTCAGTCAGTAGCCCTCAGTGTTCATAGATCAACCAACCTCAAATTGGAAATGTTAGATTGTAGCTCTCACCTACTGTGTAATGAGGCCTCTGAATGTCCTGACACCCCCCCCTTTTTTCACCACGATTCCTTACACAATGTAGTAAACAACCATTTACATAGCATTTAAATAGGTATTTAGTGCATAACACTGTATTATGTATTATAAGTAATTTAGACTTTATAGGTTATATGCAAATACTGCACTCTTTTATATAAGGGACTTGAATGTCCTTGGATTTTGGTATGTTGGGGTTCTCCTGGAACCAATCTCCTGTAGATATCAAGGGGCCACTGTATGTATAGTCTATAAAGCTTTCTTTCCTTCTTTTTTTTTTTTTTTTTTGAGTTGTGTGTTTAGCTAAAGTAGTAAGGCCTAAAAAGTTTCATAATGGAGTAGTACAGTTGGAAAAATGCTTTCTAAAATCACTACCAGATGGAGTCACTTAGAAATCAAGTCATGCCATACTGTTTAAGTACCTTGTCATCTAAGGGTAGCTTAACTTGATTTTGTAGAAAATAATAACTAATGACAGTTGTTGAGGGATGATGTTTACATGCCCGTCCTGTGCTAGGTAATTTGCCCTGTGTGTGGCATGTGGATGCTTCTTGGATGTGAATTTGCCTGTTCTTTTGTGGATTTCACTTTTTTTTGATAATTTTTTTTTTTTAGCTGTAGATGGACACAATATATATATATATATATATTTATTTTTATGTGGTGCTGAGGATGGAACCCAGTGCCTCAAGCATACTGGGCAAGTGCTCTACCACCAAGCTAACAACCCCAGCCCAGAATTCACATTTTTCATGATGGGAAATTTCAAAATCCCAGGTATTGAAGTTTTGGGCATCCCCATCACTGAACTCATCCACCAAGTCTTGTGTGATCTTCACCTTCACTCCCTATCCCATTTCTGTGTTCCTTGCAGGGTTAATTAAAGCACATTCCAGATTTATATGGTACATAATTTCTTGATATTATTTTTAACCAGAATGTCCTTTTTTAAAACTAATTTTCACATTGGTTTTGTTTGCATTGTAATTATTTTCCCTCTTGCTTATTTTTCTCATTTGTCATTGTAGTACCTTTGATAAGCTCTTTAAAAATTTTTTAAAAAATTTTACTTTAAAATTTAAATGTTTTAATTAATGCATTATAGTCATCCATAATAGTAGGGTTCGTTTTGACCTGATCATACGTGCATGGAGTTTACTTTGGTCCATTTCAGTCCCTAGTGCCCCATCTTTTCCTCTCCTTTTCCCTCCCCCTGTTTCCTCTTCCCCTCCTCTACCAGTCTCCCTTCTATTTGTTTTTTTTTTTTTTTAATTGGTGCTTTCTAGGTGTACATAAAGGTGGAATTCACTGTAATATTTATACCTGCACATAGCACCATTGTGTCAAATTCATTCTGCATGTCCTCCCTTCCCTTTCCTGTTCCTCTTCCCTCCCCCTCAATCTTCCCTAGGTCCTTATCAGATCCGATTGCTAGGTTCTTTCTTGTCTCCTTTTGCGTCTTAAACAGTATTTATGATTTCATGGCTTAACTGAAGTAGCTTCTGCTGTAGACAGAGGAGCTGTCTCGTGCTCCTTTCAAGTGAAGAAGCCTCAGCTAATTATAACTGCTTGAAAATCAGCAAGAGCCTGGCTTTCCTAACCGGGAGTATCTTGAACCTCCCAGGGCACAGGTGTCCAGGGCTGGTCTGAGTCACTTGGGTTCTTCTCCTGTGAGTTTTGTTTTCTTTGTATATGAATCATGTTCATTGTCTCCTCATCTGTAAATGAGAGGGCTGGGCAAGCCAGTTGTCAAAGTTCTGTTTTGGTTATCATCTCCTCTCTCCACCCCGGCACATCTAATAGAAGCCATATCGCTGACTCTCAGTTGCTTGTGAGGTTAACACTTCCACCTGGAAGTAACTTGGAAAGGATGTGCCCATCATGTCTTGGTGTGGCCCTTTTGGGGGAGGCGCTGCATGTGTCCTGAATTGCAGGGAGAAGTGCTTGGGCCCCTCCCTGGAGCCCTACTGTTCAGGCTTACCATCAGCTCCCATGTCCTATGTCTTGCTCAGTGCGGGGGGTGGGGGACACCCCAACTTCTGTTCCTGCTGTGGCAACCACACATCCTGAGTTTTCTTAACCTTTTGCCCTCCAGATACCTTGAAATTTCAAGATCTCCTGGAAGCAGCCAAACAAGGTTTTGGGAAACGACAGGGACTCTTGATCACTGCACCCATGATGGTGCAGGGTAGCTCCCCTCCAGGACCTGCTGTCCCCTGGCTGTGGTCA
This sequence comes from Urocitellus parryii, assembly GCF_045843805.1. Taxonomy (NCBI): domain Eukaryota; kingdom Metazoa; phylum Chordata; class Mammalia; order Rodentia; family Sciuridae; genus Urocitellus; species Urocitellus parryii. The sequence goes on from NC_135542.1 coordinate 9,574,704, forward strand.
GGGGCTATCTCCTGTGCCTTGCCATCTGCCTGTAGATGGCTGCTGCACTCTGACTGTCCTGGGTTGTCCCCTAGCCCACCTGGGGACCATTGTGACATTTTATATATGAACAGCAAAAGGAACATGTGAATTTGTTGAGGCTAGCCAGCTCCCCTCCCCTCCCCTCCCCTCCCCTCCCCCTCTCCCCTCCCCCCTCCCCCCTCCCCTCCCCCCTCCCCTCCCCCTCTCCCCTCCCCCCTCCCCTCCCCCCTCCCCTCCCCCCTCCTCCTACTGACCTGGCTGGTTTTGGCTCAACCACCCCAGTAGGGCTGATAATCCGCCCAGGCTCCAGGGATCTTTCAGGGTCATACCACAGGTGACTCTGAGGAATGACACAGCCCTCAGGTCTGTTTCTGTTTTGACTAAATTGTGAGTCATCACTTCTGGCTCTTGTGTTCAGATGATCTCTGCCCTACTCTGCTGCCCACCCCCACCCTGCTCCCTGGGAGTGCCGAGAAACCTCTCCTCCTGTGTTTCGCACTAGCAGACTCTAGTGCAGGGAATGGTTGTGAACGAGTGTGAAGGGCTGGAGGAGCAAAGATCAAAAACTAAAAAGCTGTCCCTGTTCCCAGGCTGGATGGAGATCAGATCAAGGACAAGAGAGTTTCCCAGAGCCCATGAGCAGTTACGCCCCATTGCTCCCCACTGTTCCCCACTGCTGCTGTTGTAGGAACCTGCTGTTCCCGGAGCCACGAGCAGATGTGGGGTGCAAGGAGAAGGTTTTGCCTTTCCTCCTGCCTTTTAGTGTCGCACCGGACCCTCCTTAGCAGACTTTAACCGGAATCCAGTTGGCAGGGGCCTGGGAATTGTAGCTGTCAGGTTCCCAGCCCTGGCCAGACGGAGGAGGGCCTGGGCGGTCCTGACACTGGCAAGGCACATCTGGCCCATGGACTCCCGGGAGTGTGGGCAGGATTAATGAACCAGTGTTTGGCCACCTGGCATGGTGTGGGTAGATGGTGATGGCTGCCATTCATCCTCTCTGTATGGGTCGGTGGAAGCAGGCTGTCACAAATACGCTAATGATGCAGAGTGGACTCACCCTCCGAGACTGGACCATGTAGAAGTTGAAACGGCCCGCTTTGACCTGTGAGAACGTCTACAAATGATTAGTTGCAGCTGACTCCAGGGACTAGTTAGCACACACACCTACGTGCGCCTTTTCCACCAAGGGCCTGTGTGCAAAGCAGGAGACACGGTGGTCCCCTCTGGGACAAGCATCGCAGGTGGAGGGACAGCATCAGTCTTTGGAGCCCTGGTTCAGGCTTTCACTCCTGCTTTGGGGATGCAAACATGTGATCTTGGGAATGCTGAATGCTCCTTCTCTGTTTGCTTTGGACCTGGCCTCTGCGAGTCTCTCCAGCTTGTTTGTGTCTCTGTCTCTTCTCCCTGACTTCTTCAGCCACCCACAGGAGCTGCTGGGGTAGTAGGGAGCAACCTCCCTTGAGCTTCCTGGGCAGAAGAGGAATTGGGCAGTGTCCAGCAGAGCCTGGAATCCTTCTGGTCTGTTCAGTCTCCCAGCCCTCAGGAAGAGGCTTCTTGGGCCCAGTTTGGTCAGCTGCCCACTTCAAGGCCATCACTGACCACCCTTCATGGGGACGGGTGGTGTTGTGTAAGAACACACCTGCCCTGGTTACCACTGGGTGCACGGGGACCCAGAGAAGGGCTGCGATGGCTGAGGGGGAGCCGTCAGCTTGGGGCAGAGTGTGCTGGGGTTCTCCAGCAGAGCAAGCTCTCACAACTGCGACCGTTCAGCCTTCATTACCTGGAGTTTCTACGCCTTTCTCAGACAGGAAATAATGCCCTCGTGACTGCACTGGTGGTGTGTGTACATCAAGATCAGAGTTGCCAAGAGAGAGCTTTAAGAATGTGCTCTAAGAATACGTTCTTTCCAGCTTAAATTCAGTTTCCTTAAGATATTAACATCGAGTTGTAATCTGAGAATAACTTTTTATTAAGAATCAATAGTAAAGTGTGTTTCTTAGAATCATTCCTGAAAGGAAAAAAAAAAAAAAGATACAAACTCCAGGTGTTTAATCTTTCTGTGTATAATTAATTAAAGGACATCTTGGCTTGTTTTCTGTTGCTAATAACAGGGTAAGTGACAGAGAATGCATGTTTATTTTGGCTGGTGGTTCTGAAGGTGCAAGGTCAAGGGACTGCATCTGGTGATGGCTTCTTGCTGGCAGAGTGCTAGCCCCGTGCAGGGTATGGCATGGTGAGGCAGAGTGTATGTTTGTTTGTGTGTCTTCTGGTCTTTCTCCCTATTCTTGGAAAGTCACCAGTATTCAGTCATGGGGCTCCACCCTGGTGACCTTATCCAATCCTAGTCACCTCCTGATGCCCCCTAAATATCTTCGTTTCCCAACCTCTCAGTACCTCACATTGGTGATTAAATTTTAATTCATGAAGTCTTGGGGGTATTCAGACCAAATCTAAATCATAGCAAAGGAGGTGCTTTGACTTGATTGCCATTTGATTGTCGTGCAGAACCTTAGAATACAACAGCATCCCCAGACACCCTCATCAAACCATATACATTGCAGGGTTCTTTTTTTTTTTTTTTTCTTTTAGATGGATCCTTTATTCAATGAATTTACTTATTTGTGGTGCTAAGGATGGAATCTAGTGCCTCATAGGTGCTAGGGAAGCACTCTACCACTGAGTACAACCCCAGCCGTACTCTGTGCTTCATACTTGACTTTGGGGCCTGCAAGAAGAGAGAGAGATCCTACTCTTCACCCCTTAGAGTGGTGTAGGTGGAGGAGGGGAGCAAAGCTCAATCATTTTATTCCATGAACAATGCAGCTTTTGAATCGGGCATCTTGTAGCCCCTGGTTGGAGACACACTTTCATGCACATGTATACAGCAGTTCCTTGTAGATTCCGTGGTGTTCTGTACGATGGGGTTCATTTCCTTAGCTGTTGAGGAGGAGGAACCAACTTGGGACAAACAGCACGAGGCCACCACTGGCTATGGTACTGGCTATGGTGCTGACGTGTGGCCAGCCCCCTACCTCACCCCCCGCCCCCCACCACAGTAGGATGTGACGTACAAATCCATGCCTTTCACCGCAGAGTGGATTGCTGCAGCTCACTTGCTTGCCCTTCCCTGACTCGATGCTTCTCTTTTCATAAACCACCTCTCTTCCCATTTTGTTCAGTTCTGCCTTTTTCTTACTGGATGACATTATTTTAGCAATTTTGGATGTGTTGGAGACCAAGTTTCTGGTTGCAAGATTAATCAAGAATAATAATTATTTATTGTAGAATATTTGAAGCGTATCCAAAGTGAAAATTTTAGTATTAAAACCCTTGCTTTTCAGCATCTAGATTAAGTTGGAGACTTGAGAGTCATAAAGAGTTAGATATCTATGCATTTATTTCCATAATGCCATTTTCACATATCTATATTTATCCACAAGAGACAGACTGACACACACACCATTTTTGCATTTAGTGTCTGGGTTTAAATTCATCCTCCATGCTTTTTCACCTTCATGTCCAAATGGGCATCGAATAGGGAGAGGGCGGATTTTTGTCGTCCATGCCTGGGTTCCATTTACAGTGGTGAACACAGTGGCAGATCCCAGCACATGGTCACTTCCTGGCCCGAGTGCTTGTGTCCCTCTGAACTTCAGTTGTTGTGATTCTACTCCGTGGAGACGGGGTTTGAAGGTGGAGCTTTGGGGAGGTGTTTAGGTCCTGTGTGGGGAGCCCTCATGGATGGGAGCAGCACCCTTGTGAAAGAGGCCCAAGTGAGCACAAGGACAGGGAGAGGGCACTGTCTGTGGACCTTGAAGTGGGTGATCACCAGGCCTGGGATTGCCCTGCACCTTGATCTTGGACTTCCAGCCTTCAGAGCTGGGAGGGATAATATCCCAAGACCCCAGTCTATGGTGTGTTTTGTAGCAGCCCAAATGGGCTGAGACAGTGGTGCCCCTGCATTTTACAAGTGTCTCCTGACACAGGTGTCTGTGTGTCGCCTGCAGGGATGTAGTTGTGGAACCAGGTAGATGGGCAGGCGGCCTTCTGGGGCCGTCGAGCAAGTGCCAGCTACAGAAGGTGAGAGCTCTGAGTGGTGGTTTCAGATTCTGTCCAGTTTTTCTTTGCTTTCTGCTAGTGAGCCTCTGGACCAGCAGAATGAGCCTGTGTCTTACTGCTCTGGTGTTAGCGCTCTAGAGGTGGCAAGCCCTAAATCTGGGTGTTCTTTGAAGTTATGTCTGTCTTTCTGCCTGCCTACCTATCTCTATCCACATACCTATCTACACATACATATGTATTATCATTATTACTAATTCTATTTTTATTATTGTTGTTCTTGTACTGGGATTGAACCCAGGGGGTTCTTTACCAATGAACTGTACCCCTAGTCCTTTTTATTTTAAGCTGGTTTCACTAAGTTTCTGAGGCTGGTCTTGAACTTGTGATCCCTCCTGCCTCAGCCTCCTGAGTAGCTGGGATGACAGGTGTGCTCCACCATACCGGGCAATATATAACAATTTAAAAATGGAAAGTAATGTGCATGCAATTGTTCTAAATGCTGATTTTAGCTCAGCTTGAGCTTTGGTGTTCCCTGTTTCCCTGGGGAACCTCTTAGGTTGTCACTGGAAGAGACTGCCTGGGCTTGCTTTCTTGCTGCTGTGTGGGTCGGGGTGTGTGTGTGTGTGTGTGTGTGTGTGTGTGTGTGTGTGTGTTTATGTCTGTCTGTTTTGAAGGACCTGGTTATCCCAAATCCAGGAAGATAGATGGCATCTCCACAGACCTGAGCTGGCAATCTAGTCTTGCTCCACATGGAATGTGCTCAGAAATGCTGATAGCAACTTTAGGATTATCTGGTGGGGATTCTTAGTCCATTTCCTGTTACTCTCATGAAATACCTGAGGGTGGGACTTTGTAAAAATGGAGGCTTATTTATGTCCCAGTTCTGGAAACTGAAAGTCAGAGACCCGGTGGTTCCTTTGTTCGGCCTCTGGTCAGGATGTCCTGGTGCCCAGCATCATGGCAGGTGAGGGCATGTGCAAAAAAAGGAGAGCGGACACTGTGAGACAGGAGTCCAGAGACTGGGCAGATGCCAGCTTCTCTCTTTCATGACAGCTCACTCTCGCAGAACAAACCAGGATCTCATGCGAGTTATTTCATTCCTTCTAAGGGCGGCACCTCCCGTGACCCCGTTCCCTCTCACTAAACCCTCCTCTTCATGATCCGGCCACCTCCCAAGATAGACACACTGAGGACCAGCCTTTCAATACACAAACCCCTGAAGGGAAGGATCCACTCACACCAGATCTAGACCACAGCAAGGACTGTCATAGAGCCTTTGAAACCCAAGATCCTGGGTTTGTGCTTTACACCACACTTCACTACAATGTTATGTATTGGTGCCGGATCCTTTATGTGCTGGGTGCTTTTGAGGATAAATATCAGAATGAAGATATGGATCATGCCAGGACATCAGCCACCCACTGAGGCCCCCTCTCCCCACAGGTGGCAGGGGCAGCTTGGGATGTAGTACAGGGCCGAATCTAACATGAAGATAGAGCAGGGTAGAATCTGACACGAAGGTGGGGTAGCTTGGGACTGTGCAGGGCAGAATCTAACATGAAGCTCCCGTTGGCAGCTCTCTGCTGCCAGTATTTCCTAGTAAGAATTTAGGACCTATTAGGATGTGAATTGGCTTTAATCCCCACCATTTCTGAATAGTTCTTGGAATTTGTAATGTGCTTCCTGTTACATATATAAAATTATACATACTGGTAGTCATTGATGCTGGCACTGTTCGTCTTATTTTATGAGTGCTGATATTTGTTGACCAAACTCGAGACCTTGCACATGATAGCCAGGTGCTCTGTCACTGCTGCAAGTCTAAACCAGTATTTGGCTTTTAAAAAAATATAGGTTTTAGGGCTGGGGATGTGGCTCAAGCGGTAGCGCGCTCGCCTGGCATGCGTGCGGCCCGGGTTCGATCCTCAGCACCACATACCAACAAAGATGTTGTGTCCGCCGAGAACTAAAAAAAAATAAATATTAAAAAATTCTCTCTCTCTCTCTCTCTCTCTCTCTCTCCTCTCTCACTCTCTCTTTAAAAAAAAATATATATTTATATAGGTTGTAGAATAGTTTTGCACTTACAGAAAAGTTGCAAGAGCAGCCCACCACATACGCCACACCCGGCTTTTCCCTGTTGTCCACGTCTGCTTGACATTGGATCTGAACTGTCCCCTCCAGGCCCGTGTCTTAAGGTTTGGTCCCCAGCATGGCTGTCTTGAGAGGTGGAGGGAATGTAAGAGGTGGGGCCTAGTCTTAGGTCCTGGGGGTGGACATGGCAGGACCCCAGCCCTTCTCCTCTTACGTTCCCGTCCTGGCTCTGTCTTGTGCTTCCGCCTTGACAGGCTGCCAGAGGCCCAGAGCCAGGGGACCAGCCAGTCACACACTGGAACCCAGAAGGCAAACCTTTTTTTTCTTAGAAGTTCTTATCTGGGGGCTGGTCCCAGGGACGGGCAGCCTAACGCAGCTTCTCACATTGTCTCAAGAACGTTTCTCTCAATGAAGCAGCCCGTGGTGTTTGCATTCTCGACGTACCCATGGAAATGGTCTTCCATCTATCGATTTCCCCCCTTTTAAAGCTTTTAATTTTATGTACATGATTGAGTTGTTCCTTTTGGTGTTTCTTAAGAGCTTCGTAAGCTCCAAAGAGCATTGTTTTGTGGTCAGTGAGTCTAGCGTAGTTATTGATTGCAATATCTTCCTTTCCCCAGAGATGGAGAAGCTCTTGTCTGATCACAGGTGTTTTAATTTTGTTGAGCTTTTGCTAAAAATATACTTCTTTATGCTTTGTGTATGAACATGGGATCCTTTTTAGAACCCTCCCCTGAATGTTAAAAACGAAGTGAAAATTGATGGGTTCTTTGGCCTCCATTTGACTTCTGTGTGTGTGTGTGTGTGTGTGTGTGTGTGTATTTAGTTGTTGATGGGCCTTTATTTTATTTATATGCGGTGCTGAGAATCGAACCCAGTGCTTCCCACATGCTAGGCAAGCGCTTTACCACTGAGCCACAACCACTGCCCGCCCCTCCTTTGACTTCATGATGGCTTTTGAACCCTCTGAAAAGCTGCTGCAGTGAGGAGGCGCTGACAGTTTGGGCAGGAGTCTTTTGCACAGTGGTCAAAGTCTCTTGCCTTGGAAGCAGTCCTTGTGTTCCCAGAAGCCCAGGTTCCTGGAGGTAACTCTGACCGCACCACCAGCTGGGGAGCTTCAGCCAACGACTGGGTTGTAAAGTCACCATCCTGGGACTGGAAGGCTGAGGTCGAGGTCAAGGAGTGGGGAGGCCGCCCTGCCTCTTCCCCCTTCCCCTCTTCCCTGGCTTGCAGCTGTTCACGCCAGTCTCAGCCTGACTCCTGCTCTGGTGTCCCCGCTGTGTGTCTGAGTCTTCCTGCCAGGCTCCATGTGAGGGCTCCAGGCATACTGGAGGAAGGGCCCTACTCCAGCGTTGAGGACATCTTAACTGGGTACGCCTTCATCAACTCTCATTTCCAGGTAAAGCCACATTCTAGGGCAGTACAGCTTAAACGTCTTTATGGGAGAACACCTTTCAACCCGTAGTAGTCCACCCTGTCCCCCCCAAATTCATTTCCTCCCCACATACAAAATATACTTTGTGCCATTCCCAAAAGTAACCCATTCTGGCAGCAGCTCTGAAGTCCCAAATCTCATCCGAGTCTCGTCTAAATCAGGGATGGGTGAGACTTGGTGGATGATGCATCCTTGAACGCAGTTCCCCTCCGTCTGTGAACAGCTTGGGCTGCTAGAGTGAGCACAGCCACGATTCCTCTGAAACTTGTAGGGAGAATCCTTTCTTATCTACTCCTGGACAGTGGTGGTGTGCTGGTCACCCGTGGCCTTCTTTGGCTTGTGGATGGACCACCATGTGTCGGTACTCACGTGGTCCCTCTCTGATAAGAATAGTCGTCACGGGGTCAGGAGCCTGCCCCTTGTGCTCTGGCTGTGACGGGTTGGGTTAAAATGTGAAAAAAAAAAGCATTGATTGAATCTCGTTCTCCTTTTGGCCTTACCTTGGTTTACCTGTTAGGAGCTGCTCATTCCTCCGCTGGGTAGCTCCAGCTGCTCTGTGGCAGATAGTAAACCGCAAAGGCGTCCATCCCTGTGCTGAGCCACTTTAGGTCTGTGAGGAGGACGAGCTTCCTGTCAGAAGAGAGAATGCTGGAGAAATTCGTGACTCTATTGCAAATTTCCTTTTTTTTGTAAATAAAACTAGCCTAAGTAGCAAAAGGTAGCGTTTGAGTGTTCCACTTTCTTGGTTGAAGAGTTAATGTGTGTCCCTTTACTCCCAGCCTTGGGTGGTGTGTCCTATGGTCCTGATCATTGGTTCCAGAGGTTGATGTGGACCTTACAGGCCACATAGACAACATAGCAGCTACACTGCATCTTTAGCAAGTAACAGAAGTGTATGTTCTTGTCCAGGCATGAAAAGAGCTGAAGACATGCTTGTTCCAGGTTTTGAAAAGAGCAATGACGTGTGAACTCGGGCTTTGGTAATGGGTGGGTTGGAAAGGGTCGAGACTGTTCTTAAGGAAAACACATCTTTTCTCAGACTTCTTGTGTGATGTCAGAGCTTCCTGCCCAGAGGCCTGGATCTGGTGTGCTAAAGGCATATTTTGGAGCTAAAGGGGACCCTGGGGACCATTTAATTGGTTGGTTGTTTTTCCATTTTCACTTAGCGAGGGTTATGTTTTAATTACAGAAGTCACCCAGGGCACAGGGCCGAGCTGCCGTGCTGCCAGGCCGGGAGATGGCCTCTGCTCACACTGTGTTCCCACGAGCCCGCCTGTGGCTTCCTGCCTCCTGCTCCTTCTCGCTGTGCAGCCCCTCCTCTCTTCCTGCCTGCCTGTCCTGGTCTGCAGCTGATGTGTGCAGGCCCTTCCTCCCTCTGGCTGCATGGGACCATGCAGGGAACTGAAGAGGGGCCGGTGTATTTACCAAAGTTCCTGGCAGGGCCCTAGGTGTGTGCAGACCCCTCGTCCTCTCTGGGCCCCTCTTGAGGCTCCATTCTGGCCGGGCAGGCTGCGCTGGCGCGAGTTGTGTGCAGTGTGCCCGGGATCAGCTGGCGTTGGACTCCTGCTCTTATCTCTTCTGTCAGGGCCAGTGCTGTGGCTCCTCTTGCCCCTTTCAATTTCTTGAGGTTGAGCCCATAAAGACTTTGGGATTGATCTGCTTCTGTCTGCTGGGCCCTAAGTCTGGTGATAATGATCCTGGACAGCTGGTCACATGGGGACACGGCCCTCACCATACTTCATGTGCCTGGTCACATTCACTTTTTAGGGCAGCTTCCCAGAGGGCCGGCCACTCAGCCAGGAGCAGGCAGGGCCCAGCTGGGGAAGCTCTGGGTTGTCTGAGTCCTCAGTTCTTCAGAGCGACCTTCTCACAACGTGAGGTGGGGTTTGGAGCATTCTCATTAAGGAACACTTCAGCCGTCAAGGTCTGCTCACCGTGTGGAACCCAGAGTCATCTGGGTCACGGGCTGACCTGTCTCTGTCACCGCCGCCACCGCTCCTGCTCAGGTGCTGCTGAGTCTGGGTGGAAGGGAAGCGGTGGTGAGAGGGTGGGGCCAGGAAAGCCACCTCCTTCCTCAGAGACAGAAGGGAAGAGGTGCAGGCCCTTGGAGGGTGTCCTAGGAAGGCCGTGACAGCTCTGCTGGGGTGCATTACTAGCATCCCAGGCCTGCTGGGGTTCCAGGTGCCTGGATTTGGTCCGCCGCAATCAGAAGCAAGAGGAAAGGATGGATGTAGGAAAAATGAATTCAGTCACAGTTTGGTCAAAACCGGGAAAGGCAGCCAGTCTGCCTCAATTAGTCCTGTGGAAACATTGCTATTTATAACAACGAAAGCCGGGAAATAATATCTGTAGGTTTAGCCAGGCCAAGCTAGCCAGAGGTCTGTTAAAGTTCCAGTCTCACTGACGTCCTCAGGCCAGGGGACGGCTTCCCTGTTCCCATTCTCAGCATGAGGAAGCAGGGGTGGAGAAATACAGGTGACCAGGAAATGAAGGGGCTTAAAAACAAACAAAATAAAAAAACAGCCTGGGGTTTTTAATCCAGAGGGGTCCTGTTAAATACAGAGGGGGATTCCCAGCCCCTGGGGTCTGTGGGTCTTCCTTGCCAGTGCACTGCCACCTGGTCACCTGGAGTTGGCCCTCAGGTTCCAAATCAGTGGATAGGAAATAGTCAGCAAAAAATTAACATCTGTGTAGAACATGTATAGACTGCTTTTTTCTTGTGATTATGCCCTAAACAACACGCAGTATCATAGTATGACAACATATATAATAAGAACAGTATCACCAGTATCACAACTATTTACGGAAATTTGCACTGCATCCAGTATCATAAGCAATCTGGAGATCATTTAAAGCGTAATGGGAAACTTGTAGGGACTGCATGTTAACCGATTGCACTACTGGGGCTCCTGTAGGTCAGTTCTGTGCAAATGCTACGCCATTTCATATAACGGACTTGAGCACCTGCTGATTTTAGAACACAGGGGAGTCCTGGAACCTTCCCCGTGTGGATACTGAGGGGTGACTCTACTGCACGATCCCCACGTGGCCCGGTTGCTCAGTGTGTGGACACCATTTGTGTTTTCTCAACGTCTGTCTAGCTCAGAGCACTTGGCCTTGAGCATGATGTCATGTAGGACCCTGTCAGCAAACATCCAGGGCAGGTGGCAGAGTCAGCAGAGGGTTCTGGGGAGCAGAGGCCTGCATCCAGCTGGGGTGTTTGGATCAGGGGAGGAGCCAAAGTGGTCTGGGTGAGTTGGTGGGCGCCTATAGGCCTTGAATAGGGATTGAGTTCACGTGGCTTTAGGCTGATGGCCCTAGGCCCAGACCTCATTCCTGGGCCTCGCTTCCTCTGTACCATGTGCCTCCTCCATTCAGAACCAGTTTCCTTGTCAAGAAATTGGGTGAGTGGAAGTCACGGGGAAATGTGGCATGTGCTGTGCCTTCTTGGGGGTCTGGCCTCAGCTCCTGGGGGAGTTTTGTCAAGGAGGTTAACAGTAGGAATAGAGGGAAAGGGCAAATCACCCAGAGGTATTTGAAAGAATTAAGAATGATGGATTATATAGGGCAGGTGGGCTAAGGAAGCAGGGTAGGGTTTTGGTCCCATGAATATTTTTTTGGTTTTATTGGTGTGTTATACAAAACAGTGGGATTTGTTATTACATCGTCATACATGCACACAATGTACGTGACAATATAATTTGGTCAGTCTTGTTTCCTGTTATTTTTTTCTCCCTTCCCCTGTTTCCTTTCTTCTCTTGGTCTCCCTTAGATTTTCATGAGTCTAACCCCAACCCCCTCAATTTCCTTTTTGCCTCTAGCTTCCACATATAAGAAAAAAAAATTTTAAATGACTGACCCTTGGCTTTCTGAGTTTGGCTTATTTTACTTAATATAATTCTCTTGAGTTCCATCCATTTTCCTGTAAAAGACATAATTTCATTTTTCTTTATGGTTGAATTAAGCTCCATTGTGTGCATATTACCATGTTTCTTGATCCATTTAGCCATCGACAGGCACATAGGCTGTTCCATAATTTGGCTGTTGTGCTGCTATGGGCATGAGTATGCATGTGTCACTGTCGGTGCTGACTTTCATTTTTTCGGATAAATACGGAGGAGTGGTGTAGCCGGGTCCTACGGCGGTTCTGTTCCTGGTCCTGAGGAGCCTCCACGCTGATGTCCACAGTGGTTGTACTAATTTACAGTCCCACCAGCAGTGTGGAGGGTGTTCCTTTCCCCTCACTTCCTCTCCAGCATCCATTGTTTGTGTTCTTGATGATTGCTGTTCTAACTGGAGAGGGAGGAACCGCGATGTAGCTTTGAGTTGCTTTTCCCCAATTTCCAAAGATGCCGAACATTTTTCACATTGTTGTTGGCCATTTGTATTTTTTTTTCCTTCTGAGAAGTGTCTGTTTGATTCATTTGCCCATTCATTGATTGGGTCATCTGCTTCCGTGGCTGTGCTGGATCTTTCTGATTCGCTGCCATCCCGTTTATTTCCTGAGCTTCCTGAGTTCTGTTGAGGTCGTCATAGACTGACTGTGTCGACATGCTGGAGTGCCGACCCTACGTTTTCCTCTAGGAGTGGCGTAGTTTCTGGTCTGATTCCTAGACCTTTGATCCATTTTGAGTTGACTTTTGTACAGGGTGAGAAATAAGGATCCAGTCTCATTCTCCTGCCTATGGATAACCAGATTTCCCAGCGTCGTTTGTTAAAAAAGGTGGTTTTTCTCCAGTCTGTGCTTTTTGGCACCTTTGTCAAGGGTTGGATGACTGTATCTGTGTGGATTTCTGACTTCCATTCTGTACCATGGTTCTGTGATCTGTTTTTATGGCAGTACCCTGCTGTTTTTGTTACTATAACTATGTAGTGTAATTTGAAGTCAGGTATGGTGATGTCGCCGGCATTGCTTTTCTCTTTTGACTTAGAATTCCTTTGGCTATTTTGGGTCTTTTATTCTTCAAATGAATTTTAGGACTGCTCCCCCCGCCCCGCCCCAGTTCAGTGAAGACTGTCTTTAGTATTTTTAATGGGGATTGCATTGAATCTGTACATTACTTTTGGTAGTTGGGCCATTTTGACAATATTAATTCTGCCTATCCATGAACATGGAAGGTTTTCTTCAACTTCTTTCTTCAGTGTTCCATAATTTTCACTGTAGAGGTCTTTGACTTCCTTGGATAGATTTAGTCCTAGCTTTTTTTTTTTTTTTTTTTTTTTTTGAGGTTATTGTGAATGGAATTGTTTTCTTAGTTTCCTTCTTATTAGATCCATTATTGGTACATAGGAAAATTGATTTTTCTATGTTGATTTCAGGTTCTGAGAAGAGTAAATTTTAAATGAATTTCTCTTTTAGTCTGGGAGATGCAAAGGGCCAGAGGCAGGGTGGGAGAGCCTTGGGGGTTGTTTGTTCCCAGTGAGATGTCATCACTGTATGTTCTGCAGGTGGATTTGAGTTGACTATGATACACTTCAGAGTAAAAGGCAGAGCTTTTCACGGTGCCCAAGGAGCTCAGGCAGCCCATACTTTTTTTTTTTTTTTTTTAAGAGAGAGAAAAAGAATTTTTAATATTTATTTTTTAGTTCTCGGCAGACACAACATCTTTGTATGTGGTGCTGAGGATCGAACCCAGGCTGCACACATGCCAGGCGAGCGCACTACTGCTTGAGCCACATCCCCAGTGAAGCCCATACTTTTTATTTAGGGTAAAGATTGCTCCAGGCCAGGTTGGCTTTGAACCCCCTTACCTGTCCACATTCACATGCGGGTTTACCATTAAACTTCGTACACCTGTGGCTCGTGGTTATTTATGTCAGTTCCCTTTTGGGTGCAATTCCTGGAAAGTAGCCATTGGTGGGGAATAATGGTGGATTTTATCCCACTTGTTCCTTTGAGGGTTATAAAATATGTTAATGTGAAGAAACCCAGTAGATAGGCCAGGTAATAAATAGCCCCACATAAATGTGTCAGATGAAGTGTCTTTTTTCCCCCCCAGAAAAAGATGAAAGGTGAAGACCCCCACACCTTTCAGGAGGGAAATCGGAAGGTGGTCTGTGCTCAGATGGCACACTCGGGGACTCCCCTCTGCAAGTCCTGGGAAGTGGGGTCCTTTCTCTTTCCCCTCTTTGCTGTTGCGTTGTAGTGGAAATGTTGACGTGTTTGGAATTTGCAGGACAGAATGAAACACCTCCTCCTCTGCAGAAGGCAGTCCACCATCGTCTCTTTGGGTCACCTCATTGCTTTACCCCATTGCATTTCCCTTTCGGGGTCTGTGACATGGCACCGGCGACTGTGCTGCAACTCAGTGCATGGCATTTGGCCATGAGGTCATTCATTTTTTGTCAGGGGAGTGTCGATTTGTGCTATTTTTAGTGGAAACGTGCCATCCCAGGTCACACTCCAGTGGTGTCCTCCTGGGGCAGTGGTCCCACTGGGTGAGTGGACTTGGGCTTGGGGTGACCCTGGAGGCGAGGGATTAGTTCTGTACACGCCGTGCTGTATAGTAAGCTTTTCAGGCCCATAGTGTTGGTGCTGGTTTTAGTGAAGCAAAGGGACAGGTTAAATTCAAGAAGCGTTCGTGTCTCTACTGTGGGCCAGAAACCGTGCTCGGAAGACACACAGGCGTGTCGCATCATCCTGGCCTTTCCATCCCACTGGGAAAGAGCTAAGGGGTGCACAACCTGAAGAGGTTTGGGGGTCTTTACGGTGTAGGTGAGCATAAACGTACTTGTTATCATTATCATATCATGATCACTGTCGTTTAGATCAAGCATGCCTACAGGTCTTGCCTCTGTGAGTGAGTGCAAGAGGAGGCTGTGTGTCCCTGTGAGGGGCCTGATGTGTAGTCGCTGTTCGGGACCCTGAGTGATCCCAGGTTACTGTGTTCTTGACATTTCCCATTGCAACATTCTTTTTTTTTGGGGGGGTGAGGGGTGTTTCGGGGAGGGGTACCAGGGATTGAACTCAGGGGCACTCCACCACTGAGCGACATCTGAGCCCTATTTTGTGTTTTATTTAGGGTCTCCCTGAGGTGCTTAGTACCTCACTTTTGCTGAGGCTGGCTTTGCGCTTGTGGTCCTCCTGCCTCAGCCTCCTGAACTGCTGAGATTGCAGGCGTGCGCCAGTGCTCCCAGCTTCCACATTCTTACAGTGTACAGAAATCGTGCAACCGTGAATCCTGAAACACCCATCCTGTAGGAGACATGGGTGAAGTTGGGACCATGGGGAGATTAGGGAACCTCACAATTCAGAAGGTTTTCTGAAGTAGGCGGCTGGTTTTATGCAGTGTCACTTAGGGTCCCAAGGATCTGTGATGACTGAGTGGGAAAAGAGCCAGAGGATGGTCTCCCTCCCACGCGCCGAGGAGCTTTGTTGAACCGTGTCTCCTCTGAGATGTCTGTGGATGTAGAAGGAAATAGTTCCAAAGCTGCCACGTGGGGAGACCTGTTATCCAAAAAAATGAGATTGAAATATAAGTGATTTGAACAAATGATTGATAGGCTGTAGGAGATCTTATTTTCCCTCTGCCTGGAGAGTTCTCATGAGCCAAGTGCGTCCACAGACAGGTTCTGCTACCATCAGCCAGTGGGGAGGGTCATCTCAAAGAACACTGGTGAGTGGAGGTGCTTGGGTGTCCCGGGTCTGCCCAGCAGTGGGTCTGGGGTGGTCCTGTGTGTGGTCATGTTTGCCTTTGTGCTCCCAGCAAATGCCTGGGAGAACTTGGTTGTACACTGAATGTCACTCTGGGTTAGCGGGAGGCTGGACGCAGGAGGCATGATTCCCAGTAAGTGCTATGTCTATTTATTTATCTGTTCTTATCTGGTGTACTGAAGGACATAAATGTTACAGCTGGCAGTGGTGCAGCGTTTGGTCTCCATGACGCCTTGGGGAGATACCAACTACTTAACCTTGGATATCCCTTTCCTTTTACTTACTACATGTTTTTGGAGGGGGTATGTCTTTGTAGATGGGGTATGTGTCTACTCTGGGCCCATCTGCCGATTTCCTCATTTCCCTTCTGCCTTGTTTACCTTATTCTCACACCCCTTCCACTGCACGTCTACCAGTTAATTAATCCGTTCATCAGCCAGCCTTTTATTGATCATCTGTTGTGTCGAGGCACTGTGATCAGGGTTGTGGACAGAGCGGTCAGTTACAAACAGTTCCAGGACCCAGTAGGGGGAAGAAGGAAGTGTATGTCCAGATGGCTCTGAGAACAGGAACCTCTGCTGTCAGTGTGTGCCACAGTGGTCACCATGACTGAGCTCTTGCTGTGTACCAGGCTCAGCACTGGCTCATTTCATCAGCCCAGGAAGCAGCCACGGGCCAGTCGGGTGCAGGGCAGGGGTTCAGGGACACTGGTGGACACTGATGTGGAAAGGTCTCTGCATTGGAGATTCAGCCCCCAGCCTTGGAATTGGTCCTGGCCTCTGCTTGGGGGTCTCCTCCTTGCTAGACATGGACACTAGGTGGGTCCTTCGGCTCACAGAGTGGTCCATACGTTAAGGCCAAGGAGGGAAAGCTGGGCTCGGTGCACTGATTGCAGGAGGCTGGGTACGTGCCTCGGGTGCTGGGTATGTGGTCGTGGCTTGGCCTGCTGTCCCTCTCCACAGTTGTTGTGTTCCCTGATTCTCCAGATCTGGCCCCTGTCCTCTTTGGCGGCTTCTGCCTGGCCTCTCCTCCCTCCCTCGCCCTCCTGGGCTCCTTCCCTTCCCTCCTCTGGTGGCCCAGCTGCCTCCTGCCACTCCTGCCCCCATCTTTGGGGTTGCCTGCCTGGGCAGGTCCCTAACTTGCACTGCATAGCTCCTCATCTCTGGAGATGACAGCGCCGTGCCCTTAGGACTGACATCACACTTGAAGAGGTGACACGTGGCCAGCCTCGGTGTCTCGGTGCCCTCCAGGGGTTCAGTAGACCCCACAGTTCTCCTGGTTGTGGAGTCTGTTCCCGGCTTTTCTCGTCTCTGCCCTTCGCTTGGACCCTTCCTTGGTCCTGCTCCTGCTATAGGTGGTGGCACCAGACAGCCATCATACTCCTGCTCTCCTCACCTCCAGCCCTGGACTTTGTCCTTTTGGCTGGTCCTGCCTTACCCCACAGTGAAGGAACCTCAGCTTGGTGCAATGGAGGGTGTAGACCCGGCCTCAACTGTGACGAGGAGAGCCCTTACCAGAATCTGCTGGCACCTTAATCTTGGACTTGGAGCCTCTGGAACTATGAGAAGTAAAAACCTAGTTGAGCCCCCAGTCTGTGGCATTTTGTTACAGCAGCATGCGCTGCTCAAGTCAGTGAGCCTTGTTCCCTCCGGCTGCGGTGGGGACACTGCCTCTCCAGTGTCCTGGCATTGGCTACCTCCCAGCCCACACTGGTGTCCCCATTGGCCAGGCTCCATCTTATCAGAAAACAAGATCTGGGAGGAGAAAGCTGAGACTGTAGGTTTTTTGCTGTGTTTTTGACTCCCGCCCACATTGTAAGCTGAACTCCTGCTGTGAGGAACACAGGTAGGCCCCACCTGGGACTCTGGGTCACTCACTCTTCCTTCTCTGGTCTCTGCTTTCCTAAAGGAGCAGTGACAAGTTGCCTTTGGGGTGCGCCCACTTCCTGGGCCTCACCTGCTGTGTCAAAAATGGTGGTGTTCACCGTGGAAATCCTCGCTACATTTTTTGACTTTCTTGTTTCATTTTTTTCTTACTTGAGTTACTGTAAAGAGTTAAAAGTGGGGTTCTGGGAAGAAGGAAGGTCAGTACTGAATAAAAGGGTTTTTTGGGGGGGAGGAGGGGGGATCAGTTATTGATTGCTTCCATATGGTTCTAAAGTTAAAAAAAAAAAAGTAAGTCAACCCATCAAACCATCACTGAGATGGGACTGTCTGTACTTGTAGTCGTTAATAACCGTTGTCTCCAACTCCTCTTGACAATACATATACATATTTTTGCTGCTCAGGTCTGTCTGGAGCTGCACTGCATCACAGTCACTGTACTGTGTGTTGTTATTATTATAGGTCATTTGAAACATTTCTGTTGGTTCATGAAGAATTTACCAACCTCAGGTGCTTCCTCCTAGTATTTTCTGGGTTTTTGTTTGTTTTATCTTCTGTCTTAAGACAAAAGCCATCTGCACTAATTCTGTTGTGGTTTCCACAGAGGAAGAAGATAGGCAGGGCTGTGGATCTCTTGATTTGCCGGTTTGAGTTCTTAAACATGTATTTCAGTGGTATTGATCTTTTCGAAATCTAAACTGATACAGTTTGTGATGTAAAATATGTAATGACTGTCATATGTATTCAGTGCACTTCTGGGCCTGGGTCCCCAGCCTCACCTGCACAGACTGCCCCAGGCACAGAGTACTCCCACCCTCCTCAGAGGATAGACCAGGAGCTCCTGGCTCCCGGGAGCAGCCACCGTTGTGGTTATATGTGGCTTTTGAACCCAGGTGTTTTAACAACTTTTATTTAATGGAGGAAGTTTCCCTGCAGCTTCTGAGGAAAAGGATCGCCCTGCCCGATAACATCTTCCTAGGGGCAGTAAAACCTGCCAGGGGCAAGTTGTGAAGTGTTTTATTGTCCCTCCTATCTGCCTGTGAGGAGCTGCCTTGTGGTTTGAGCTTCTCAGACTTGGGTTTGCTCCAGATTAAATGGAGGGCTTTTAAAGACACTGAGACTGCCCCACAGGTCTCCCCCACTTTCTGCTTCAATAGTCTGGAATGGGCCCCAATAATTTGCATTTCTGAAATGTCCCCAGGTGGTGATCAGAGCACACCGGGCTCACCACTGCCTTCCTTGCCAGATAAGGAAGAAACAGATTGGATCCGAGCGGCCATTAACTAACTCAGTTGCCAAAAAAGGGATTTTGAATTTTGCCTTCACTAACTCCGTAGAGGAGGAGAATGAGCGTCGGAGTCTAAACGGAGTAGTATGTTCACATATTGAATGCAAAGGAGCAGAACTGGCTCATCTTCAACACATCTTGGTTTTCTTTGCTCTACTATGCAGAATGTTGTTTCTTATTTGTAGAGCGGGAGGAATTAGAAGTTGATTTGTGAACTAAAAATACCCTCCACGATTTCTTCTTCCTCACAGTCCATAAATAGACCTGAACGAGTAGACATAAAAGTAATCCATTAAGAAACAGTGCTCTTGTTATTAGAATTTGTTGATAGGATGAAAATGACAGACTGTCTCATTACCTGACTTCCTGCAGTGGGGGTAATTGCTTACCGCCTATTTTCAGCCCATCTTGTCTGGTCAAGTCGAAGGGGGAACAGTAGTGAGCTCTGGGCTTTTCGATGCTGCAGGCTGGCAGGTGGCCAGGCTGTCAGGCTGGGTCATGTTCTACCCGCTGGTCCTGTAAGACGTGGTGTATGTGTGTGTGTGTGTGTGTGTGTGTGTGTGTGTGTGTGTGTGTGTGAGTGGTAACCCAGCCACCTCTACTTACCCTAGAGGAGCTATAGCTGGAGTCTCCGTTTCCCCAACCCCTTGAGAAATGTACCAGGCAGAAGTCCTGCACGCCATAGGATGTCTTAATGCCTTTCAGGTGGAGGTGCTTCATGTCAGGTGGACTGTTGGAGTCCCTGGCCTCTGGCCTCCATTCTCTGCACACCCTGGAGGAGAAGTGTGCAGAGATGGAGCTTGTCTTTCTCCAGCTCCTCCTCTTTCTTTGAAGCTGGTGGCTAAGTGAGTCTCTTGCCTCCAGGTGATACACGTGAGGAACAGATGGCTGGAATATTTGGCCTCTGAGTTGTGCCAGAAGAGGGTCTGGCTGGTCAGCTCCCCCCCTCCCCCATGGCTGGCCAGGAGTGCCCTTGCCGAAAGCACCAGGATTGTGTTCTTGGCCTTTGAACTTGATAAGGATCGGACAGCACCACGACATGGGGTTTGTTGGCCCCAATTTAGGAAACTCTGGGGCTCTGGAAATATTCTTGAGCAGTGTAACAGAAAGTGGCTGATGCCTGCGGGTGTCACCCTGAGCCCTGGGTAGCCTGGCCTCCGCCATTTCTGTGACCTCATTTTTCTCCTTTGTTAAATAAAGGGGTTGGATCTGAAGATTTGTCATGCTTCCCTTTGGGATTTAAATTCTAATAGTTTCTCAGAGAATGTTGATTTTATCTAGAGAAGTGATGTGAATTAGAGCTGTACTGATAAGACACTCATCCCCCCCACCCCCAACCTTGGGTGCCTTCATTTCTTCTTGCCTGGGCCAAGAAGGGCCCTGGTGTGAAGGACAGCTCTGGAACTCCAGCACAGCTGCTCTTTGGGGCAGGCAGGAGCAGTGGGTGTGTGTGGTGCACACTGGTTAAAAGCAGCCATGGAGAGACTTTACCTGCTCCCCTCCTTCAGTTCTCAGGGTCTGGCTGACAGTTTTATCTTTGCTTCCTTTTCTTGGGATGTCCTTGTTCTTTGGGTGGATTTCAGCCTAGAGAAGCCCATTGTGTTTTTATGCAGCACTCTGTCTGATGTGTTAATTTGTTTCTTGGTAAACTTCTCTAGAACAAGGAGCTTTCCCATTGCCTCATTTACAGCAACTCTCCGAGACCTCCATGAGTAAGTGCTGGATGCAGGCTTTAATTTTTCTACTTTGATAATTCAGGCAAATTAGTGGCACACATTTGGCCTACAGCCCAGTCATGTTTGTCGTTGGATCCATGTAAAAACAATCCAGTTGCTGCTGTGTTTTGATAGGTCACTGTGCGTTTACAGATCCGATACATGTTTAGTGTCCCAATAATCCTCAAGATTTTATGGAATGAACTGATTTTTACCCCGCTCCTGGGTGATTGGAATTCAGATTACAAAAAAAAAAAAACCTATTTTTTTTATTTTTGGAAGTAAATTCACAAGCAAAAGAAGAGCTCTAATATAATGTTGCCTTGGGAAGTCAATTCTAAAAAGCAAGCTGACTAGTTCCCAGTGTGTGACAAGCTCAGTACAGCATGTCTGAAACCTCTGTCCTCTTGCTCTACCCAGTTGTGCCTTGGTGACTGGAGAGGAGTGAGACTTTAAATTCTCTTTAGGCCTCACCACTCACTGACCCTGTGTCCAGGTGGGGCATTGCTCTGCTGGTCATCCTGTGTACACCAGCTGGTTTGCATTCTACAAAGGGCCGAGGGAATGGTGTATATTTGTTTTTAAGCACAAATATACAAAGTACCCTTTATTGGGTGCCCTTTAAAGGCCCTTCAAGCTGCCACATTGTGCTGTGACCTTGACTCTCACTGTAAGATGTGATTTCTTAGCAGGATAATCTCATTCAGTGTCAGTACCCAGAGAGAATCCTAGAAGGAATCTCCCAGCGTCAGCAGTTATCAATTAACGGCGATTCCGTTTCATCTAAGCCTCCCTATGATTATTTTATAAGCGAATCCCAGGCATGGATTAATATCATCTATAAATATTCTGGTATTTCAGTAGCAATACTTCCTTACTATTGTCAAATATCCAGTGTTCAGATTACCCCAGTGGTCTTTCAAAAATGTTTATTTATAGCTTAGTGCAAATGAATATCCACATGACATCCAGCTATTGCCGTAGGATGATCTATTGATTCGTTCACCCTCCTTTCCCCCCCTTCTTTTGTGGAATGATTTTTTTGGGAGGAATTGGGTCTTTTTTTTTCCTTCTGGCTTCCCACAGTGTGGAGTCTGCTCACTGGAGCCCTGTGCTTCCTGTAAACCGCAGGTCAGATCTAGACCTCATTTTCTGGCAGGACTGCTTGTTGGATGGTGTGTGTGCTTTTCTCTGCAGGAGCAGCCTGAATGGGCACTGCTTCAAGTGACATCCACGAGACGTGAGAAGCCATGACTGTCAGATCCCACCCTTCCCTCTGCCCTTTGTAGGCCAATCAGGAGAGCACTCCTCAGCCTTCACCCGGAAGCACACTCTACTTAGGAAGGTCTTCCCTTTATCTGGAAGTTTCCAGATAAGTCATTCTGGTTCTCCAGCGGGTTTTTTTTTTTTACCAGGGATTGAACTCAGAGTCACTCGATCACTGAGCCACATTCTCAGCCCTATTTTGTATTTAATTTAGAGACAGGGTCTCACTGAGTTGCTTAGCGCCCTGCTTTTGCTGAGGCTGGCCTTGAACTCATGATCCTCCTGCCTCAGCCTCCAGATCCTCCAGCATTTTGTGAGAGCAACCAGTATATTTGTTTTTGAGCACATAGATAGTCCCTGACTTAGGATACATTGATTTAATGATTTTTTTTTTTTTTTTAATGTGAGGATGGTGAGAAAGGGATAGGCATTCAGTAGAAACAATGTTTTGAAGTTTTGAGTTTGTTTCTTTCTGGGGCAAGTGCTGTGTGGTCCAATCCCCTTGGGATGCTGGGTGGTGACCACAGCTGCCAGTCAGCCCCTGCTCGTGGGCCACAGAGGGCCTGCTCGTGTGCTGGGTTGCTGGGCTAGGATGTGCAGGTAGGTTAGCAATAGTGGGCGTGTTTTTGCTCACAGAACTCTGAAC